>NW_027361829.1:4425000-5150000 GCF_039654945.1 Dendrobates tinctorius | reverse complement strand
CGGAAGGATACCTACCTTCCGTCATTGGATTCCTGCAGCCCGTAGAGAACGGCAGCATCATCTGATGCTGCAGTTCTCTACCCAAGATCGTCGTGGGACACACTCGTGGACTGCTTCGGATCGTGGGTGAGTATTTTTGTGGTTTGTTATGTTAATATTTATTCCGTAGACGACAATGGCTTCGGGGAACAATGTGACAAGTATTGGTAAGTATGTTACTCTATGTTATATGTACTGTATGTCTATGTATGTATTGTATGAATGTATTGTATGTATGTAGTATATATGTGGTATGCATGTAGCATGTAGTATGTATGTAGCATGCATGTAGTATATATGTAGTATGTATGTAGCATGCAGTATATATGTAGTATGTATGTAGTATATATGTGGTATGTATGTAGCATGTAGTATGTATGTAGCATGCATGTAGTATATATGTAGTATGTAGTATGTATGTGGTATGTATGTAGCATGTAGTATGTATGTAGCATGTAGTATGTATGTAGCATGCATGTAGTATATATGTAGTATGTAGTATGTATGTGGTATGTATGTAGCATGTAGTATGTATGTAGCATGTAGTATGTATGTAGCATGCATGTAGTATATATGTAGTATGTATGTAGCATGCAGTATATATGTAGTATGTATGTAGTATATATGTGGTATGTATGTAGCATGTAGTATGTATGTAGCATGCATGTAGTATATATGTAGTATGTATGTAGCATGTATGTGGTATGTATGTAGCATGTAGTATGTATGTAGCATGCATGTAGTATATATGTAGTATGTATGTAGCATGCAGTATATATGTAGTATGTATGTAGTATATATGTGGTATGTATGTAGCATGTAGTATGTATGTAGCATGCATGTAGTATATATGTAGTATGTATGTGGTATGTATGTAGCATGTAGTATGTATGTAGCATGCATGTAGTATATATGTAGTATGTATGTAGTATGTATGTAGCATGCAGTATGTATGTAGTATGTATGTAGTATATATGTAGTATATATGTAGTATGTATGTAGTATGTATGTAGCATGCATGTAGTATGTATGTAGCATGTATGTAGTATGTATGTAGTATATATGTAGTATGTATGTAGCATGTAGTATGTATGTAGCATGCATGTAGTATGTATGTAGTATTTTTTTTTTTTTTTTTTTTTTTAACATTTAACACATTAGCCGGATGATGGGACTACTACTGTCCCATCATTGGCTAATGTGTCAATCACTGTCATGGTAGCAGGCATCGCCCGATGGGACTTGTAGTCCCATCGGACAATGCATGCACAGACCCCCGGACATCAGCACAGCCCCCCGGCAGGCCGGCACAGCCCCCCGGCAGGCCGGTACAGACCCCCACAGGGTGCACAGACCACCGGCAGGCCGGCCCAGCCCCCCGGCAGGCCGGTACAGACCCCCACAGGGTGCACAGACCACCGGCAGGCCGGCACAGCCCCCCGGCAGGCCGGTACAGACCCCGGGCAGTCCACACAGCCCCCCGGCAGGCCGGCACAGCCCCCCGGCAGGCCGGCAGAGACCCCCGGAAGGCCCGAAATGACGGCGCATCATGATGCGCACACACCGCGCATCATGATGACGTCAGGCCGTCAATCAACTGAACTTCCGATTCCGATGCCGAATTCCGATATTGAAAAAATATCGGAAGTCGGTATCGGAATTCCGATACAGCAAGTATCGGCCGATACCCGATACTTGCGGTATCGGAATGCTCAACACTAATTAGGACGCCTTGGACAGTCAATAAGGAAATGGTCTGATTTGCCGCAATAAAAACATAGCCGTTCACGGAGCCGATGTTCGCGGCGTTCCTGGTTCTCTCGGTTTTGTACAGAGTCCACTTGCATGGGAACCTCCGCAGGCTCTCGTGGTGTCTTAGGAACAGGTTCCCTGGTAGGTGACGGAAAGTCAGGTACCCGGTTAAGTGCTGCCCATCTTTCCTGTCTGCGCTCTGTTAAACGGGTATCAATGCGCACACAGTGTTGAAGGAACAGGTCAAGATCATCGGGTGATTCGGCACGGGCTAACTCGTCCTTGATGGCACCGGACAGTCCCTTTTTAAATACCGACAACAACGCATTGTTACCCCAGTCAGTGTCCACCACCAGTCTTTTGAAGTCGGTGACATATTCAATCACAGGCCGCTTGCCTTGCCGTAAAGAAAGGAGAGCCGTTTCAGCAGTATTACGGCGGTTTGGATCGTCGAACATCAGTGCCATAGCTGTTAGAAAATCCTCTAAGCAGTTCAACCGCACGTCCCTGGTCTCAATCATCGGGTTACCCAGGCCAGGGCACGTGAAGTCAGCATCATGATTATGCATAATACTTTAGATCGATCCGATCGGTAATAGTCAGTATTCACATCAAAAAAATAGCATGCACTGATTAATGAAGCCACGGAACTGACTGCGCTCACCATTAAAGCGGAAGGGAGGTAATTTAGGCATACTGGGAGCAAATCCGGGCGAGGTACGGTCGGCCACCTGAGCCTCCACCTTGCCTTGTAGCTCCTGCATAGCCGTCCCCAGGAACTGGTGGTTATGATTCAGCCGTCCCTCGATATCTCCAAGCCTGGCGTGCACAGCATCCATGTCCTGCTGTAAGGAGTGGATCATGGAGTATAGCTGATCTAATCGTGCCTCTGACATTGCCCCAGCGAAGTCCTCTAAAAAGGGCTTGAGTATAATGTAATACTTATGTATGGTATAAGGACTTCAATGGCGTAGGGCAATGACGGCAGAGACACGCTTAGTGAAGCAAGTGATTTATATATAATTGTGCACAATAAACGTGGAAATACGTAACGGGTTCAGAGCACAGACATACAGCAGCACATAGCAAAAGGTTCAGCAAGGATGGTAAGTTATTAAGAGTCACTGAGTACGGAATATAACTGGGTATTGAATCATAGAATCATAGAATCGTAGAGTTGGAAGGGACCTCCTGGGCCATCTGGTCCAACCCCCTGCTCAAAGCAGGATTCGCTAAATCATCCCAGTCAGATGTCTGTCCAGCCTCTGTTTGAAGACTTCCATTGAAGGAGAACTCACCACTTCTCGTGGCAGCCTGTTCCACTCATTGATCACTCTGTCAAAAAGTTTTTTCTAATATCTAATCTGTGTCTCTTCCCATTCAGTTTCATCCCATTGCTTCTAGTCTTTCCTTGTGCAAATGAGAATAAAGTTGATCCTTCTACAATGTGACAGCCCTTTAGATATTTGTAGACAGCTATTAAGTCTCCTCTCAGTCTTCTCTTTTGCAAACTAAACATTCCCAAATCCTGCAACCTTTCCTCATAAGACAGGGTTTGCAGACCGGTCACCATTCTGGTCGCTCTTTTCTGAACTTGCTCCAGTTTGTTGATGTCTTTTTTAAAATGTGGTGCCCAAAACTGGACACAATATTCCAGATGAGGTCTGACTAAAGAGGAGTAGAGGGAAATAATGACTTCACGTGATCTAGACTGTATGCTTCTGTTAATACATCCTAGAATTGCATTTGCCTTTTTTGCTGCTGCATCACACTGTTGACTCATATTCAGTCTGTGATCTATTAGTATACCCAAGTCTTTTTCACATGTGCTGTCACTTAGCCCTATTCCTCCCATTCTATATATGCTTTTTTCATTTTTATTGCCCAGATGTAGTACTTTGCATTTCTCCCTGTTAAAAACCATTCTGTTAGTTGCTGCCCACTTCTCCAGTTTATTTAAATCTTTTTGAATCCTCTCTCTCTCTTCTCTAGTATTAGCTATCCCTCCTAGCTTTGTGTCATCAGCAAATTTAATCAGTTTACCCTCAATTCCTTCATCTAAATCGTTGATAAAGATGTTGAACAATACAGGGCCCAGGACAGAGCCCTGTGGTACCCCACTTGAGACATTCTTCCAACTGGATGTGCAGCCATTTACGACCACTCTTTGGGTCCGATCACTAAGCCAGTTATGAATCCACCTAACAGTTGCCTTGTCCATTCCATACTTAGTCATTTTTTCAATAAGGATTGTATGAGAGACTTTGTCAAATGCTTTGCTGAAGTCAAGATATACTATATCTACAGCATTTCCTTGATCCACCCAATCAGTGATACCGTCATAGAAGGAAATTAAGTTAGTCTGACATGACTTATTAGTTAGAAACCCATGCTGACTCTGTTTAATCACTTCATTCTTATCCAGGTATTGACATACATGTTGTTTAATAATTTGTTCAAAGATCTTTCCTGGTATAGAAGTCAGACTCACCGGCCTATAGTTGCCTGGGTCCACCTTCTTCCCCTTTTTGAAGATAGGAACAACATTTGCTCTTCTCCAGTCTTCTGGCACTTCTCCTGTTCTCCAAGAATTTTCAAAGATTATGGAGAGGGGTTCAAAAATTTCTTCTGCTATCTCCTTCAGTACTCTGGGGTGTAATTCATCTGGACCTGGAGACTTGAATTCATTTAGGTTAGCTAAGTGTTTCCTCACTATCTTTCTGTTTATAGATATCCTGGATTCTTCTATTCCCTTAATAGGACAGTGAATAACAGTTGATGTTGCATTACCTTTCTGAGAGAAAACAGATGCAAAATAGGAATTTAAAAGTTCAGCCTTCTCAACATCCTGTCTTACCATTTCATCATTTTCATCCTGTAAAAGTCCTATAGCATCTTTGACTTTTCTTTTACTTTTGACATATCCCCAAAATCCTTTATTATTGCTTTTGACATCTCTTGCAAGCCTCAGTTCATTTTCAGCTTTAGATAATCTGATTTGTGCCCTGCAGGTTCTGCAGACAGCATTATATTCTTCTTTAGATATGCCTCCCTCTTTCCATTTTATAAACATTTTTTTCTTCCTTTTTAGCATGTGCTTAAGTTCTGTGTTCATCCATCCTGGTTTCCTTAAATGCTTCCTATTCTTCCCTCTTTTCGGAATTGTTAACAACTGTGCTTTGAGAATTTCATTTTTCAAGATTTCCCATCCTTCCTGGACATTTTTGTCTTTAAGGATATCCAGCCATTGCAGGCAAAGTCCAGAGTATAACAAATGTCCAGCAGGGTAATGTTCAGCGGGCACCGGGTAACAGCTACTAACCAGTATAGCAAACAGAAGTCCAGTTTTAGCGAGCCTCTGGTATGATGAGTCCAGTGGAGATCCAGTAAGGGGACCTTCAGTGGGCACAAACTCTAACCGGGTACGGTAGCCAGAAATCCAGCAGTATCCAGAGGTCCAGAGAGGTGAAGTTTCAAGCAGGAAGCAGGGTTGTTCCAGAGTCACAAGATCTGGGAGAGTGGCAGGGCAGGAGCACACCAGGAATCAATATACTCAAGCAATTTGCTTGTGCTTAGGGGCGGGTTTTTATGCAGCTGGGGAGGAAGTGATGTAAACGAAAACTCCATCTTAACTAAGGGCAGCTAAGAGGAAGTGATGCGACCGGACCGAAAACTCCATCTTAACCAAGGGCAAAAGTTCATTCAAAACAGACCGGAAAGTCCTAGGATCCTGACACCTACCGGGTGCCGAAGTGGAGGCTACAGGCAACCAAGTCTGCCCCCTCCCTCTCCCTCCTGTTTTGGCCATTCGGGGAATCTCTTCCTCAGAGCTGCTCCCACCACCTTCCTGTTCCTCACGCCATGATGGGTCAAGGACCTCATCATCTGCACTCCCCTCTTCAAACACCTGCTTCTCCTGGGTTGTCTCGCCAGCACCGTACGCACCAGAAAGTGGTAACTGAGTCTCGTCATCATCTGATGCGTACTGAGGTATGCTGACCATAGGCACTGGCCCACCCGCCTCTTCAGATTCAGAGGGACAAAGAAGTTGCGCATCACTGCATACTCCCTCTTCTTCACATTCTTGAATGCTGCTTGGCTGGCCCCCTCTTTCCAAGCCAACAGATTCAGAGAACAAAAGTAGAGACTGTGATGGCTCCTGTCCAGGGCTCTCTGACTGTCTGGGCACTTTGGCAGGTGGTGAAGAGACAGATGGTTGCTCTTCGGTGCTCTGGCCCTGAGAGGACGTGGAAGTCATTGAAGTCGATGCGTTAGCTGCTATCCATCCGACAACGGCTTCAATTTGTTCCTCCCTCAGCAGTGGGGTACGGCAAGGTCCTACAAAGCTGCGCATAAAGGACTGTTGCCTGCTAAAACTGGGGGATGCTGACTCACTGGTGCCCGCAGCAGGCACAGAATCCCCACGTCCTCTTCCTGCAGAATCCCCACGTCCTCTCCCTGCAGAAACTCCACGCCCACGTGCCTTACTCCCTGCCTTCTTCATCTTGCTAAACTGATAAAGATAGGCAGAAAAGTACAAAGGGGGGGCTTAGTGTGCTTATTCCTGAACAGCTGGTAACAGGTATAAGAAACACTAATTTTATGAAGTGTGTGTGTGGACTACACTTTAATAGGAGCTAATGTGGCCGACACAACTGTCAAATGTAGTGTTTGGTGAACTTTATTTTGTTTTTTTTAAAAAAACTAAAGGGATGTGACCAAAGATTTGAAAGTGATAGTATCACAAACGTTTTGGAGCTATTACAATGCAGGCAGGTAACCTACAATGCAAAAGATGAGGCTCCAAAAAAATTGAGTAATACTAATCTGGCTGCAGCTGAATGGCACAAGCCAGAAAAAAGGCTCCTCTATCTACTCCTATATAGTGTTTGCAACCAACCAATGTAGATGGATATGGATGGATGCACACTAATAGGACAAAAAAAAGGAGCTGCAATAAAAGAAAAGTGTGAGGCAGTGACGCACGGTGAGCGGCCTACAACCAGACGTAGCTGCAGGACACACTACTCAGCGTGAGCTGCACTCACACACAGTCAGAGACCTCTCAGACAGCCGTGAACAGTGCAGAGAAGTGGGCACTAGCACTGAAAGGCTGCAGAAAGGCTCCGCTGTCTACTACTAGTCTTTGCAACCAACGTATATGGATAGGGATGGAAGCACACTAGATAGAATTTATGAAAAATAAGCAGCTAGAAAAGAAAAATATGTATGAGGCAGCAGTGACGCACGCTGGGCGGCCTACAACCAGACGTGGCTGAAGGACCCACTACACAGCGTGAGCTGCACTCACACAGCCCTTGCAGACAGCTGTGAACACTGCTGCTAGGCAAAAGAAAGCTACAGTGGTGGTTTATGTAGCCTTGGTAAAGCAAAATATTTTTTTGAGAATCGCTATTTCTAACTGTCCCTCACAGTCTTCAACAGCAGCCTGTCCCTAACTGAATTCACAGCAGAGTGAACAGAAATGGCGGTGGCGGCTTTTATAGTGCATCATGACATAATTTCAGCAGCCAATCACAGCCATGCCAATAGTTAACATGCCTACATGCCTAACAGGATGTGCCCACACTTCTGAGGATTCCCATTGGCTGAATCAAATCGAGCGGGCTCATAGCATTATGGGAACTTCCGATTCCGGTATTCGATATGAAAAAAGTATCGGAACTAAGTATCTCTCATGGAATGCCTAGGTTACTTTAGGCAAAAACCCCGGGACCCCTGTGATGTCCCTCAGACTAGGGGAACCCTGTCTGTCCCTCTACCCAGGGTTTACACTGAAGGTGTGCCTGCCTGAGCCTCCACCCTGTCCCTGTCTCCTGTCCAGCCCTAAGCTGAACCCACCTCCCTCCACCCAGTGAGGGGACCAGACACCAGACCCCACAAATACGTATGGACAGGGGTAAAAGAAAACACCACACAGTAAATACAATAATGTGCAAGGGCAACCAAATATATATATATATATAACAGATTGGAGAAAGAACCACTGAGGGATATACTGCACCAGATATCAGACGCTCCAACACCACCACTGCTGACCGGTATTGCTAGCACTAGGCTAAAGCTATAGTCGGCGACGCCCATAGTCAGGACGAACTATTTAAAGACCTAGGGCGTGGCCCAGCCCTCAGCCAGCATGACAACCTGGTTAACCCTATCCCGACTGGAACAGAATACCCAACAGGGTATTACCGCTGTCTGCCGGACACCCTGGTGTGAACAGTGTCCGACATGACAGTACCCCGCCTTCTACGAGGGACCTCCGGAACCTCACCATGTCGAGGACCTGGCTTGTCCGGATGGCGACGATGGAACATAGTAACCAGTCGATCAGCATGAAACTCAGAGGCCGGCACCCATGTCCTCTCCTCAGGACCATAGCCACGCCAGTGGACCAGGTACTGTAGAGTGCGACGCACAACCCTAGAGTCCACCACTTTGGACACCTCAAATTCCAACGCGCCATCCACCAAGATGGGAGGTGGTGGCCCGGGGGAACCATCCACCAAACCCACGATCTTCTTTAGCAATGCTTTGTGAAATACATTATGAATCTTATACACAGCCGGCAACTCCAAACGAAATGCCACGGGGTTGATCACTGCGGAGATTCTAAATGGGCCAATGAACCTGGGACCCAACTTAAGTGACGGTATCTTGAGCTTAATGTTCCTAGTAGATAACCACACCCAATCACCCACACACAGGTCCGGACCTGGCACACGTCTGCAGTCAGCCACCCGTTTGTACCTGGAACCCACCTTCAACAAGCGCTGCTTGACTCTCCTCCAAACAGACGACAATTGAGCTCCCAACTGGTCCTCCTCAGGGACGCCAACTGAGCACCCCTGACGCAAGGTGCAAAATTGAGGATGTTGACCATACACACAAAAAAAAAAAAGGAGATTCCCCAGACGATTCCTGGCAATGGTTGTTTATTGCGAATTCTGCCAGAGGAAGAAACGCTGACCACTCTTCCTGATTGTCGGAAATAAAGCAGCGCAAGTATTGCTCCAGGTTTTGGTTCATCCGCTCAGTCTGTCCATTCGACTGAGGGTGGAAAGCCGATGAATGAGATAATTTGATTCCAAGGCGAGAACAAAAAGCTCTCCAAAACTTTGCCACAAACTGCGTACCTCGATCAGACACAATGTCAGACGGGACACCATGAAGTCTGACCACCTCGCGAATAAATATCTGAGCAAGAGTCTTAGCATTGGGCAAAGACGGTAAAGCAACGAAATGTGACATTTTGGAGAACCTATCAACAATAACCAAAATGACCGAGTTCCCTGCCGAGGCGGGCAAGTCAGTAATAAAATCCATGGAAATCTCAGTCCATGGCTTACTGGGCACCCCGAGAGGCTGCAAGCTACCAGCGGGACGGGAACGAGGAGTCTTGGCCCGTGTGCACGTGTTACAGGCAGCCACATATGAGGCCACATCCTGCCGGATTATAGGCCACCAAAAACGACACGATACCAGTTCCAGAGTGCTCTTAACCCCTGGATGACCTGCCAGTACCGTGTCGTGATGTTCGCCCAACACTCTAGAGCGTAGATGTAGCGGCACAAAAGATTTATTAGCAGGCAACCCCGGCGGTACCACCTCCTGAGCCTCCGCAATCTCTGCCTCAATCTCTGTCGTGATGGCAGATACCACCACACCCTTTTGGAGAATAGGCACCGGCTCTTCACATAACTCTCCGCCAGGAAAACACCTGGATAAAGCGTCTGCCTTAACATTCTTCGACCCAGGGCGATAGGTAACAATGAAGTTGAACCGGGTGAAGAATAATGCCCAGCGAGCCTGTCTGGAGGACAGGCGCTTAGCAGATTCTAAATAAAGCAAATTCTTATGGTCGGTTATCACAGTAATCTGATGAACAGCCCCCTCCAAGAAGTGTCGCCACTCCTCAAATGCCAATTTGATGGCCAATAGTTCCCTGTTGCCAATATCATAATTACGCTCCGCAGGCGACAGCTTCTTGGAGAAGAAGGCACACGGATGCAACTTGGCCCAAGAAGGGCCCTGAGACAGTACAGCCCCCACTCCAACCTCCGACGCATCCACCTCCACGACAAACGGTAAGGAGACATCGGGCTGCACCAGAATGGGCGCTGAGGCAAAACTATTCTTGAGGAATTCAAACGCCTGTACCGCAGGCTCAGACCAGTCAGAAAAGTCGGTACCCTTCTTAGTCATGTCAGTCAGTGGTTTGGCAATCATAGAGAAGTTCTTAATAAATTTCCTATAGTAATTGGAGAAGCCAAGAAATCGCTGAAGCGCCTTAAGATTATCAGGCCGATCCCAATGTAGTACCGCCTGCACCTTTGCGGTGTCCATCTTAAAACCTGAGGCGGAGATTATATAACCCAAGAACGGTAGCTCCTGTACGAAAAACACACATTTTTCAAGCTTGACATAGAGCCTGTTATCTCTGAGCAACTGCAGAACCTGTCTAAGGCCGGTTTCACATTAGCGCATTTTATGCGCACGCACGGCCGGGGGTAGCTCCGCCCCCGAGCCGGCTCTCTGCCCGGCGTGCCCGCCCCTTGCCTGTAGCGCCGCCTCCTAGCGGACAGCGGCGCCTGCGATCGGCGCACCCTATCTTTAGCATAGGGTGCGCAGATCGTGCGCAGGTCGTGCGCTAGTTGCGCTTTGACCTGCGCTGCGCACTTATGACGGTGCGCCGTGCGCGCCAAAATCCGAAAAGTTCGATTTTGGCGCGCACGGCGCACCGTCAAAAGTGCGCAGCGCAGGTCAAAGCGCAACTAGCGCACGGCCTGCGCACGATCGGCGCACCCTATGCTAAAGATAGGGTGCGCCGATCGCAGGCGCCGCTGTCCGCTAGGAGGCGGCGCTACAAGGAAGGGGCGGGCATGCCGGGCAGAGAGCCGGCTCGGGGGCGGAGCTACCCCCAGCCGTGCGTGCGCATAAAATGCGCTAATGTGAAACCGGCCTAACATGCTCTATATGTGTATCATGGTCGCGAGAGAAAATGAGGATGTCGTCAAGATAAATTATAACGAACCTCCCCAACAACTGAGAGAAGACATCATTAATGAAGTGTTGAAAGACCGCCGGTGCCATAGTCAACCCAAACGGCATTACCAAACTCTCAAAGTGACCCTCAGGGGTATTGAACGCTGTCTTCCACTCATCCCCCTGACGGACTCTTATAAGATTGTACGCCCCCCTGAGGTCCAGTTTGGAGAACCACCTGGCACCAACCACTTGGTTGAATAAATCGGGTATAAGTGGCATAGGGTAAGGATCACGGACCGTAATCTGGTTGAGTTCTCTGAAATCCAGACACGGGCGTAAACCGCCATCCTTCTTTTTAACAAAGAAGAAGCCAGCAGCCAGAGGAGAAGAGGTAGGTCTAATATGACACTTGCTCAGGCTATCCGCAATGTATTCCTTGAGAGCTAGCCTCTCGGGACCTGAGATATTAAACATTCTAGCTTTAGGTAACTTGGCCCCTGGTTTCAACCTAATAGCACAGTCATAGGGGCGATGCGGTGGTAGTTCCGAACAACCCTTCTCAGAAAATACATCCGCATAATCCAGCAACGGCTCCGGGATACTGGGGGTCAAAGCGGAAATACATGTAGCCAGGCACCTCTCCTGACACTCCCTGCTCCACTGAATTATGTCCTGGGTCTTCCAATCAATAACAGGATTATGCATTGACAACCATGGAAAGCCCAGAACCATCTGAGCCGGTAAGTTACTAAGCACCTTACAAGTTACCCGCTCTGAGTGTAATACTCCAATGTGGAGTTGTATATCCAACACACACTCTGATCTCCCCTTGAGACAACGGGGAAGCATTGATGGTAACCACCCGGATGGGGTTCGGCAATTTCTCCACCGGAAATCCCGCTGTATGCGCGAACCTCTCATCAATGAGATTGGCAGCTGAGCCACTATCAATAAATACTGTAATAGAGAGCATTTGCCCCCCAAGTACCACCCTAGCAGGGAGCATACACTGGGAAACCATGACGGAGGATACACAAAGGCTCAGACTAGACTCCTCCAAACCCTCTGAGCCTATCAGTTTTCCGCCGGCGCGCCCTTCTTAGGTACCAGGGGGCAAGCGTTAATAAAATGTCCTCCTTTGCCACAAAAAAAACAGAGCCCCTGCCTTCTGTGCCATGGATGTTTAGGCTTGTTACTCGGTGACTGTGCTATACCAGCGATCTGCATGGGTTCCACGGATTCACCCGCGGCAACCTCACCGACCACTCCCCCACCTCCCGGAGGCAACGAAACCAGCGCCCCCTGACAGAGACGTCGGTCTATGCGTACTACAAGTGCCATCGCAGCCTCCAGAGAGGCGGGAGTCTCGTACATTAGGAGAGTCTGTTTAACCCTTCCAGAAACCCCATGCAAAAATTGACTTCTAAGCGCAGGGTCATTCCACTGCGTGTCCACCGCCCAGCGCCGGAATTCCGTGCAGTAATCCTCAGCTGGTCGATCACCCTGTAGCAGTGAGCGTATCTTAGACTCTGCTAAGTTTAATCTATCTGGATCGTCATAGATCAAACCCAGAGCAGAGAAAAAAAAATCTACAGATTCAAATGCCGGTGAGTCTGAAGGGAGTGAAAAGGCCCAGGCCTGTGGGTCACCACTCAGCAAAGAAATCACCAAGCCCACGCGTTGAGCCTCATTACCTGAGGAATGTGGACGCATACGGAAATACAATTTGCATGATTCACGAAACACCGTGAACTTACCACGATCACCAGCAAATCGTTCAGGAAGGGGAAACTTGGGCTCAGCTGCCCTGGCTGCAGCCTCAGCAGGTACTGCAGGAGCTGACAGGCCTTGTTGCTGGACCGCCCCCCTGAGTTCAGTGACCTGTATGGATAGAGCCTCCAGCTGCTTGGTTAGGGAAAGTATAGGATCCATAGTAAGTAACCCCTATATTCCCTTTTTTTTTTTCACTTTATTATTTGGGCCGACTATAATGTCATGGAATGCCTAGGTTACTTTAGGCAAAAACCCTGGGACCCCTGTGATGTCCCTCAGACTAGGGGAACCCTGTCTGTCCCTCTACCCAGGGTTTACACTGAAGGTGTGCCTGCCTGAGCCTCCACCCTGTCCCTGTCTCCTGTCCAGCCCTAAGCTGAACCCACCTCCCTCCACCCAGTGAGGGGACCAGACACCAGACCCCACAAATACGTATGAACAGGGGTAAAAGAAAACACCACACAGTAAATACACAAGGGAATACAATAATGTGCAAGGCCAACCAAATATATATATAACAGATTGGAGAAAGAACCACTGAGGGATATACTGCACCAGATATCAGAAGCTCCAACACCACCACTGCTGACCGGTATTGCTAGCACTAGGCTAAAGCTATAGTCGGCGACGCCCATAGTCAGGACGAACTATTTAAAGACCTAGGGCGTGGCCCAGCCCTCAGCCAGCATGACAACCTGGTTAACCCTATCCCGACTGGAACAGAATACCCAACAGGGTATTACCGCTGTCTGCCGGACACCCTGGTGTGAACAGTGTCCGACATGACAGTATCGGAATTCCGATACAGCGAATATCGGCAGATACCCGATACTTGCGGTATCGGAATTCTCAACACTAGTGTTGAGAGATACCTTCCGATATCGGGAAATATCAGATTGGATTGGATCAGATCGATACCCAAAAAGTATCGGGTATCGCCGATTCTGATACCGGAAACCCATGCAAGTCAATGTGGCACAAATATCGGAATGAAAATAAACCCTTTCTTTCCTTGCACATCCAGTTAGGGAGGGAGGGAGGAAGAGTGTGGGCGGTGCATGGGCGGACACTGTGCTTGTCTGTGTGTGCGGGGTCTGTACGGGCCTCTCAGGGGTCTGTGCGGGCCTGCCAGGGGTCTGTACGGGCTGCCGGGGGTCTGTACGGCCTGCCGGGGGTCTGTGCGGGCCTGCCGGGGGTCTGTGCGGGCCTGCCGGGGGTCTGTGCGGGCCTGCCGGGGGTCTGTGCGGGCCTGCCGGGGGTCTGTGCGGGCCTGCCGGGGGTCTGTGCGGGCCTGCCGGGAGTCTGTGCGGGCCTGCCGGGGGTCTGTGCGGGCTGCTGGGGGTCTGTGCGGGCCTGCCGGGGGTTGTGTGTGTGTGCAGGCATCGTCCGATGGGACTACAAGTCCCATCGGGCTATGCCTGCTACAATGAAAGTGATTGACACATTAGCCAATGATGGGATAGTAGTAGTCCCATCATCCGGCTAATGTGTTGAATATAAAAAAAAAAAAACATACATACTACATACTACATATTTACAACATACATACATACTACATACATACTTCATATATACTACATTCATACAACATACATACAACATACATACATACTACATAAATACTACATTCAGACAACATACATACATACTACATACATACTTCATATATACTACATTCATACAACATACATACATACTACATATGTAGTACATTCATACATACTGCATACTTCATATATACTACATTCATACAATATACATACATACTACATACGTACTACATATATACTACATTCACACAACATGCATGCATACATACTACATATATACTACATTCATACAACATACATACATACATAGTACATACAACATGCTACAGACATACAACATACATACTACATACATACTACATATATACTACATTCATACAACATACTGTGGGGAATAGATAGCTCAGCTGGGATCTTTGCTTTGGCACAAGCGTGTGGCTATGAAGTCACTTCAGCAGACTAGCAAGTTCCACATGAATATTGACACAGCATATTTATTGTGCACACTTGTTATTCAATGTTACACATGCCAAACATGAAATAAAACGTCTAAGGCCGTCTGGCCACTAACTAACAATAGCAGGCTAACTACAAAATAAACCTATATAACAGCAAACAAGTCCATGTAATCTTACTGTGTCAGCTCCCAGCTCAGCAGGCGAGATAGACTGAGAGATCCCAGCTCCTCCTGATTATATCAGCTGGACCAGTCAGGAATCCAAAAACCTGGATTGAATAAGTGGAGGGGGAACTACCAGTCCTTTCCATGCTGATCACTAAGGAACCAGGACTGGATTACAGTGAAATAAACTGGCTTCATCATCAGTACAGGGAGACATATGAAATGAAACGGGGAGAAATATACCTGTTTTCTAGTACCTCTCCCCTTGGCACCTCACACCCCCCTCCTCTGTTCGAGCCCGTGGGGTCGGACACGACGAGTCACCAAGCAGTGCATTCTAGACAACGCATCTGCATTTCTGTGCGCTGTGCACGCCCTGTGCTCAACGGAAAATTTAAACCCTTGTAATGCTAAGAACCAGCGTGTCACCTGCGCATTGCCTTCTTTTGCCCGGGACATCCACGTTAGGGGCGAATGGTCCGTCACTAGTCTAAACTGGCGACCTAGTAAATAATAGCGCAATGTGCACAGGGCCCATTTCACAGCCAGGGCTTCCCGCTCAACTACACTGTAGTTCTTTTCTGCTCTCGTAAGCTTTCT
Source organism: Dendrobates tinctorius (assembly GCF_039654945.1). Taxonomy (NCBI): domain Eukaryota; kingdom Metazoa; phylum Chordata; class Amphibia; order Anura; family Dendrobatidae; genus Dendrobates; species Dendrobates tinctorius. Next base: position 5,134,655 of record NW_027361829.1, on the reverse strand, counting down.
GCTTAGATAGGCCACTGGGTGTTCCTCGCCATTTACTTCTTGAGACAAAACCGCGCCGAGGCCCACCCCAGAAGCGTCCATTTGGACAATAAACTCCGTTTAAAGTCTGGTGCAACCAACACTGGTTGGTCACAGAGGACTGTTTTCAATCGCTGAAAGGCCTCCTCTGCTTCTGCGTTCCACTTTATTGTGACAGATTTCGACCCCTTAGTAAGATCTGTGAGAGGAGCTGCGATGGTTGCAAAATGTTTGATGAACCGCCTATAATAACCAACGATCCCTAAAAAAGCTCCAACCTGTTTTTTGGTTACCGGTCGTGGCCAATTTTGAATAGCGTCCACTTTATTGGCTTGAGGCTTCACGACGCCTCTCCCTATGCTATATCCCAGATAGCGAGCCTCTTCCAATCCCAACGTACATTTCTTGGGATTGGCAGTCAATCCAGCTGTTTTTAGGGAGTCTAAGATGGCTTGTACTTTTGACAAATGCGTGTCCCAGTCATCGCTAAAGATAATGATGTCGTCCAAGTACGCAGATGCTTACTGGCCATGGGGTTTTAGGACAATATCCATTAGACGTTGGAAGGTGGCTGCGGCACCATGCAACCCAAATGGCATATCTCGGTACTGGAATAATCCCTGGGGCGTAACAAAGGCAGTTTTCTCTTTGGCTGATTCCGTGAGGGGAATCTGCCAATAACCTTTTGTTAAGTCAATAGTGGATATGTACCTGGCCGAACCCAGTCTCTCTATCAGTTCATCGACTCTTGGCATCGGGTAGGCATCGAATTTCGATACTTCATTTACTTTCCGAAAATCGTTACAAAATCGGATAGTCCCATCGGGTTTGGGCACCAGTACGATAGGGCTAGCCCAATCACTCCGGGACTCCTCAATGACCCCGAGCTCTAACATCTTCTTCACTTCCCGGGCAATGGCTTGCCTCCGAGCCTCCGGAATTCGATATGATTTTAGCCGTACCCGCACCTGTGGATCAGTAACAATGTCATGTTTAATTAGGTGAGTCCGGCCAGGAAGTTCCGAGAAAATATCTGCGTTCCTCTGTATGAACTCCCTGGTCTCTCGTTTTTGGCTTTCGGATAGCGTGTCTGCAATACCCACTTCTGGCGGAGCTACCTGGGGGTCCTTTACCTTAGAAGGTGGTGCCCCTCGAGGCCCATCCTCAAGGGCAGCTCCTGCCACCAGACTCTCCCTGTCCCGCCAGGCCTTAAGCAAGTTTATGTGGTATATTTGTTCGGGCTTTCTCTTGTCTGGTTGGTGTATCTTATAATTTACTTCACCTATTCGTTCCAGCACTTCGTATGGTCCCTGCCATTTCACAAGAAATTTATTCTCCACGGTAGGCACCAATACCAACACCCTGTCTCCGGGTTGAAAGACTCGTGTTTTTGCCGCTCGGTTGTATACCGTGCTTTGGGCATGTTGTGCGCGCTCTAAACACTCTTTAACTATTGGCATAACTGCTGCAATCCGGTCCTGCATAAGTGTTATATGTTCAATTACACTGCGATAAGGAGTCACCTCTTGTTCCCAAGTCTCCTTGGCAATATCTAACAGGCCTCTAGGACACCACCCATAAACCAACTCAAAAGGTGAAAAGCCTGTGGAGGATTGGGGTACCTCATGTATAGCGAACAGGAGGTATGGTAGTAGGGCATCCCAATCTCTCCCGTCCTTATCCACCACCCTTTTCAACATTCCCTTTAAGGTTTTGTTAAAAGCGCTCCACCAAACCGTCAGTCTGAGGGTGATATACTGAGATACGCAAATGGGAGATTTTTAGTAGTTTACATAAATCCTTAAGTATACGAGACATAAAGGGGGTCCCTTGATCCGTAAGTATCTCTTTCGGAATGTCGGTGCGGGAAAACATATTAACCAGCTCTTTTGAAATTGATTTCGCATTGGCATTCCGCAAGGGAACTGCTTCGGGATAACGCGTGCCGTAATCCAATACTACCAAAATGTACTGATGACCCATGGCAGATTTAACTAATGGACCGACTATATCCATTGCTATCCTCTCGAAGGGCACCTCTATTATTGGTAAGGGCACTAAGGGGCTTCTAAAATGTGACATAGGTGCGGTCAATTGACAGGTAGGACATGACCGACAGTACTGGGTCACGTCTCCCACTAGACCCGGCCAAAAGAAACATTGCAGAATACGGTGTTTTGTCTTTTCTACTGCCAGGTGTCCTCCCAAGGGATGTTTATGTGCCAACTCCAAAACTACCTGGCGAAAGGACTTAGGTACCACTAGTTGTTCTACCACCACCCCTCGCACCTTGTCTATGTGATACAACATATCCTGCTGCACCGCCACGTGTGGGCAATGGCGGATCTTAATAGGGGCGGATGGGGCGGTCTCCCCGGGCCCAAGGTTTTTTGGGGGCCCAGGGCACTGGCGTAGCGTGGTGGGGGGGGCGGTCCGCCCCAGGCGGCATGTGTGTGGGGGTGGCGCGGCAGCAGCAATTCCACCCTGCAGTGCAGTGCAGTGGCAGGCAGGGAGCGATGCGATCACGGCAGCTCCGCTGCCTGCAAGAGTGAATAGCAGGAGCGGAGCGGCAAGGGTCCGTCCTGCTTCCTGCCCGGAGGCCGCGCTTCCTGTTTCACACAGAGGAGCGCCGCTGAATGACGTCATCATTCAGCGGCCGCTGCTGTGTGAGGGAGGAAGCTCGGGCGATGCTGCGGACAGGTGAGAGGAGAGAGGTGGTGTCTTGTGTGTATGTATGAATGTCTGTGTGTGTGTGTGTGTGTGTGTATGTCTGTGTGTATGATGGAGCAGGCAATGATGGGAGTAATGGTCTAGAAGGCAGTGATGGGGTGAAGGAGCAGACAATGATGGGGTGAAGGAGCAGGCAATGATGGGGGTGATGGAGTAGACAATGATGGGGGTGATGGGGTGATGGAGCAGGCAATGATGGGGTGATGGAGCAGACAATGATGGGAGTGATGGGGTGATGGAGCAGGCGGTGATGGAGCAGGCAATGAGGGGAGTGATGGGGGTGATGGAGCAGGCAATGATGGGGTGATGGAGCAGACAATGATGGGGTGATGGAGCAGGCAATGATGGGGGTGATGGAGCAGGCAGTGATGGGGTGATGGAGCAGACAATGATGGGAGTGATGGGGTGATGGAGCAGGCGGTGATGGAGCAGGCAATGAGGGGAGTGATGGGGTGATGGAGCAGGCAATGATGGGGTGATGGAGCAGACAATGATGGGGGTGATGGAGCAGGCAGTGATGGGGTGATGGACTAGACAATGATGGGAGTGATGGGGTGATGGAGCAGGCGGTGATGGAGCAGGCAATGAGGGGAGTGATGGGGTGATGGAGCAGGCAATGATGGGGTGATGGAGCAGACAATGATGGGGTGATGGAGCAGGCAATGATGGGGGTGATGGAGCAGGCAGTGATGGGGTGATGGAGCAGACAATGATGGGAGTGATGGGGTGATGGAGCAGGCAATGATGGGGTGATGGAGCAGACAATGATGGGAGTGATGGGGTGATGGAGCAGGCGGTGATGGAGCAGGCAATGAGGGGAGTGATGGGGGTGATGGAGCAGGCAATGATGGGGGTGATGGAGCAGGCAATGATGGGGTGATGGAGCAGGCAATTATGGGAGTGATGGAGCAGACAATGATGGGAGTGATGGGGTGATGGAGCAGGCAATGATGGGGTGATGGAGCAGACAATGATGGGAGTGATGGGGTGATGGAGCAGGCGGTGATGGAGCAGGCAATGAGGGGAGTGATGGGGGTGATGGAGCAGGCAATGATGGGGTGATGGAGCAGGCAATGATGGGGTGATGGAGCAGACAATTATGGGAGTGATGGAGCAGACAATGATGGGAGTGATGGGGTGATGGAGCAGGCAATGATGGGGGTGATGGAGCAGACAATGATGGGGTGATGGAGCAGGCAATGATGGGGGTGATGGAGCAGGCAGTGATGGGGTGATGGAGCAGGCAATGATGGGAGTGATGGGGGTGATGGAGCAGGCAATTATGGGGTGATGGAGCAGACAATGATGGGGGTGATGGAGCAGGCAGTGATGGGGTGATGGAGCAGGCAATGATGGGGTGATGGAGCGTGATTTTGTGCGTATTGGCCGTAGGCCTACAGCTTATGTGCAACGTCTTTTTAGGCCATGTCCACACGTGGTGGAATGGTGGTGGGTTTTCCGTATGGACCCGCAGCAAACCAAGTGTTGCGGTCCGTACGGCTGTCAATTCCCGCACGGGGACCGCAGCGCTCAGGTGAGAAGGGGGGTACAGGGGCCCAGGTTTTATGAACAGCCCCGGGCCCATAGTCCACTTAATCCGCCACTGCGTGTGGGAACTCGTTTTGAGCCCCTGGGTACAATGGTCTTCCCTCGGAGACCTTTATGTTTTCCCACGCCCTTGCTAGAGTAGGATCCTGGTGCTGAGCGGTCCCGAACTTACCACGGGCCACCTCAAGATCAGGCATTTCTAAAACATCCTCTAGCTGGTCTGCCTCGCCTGCATACACAGCCAGAGGAGAGTCCACAGATTCTAGTACTTCCTCTGAGATGGGTTCTCCGTCGTCTTGCTGCAATGGTTCAGGGGCTAGCTCCGGAGTACCGTCTTCAACTAGAGGGTTCATGCCACTTTTGAAGTTCCACAAGTCCCAAAATAAGGGAAAGTCTCTCCCCAGGATTACACTGTGTCCCATAGACTTTATGACTGCCGCCTGATGTCTTTTGGTCCCTACTGGCGTGGCAAGAGTAACCCAGGCAGTGGGGTAGTTCTTAGTATCCCCATGGATGCAACTAATGCCCACGGTTAAGTTCGTTAGGGCGCTAGAGTCCACCAAACTGGCATGTACCAAAGTTACTTGACTGCCGGAATCCAAGACGGCATTCACACTATAACCGTCAACCTCGACGTGGCACACGTGTTGTTCATTTCCCGTGAGGGTCTCTGCCACACAGACTGACTGCACATATAACGAAAGACGCCTCATAGCGTTACAGTCCATTGGCTCTGTAGTCATTGGGCAGTTAGCTGCTACATGGCCAAGCCCGCGACATCGCCAACATTGTATAGGCCCTTGTCTCCTCGATGGAGATCCCAGACGAGGTCTGCTGGCTTGATGTGAGCCCGTACCACCTCCATAGTCCTTTGTAGGTCTGCTACCCTTCATTGTGACATTCTCTTCTTTTGAAGATGAAGTAGGTTTCGCAGGACTCTCCAGCGATTTCTTGGGGAGCCAGTGGGGTGCTAACATCCCTTGGAGTAGGCTTTCAGAAGCATTGTAGCGTCCGACCATATTCACCAACTGGTCAGCGGTAGTTGGGTCACCCTGTCCAACCCACCTCTGGATCTTAGCGGGTAAGGACCGCAGGTACTTGTCTAGAACAACACGCTCCACCATCTGTACAGACGTCAAAGCCTCTGGTTGCAGCTATTTTTTTACTAGATGGATGAGATCATGCATTTGTGAGCGGGCTGGCTGATGCTCCACAAAATTCCATAAATGCACCCTCTGTGCGCATACATACGTGTTTACTCCCAGCCTTGCCAGGATTTCGCCTTTGAGTTTGATATAGTCCATAGCATCCGCTCCACTCAGATCGTAATAGTCCTTTTGTGGATCTCCGCTCAGAAATGGAGCAACTACCTCAGCCCATCTGTCCAGTGGTAAGTGCTCACGTTCTGCAATACGTTCAAACACGGTGAGGTATGCTTCCACATCATCGTCTGCGGTCATTTTAAGCAAAGTCTTCTGTACGGCTTTCTGCGCACTAGCAGCGCTTTGTGCACGGTCTCCCTCATCTCGGGGTTGCCGAACCAAGGTCTGTTTTATTGCCTCCAACTGCTCTTGCTGCATCTGGTGTTGCTGCTCCAGAGCCTTCTGGAAGCAAGTATTAGTCTGCTGTTGTTGCACATTTGCTTGCAATAACTGCTTCACTAGTTCCTCCATATTACTGGACTCTTGGCTCTTCAAAAGCGCAGAAGCTTTCAGCCAGGACATACACAGCGTTTTCTCTGCAGTCACAGTCCAGCAGCCACAAGTGCCCGCATTCGAAACATCATTTGTGGGGAATAGATAGCTCAGCTGGGATCTTTGCTTTGGCACAAGCGTGTGGCTATGAAGTCACTTCAGCAGACTAGCAAGTTCCACATGAATATTGACACAGCATATTTATTGTGCACACTTGTTATTCAATGTTACACATGCCAAACATGAAATAAAACGTCTAAGGCCGTCTGGCCACTAACTAACAATAGCAGGCTAACTACAAAATAAACCTATATAACAGCAAACAAGTCCATGTAATCTTACTGTGTCAGCTCCCAGCTCAGCAGGCGAGATAGACTGAGAGATCCCAGCTCCTCCTGATTATATCAGCTGGACCAGTCAGGAAACCAAAAACCTGGATTGAATAAGTGGAGGGGGAACTACCAGTCCTTTCCATGCTGATCACTAAGGAACCAGGACTAGATTACAGTGAAATAAACTGGCTTCATCATCAGTACAGGGAGATATATGAAATGAAACGGGGAGAAATATACCTGTTTTCTAGTACCTCTCCCCTTGGCACCTCACACAACATACATACATAGTACATACTACATACATACTACATACATACAACATACATAAAACATGCTACAGACATACAACATACATACTACATACAATACATTCATATATTCATACAATACATACATATAGACACACAGTACATATAACATAGAGTGCATACTCACCATCACTTGTCACTTTCATCCCCAAAGCCAGTGTCATCTGTAAAAAATATTAAAATAACAAACAACTGATATACTCCCTGATCCACAGAAATCCACGAGTGTCGCACGACGATCTCCCGTGGTGAACAGCAGCATCAGCTGATGCGACCGCTCTCTAGGGGCCCCAGGAATACAATGACGGGAGGTAGGTATCCTGCCGCACTGTATTCCTCCGCCACTGTAAAAAAATAGTCCCTAGTCTCACTTTTGGCATTGCTGTGTGAGAAAGTTCCCATGCAACTTTTGCCATAAAGTGAGACAAGTGAACTATAGTAACCTCTCAGTGATGCACTGCAGGAGATCGTCGTGGGACACTTGTGAATTTCTGCGGATCAGGGAGTATATTGGTTGTTTGTTATTTTAATATTTTTTACAGTGAGATGACACTGGCTTTGGGGATCAAAGTGACAAGTGATGGTGAGTATGTACTCTATGTTATATGTACTGTATGTCTATATGTATGTATTATATGAATGTATGAATGTATTGTATGTAGTATGTATGTATGTTGTATGAAAGTAGTAAATATGTAGTATGTATGTATGTTGTATGAATGTAGTATGTATGTAGTATGTATGTTGTATGAATTTAGTATATATGTAATATGTATGCATGCTGTATGAATGTAGTATATATGTAGCATGTGTGTTGTATGTATGTTGTATGAATGTAGTATATATGAAGTATGTATGTAGTATGTATGTATGTTGTATGAATGTAGTATATATGAAGAATGTATGTAGTATGTACAGTATGTATGTTGTATGAATGTTGTATATATGTAGTATGTATGTAGTATGTATGGCTTAGAATATGTGGGTTATTTGTATGCTTCATGTTTATTTTTGAAGCAATCCAATATATGTTCCTAAAGGGGTGATTTAAACTGTTTGCCTCTAATATATTCCTTTTTATCGCATTCGGACAAGACACTTCATGAGTTATATATCTCTATCTGTGGTGACTTATGGTATTAGTGTTAACCCTCTTTTCAGGTAATGAATTTATTGTCCACCTTTACTACACAGAGAGTGGTGTTATGAATGGGTCGCCGAGGAGGAAAAAAGCAACACTCGCTAAGTCTCAGAAAGCCAGAGAGGTTGGTAACTATGCAGACTGCAGAGTCCTAATCTTAACACACAACTAGAAGCAGTCGTGGAGTGTGCCTACGGTGGTCCTGGACGCCTCGTCACAACTGGAGAGCTAAATAAGCCTAAAGTAAGAAAAGAGGAAAACTAACTCCCCAGAGCAGACCCCAAAGGAAAGGAAAGATACTGTCTGCAATCTGCCAAAAAACCCCACCAAAAATAATGTCCAACGCTTCTGATAACAAAATTAACCCTGAAGTCACTAGACTTCTCCCACTATATCAGCACTCTGGAATATTCTGAGACAGCGCAAAAAGAGACCTATCTAATAAAGGACAAAAAGGCAAATTGGCAAACACAGATAAACAAGAGTGGAAATTCAGCACAGCCCAGCCGGGCTGGCTGACCACACAAAAACTGAGTTGACCAACAAGAGCAAGTGTGAACATTAGCAAAAAACAAACTTAACTTGAGCAGACTAGAGCAGAGCTGAAGTCCAAGACCTGAGAAACAGACTGAATCACCAGCAACAGGATAGGGCGTTGGCTGTCTTATATCCAGTCTGATACTCCAGAGATCCAATCACTATCCTCCTCGTCAGGTGGCAGACCATTACCAATTAAACTAACCTCACTACCTCCTGTCACTACCAGAGGGAGAACGGAAGGAAAACTCCCAACTGGTGGAGCAGAAAATGAGCTCATAACTGTACCCCCCCTTGAGGAGCGGTCACCGAACCCTCATCCACGCCACCAGGCTGATCAGGATGGGCCCGGTGAAAAGAACGAACCAATCTATCGGCATGAATCTCCGAGGCAGAGACCCAAGAATTATCCTCCTGGCCATAACCCTTCCATTTGACCAAATACTGGAGTCCCCGTCTGACCAAGCGAGAATCCAATATTTTCTCTACCTCATATTCCACATTGCCTTTAACCAAAACAGGGTGAGGAGGAGCCGCCACAGGAACTACTGGCTCAACAAACCTCTTCAACAGTGATTTGTGAAATACGTTATGGATTTTGAACGTAACTGGAAGAGCCAACCGAAAAGAAACAGGATTAAGAATCTCCAAAATCTTAGAAGGTCCAATAAATCTTGGCTTAAATTTTGGAGATGCAAGTTTTATAGGAATATTCTTAGACGACAACCAAACCATATCACCCACTTTAAACCGGGGACCAATGGTCCTATGCCGGTTGGAAAATCACTGGGCCTTTTCTTGAGAGAGTGACAACTTATCCACCACTTGGTCCCATATCTGTTGCATTCTCACAACCACAGTGTCCACACCTGGGCAGGACGAAGATTCCACTTGTCCTGAAGAGAATCGAGCATGAAACCCAAAATTACAGAAAAAGGGTGACATCAAAGTGGCAGAACTAGCTCTATTGTTCAGCGCAAATTCGGCCAAGGGCAAAAATGAGACCCAATCATCTTGATCAGCAGATATAAAACATCTTAAATAAGACTCCAAGGTCTGGTTTGTTCTCTCAGTCTGCCCATTGGTCTGGGGATGAAACACGGAGGAGAAGGATAACTGAATTCCCAGATTGGAATCTAGCCTGATGAAGAGACCTGAGTAGTCTCGAAAGCTTGCAATGTGTTACCATCTTTTCAGTTAGCCATTAAAAGGTATCAACCACTGAGGACTCTCAATTCTGAATATTTTTCTATCTACTGGCTAACACGGTACAAAGATATACATCTTTCCTGTATCAGATTGGAACAAAAAGCTTTCCTAAATCTGGAAACAAACTGGACCCCTCTATCGGACACAATGTTCTCAGGAATCCCGTGTAACCGAACCACCTGTTGTAAAAACAAGGGTACCAACTCAGCGGAAGATGGCAACTTTGGGGGTGGTACAAGATGGACCATCTTCGAAAATCTATCACAAATCACCCAGATAACAGTCATTCTCTGAGAGACAGGAAGATCAGAAATAAAATCCATTGAGATATGGGTCCATGGCCTCCTGGGCACCGGGAGGGGCATCAGCAACCCACTAGAACGAGCACAGGGCTTAGACCGAGAACAAGTCCCACAGGACTGTACAAAATTCCTGACATCACGAGACAAGGCAGGCCACCAAAACGACCGACTCACCAAATCTCTGGTACCAAAAATATCTGGATGACCAGCCAATGCGGAGCAATGGACTTCAGACATCACTCTCTTTCTCCACTGGTCAGGAACATACAATCTTCCCATAGGGCAACGCTCAGGTTTATCCTCCTGAAATTCCTCCAGGGCGCGTCTCAAATCGGGCGAAATGGCAGAAAGAACTACCCCCTCACCTAGGATAGTAGTAGGTTCAGTCACATTAAGAGAATCAGCAAAGAAACTCCTAGAAAGGGCGGCTGCCTTAACATTCTTAGTGCCCCGAAGAAAAGAGACCACAAAATTAAAACACGTGAAAAACAAGGCCCATCTAGCCTGTCTAGGATTCAAGCGTTTAGCCGACTCCAGATAAATCAGATTTTTGTGATCGGTGAGGACCACAAATTGATGTCTAGCTCCCTCCAACCAATGTCTCCACTCCTCAAATGCCCATTTCATGGCCAATAATTCCCGATTCCCCACGTCATAGTTGCGTTCAGATGGGGAGAACTTTTGAGAAAAGAAGGCACAGGGATTCATCTTAGAAGTCACAGGATCTTTTGGGGACAAAACAGCTCCTGCACCAATCTCAGAAGCGTCTACCTCCACTTGAAATGGAAGTGAGGCATCAGGTTGCCGTAGAACTGGAGCTGAAGTAAATCTCCGCTTAAGCTCCTGAAATGCTGAGACAGCCTCAGGAGACCAATTCAGCACATCAGCTCCCTTCTTGGTCAGATCAGTCAGTGGTTTGACAATACTAGAAAAAATACCTATAAATTTACGATAGAAATTAGCAAAACCCAAAAACTTCTGGAGAGCCTTCAAAGAAGTAGGCTGAACCCAATCATAAATGGCCTGGACCTTGGCCGCGTCCATTTCAATAGTCGATGGAGACAAGATAAATCCCAAAAATGAAATCCTCTGTACACCAAAGAGGCATTTCGATCCCTTAACAAACAGGGAATTCTCCCTCAAAATCCGGAACACAGTCCGGACATGTTCCACATGGGAATCCCAATCACTAGAAAAGATCAAAATATCATCCAGATAGATGATCAAAAACTTATCTACAAAGTCTCGAAAAATATCATTCATAAAGGACTGGAAGACAGAAGGGGCATTGGAGAGCCCAAAAGGCATCACCAGGTACTCAAAATGTCCCTCCGGAGTATTAAACGCCATCTTCCATTCATCCCCGTGCTTGATGCGAATAAGATTATACGCCCCCCTGAGGTCAAGCTTAGTAAACCAGCAGGCACTCTTAACTCTGGAGAATAAATCAGACATCAGAGGTAACGGGTACTGATATTTAACCGTCATCTTGTTAAGGGAACGATAATCAATACACGGTCTTTATGAACCATCTTTCTTGGCCACAAAAAAAACCCAGCATCTAAAGGTGACGTGGATGGTCTAATATGACCCTTCTCCAACGACTCCTTAATGTAGGATCGCATAGCATCATGTTCGGGTACAGATAAGTTGAAAAGCCGACCCTTTGGAAATTTACACACAGGCATCAACTCAATTGCACAGTCATAACTCCTATGAGGGGGCAAAGACGCAGACTTACTCTCACTAAATACATCAGAGAAATCAGCCAGATAATCAGGAATATCATGAGACTGTGGAGAGGTGGAGAAAACAGGAGCGTCCCTAAGAACACACTGACAACCCCAACTCACCACAGACACAGATTTCCAATCCAAAACTGGGTTATGAGTTTGCAACCAGGGGAAACCCAGAACAATAGTATCATGTAAATTATGCAGAACCAAAAATTTACAATTTTCTTGGTGGTCTGGGGCAACTCGCATTATCACCTGGGTCCAAAACTGAGGTTTATACTCTGCCAAAGGAGTGGCATCAATACCCCTCAAAGGAATAGGCGTCTGCAGAGGCGTCATGGACAAGCCACAACGTTTAGTAAAGTCGAAATCCATCAGATTCAGAGCTGCTCCTGAATCCACAAAAGCCTTTGTGGTAAATGTGGACAAAAAGCAGATCAAAGTAATTGCCAAAAGGAACTTAGGTTGTACACTGGCCACAGCAAATGTGTGTGCAAAACGTTTCTCTCGTTTAGGGCAGACAGAAACAGTATGAGAGGCGTCTCCACAGAAAAAACACAGCTTATTACGCCTTCTAAAATCCTGACATTGCGCCCTAGACAACACCCCATCACATTGCATAGGTTCAGACATTTGTTCAGAAAGTGGCAGCGCCTCCCGTGTATTCTTACGTTCATGTAAACGCTGATCAACTTGAATGCCTAATGACATAGAGCCATCCAGACCAGAGGGAACAGGAAATCCCACCATAACATCTTTTACGGTCTCTGATAAACCTTTCCGAAAGAGAGCTGCCAGTGCACTATCATTACATGTAGTAAGGACTGCCCACTTTTGGAATCTTGGACAGTATAACTCTGCAGGATCCTGACCCTGGCTTAATGCCAACAGGGTTCTCTCAGCTTGATCAACGGCATTAGGTTCATCATACAACAACCCCAAAGCCTGAAAAAATGCATCCACATTAGTCAGAATAGGATTTTCAGGTGTCAGAGAAAATGCCCAATCCTGGGGATCGCTGCGCAGCAAGGAGAAGACAATTTTAACCTGCTGCACAGTTCTCCCTGACGAGTTAGGTTTCAAGGCAAGAAATAATTTACAATTATTCTTAAAATTCAGAAATTTAGACCGATCCCCAGAAAACACATCAGGAGTAGGGATCATGGGTTCAGCAACATGTGACTGAATGAGGTAGGTAGAAATTCCCTGCACTTCAGCAGCAAGTTGCTCCACACGATCAGACAGTTGCTTAATCTCCATTAGGATAGAAAAAAAAATCCTCCTACGGCCCCAGAGAAAAAAAGGAAAAAATATATAAAAAAAAAAATTCTGACACTTTTTTTTTTCTTTCCCCTTTTTTTCTTAAACAATTCCTTCCTGCTTTTGAGTACCCTAGAATCAGCGGTATGGCTGGTGATTCTGTTATGAATTAGTCACCGAGGAGGAAAAAAGCAACACACGCTAAGTCTCAGAAAACTAGAGAGGTTGGTAACTATGCAGACTGCAGAGCCCTAATCTTAACACACAACTAGAAGCAGTCGTGGAGCGTGCCTACGGTGGTCCTGGATGCCTCATCACATCCGGAGAGCTAAATAAGCCTAAAATAAGAAATGAGGAAAACTAGCTCCCCAGAGCAGACCCCAAAGGAAAGACAGCCCCCCACATGTATTGACGGTGAAGCAAGATGAAAATACAAACAAAGGCAGAAAAATAGGCTGAGCAAACGATGGGGCCAAACTAACTTGAAAGGACAGGAAACAAAAGATACTGTCTTCAATCTGCCAAAAAAACCCACCAAAAATAATGTCCAAAGCTTCTGATAACAAAATTAACCCTGAAGTCACTAGACTTCTCCCACTTTATCAGCACTCTGGAATATTCTGAGACAGATCAAAAAGAGGCCAATCTAATAAAGGACAATAAGGCAAATTGGCAAACACAGATAAATAAGAGTGGAAATTCAGCACAGCCCAGCCGGGCTGGCTGACCACACAAAAACTGAGTTGACCAACAAGAGCAAGTGTGAACATTAGCAAAAAACAAACTTAACTTGAGCAGACTGGAGCAGAGCTGAAGTCCAAGACTTGAGAAACAGACTGAATCACCAGCAACAGGATAGGGCATTGGCTGTCTTATATCCAGTCTGATACTCCAGAGATCCAATCACTATCCTCCTCGTCAAGTGGCAGACCTTACCAATTAAACTAACCTCAATACCTCCTGTCACTACCAGAGAGAGAACGGAAGGAGAACTCCCAACTGGTGGAGCAGAAAATGAGCTCATAACAGAGTGGTTTCTACTTTCTGCATGGTTAAATATTTCTATTTGAGGGGGTGTATTTTTTTACACTCTGGTATGCTGTTTACAAAGACCTAGGGTCATTTTCCCATTGTGGAGTGTTTAGCGGTAGGTGGTATGCTCTATTATGAGCTTTGTGCAATGTGTATATGACGCGCCCCGGGGACCGTTGGGTACTCGGAGCCGGGCCCGTCGACTTCAACGGGGGATGGTGTCACGGCTGGGACCCGATCCGTGGCCTCACGTGGTTAAAGGCAATAGTTTGTGTGGTACTTAAGGAGATGGGAATAAAGTATATGGTTAGTTAAATATGTGGCGCCCCCTGTGGTATTCTGGTCAGAGGTGACCAGCTCTGCGGTGTTGCTTCTCTGGGATGGATGTTGGGCACAGCTATGATGTAGCCCTCCAAAGGTAGGACTGTAGTCCCAGGGCAGAATAGATGAAGTTGTTGGTAGGGTTATGGTGTGGAGTGGAGCAGGAATAAAATGGAGGACACAATCGCATGTAGTTCAATGGGCTTTACTCAGTCTGTCTGCAGTACAGATGCCCGCTTCAGTGCTGAGTTCTCCAGGTCAGGGGTCCAGTAAACTTCCAGGTAGATGAGTACACCCCTCCAACTCTCCCTTTCAGTATGTTCCTTAATAGGTCATCAAACTGTACTGGTTTCCTCTCCTTACTCCCTTTCCAGCACCTTCACAGTCAGTGTCCAAGGCTAGCTGACGCGGATCCTGTCAGAGTTCGTCACTCAGGCGGTTCCTTGATCCTATATGGCTGCCTTTCTGGGAAGATAACTGTGGGATTCGCTGTGGCCCATACAGCAACCACAACTGTCAGCTTGCTAGTTAAGTTCGTTGTTTACTTCGCTAGGCTAGGGGCTGAGACCCTTCTGCGACCTATTTTCTTCTCCCACCTGATAGCAATCAACGTAGGACTCTAGAAATTCCATTCTTTTCTCCTGGGAGCATTCCCTCCCAGCCAATCTATCCAGCAGCTCCTCCTGACAGGAGCTGCTCCAAGCGCATCCTTTCACCTGCACTTCCCCTGAGGGAACTCTCCTCAACTCCTTCAAATCTCCCACTCTTTCTCTGAGCTCCGCCCACTCACTGTTCCCATTGGCTGCTCTACATCACTCCACTTTCTAAGCTTCTCCCCATTACCTACCTTCCCCACTAGCTCCCAACACCCTTTCCTAGCCAGTCTGTGATGAGGCCCTCCTCCCTTAGGGTACACCCAGGTGCCCTGACTAGCTAGTGTGTGTGTATTGAATGCAGTGTAAAGAGTGTGGTGAGGTGCCCCCATCTTACCTGGTTGTGAGATACCACACCTCTGGATGAGATGCAGTACTGTTGTAAACTCATTTTCTGGTTTTCCTCTGGCTTCTGATGAGGGTGGTGGAGATGGCTGTGTCGACAGAGGAGTCATGAGTTCTCCATCCGGGCTCCCTCTGGTGGTGACAGCAGGAAATGAAGCTGATCTAAATTGCAGAGACCTGCCACCTGAGGAGGAGGACTGTGAGTGGACATCAGGAGTCTCTGACTGGATTTAAGACAGCCGACTCCCTAATTTTGTGCTGGTGATTTTCTCCTGCCCTGAGGTTCTAGTTTTCAGTTCTGTTCCTGCCTTCTCAAGCTAAGTGTGCTCTGCTATTTTCTCATGAGATTTGGTCTGGTTTTCTCAGTTTTTGTGGTCAGCCAGCCCCTGCTGGGGCTGTGCTGAATTTCCATTCTTATGTCTCTGTTTATGCCAGTTTTATTTTTGTCCCTAATCAGATTGGTCTCTTTTTGCTCTGTCTTCAGAATATACTAGAGTGCTGATATAGGGAATTGAAGTCTAGCGACTTCAGGACTTTTGTTATCAGAAAGTGTTGGACTTTTTTGGCAGGGTTTTGTGCGTGATTGCAGACAGCATCTTTACTTATCTGTTCTTTCTAGTTAGTGTGGGCCCCATCGTTTGCTCAGCCTATTTTTCTCTCTGTGTTTGTGTTTTCATCTTGTCTCATCGTCAGTACATGTTTGGGGGCTGTCTATTGCTTTGGGGTCTGCTCTGGGGCAGTTTAGATTTCCCTTTTTCTTGCTTTAGGCTTATTTAGTTCTCCGGCTGTGACGAGGCATCTAGGATCATCGTAGGTATGCCCCAGGCTACTGCAAGTTGTGTGGATAGGATCAGGGGTCTGCAATCCGCTTAGTTACCAACCTCTCTGGTTTTCTGGGGCTTAGCTTGTTTTTGTTTTTCCTCCTCAGGGACTCATTGATAACACAGTACCTCTGTGGCGACTGGACCCGTAGGGGTGCCACATTCCCCCCCTGTTAAACCCAGCTTGTCCGCGGGCTGAAAATAAGGCAAAAGATGATACTTACAGAAGAACAAACAACAATTCAGATTTTTTTTTTCAAACAATTCTGCCAGCAGTTAACAATTTATATTTGATCTTTAAACTTCTCCAGGGAGAGGCACTTTTTCTTTAAACGTCACCTAAATAACTTTATTTATAATATTCTTAACTCTTAAGAGCAAACTGGTGACAACCGCTAGCTATGGTTCGCCACCTGGTACCATTTTTTTATTTAAAACTTCACATTTTTATTAAAACATTACCAACGCAGCCTAATCTGCAATAAAGTGCTATCACTATCTTGGCAATATATTCTATTCTAAGAGATTTCTAATTTTATCTTTAATAAATACTGTTAAAATAATTGATAGTATTTTAATATTATCATAAATCCAACTGAATTCTTGGTAATTCCAGCTGGGGAATCTTGAAGTGTCCTTTTGCTGGTGGAGGACCCGCTCTAAACCTCCAACGGTGGTCCTGGGTGGGCTGCAGGACATTGACGGTCTTCTACTTCCAGACCCAGTTCTTGGCCACACCCGTGGGTTTTTGTTCAGGTCTGAGGTAGTTCTTTTATCAAAGGTTGTAGTAAAACCAAAAAGGAGCACCTTAAGAGGCGCAACTATTTGCAAAAAGTTTGAGACCACTTCCAGTTTGAGATCTCTCAGTAGTTTGAGACCACTTCCAGTTTGAGATCTCTCAGTTTCTGAGTGCAACTGAACTGATGCCCAACTGGGACAAAACTGTCAACAGGCTAAATCAACAAGGCACAATGGTGCTTATACCCTCCTGGGTAACTGTTCAGTGAGTAAGTAAATTTCTTACTGGGGATCCCCTCCTGGGGATAATGAAGCTGGTTTCTTCTTCTGCTTCCATCTCAGAATATCTGGGTGTCCACCTCCTGGTGAGGCTGGTTTGGTGCTTGCTGTGGTGGAGGCAATAGCAGCCTGGGTTGTAGCTGCTCCAGATGCAGGGGCCACGGACATACCTCCTTTCTTCTGATCATCAGGGTCCGGTGCAGGTGACAGGTGGAGGCCGGTAGCGGCATGAGTCTTCTCAGCTGCCTGGTCAGCAACCATGGCAGGTGACAGCGGTGATGAAGCCAGTGTAGGGACAGTACCTGGTGGAGCCATCGGCGGGACCTGCACAGCCACGTCAGGTTTGGGCAGGAGCACAGCCTCCACATCCATGTTGGCTCCCGGTCCCACGGATAACACCTCCTGGCAGGCAGCGGCCGGCAGCGGTGTCAGGGTGAAGGCAGCAGCAACCGCTGGCAGCCATGATGCAGAGGCTGCGTGGTTAGCGGAGGCTGCCAGGGACGGGGCTGGTGCAGCAGTGACAGGTACCGATGGCGCAGGTACCACAGGTGAGGATTCATCTTCTGTAGGCCCCTCCTGGGTGCGCTGCTGTTTCAGCTCTTGCAGGGCCTCCTGCCTCAGCTGCAGGCTGCCGTTCAGCAGGGCGATCTCCTCCTCCCCTTGGGGCATTGGCCATGACGCAGTCACATAATAATACAAGTGTGGGAGAGCGGGTCCCCGCAGAGTGTCCGGGTCGGAACCAAGGGGACCAAGGTTTCCAGGGGACCAGAGCTCAGGGACGGACTGGTAAGACTGACAGATAGACTGGTGGAGGAGCCGGTATAAAAGGGGCGGGGAATGAGAGTCACAGTGAGTCAGCAGAACAGGACAGAAGGAGCAGGAGACCGTGGGAGCAACTGAGAGACAGAGAAACTCACCGGAGCCAGGAAGGAGGCCAGAGACAGGAGAGACATTCCCCTGGACATCAGTGGGATGGTGCCAAGATGACCTTCCATGAACCACTGCCCCGCATCGACCAGCGGCCTCTGCCGCCTTACTCCAGCCTGCAGCTGCAGCCTGCCCACAGTCACCAGCAGCCGCTGCTGCCTTACTTCAGCCCGCGGCTGCGGCCTGCCCGTGGTCACTAGCAGTTGCTGCCGCCTCCTGTTAAAAAAATGCGTATTCTTGTATATTATTCAGGACTAGTTACCAGATGACAATGTTATTATAAAAAAAAGTAGTGGATTATTTGGATTCTTCCATCAAAGAAAAGATTATTACAGAAAAACATAAAAATAGGTGAAAGAGAGATTGTCCATTTGTTCATAACTAAGCTTGTAACCTTCTTTCCTGGAACTCTGAAAAAGACGTGTCTTGTAGTGCGCAGCTTCACTGGATGGTAGTTGGATTACATACCAGCTGTCCGTAGTGTCATGGCCCAGCACAGATGACTCCTCGAATGTGTTTCATGGTGATAGGGAAGGAGAGAGAGCCAGCGACCCCTAGAGTGAGCCATGAATTATATATCCATCTGTTAGAGCACGTGGTCTATATACTGTATATATGGAGTTGACCTTTACCATGAGCTAATCTTACATATGTAGTGGAGTTGACATTTACCATGAGCTAAACTTGCTAAAATAACACATGCAGTGTCAGCGAAAGCAATGTACAGAACTGAGTGTAATATGAAATTAACAACCAAATATTTGAATATTTAACAATTCCCCCTTTTGAGGGTGAAAGACATTAATTGGAACCCTCAAAACATAATAAGATCTTCTTTCTTCTTTTCTTCTTCTTTAACAAAATAGTTTAATATCAATAATATCAAATTATTGTTATACGTACTCAATGACATAATTGATGTGAAATCATGTTATGGTAAGCCGTGAACAATATTCATATAAAATATATATAATTATACTTCCCTAAATCTAAATTGAAGCACTTCAGGTCCAGTGATCATCATCTGATGTCATCTGGTCTTCATTTTGATGTCTTCTGTCTTCTTCTTAGTTCTTTTAAAAACACAGTTTTTCTCTATTATAATTCCTTTGAGATAGCATATAGATGTTGTAGGAATCGTGTCATGTGTCATATCAAAGTCCATAAATGTTGATAAGTAAACAAAGTCTATAGATGAAATGTAGCTTTAATATCTGTGCAGTGTTACCTTTAAAAAAACCTGGACTTACATTGGCTCGCCTTGGATATTTCTGGAATCCTTCATCGGCACTGGTCTTTGAACAGGTGTGACATCTTTGGTCAGCAAAGCAAGGGTTAAAATGACTCTTCCTTGCTAAACATAGCACCATAACCAGTCCTTTAGTCCTAATGCACAGGACACATGTCAGGGTTGTAGCTTCCTGACAATTACCTTATCGTTCACCAGCTTTTCATTGAAGCTTTACAGGTGATTGAAAACCCTTGAAACTTGATAAGAACGTGATAACACAGTTCATCTCAGCATCATAGGATCATCGTCCTATGGTTGTCAGGTTAGACACTTTAATCGTGACTGTCAGTGGTGGATAATGCACTTGTAATTAACACAGTCTATTACTCAGAAATCATAGCTTTATTACCTTCTGGGACTTCTGGATAGCGTTTTTTCTTGTTGCAACTGATAAGAATCAATTGAATTTAGAAATATGAAAAGTCTTTATTAACGTAATTTCAGTACCTTGCTTGAAGTCTTCATTCTCTATTCTATACCAAATCTGGTAATTTTCCTAACCCTTAATATCACAGCGTACCATAGCAATCAGTAATATCCATATACTTATTATCAGAATTTGTACCATATATGGATTTCAATTTTTGAAATAATAAACCAATAATAAGTGATAATACATTAATAAGGCTACTTTCACACTTGCGTTTTTTGCTGCGCATTTTTTGCGCACACAAACGCATGAAAAATGCATCATGCGTTTGTGTGCGTTTTTTTCTGGGTTTTGTTGTATTTTTTTTTTTAAAAAGCATGCTTTTTATGTGCACCCATAGACTTTAATGGGTGTTTTGCTGTAAAAAAAAATGCATTGCATGCGTTTTTTGGGGGCAAGTCGGACGCACAAAAAATGCAACAAGATGCATTTTGTGCGCCCGAGCGCACACTGCAAAAAGACCACATGCGCATATGTATAGGAGAAAAAACGCATGCTTTTTTGCGCTAAAAGGCAGCGCAAAAAAACGCAAGGGGGGAAACCAGCCTAGCCGTATTCTTCATGTGATAGAGTTTTTTTTATGTCATAGGTGTAATTACCTTTTTTTTAACTCATAGGTGTCAGTGTGTTTTATGTAACAAGTGTTTTCATCTTTATTAATAAGGAATATATTTATTATACTAATAATATGTAGGAATGTATAGCCATGAACCAAAATAAGAATATATGAGTGAGTGAATGAATGAGTGGATGAACAAAAGAATTGTTGCATATACTGTAACTCAGAATTGAAACATTTTCCTTTGTAATGGAACCATATCCTCGCTATATTTAATGAAGCAATATTCTCATTCTAGACATTACTTTATTAAATATTGATGGTTTTTCCTTGATTGACAGAAAAAATAAAAATATAAGAATTAAAATAAAAAAAGAATAATAAAAATTGAAAATGAAAAATAAAAATAAGAATAAAAATAAGAATAAAAATAAGAATAAAAATAAGGCCTTTATGTTGATGCCAAATGCAGAGTAGTTATGTCCTCAGTAACATATACCTTTAATATTTCCATGATCTGTATTATTTCATATTTGTCATAAGCTTGTGTTACCAACATATTCAAATTATGCAACTTTGCATGTAATACTCTTCTTAGTGTAAAGAAATGACTCTATATAATACTCAATGTTATTATACCCAATACTTATACCATTGTACCTTATTAATATTTCTTCTTTATTAAAATGTGTGAAGAAGAGGTATTAATCAAATGTGATGATGTAGTCAGGATCAAAAACACATTTCCCCATTAATGCCGAAAAATATTGTTTCATGAAACAATTCAATTATCAAAACCAAAATTAAAAATAAATAATTTATAAATTGTGTAAATGCTATACTAAATTTTATACTTGCTTATACCATTATTTGTCTGAAGATGTGTACCCATCTATGTAACCATTAAAATTAATTTGAATATCATAAAATTATCCTTTGGAAAAATTAATTTAAATGTAGATTTTCTTCATAAACCATTTTGATGTGCAATTGCACTTATTAACAAATATTCTAATAATTTAACTGATCTGCATATTTCTCCTAAAGACAGTTTTTTCCATACAGAATCCCGAGGCGTCTCATACATCAAACGTATCACATTACTCCTTAGCAGCTGCTCATACACGCATCTGTCATCTGTCACTCAGACTGTCACATATAAGTTCACACTACAGATTATTCCACATATGAAAGTGTGATTAATATAACCCAAATTATTGTACCCTAATTATCAATGCGCATTGTAAACTATTAAATTTAGTCTTAATATTTCTTTGAATATTCCCCAAATACACATAACATAAATATATGTTGTATTAGCTACACTTAAAACTTTAGGCCTGAAAAAAAAATTCCTTTGAATTGCAAAAGCTGAGACCCCCTTAAAATTATTTTCACTAAAGAACAGGGACATGGTATACTTATTATTATAACAAGGTTCAGATTTCACATGCTGTGGTTTGTCATGTCCAGCCATGCAATAAAGGCATACACACAGAACACATTTAAAATGCAGTTAGTTACATGAATATTATTTAAGTGTTAAATATATAAAATCATGCAATTATTATAACTTCCTGTGTAAATAAAGGCATAAATCCCTGTAAGAGAATTTTTCCCGATTAAGTCCTGCTTTGAAATGAAAATTCTAAGGAAAAAATAAAAGATAAGGTTAATATCATATTCATAATTCTAAATATTATTACTGGAGTAGATTTTAATTTTCACTAAAAAATACAGTTCTACAATCTCTACTCCTACAAACACTCTATATATATTGTATGAATATGTATATCTACAAAGATATAGAACTACAGAATTATACTCTATATAATAATTACATATAACTGATACATTGTATAACACTTTTACACAACATATAATTACTTTTTTAGCCAATTCCTAAACCCAAACTTATTTCTCTGTAAAAACTGTCCTGCAAAATTCATGCTATTTTGAAGCTGATGGATCCTCTGAGCAAAGTGTTCAGTTTACAGGCCATGATGTCACTCACCACCTGCTTCTCTCTGTCAAATTCCGCCATCTTTTTTACAGAAAGAAGATCAGAACTTTGATTTTTTCTTAACTCAATCTGTGAAGTTTTTTCGGTGGTCTGCATCATTTCATACGGTATAAAGTGAACATGTGATTTTCTTCGTTCTTCATAGATTTGATTACTTCGTTTTGGAGGCTTTGATACAGGCTTCTGTAAGATTTTACTCTGCCTGTCTTTACAAAATTAGCACGATTCTCATATCTTCTAGCAAAATCAAGGGATTGCGCCCATTCAAATAAAGAATCTTTTTGTGACGCAATAACACGAGATGCAGGATTTAGAAACCAAAATTTGTTTACAAAACTCTTAATCATGGACTGTGTTTTGACATTTTCAAAGAGCATTCTGTACAAGCGGTCAAATATAGACATAAATGTAAACGTACATTCTTTCCGACCAATCCTTAATTTTTGAAGAATATCAATATCTGGATAATTTTCCTTTGATGCACAAAAAATCTGAATCTTTATCATTTAAATTCACATGTGTTTCACAGATATAATTAAAGATAATCGCCTGGAAAAGTTTACAGGGATCCACATTTTAAATAACTGATTCCTTTCCTCGTTACTCAAATCAAATTTGTCAACACAGCTTTCAAAAACCTCAGAGTTTCTACAAACATGGATTTTGTTATTATATGCAGGAATAATTTTGCATATTTTAACAAATTTTTCCTTACTTTACTTCGGAGTTGGGCCTCTGAGTGATCAATTCTTAGTGGTACATCTTTCCCTTGTACAGCATCTACGTCAGTTCTGAAGTCTCCTCCTACCTCTCCATCTTATTCCACGTCTGCAAGGTCACCTTCAATGGCTGCTGCTATTTGTAACTGCTTTTCTATACTACAATGAATCTTGGGAACATCACTATTTTCCTTTACACAACAATCATTTTTGAATTTCTCTGACACAAATTTGTGAAATACATCTACCATTTGTAAAATATTCTTTAATTTCTCTCTTTCTCTACTAAAGGTCAATAGCTTAGAATCTAACTTTAGATTTTCCACTTCACATTCTGCATATAAGCTGAGCCATAAAATGTCTACATTAGGCTGGTTTCACACTTGCATTTTTTTGCGCGGTATTTTAGCGCTAAAAAACGCATGCGTTTTTCCCCCTATATTTTGCATGGGATGCGCTTATGTGCGCATACACATGCATTTGCATGCATTTTTACGCGCATGTGTTTTTTTGCAGTATGCGCTCGGGCGCACAAAATGCATCCTGTTGCATTTTTTGGGCGTCCGACTTGCCTCAAAAAAAACGCATGCGCGCGCAATGCGTTTTTTTACAGCAAGACACCCATTATAAGTCTATGGGTGCGCATATGTGTGCATTGGCATGCTTATGTATGCGGTTTTTTGCGCATGCATTTTTTTGTTAACCATTAGTTAGACAATGGAATTTAGGGATTTGGGTTAGAGTTAGGGTTAGTTAAGGGGGTTTAGGGTTAGGGGTAGGGTTAGTTAGGGGTTAGGGTTAGGGTTTGGGTTAGGGTTAGTAGGGTTTGGATAAGGGTTAGGGTTAGGGTTAGTATGGCTTGGTTAAGGGTTAGGGTTAGGGTCAGGGTTAGGGTTAGGGTCAGGGTTAGGGTTAGGGTCAGGGTTAGGGTTAGGGTATGGTTTGGTTAAGGGTTAGGGTTAGGGTCAGGGTTAGGGTCAGGGTTAGGGTTAGTAAAGTCATGGTTTGGGTTAGTGTAAGGGGCCACCTAATGTTGGAAAAAAACGCAAATGCGGTAAAAACGCACTAAAAACGCATGCAAACGCATAAAAATGCTGCGTTTTTTTCATGCATGCTCATAAAAATGCTTGAAAAAAGTGCAGCATTTGTATGCGTTTGTATGCGTTTTTTCAATGCATTTTTTGCAGGAAAAACGCGCTGCAAAACAAAGCAAGTGTGAAAGTAGCCTTAGACTCGTCTACAGACTTAAATTTCAGTTTACTCTGCTTAGAAAAAGAAGTAATGATATCCATGTTTCTTACCTTGAAATATCTCAGCTTGTAGTTCCTTTGATGGACAACTCTGGGCTCTTGTCTTCACATGTCTACCTTCAGCACGTCGGGCACTTGTAGTACTTCTCAATCCATCTGGCAATTCTTAGTCCTCACTTCTAGGTTCTGTCTGATTCTTGTGACTTGTACATAGTAGTGGAGTTCCTGACAACTTGCACATATGAGTTAAGCAAAGTTCATTCCCTTTTGGGCAAGTTGAGGGAAACCCGCAAAAAAAGTACAAAAATTCAGATCTGGCTGGCTCTCCAATGTTAAAAAATGCGTATTCTTGTATAATATTCAGGACTAGTTACCAGATGACAATGTTCTTATAAAAAAATGTAGTGGTTTATTTGGATTCTTCCATCAAAGAAAAGATTATTATAGAAAAACATAAAAATAGGTGAAAGAGAGACTGTCCATTTGTCCATAACTATGCTTGTAACCTTCTTTCCTGAAACTCTGAAAAAGACATGTGTCTTGTAGTGCGTAGCTTCACTGGATGGTAGTTGAATTACATACCAGCTGTCCGTAGTGTCATGGCCCAGCACAGATGACTCCTCGAATGTGTTTCATGGTGATAGGGAAGGAGAGAGCCAGCGACCCCTAGAGTGAGCCATGAATTATATATCCGTCTGTTAGAGCACGTGGTCTATATATATATGGAGTTGACCTTTACCATGAGCTAATCTTACATATGTAGTGGAGTTGACATTTACCATGAGCTAAACATGAGCTAAACTTGCTAAAATAACACATGCAGTGTCAGCGAAAGCAATGTACAGAACTGTGTGTAATATAAAATTAACAACCAAATATATGAATATTTAACACCTCCCTCCAATCCGCAGCTGCGGTCACTCGCGGTCGTTGCCGCCTTTCCCCTGCCCGCGGGTACTAGCGGCTGTTGCCACCTCACATCAGCCCGCGGCTGGAGCCTGTCCCCCGCAGCTGCCCCACTTCTACCCATGGCCGCAGCTAGTTCAGTGCCGTCGGCGGCCACCACTGTCCTGCTCCTGTCCGTGGCAAGGCCCGGGCCGGTGCTTGCCGCGGGTCCTCCATTGCAGTTGCTGGCTGTGCAGGTGGCCTGCCAGCCGCCACCCCTCATCACCACTGTTTTCTCCGATCCGAGGGCTGCTGCCCATCTGTCCAAGGACTCTTCCAGGGCCTGTCGTGCCCCTGCCTCACCAGAATGCTCGAAGTCTGCGACAGATCTTCAGCGGCTGGGCCCAGCGACTGCTATGCCGAAGAACCAACATCCGGGACGCCGAAGGACATCGAGCCAGTTAGGTGACACTATATAGTTAAGGACCCGTAGTCGGCCATAAAGCGGCCCTATAGTGACTGGCTTTGCCAGACGTAGCTGTGTTCTTATATTTCCGTGTTTGCTTGTATTGAGTCCCTGCGAGCACAATTCCTATTGTCTTGTTCGGTTGCTTAGACTATCCCTGCGGATAGTACCCATAAACCTACAAAAGTTGTTACCAAAAGCACAAGACCGTCTCGCGTCTCGTCACTGCATCCTGCACACCTGCTAGCTCCACATTTGGAGTAGTCGGCAGGATGCAGTCTCATAGCGCAGACAGCGGTACTCCCGACCAAAGTGGGGCCGCAGGCGCCGCCAATAATAGGAGCCCCCGGTCCACCATTTCTTTGGGGGCTATGCTAAGCAACCTGCCATGGTTTTCCGGCTCCAATACCCTGTTGTGGAGCTGGACAGAGCGCATGCGGGGGCTCTTCCACATGCATCCAATGACCCCTGATTTAGAAGCGGAGGTAACTCTCATGGCGTTAGATGGGGAAGTCCGGAATTCGGTAATGTTGAGACCCCCGGGACACAGCAACACCTTTGCTAGGGTCTTGCGGATTCTGGAAGAAACTCATGGGGATCCAACCAAACGTGGGAGAGTTGAGGACCTGGTTGTTCAGTCGAATGCAGGAAGAGGGGGAGACCATCACCCAGTATATGAATGTCCTCCATGAGTTATACACAGCCATCGAGCGGAAGGACAGAGTAGGGGTAGGACCTATCAACATTACCCTATGTGACCTGTTAGTGACTGGACTCCAGGACCCTTTAATAAAACAGGCATTGCGGGAGCAGATCCGAGTGAAGCCACGTATAGCTTTCTCTGAGGTGGGGAGTCAGGCCCAGGTACAAGAGCAGGAGCAGGGGATGACGGTCCCCGTGGGGAAGGCCCGGGGCAGGGAGGCAGTCATGAATGCTGCCGGAGAGCCCCAGTGGATTGAGGAAGTGAGACAGGAGCTGAAGAGTATCCTAGGAGAGCTGGCCGAAGTAAAGAAGAGAACTGAGCCCACGCCTGGGCGGCCTGGCTTCAATGCCCGTGGCAGCCGGGCCTCGCAGTTCCGGTGTTATGAGTGCGGAGAACCGGGCCACTTCGCACGAGAGTGTCCGTGGAGTGGGAAATACCCACCCCAACGGACATTAAACTGGAGGGCTCAGGGCAAGGGGGACGCCGCTCAGAGCCGGAAGCCACAACAAGGGGTGGTGGAAGTCCCGAAGATCTGGTCGCCAAGTGTCCAGTAGTATGGGCAGAAGTCAAGGGCCACGTGGCACGGTGCCTAGTAGACACGGGGTCGCAAGTAACGACCATGCCTGCAACCTACTTTCGGCAGCATTTCTCGGAGGCAGCGAGGCCCCAGTGGGGGCCCATGATAAAGCTGGTAGCCGCAAACCAACTGCTGGTTCCTGTCGCTGGAGTGGTATGGCTCCAAATGACGCTGTGTGGTAAACTCCTTGGCCGCCGGTGAGTGGTCCTGACCCAAGGAGAAGCTAACGACCGCCATCCAGTTATCTTGGGTATGAACATATTACCGGAGTTCGGCAATATACTCCTCAACGACCCCACGCAGGAGACCCTGAGCCAGAGGGTTCCCGCATGGCCCAAGGGCAGGTCTTCCAGCAGTTGGTGCGTGAGGCACGAGTGCTCCAGGATTGCCAGGAGGATGAGGCGCTGGGCAAAGTCATTGCGTCGGCGGCTCCCCTGCTCGTGCCTCCCCCAGGGCAGATGGTGGTGACCCTGCCGATCCGCACCCCAATGCCATTGGAGGGCGTGGAGATGCAGGTGGAGCCATGCTACTCGGAGCGCCTGCACCCTGGCATACTGGTAGCTCGCTCCCTGGCCACGATGCAGGAAGGGACCATCCTGGTGCACTGCATCAACCTGGAAGACCAAGATATCGTCTTGAAGCCCCGAGCCGAAATGACCAAACTAGTAAGGCCTTTGGAGGAGGTGCTGCCAGCCCTCACGGTCCAGTTGAAGGTGCAGCCCGAGGATCCTTGAGTAGTAACTATACGGACCCTGCAGGCTGCCGAGTCTTCGACTCAGGAGAAAGGTTGAACCATCCTGGAGAGAATGCGGGCCGAGCTCTCCGGCCTAATGCCAGCCCAACTTCTCCAGGTAGAGACACTTCTCGGACAGTATTACAGTGTCTTCGCTAGCCACGAGGACGACTTTGGATGCACCACGGCCGTCACGCATGGAATCTACATGGCAGGAGCGGCCCCATCCGGGAATGATATCGGCAAATCCCTCCACAGCTATACCAAGAGGTGAAAATCCTACTAGCCCAAATGCTCCGGAAGGGGGTCATACGAGAAAGCCAGAGCCCCTGGGCGGCCCCCATTGTGTTGGCACGCAAAAAAGATGGCACCCTGCGTTTTTGTGTGGACTATTGGAAGTTGAACGCCTGCACCATCAAGGATTCGTATCCACTGCCCCGCATAGAAGAGTCTCTGTCCGCCTTAGGAAATGCAACATACTTCTCAACTCTAGATCTGGCCACTGGGTACTGGCAGGTGCCGATGTCGGAAGAAGACAGAGCCAAGACAGCATTTATTCTTCCCATGGGGCTGTTTGAGTTCAACTGTATGCCGTTCGGGCTGGCCAACGCCCCAGGAACCTTCCAACGGTTGATGGAGCAGTGTATAGGAGATCTCAAATTCTAAGCCACGCTGATATACCTGGATGATATCATCATCTATTCCGCCACGTTCTAGGACCACCTGCGGCGGTTGGGGCAGGTGCTCGGCCGGCTGCAAAAGTACGGGTTGAAAGTAAAGCCCCAGAAATGCCACCTGTTCCGCACCCAAATCGAATATCTGGGGCATGCCATCTCGGTAGAGGGTGTTAGACCATCCCTGGAAAAGGTTGCCGCCATCCAGGGGTGGCCTACCCCCGAGACGGTGAAGGACGTGCGATCCTTCCTGGGGCTGGCCGGCTACTATCGTCGGTTCGTCAAGAATTTTGCATGCCGAGCCCGAGCCCTGCAGGACCTGCTAAAGGGGGCTCCCGCCGGGGCGAATGGGCAGAAAATCCTGTGGCAGCAACTGCAAGAGGACGCATTCCAAGATCTTAAGGCTGCACTCTCGGAAGCCCCGGTGTTGGCGTATGCGGATTTCTCGCAGCCATTCATACTGCATACTGATGGGAGTCTCCAGGGATTAGGGACTGTGTTGTCACAGGATCAGGATGGCTGAGAAAAAGTGATAGCCTATGGTAGCCGATCGCTGCACGACTCCGAACGCAACCCTGATAATTACAGCTCCTTTAAGCTCGAGCTCCTCGCGGTAGTGTGGGCAATGACGGAGCGATTCGCAGAGTATCTGACGGGCTCCGAAGTAGTGGTGCGGACTGACAACAACCCGCTAGCCCATTTGGAGAATGCCAAACTGGGGGCTCTGGAGCAGCGGTGGGTGGCTCGGATGGCTAAGTTCAACTATAAGATCATCTACAAGGGAAGGGCTGAAAACGTGCACGCTGACGCCTTCTCCAGGATCCGACACACCACCCCAGGGAAAAATCGAGATGACGAATTGGAAGGAGAAGAGACGCCGTTCACCCTCACCACTGCTGTGCAGGGAGCGCCCCATCCGGGACCCCCCCGGGGAATGCTGGAACAGCCACGCGACAGATGGATCCAACAGCAGCAGGAAGATGAAGAAATTGGACTCCTGCGCCGATGATGAGCCACCTGCAAATTGCCCACTGGTTCGCAGAGACAGACGTTGACTCAGGATATATTGCTGATGTTGCGCCAATGGGAAAAGCTAGTCATCAGAAAGGGGCTGTTATATCGGAAGGCCGTGTCCCGGACGACATCTGCTACAAGGTGGCAGGTGGTTGTGCCCGGAGCCCACCTAGGCAAATTGGCGCATGAAGCCCACAAAGAAGGAGCTCACTTCGGTGCTCAAAAGACTTTGCAATGGTTACAACAGATAGTTTACCACCCATGCTTACACGCCGCTGTGGAGGAAGTTTACCGAACCTGCCACCCATGCGAGCTTGCTAAACCACGCCCACAACGAGCCCCGGTACAAACAATCGTAACATCAGTTCCACTTGAGCTCCTCACAGTGGACTATCTGACCATAGGTCCCGCATGCCAGGGGTATGAACATTGTCTCGTTATGGTGGATCATTTCACCAAATTCGCCGTGGTCACCCCCCACCCAAGACCAAATTGCAGAGTCGGCCGCCTATGCGATTTGTAAAAACTTCATCCAAGTGTTGCTTAGACTATCCCTGCGGATAGTACCCATAAACCTATAAAAGTTGTTACCAAAAGCACAAGACCGTCTCGCCTCTCATCACTGCATCCTGCGTACCTGCTAGCACCACACAGCCAGGGGGACTTAACGGTCTTTCTTGCTCTTCCTTGAGTGTCACCTGTAATGACACGCCCCTCTTCACCGCTCTGGTGGCCATTTTTAGAGTCCATGTCACAGTTCAATAAATCCTTTCTTTTACACATTTTAGTCATTTTTATCGCTCAAATCCATCAAAATCTTCGGCACACAGGAACTGGTGACACCGGGCTTCATTAATCCTGTTCGTGACACCAAAATTGATGCACCCCGAGGACCGGGGGGTACTCGGAGCCGGGCCCGTCAACTTCGTGGCCCCAGGCGGTCAAAGGCAATTGTTTGTGTGGTATTTAAGGAAGCTGGGAATAAAGTTTATGGTTGGTTAAATGCGTGACGCCACCTGTGGTATTCTGGTCAGAGGTGACCTGCGCTGCGGTGTTGCTTCTCTGGGATGGATGTTGGGCACAACTATGATGTTGTAGCCCTCCACAGGTAGGGCTGTAGTCCCAGGGCAGAATAGATGAAGTTGTTGGTAGGATTGTGGTGTGGAGTGGAGGAGTGGCACAGGAATAAAATGGAGGGCACAATCGCATGTAGTTCAATGGGCTTTACTCACAGTCTGTCTGCAGTACAGATGCCCACTTCAGTGCTGAGTTCTCCAGGTCAGGGGTCCAGTAAACTTCCAGGTAGATGAGTACATCCCTCCAACACTCCCATTCAGTATGTTCCTTCCCAGGCCATCTCACTGTACTGGTTTCCTCTCCTTTCTCCCTTTCCAGCACCTTGACAGTCAGTGTCCCAGGCTAGCTCCCGCGGATCCTATCAGAATTCGTCACTCAGGTGGTTCCTTGATCCTATATGGCTGCCTTTCTGGGAAGATAACTGTGGGATTCGCTGTGGCCCATACAGCAACCACAACTGTCAGCTTGCTAGTTAAGTTCGTTGTTTACTTCGCTAGGCTAGGGGCTGAGACCCTTCTGCGACCTATTTTCTTCTCCCACTGCCGAGCATTGGAACAACGTCTGACAGGCAGGGAAGAAGGCTTATTAGGTTCTGCTCTGAGCAGGCACTGACATGCCACCTTTCCTGAAAGACCCTGCAGCCGTCTTTCTGCCTTGGTCTCTATGGAGAACATCAGGATTGCGCGATTGCATCACATTGTACTGATGTAAGTCCGTAGGGAACCCATTCCCTGCACGATGCTCCTCTATATCGCTGTCACTATTGATAGCAGCATCAGAGGGGTTATATGCCCGCAATCAGTGCTAGCACCGATCACGGGTGTTGCTGCAGGGTGTCAGCTCTCACACTGAGCTGACACCCGCACCTGATCGTGGCGCTCAGTGTGTTGCCGTACAATTGAGGTGCAGTAAATATACGGTTGTTTGAGGGAACATAGCTCCCAAAAAGCAGTACATCTATGGCGCATGTCGGGAAGGGGTTAAATAGCTGCATGACCCATCATTTGATCATCGGTTATAGAGTTCTTGTATCCAGACCAGCTTGGAGTGTGGAGTTCTCCTGTAATGGTGGTGTTGCTGCTGTGGGAGTTCAGATTCCTGGAGCCGTTTTCTCTGCTCATGTGGAGTTTATCAGCAGAGCCTGAGCTAAGTATTTCTTCCTTTTTTATCTGTCCCTGCGCATTTCTTCCCCTGTGTGCTACCAGTGGTGATGCTAGTGTCCTTGAGGGCCAGAACACTATCCAGGATCAATAGAGGAGACAGTCAGGGAGTAAGCATGTGATGGTGGTGGGAGGGAAGGATGCACATAGGGCATTAGAGGAGCTTAGGGGCATGCACAGATTGGTGTCCATCCCTCGCTCATTACCTTTAGGCTTTCCATCATATTTATATGCTATGTAGTCCACCGGACTGACCCTTGTATGGGCATGACAAAAATAAAGTTTTCCACAATGTACACCCATTCCATTGAAGCCCTTGTCCCCTGTAAATAAAATTAATAAACAACCATAATCCTCAGCTGCCTGAAGTGACAATGTCCCACGCTGTAATCTATGTCTGCGATATGTGGTTTACAACCTGGACAGTGCCATGATGTGACCATCCAGGCTGAAATCCATGGAAGAATGAGGTGCTGCGAGTGCAGCTTCAGTGACTAGCGATGCTGTCATAGAGTTCACCACCAGTTATTGAAACAGCGTTCCCACACTTTACTGTGAGCGGCCTGATCAACTGCAGTGAACTTAAGTAGATCACTGCTGGAACAGTGAAATTCTCATTGAGGACACCACAGTTCATTGTCCCATATCATAGAGACATGTGGGAACACAGCCTTAGTGACCTGCAGTAACCTCAATGGCATCACCGCTAGTCACTGAGGCAGCACCTCATTCTCCCATGGTTTTCCCATGATGCGACCTTCCTGGTTGTAAACTACATATCGCAGACATGAATTATGGTTTGGGACATCTTCTCAGGTGAGGAATAAGGGTGGTTTATTATTTTTCTTTTTTGACACATGACATGGGCTTCAATAGAACTGGTGCAAGGTGAGTATTACTATTTTTGAATAAATTTGTAAAATGGTGTTGATTTTTTGTCAAATAAATGGCTTTATTATGTTTGATTTTTATTTACAATATGACTATGGGTTTAGTAAAGTATAGGTGCTTTATAGACACTTCTCCATCTCTAACCTGTGGGCTTTATGCCACCTGACAATACAAAGGTAACATCAACCTTACAAATATTACCCCACTTGCCATCACCATAGGCCAAGTGGGTAGAGCCAGGCAAAGCACCGGAATTGGCACATCTAATGGATGTGCCTTTTTTGCAGTGGCTGCAGGCTGCTATTTTTAGGCTGGGGGGTCCAATATCCATCCTGTGAAGACCAGCCCCCAGCTGTCTATGTTAGCTTGGCTGGTTGCAAAAAATGTGGGGGACCCCAAGCCTTTTTTATATGATTTATTTAAATAATTTAAAATAATGGCATGTGGACCCCTCTATTCTTGACATCTAGCCAGGATAAAACTGACATCTGAGGGTTGCAGCCTGCAGCTGTCAGTTTTACCATGCTGGTTATCAAAAATAGAATAGACTCAACGTCATTTTTTTATTTTTTTTATTTATAGCATAGGTGCTGGCTGATGAGTGCGCCCATCAGCATCGCCTGCTCTTGCTGTTATCAGCAAGAGCAAGTGTAGGCTGATGAGAGTATCTTCTCATCAAATTGACGCTTGTGACCGGAGATCAAACAATGGCACGGACTTCCTGGAGAAGTCCGTGTTTGGTGTCCATGCCCGAAAAGTAGGTGGTAGGTACAGACCTCAAACTTTACTGTTCAGATTTGCCCATCACAAGTTATGAGACAAAAATGGGAGATAGATTATGGACAGCTTTCTAGTGCAATGGATACATTGTGGAATTGGGAGACAATGAAAGGATTTACAGATGAGAGAATCTTAGATTAGCAGTGCAACAGAGTTGCGGACAGAAAAGAAATTTGTGATAATGCGATGGTTGGATGAGTAGGTCCTAGACCCTACACTGAGTCAAGGCCATCCAAGTGACATGGTCAGTTCAGAGAAAGAGGTGATGGTCATTTCGCCCCAGCTGCACAGCAAATGAGGGAACAAGGGTGCAAAGCACAGCGATTGGCCCTTAGCCTGTATGTTGACTGCTACTGGCCACTGCAGCTGATAAACTGAACACACCAAAGCCAGCTCAAAGGAGCTTCCTGACAAGACCTGGGTGGTTTGTATGCTGTGCCATCACAGACAGAAGTGAGGCATAAATGTTCTTTAACAGATTTCATAGATTGTAAACTTGCGAGCAGGGCCCTTATTCTTCTTCATATCAGTAAATTTATGTGATTATTGTTATTTTTTAATGTCTTTTATTATCACAGTTTGCCTTGCAGAGTTACCCCCACAGAGGCTTTTTTCAGAGTACTACCACAGAGTACTGCAGAGTAGAAATTTTTTTTAGAAACACTACTCATAGACACAGCTGTATAATAAAATATTTTTTTGACCCACAAATTGCAAAAAGTTGGTTGCATACTAGAACATTTTTTTAGAAACACTAATCCTCTAGTCACAGTGGCAGAATTGAATAATTGAATAAATTTTCAGCCCACAAATCGGCTGCATACTGTAATAATTTTTTAGAAATATTACTTGTATAGGCATAGCTGTAGAATAAAATTATTTTTTTGTCCCTCAAATGGTTAAAAGACTGCTGCATAATAGAAAAAATTATTAGAAACACTACACGCAAAAACTTGGCTGCAGAGTGGAAGCATTGTTTAGACACAGCGTCAGAATGAGAATTGTTTTGGCCCACTAATGGGAAAGAGACAACTGCATAGTAGAAACATTTTTATAAACACTAACTGCATAGGCACAGCGGCAGAATTCAACAATTTTTTAAGCCTACAAGTGGGAAAGACATGTTTGAATAGTAGAATTTTATTTTAGAAACACCACTTGTATGTACCCTGCGGTAGAATAAAATATTTATTTCGGCTTACAAATGAGGAATAAATGGCTGCATCCCATTTTCTTTTAAACACACTGTAGTGTCGAATTTTTTTAGCACACTACTCATACAGACACAGTTGCAGAGTACACAGAGGCTTTTTGGAACAGTAATCCCACAGGCGGGGTTGCAAAGTCCACACAGGGGCTTTTTGGAACAGTACTCCCATGGGTGTGGGTGCAGAATGCAGAAAGAGGCTTTTGGCACTGTTCTGTCTCTGACATTTAATTTGTTACCTCTGATTATCTGTTTACATAATTTTGCAGTTATTCATTAGTATGAGTATAGAGAAACTTGCATATTCACAATCTTTATTTGTTTGTAGTGTTTTGGCTCCCTCTAGCGGCCATCTCACTGCATTTGGCTGTTTAGGCAGAGGGCGTACAGACGTGATGTCATTGCGCTCTCTGATCAGAATATCACTGTCAGGACACGCGGAAGACGTCATGGCGGTGGAGCAGGATGAGGTAAGTATTTCAACTTTGCAAGTGCTGTGATCCGGAGCAAGCAGGGGGGGCCCACTCGTTGGCGACGGCACTGGCACAGGGCCCCTCATAGTACGACAGTGTATGGCGGTGTGTCTGACGGCGGGTGGGGGAGTGGGCCCTCCCACCACCGGAAGAGACACTTTTGCATACTATGAGGGGCCCTGTGCCAGTGCCGTCGCCCATGAGTCTGCCCCCCACCTGCTCAAGGAACCTGCACTTTCATCTGCACCTTCCTCTTTGTCATCGTGTAAGGTTTTATAGTTTGCCGGAAGGGGATCCTGAGTTTCCTCAGGGTCAGATTCTGGCTGTGTAGAGTGTGAGGGGAATGTAGTGGTCTGGGTCAATGTACCAGCAGAATCATCTAGCAGTGGCTGGGCATCAGTGCACTTGTGGCGTCCCCAGGAGTACAGTCGCCACAGAGGCATTACCTTCCTCCTAGGGAGTGTGATGTCATGCTTGGGAGCAATGAAGGATCTCTCAAG
Source organism: Dendrobates tinctorius (assembly GCF_039654945.1). NCBI lineage: Eukaryota > Metazoa > Chordata > Amphibia > Anura > Dendrobatidae > Dendrobates > Dendrobates tinctorius. The sequence continues at coordinate 5,099,309 of NW_027361829.1, read as the reverse complement.
CTGTTCAACCAGCACACAACACATTTCCCATTTGAGGCCAGCAGGGAGACCTCTGAACCTGACTGCTGAGGAGCTGCTCTCTGTGGTCGGGAGGAAGTAAGTTAGGGGACTCTGTGCAGGGAAGGGGAAGTGTTTGGATGTGAGAAGGGGAGCTGGAGGATGAGCAGTGTTAAGGCTCACTCCTAGCTGGAACGCATGGTCCGGATTCCGGTCTCCGAGTTTGTAGGGACACTGACGTTCCTGCAGCAGAAACCGGAGGAAGTAGCAGCTGTAAATGCTCTGTACCCAACTAAGGCTCGGAGGCCCCAGCATCGACGTGTGGGAGCCAGAAGGAAAAGGCTACGGCTGCCTGCCATACGAGAAAGTTCCAAAAGAGAGTCAAGAGGGGGAACTTCATTGAACTCAGCACTGCGAGTATCTCAGATAAGCGCTAGAACGGAGGCCACACTACTTATCTGCAGAGACAGAATTCGAAATTGGCTTCCAGGCTGACCAACTCATTCTCCATCTGTACTCTGGGTCCTGGACGGCACTTACCAAATACAGGTAAAGGAACTGCATGACTGTGTCTGTCATCTTTCTCCTGCGCCTGGCACACGGCTCTGCTACATCCTGCACTGCACACCATCTACCAACTCTTTCATCTGCCCTGCGACTACGGCCCTACCTGTGCAGGGTTTCCACATGTTAGCTGCACCACAACATCTGTCCCAGAGAAGTGACACTGCAGCGCTGGTCAATCTAAACAGAAACCACAGGTGGCATCACGTATCATTCACCTATAAACGTAATTCACCCCTTTGCATGGACGCCCAGGGGCACGGAATGGGTCACCACCACCGTGACACATCCCTGTGAGACACCGGCCCGGTACCGATTATCCCCACTGCCGTCACAAGCATAGAGCTGTATACAGTGTTGGGGTAATTTTTAAATGTACATCTAAATTGCAGGTGTAACCCATAGACACTCACTCGCTCAGGATGGATCACACCACAATATAACAAGAAGATCCGCAAGAAATAATCACACATGTCAATGATACACTTATAGTGTTGGTTGGAGGAGGAATTCCTGGCAGAAAGGGTACAGTATCACCAGATACCAGGTGTATATAGCATAGTTTAAACATTAACAATGTACTTCTATATATCAGGAGTAGTGTTTAGCCACCCCGCTTGTGTTTTGGTTCGTCGCACAGGAGGCAAGTTCGTCAAATGTTCGTTGAACGTTCGAAGAACACCGTCGAACCCCATTGAAAACAATGGCAGGCAAACACAAACACATACAAACACATAGAAAACAATTACAAAACACCTTTAAAGGTGTCCCAAAGCAGACAAAATGCTCAGAAGACAAAAATAACATATGGAAAAGGGCAACTACATTTGGAAAAGAGGTGGAGGAGACACAGATATAGGCTTGTCATGCCCTTATGAAGTCAAGAAAGGCTGGAATAAAAATGTAAAATACAAACCAAAAAAAAAAAAATTCTGAAATCGAACACGATCATACACCATCGGACTTCCCACCAATAAATTATGCCAACTGCCGATGGGGCGGCGTTATTCCCACGAACCTCCAAACTGCGTCCATGAAGGCAAAGTGTTTGGTTTCCGGGGGCTGTATGATTGCAAAGCTGAACTTTAAAGGAATGTCCAAAAGGGCACCACCAGGAGTGGAGCCTTTGGCTTAATTGGACTCCTCCCGGAAACCACAGCTATACAAGCTACAGAAAAGATGGACAGATTGCAAGCTTTGTCGATTCTGTATGTGGTGTGGTATATCCATTCGTAGTTGTGCTAGCGATTTCTCAGCTTTATTCCGTTAACGACCGAGACTCTGGCATGCCCCCCGCGGTACACGTCAAGCTTACTAGAGGGATATGCGAGGCTCTGGCACGCGAGAACGAACAAGAACAGGTCTATTATGCTCTTACATGTCCGGGGCTGCATGTGCGCTACACTGAAAGGACCAGCTTTTGTCGCTTACAGGTGCTGATAACCCGCTGAACACCGTTAGTGATAGGGATCTGAGATTCCAATTATTCCCCGCGACCGATGATTTCCCAGTAAGTGCAGGTCAACCGCAATTACGGAATTAGGCCTTACCGGCATTCCTGATAAAATAAATAAATTACGTGTCCAAACCTTAGGTGCTGTAGCTTGCTTAACAGCTCGGCAGCCGTTCTCAGGCCCAGTATGGATTCGACAACATTGTAGAAAGTTGATAAAGGGTACAGTTTCACCGGATAACACGTATATATGTAGCATAGTTTACAGATTAAAAACCTATATCTATAGATCAGGAGGCAGGCTCAGACGGTCTCAGGCCCAGTATGGATTAGACGTGATTGGACAAAAGTGAGAAAGGGTAACGTATCACCGGATTACAGGTATGTATAGCATAGTTTACACATTAAAAACCTATGTTTATAGATCAGGAGGCAGGCTCAGACGCTCTCAGGCCCAGTATGGATTAGACGTGATTGGACAAAGGTGAGAAAGGGTACATTATCACTGGATAGCAGGTATATATAGCATAGTTTAAACATTTAAAATCTCCGCATTCTCAGTATGGATTAGACAACAATCTAAAAAGTAGAAAAATGGAAATGTTTTTGAAGCGTACACCAGTATACACTTTTGGTGGTATTTTTAAATCTTCATATATATTTCTGTCTCAGTAAGACAGTCCAGTCTCTCCGCAATAGGAAATGAGATTCATACAATTACTGACATAAAGTCTAGTGATTGCAGAAATCTAAGAATTAATAATCATGGGAAAAACTTCCGTCACAATTCTCAGAGGCGATGCTGACCCTCAATTAATTTGTGTGTGGAGAAAGCAAAAACATAACTTTGTGAAGAAAGTGTTGCTGTATCGCAGCACCGTTGATCCCATCAGCGTTACTCATCTCCATCAAATTTTTATCACAGGGAGAGATGTAAACATGTTGCTCACTGCCTATCATGATTTGTCACGTAACTTTGGAGTGCAAAAGACAGAAGCCACAGGCCGGGGGCGATTCTATGGGATTGGCATGAGAGGGCACATTTAAAAATGTGTGCCGGAATGTCACACGTCTGTGAGTAGGAAAACTGTGAAAGCTGATGATAAACCACCACTGCATGTCATTGTGAGTCGACGTCCAAAAGAAATGGAAGCTATTGATCATCTGAAGCTAGAGCCCGGCCAGCGGGACAGGGCACAGCTACGTCTTAACCATCATCTATCAGTTCAACAAATTTGTAGTGGCAGTCCCCGTGAAGAATTTGACAGCCCAGACTACACAGCGGAGGAGCAGGGAGAGGTAAACATTGCAAATGCTGTGGCCATGCCCAAGCAAGGGGGGCACACTCGTTGGTGTTGGTACTGGCGCTGGGCCCCTCATAGTACGGCAGTGTGTCTGACGGCAGGTGTGCACCCCCACCGTCAGAGACACTTGATTGTACTATGAGGGACCCTGTTCCAGTGTCGTCGCCCAAGAGTGGGCCTACCCACCTGTCCAGGGCAACAGCACTCGCACGATTGTGTGCGCTAGGTGGTGACCCCGGCCATTGGGGAGAGGCAGCCCAGTTAGGGAGGTTTACAAAATGGCATATGTTGATCTGGGACATTCAGCTGCTGCTAAAGGCGAAATTGGTCAAGTCCGAGGAAGAGGAGGACCAAAGCAAGCAATTTTTCTAGCAACCTATGTGTCATCAGTGTAAGGTGGGACAAAATCCTTGGAAACCCATACATGGTTCATTTTAATGAAGGTTAGATCATCCACATTTTGGGTCGACAGACGGGTCCTTTTTTCTGTCAGGATTGATCCAGCTGCCCTGAAGACTCTTTCTGATAACACACTTGCAGCTGGGCAAACGAGCTCCTGTAAGGCATATTGTGCCAATTCAGGTCAGGTGTCCAGTTTAGCAGCCCATTAGTCAAATGGGAATGACCTGTGAAGGAGAACATCGATATGGGATGTAACCATAGTAGATGAGTTTGTAACCATAGTTGACAACTGCTGTCTCCTGTCACTTTCAATCGATGCAGTATTACCAGTCGTGTGAGCGGGACTTGAAAAATCAGTCCACAGCATGGTCATGAAACCCCTGTCTCCAATGCCACTTCTGATGTGTGCACCATGAACACCTCTTCCAAGCTGCCCCCGGCCCCTACGGCTCATGTGAGAACCATCATCGCTACTGTGTGCTGGGAATGCCTCAACCAACCGGTTTACCAGAGTTGCTTGTTTGTTAGCCAATATTAGGTCAAGGTTCTCCTGTGGCATTATGTTTTGGAATTTGCCTTTATAGCGTGGATCCAGGATGCTGGCCAACCAGTAGTCGTCATCGTTCATCATTTTGGCAATGCGGGGGTCCCTTTTAAGGATCTGCAAGGTATAATCTGACATGTGGGCCAATGTTCCCAGTATTAATGATGCACTGTGAGTGCTGGGTGGTGGAGCACTTTCTGGCAAATCCACATCCCTCCAGTCACGCACAAACCCTGTACCAGACCTTGCCACGCCAACATTTTCTCTTGCCCCATGAGAAGCATACTCCTCCCCTAAATAATCATCCCCATCATCATCCTCCTCCTCCTCTTCTTCCTCTTCTTCCTCCACCTCGCCCAGGAGAGGTCCCGGAGCAGACAATGGCTGACTGTCATCAAGGCTGCCCTCCTCCTCTTCCTCATCATCTACCTCGGCTGCAGACACCTGCTCCTTAATGTGCGTCAAAGTTTGCATGAGCAGACGCATAAGTGAGATGCTCATGCTTATGATGGCATCGTCTGCGCTTACCAGCCATGTGCATTCCTCAAAACACTGAAGGACTTTACAGAGGTCTTTCAGCTTCGACCACTGCACACCTGTCAACTCCATGTCTGCCCTCAAAGTGCCTGCCCGTGTATCCTCCCACAAATGCATTATGGCCTGCCTCTGTTCGCACAGCCGCTCAACCATGCGCAGGGTGGAGTTACACCTTGTTGCAACGTCGATAATTAGGCGGTGCTTGGGAAGGTGGAGCAATCGCTGCAGCTTCTGCATACGACTGGAGTGTACTGGCGACCTCCGGATGTGCGAGCACAGTCTTCAAACCTTATGGAGCAGGCCTGTTAACTCCGGATAATTATTGAGGAAGCACTGCACCACCAGGTTCAAGGTGTGAGCCAAGCAAGGTATGTGTCTGAGTTTTGAAAGGGCTATGGCTGCCACAAAATTCCACCCGTTATCACTAACTACCTTGCCTGCCTCAAGATGTAGACTGCCCAGCCATGACTCCGTTTGTTGCTGAAAGTAGTCGGCCAGTACCTCTGCGGTGTGTCTGTCGCCCAAACACATCATCTGCAACACAGCCTGCTGACGCTTTCCACTAGCTGATCGATTGAGGGACACCTTGTGTGCAACACTGGCATCTGCGGATGGAGTGCTTGTGCGACTGCGCTCTGTGGACGAGCTTTCGCTTCTTGAGGAGGAGGAGGAGGGTCGAACGCATACAGCCAACTGTTTCCTATACCATGGGCTAGGCAGCACTGTCCCACCACCGCTGTCCCCTGTGGACCCCGCATGCACCACATTAACCCAGTGCGCAGTGATGGACACGTAACGGCCTTGGCCATGCCTACTGGACCATGCATCAGTTGTGAGGTGCACCTTTCCACTCACTGATTGCTTGAGTGCATGGACAATGCGGTCTTTCACATGAAGGTGGAGGGCTGGGATGGCTTTGCTAGAAAAGAAGTGGCGACTGTGTAGGTCATGGCGTGGTACCGCGTAGGCCATGAGTTCGCGGAAAGCTGCGCTTTCAACCAACCGGTAGGGCATCATCTCTAATGAGATTAGTTTGGCAGTGTGGGCATTCACACCTAGTGTATGCGGATGAGAGGATGAGTACTTTCTTGTCCTACTCATAGTCTCTGGTAAGGTGAGCTGGACTTGAGAGCTGCATATGGTGGAAATAGCGGTGGACATGGCGGACTGAGAGAGGGTTGATGGTGGTGATGGAGTTGGTGTTCTTTCTGATGGCCTAGATTCAGTCTTTCATTGATATAACATTGTGATTCCCTGACTGCTTTGGTCTTGCGACGACACCTCAACATTTGCTGCTGGTGGTGTGTTAGGCTACTTTCACACATCAGGTTTTCGGCGTCAGGCGCGATCCGGCGTCGTGCCGGAATGCCGGATCCGGCAAATGTTTTGTAAAACCTGATGTGCCGGATCCGGTTTTCTGCCGGATCCGTCTTGTTCTTGACAGACAAAACCGGATCCGTCTCATCCGGTTCATACGTTTTTCTATCCGTTTTTCGACGGATTACGCCGGATCCGGTTTTTAAAATTGACCCTTGTGGCCCCTCAAGGCAGAGTACACTGGCAGGATGACAGAGTTTGAAAGATTTGTGCCCTAACCAAACTTGTGTACCTTCTGGACCAACAGTATATACCTTTGCCAACCAAAGTTGGCTATCTTGTCATGGTCTACTATTTTTAGCTTTAGGCCACAGTTGTGTACCTGGTTGTGTTTTATGCAAAGTATTTCACCTTTTAACAAAAGTTGTGTACATTGTTAGGAAATCACCAACAATAAACACAACTTTTTAGGTGAAATACTTTGCTTCAAACACAACCAGGAACACAACTGTGGCAAAAAGCTAAAATTTACCCACAGTTATATACCTGGTTTTGAATACCTTTTTACCTTTGAAATACCCTGTATTTAACCTTTTTTTTAAACATAGTTCGCCGCAGAAAGAAAAGACAGACAACCATTGTGAAACGATAATTTAACTTTTATTTAAAATTTTTTTTTTTTTGTAAAATGTTTTTAAAGTGCAAAAAACTTTTTTAATAAAGGTTTTAAACCCAATGGGTATTTTTATTAAAAAACACACATTACAAATCTGTGTAGTGTGGGGTGGAAATACTGCTGGAGGGGCTGCGGGACACTACGACACTGGGTGTGTGGAGAGAGGACTGGGATCGTGGTGGGGAAGGAACAGTTAGAGGTGAAGGTGTGGAAAAAGCTACAGAATGGGTGGACATGTTGGAGGCAGAAGAGGTGGTGGGCGGTGGAGTGGAGGGTTGGGCAGGGACTGTAGGAGCAGATGATGTTGATGGAAAGTTGTATGGGGAAGGAGTTTGGTACGGGGAAGGAGTTTGGTACGGGGAAGGAGTTTGGTACGGGGCAGGTTGCTGGAAGTGGGGAGATGTCTGGTACTGGGGAGGTTGCTGGTACTGGTGAGGTTGCTGGTATGTAATAGGAGGGGGAGGATGGAAAGTGGCTGGAGGGGGTGCAGATGTAATAGGAGGGGGAGGATGGAAAGTGGCTGGAGGGGGTGCAGATGTAATAGGAGGGGGAGGATGGAAATTGGCTGGAGGGGGTGCAGGTGGAGGAACTACAGTGGTGGGAGGTGGAGGTTGGGAGGTAACCTGCTGTAGAGCACCGTGGCACGAATGCATTACATGCATCTGCTGGGTAGGAGATAGTGTTGCCATGCGCTCCACAACAGACCTGAAAAAGGTGTGGTTTGGCGAAGATCTTGCTTCTGAATGCATGGTTTGCAGAAGTGTCTTCACCTCCAGAATGCTGGAGTTGATCTGCTGAAAGCCTGCGGAGATTTGCTCTGACAAGACTTTTAGACAGTTCTGGAAAGATGCATTCAGATGCAAGAACTCTTGCGCATAACTCTTTTCCTGACCCCTCTGCCGCTGCCGCCCAGTACCCGCAGGTGTACTAGAGGTGGCAGGGGCAGAAGGGTGGGGTAAAGGGAAAGCGATCTCCTCACCAGCAGCTTCATGTAATGTAGGCGGCCACGATGCTCCTGTGCTGGTGGATGGGACAGATGGGTCGAATGTGTGGGAAGGCTGGGAAGGTGCAGATGTACCGGGGCGGTCGAAGTGTCCCTCGGTGCCGGTCTCCTCAGGGATCGCCTCAGAAGGGTCCAATCGTGCAGGCTCCCGAGTGCTGCTCACCGTGCTGTGGAATAAAGAGAAAAAAAAACAATTAAAATACTGACATGGTATGGCCCTGGCTGAAAAAAAAAAGTTACATCTAACATTTTTTTTCACATGTGGTGTGTAATATTTACCTTCTGGTGAGCATTGTTTCCTGGAGGAACGACAGGGCTTGTGCGTACTTGTACTTGCTCCTGCGTCCTCCAGATCCACTCGGGGCCCGCATCTCTTTATTGAACTCCTTCTTGAAACGATCCCTCACAGACCGCCACCGATTCACAATTCTCTCCCCTGAAACGAGAAAGGACAAAGTGGTTAGTATACAACATCAGTGTTTCACAAACTCCAGTCCTCATGGTCCCCAGGGGTCATGTTTTCAGGATTTCCATAGTAAATAGAAATCCTGAACACATGATCCGTGGGGACCACGAGGACTGGAGTTCGGGAAACACTGGTTTACATCAAGCAACCGGTACTGTATATACTTACGCTCTTTAATCTGGGCCCGAACATCGAGGTCCTCCCAGCGGCCCACAAGGAGCGAACAGGTTTCCTCCCAGAGTCGTCGGGTAACGATAAGGTCAGCGTGGCGGCGGTCAGCCATATTCCAGAGCGGCTCCCTTTGTCTGACGAGATCGATGAGGTGGTCCACATCGAGTCCTCCATCCTCACCGTCAGAGTCGGGAGCACGCTGTGAAGGCTGTTAAAGAAAAAGACAAAAATAACATTAGCCTCCACAAAAGAAATGAAATAAAAAGTGCATAAAAACAAAGCAAAAATATTTATACTTACACGCTGGTGACCGCCGCGTTGCTGTCGCCGACGACCCTGGGAGGCACTGCGAGGACCTCTTGGCCGAGCACCAGATTGGGAAGACTAGAGAAGAAAACAAAAAATGTTATGTCTTTGGATGTAGGCATTTGTTTGCTGTGTGTGGTCTGCAGAACATTGTTTTCTATGTGTTGTGTGTAGTGTGATGTTGTGTTTCTGCGTTTGATGCAAAAAACTTACCAATTGTGAGCCCACTCCAGGTGTCTGTCCACCCCTTCCTTCTTCTTCTGGGAGCTCCTCTTCATCTTGTGATTCCTGTTTTGAAATAAAAGGCAATGAATAGACATATATTACAGAGATGATGGATTTTGGAAATAAAAACTTACCGTCAAACACTGATGATGCGAGGGAGGGCTCCCAGAAGAAGATGTGCTGTCCTGTTGATGGCCAGACTCCATGGCTGTGGGTATTGCTGCTGCTGTTGCTGCTGCCAGTGATGCCATTTCTGCTGCTGCTGCATCTCTTTGGCGGCTGTTGAATAAAGAGAAACAAAGGGCCAATGAATATCTTGATATTCCATGGCCCTAGTTTGGAGGAATGGGGGATTTGATAATTACCGTCTCTCATCTGCTGCTGGACTCCCCTCCTCAGCATGTTCCATTTGCTGCTCCATTTGGGGTGGTGCTGATGGTGCTGCTGCTGCAGATGTCTGCTGCCTTCTCCTGCTCCTGGTTCTTGGCTTGGGTGGCATGTTGGGTGTGGCTGAGGGTCCCATTGTCTTGCTTTTATATATCTCCTGTGGGCAGAGCTACTGAGCATGCTCAGACCAAAAAACCGGATCCGGCGCATTGCGGCGCTCATAGGCTTTCATTGTGTGAAAAAGCCGGACGCGCCGGATCCGGCGTGTCCGGCTTTTTCGCCGGAGACAAAAAACGTTACAGTAGCCATTTTTTCCAGACGCCAGATCGCGACACATTGCCGGATCCGGCGAAAACCGGATGAAACGCATGGCCATCCGGCGCGATCCGGCGCAAATGCAAGTCAGTGGGGGGGAAACCGAATCCGGCATTGCATTTCGCCGGATCCGGTTTCTGTCAAAAGCGCCGGATCGCGCCTGACGGCGAAAACCTGATGTGTGAAAGAGGCCTTAACCGGTGGGCTTACAGTGGGGGAAACAATGTAGCGTTGCTGACTACCTTCTTTGGGAGCAGTTGCACATGTGGTACGTGAGGTTTGGTAGTCCGTCTACGCTTGCAAGTGCATGGTGGTTAAATGTCTAAGCATGCAACTGGTATTCAAATTTCTCAGATTTTTCCTTCGGCTAAAGGTCTTTGCGCACTTCTTACAGATAACCTTTGCCTGATCATTAGGATTTTGCTCAAAAAAGTGCCACACTGCACTCTTCCTACTATGGAAGACATTTTAAGGCCTTGCACGCTGTGCTATTTTGACTGTCTGGCCAAGCTGTCCTGCAACTCTTTTGGTTTTTGTAACCCGTTTTTGGACTGCTCCGGGCCTGCCAGATAACAGCTGTTGCGATGTCGATGCCTGCTGCGGATGCTCCTCCTCTTCTGAGCTATTGTCAGCGGCACCCTCTTCCCCCAATGGATGCCAATCTGGGTTAACAACTGGGTCATCCATCACCTCCTCATCAATGTCATGTGCACCTTCTTCTGTGTCACCGTGTATGGTGGTATAGTATGCGGGAAAGGGCACCTGAGTTTCATCAGGGTCAGATTCTGGCTCAGTACACTGCGAGGACAATGTATTGCTCTGAGTGAATGTATCAGCAGATAAATCTAGCAGTGGCTGTGCATCAGTGCACTCCATGTCAGATTCATCTTGGACTGGGGAATTCACGATTTGACTTGATAATCCAGGCATGGTATGAGAAAAGAGCTCAATGGAGTAATCTGTAGTGTGGCCTGCTGCATCCTTCACTTTTGGTAGGTGTGAAGGACACAAGGAAAGGTGTTGTTCCTGACCAGGAGCCTCCACTGATGATGCAGTGCTTTTGTTTTTTGAAACTTCGGAAGAGGAGGTGATAGAGCTGGAGGCTGTGTCAGCAATGTAAGCCAAAACTTGTTCCTGAAGCTCCGGCTTTAAAAGCGGTTTACCTACTCCCAGAAAAGGGAGCCTACGAGGCCTTGTGGACCCAGACAATGACGCCGGCTCACCACCTCCTGCCTTAGGTGCTATTGTGCTTTTCCACAACCAGCAGAAGCACCACCACCAACACCACCATCAGGACCAGCTGGCAACCCCCGCCCACTTCCACGGCCTCTTCCACCATACTTCTTCATTTTTTGAAAAAGATACCCAAAATAACAACAGCTATATGGTACTGTAAAACAAGGTAAAGGGTCTATAGAGTATTGATGAGAATTTGAATCTCACTGTAGATTGGAGGACGCTGAACTATTGTCTCAGGCCCAGTAGAGAATAGACCGCATTGTGACAGGCAGAAATTGGCTGGTGTATGAGAAGACAGAAGCTGTATAAAGTATTGGTGAGAATTTGAATCTCACTGTAGATTGGAGGACGCTGAACTATTGTCTCAGGCCCAGTAGAGATTACACTGCAATGTTACAGGCAGAAATTGGCTGGTGTATGAGAAGGCAGAAGCTGTATATAGTATTGGTGAGAATTTGAAGCTCACTGTAGATTGGAGGACCCTGAACTATTGTCTCAGGCCCAGTAGAGATTACACCGCAATGTGACATGCAGAAATTGGCTGGTGTATGAGAAGGCAGAAGCTGTATATAGCATTGGTGAGAATTTGAAGCTCACTGTAGATTGGAGGACGCTGAACTATTGTCTCAGGCCCAGTAGAGATTACACCGCAATGTGACAGTCAGAAATTGGCTGGTGTATGAGAAGGCAGAAGCTGTATATAGTATTGGTGAGAATTTGAAGCTCAATGTAGATTGGAGGACGCTGAACTATTGTCTCAGGCCCATTAGAGATTACACCGCAATGTGACAGGCAGAAATTGGCTGGTGTATGAGAAGACAGAAGCTGTATAGAGTATAGGTGAGAATTTGAATCTCACTGTAGATTGGAGGACGCTGAACTATTGTCTCAGGCCCAGTAGAGATTACACCGCAATGTGACAGGCAGAAATTGGCTGGTGTATGAGAAGGCAGAAGCTGTATAGAGTATTGGTGATAATTTGAATCTCACTGTAGATTGGAGGACGCTGAACTATTGTCTCAGGCCCAGTAGAGATTACACCGCAATGTGACAGGCAGAAATTGTCTGGTGTATGAGAAGGCAGAAGCTGTATATAGTATTGGTGAGAATTTGAAGCTCACTGTAGATTGGAGGACGCTGATCTATTGTCTCTGGCCCAGGACATATTACACCGCAATGTGACAGGCAGAAATTGCCTAGTGTATGACTAACTACAAGGTGTATATAGAATTGGGCAGAATTGGAATCTCCCTAGAGTGTAGGTTTGTAAGAACGGACAAACTCCTCGGCTTTTCCTTACAGAGTCACACACAGATAGCTTCAATTTGGCCATGATAACAGCCGGTACACGGTACTGTGTGAGGAGCGTACACCGCTGTACGGTGTGTGAAAAAATGATCGCTCAGTAACTCACCAGGACAAAACAGTAAAATTTGGATTGCTTTGAAAAAAGCAGTTTGCTCAGCAGTGTGAAAACAGCAATGCAGCTATCAGGGAGCCTTAAAAGTCAGCCTAATAACCAACAGAGCTGATGCACCAAAATATAGCCTCCCCTTGCACTGCACAGTAACTGGTGTGTTGTACAGGCAAAATCGCCAGCAGCAGAAGTAGTTTTTGGTATCGTCTTCCCTGCCTAATGCTCTCCCTACAGAATCAGCAGCAGCAGCTCTCCCTATTCTGAGATCAGCATAAGTAACTTGGCGGTCGGTGTGCACGCCCTTTTATACCCCCTGTGACGCCACACAAAGCAAGCCAATCACTTGCATGCCCTTCACAAACATGGTGGTAACCGCTGTCTATGTCATCACGTTGCCCACAGTGTCCGTTCTTCCTGATTGGCTGAAAAAGGGCGCAAAAGCATCTTTTGAAACGCGACTTTGGCACGATGGTCGCCGACCTCGTGGCCGACCTCACGCTAAGGTCGGGTTTCGTTTCATGAAACCCGACTTTGGCGAAAGTCGGCGACTTTTGAATTTTTTCGACCCGTTTCGCTCAATTCCAATCCTGACATTTACAATTTCGAATTTGCTGGTATAATTTAGAATTCATTGTTTCATGAATGACGGCAACCCATATTGGTTCAGCAAAACGAGTTGACTGTGCTTCACAAATGGTATGAGATCTTCTGCTGTAGTGCAGTGTTTTTTTATTGTCCAAGCATAACACTTTTCATTTAAGGCAAATTGTAAGCTCATCCCTTTACAAAAATTTATTACAACAACCTACTAGCTTGTCCAGGTGATTCTGCAGATGGGCAGCAATGTTTTTTATTAGAAAAATTCATTTCAAATTACTCTCTGCCATGCACAGAACAGCACTGTGCTTTAGTGTCCTCATTACAGAGGACTCATGAACATTAACTAATGTGATATACTGTACCTTTAGTTGGTTAGAGTTAACATTGGGTTCCTATTTATTACCTTCTGGATTTTTATATGCCTTGTTGTTGGAGTGATCTTTGTTGGTTGACCACTCCTTGTGAGAATAATGAAGTTCTTGAATTTATGGAGTGCAAACTCTTTAGAGATTATTTCCTAACCTTTTTAATCCTGATGAGAATCATAATCTTAACATTTCCGCAAGCATGGAAAGCGTGAAAATCCTGCAATTTTCAACAGCTTTGCCCATCCCAGGTAGCATCACATCTGAATGTGCATAAAATTCTGGCATTTTTAGTGGCACTGTAGTATTTTTTGGAGCGTCTTATAATTTTTTTTACACCATTTTGCTGACCAAAAAAAATTTTAGCTGGCAAAAAAATATTTAGCTGGCAAAAAATATTTAGCTGGCAAAAAAATATTTAGCTGCTCAAAAAATATTTAGCTGGTAAAAAATATTTAGCTGGCAAAAACATATTTAGCAACAGTTCATCTATTTAAGGGCTCATACTCACCGGTGAGAAATAAGGACGAGTGCAATCCGATAAAAAATCAGATTGCACTTGGACCAATGTTATTCAATAGGTGACATCTCATTTGCGATTTTTTTTCTCAGCCGAAATCAGATTGAGAATAAAATTGCAGCATGCTGCGATTTGCTGCGATTCTCGGATGAGTCAATGGGTGCGAGAAAAAAATCAGACAGCACTCGCACCATGTGTGTCACCATCCATGTTTGATTGTGACAGATTTAGCACAGATAACCTTTTTTTTCCTTTAACCCTTTGGCTTAAGGTTAGTTTTGCCCCCGGTGGCCGCTGGGGTTATTACACTGTAGTTGCTTTAGTTCTGGTTTTGCCCCCAGTGGCCGCTGGGGTTATTACACTGTAGTTGCTTTAGTTCTAGTTTTGCCCCCGGTGGCCGCTGGAGCTATTACATGTAAATTACCAAGCAGGTGTGATTACCCTGGCTCTTACCTATAAAGGAGTATCAGGTGTTCTCAATCACTGTTGGTGATATTGTTCATAACCAACCAACCTTAGTGGAGTAAGGAGCTATTGAGAGGAGTTCCTTGCAGCTCAACCAGAGATTTGGATTAACAGCTATTGAGGTGGAAGCTGTATCCGGGTGCCGTACTCTGTTGCATGGGGCAATTGCAGCAGAGCAAAGCTAAATTGTGTGTTTTCTCTGTTTTGTTGTATTTTCCTTGTGTGTATGAGTACAGCAGTGGGACTAATGTCTGCACCATCCAGTTCACTAGTAAGGGATAGGTGCAGGGCGAGTTAAGGATTGAGGTATCCTGCTCGGCGACAGGTGATGAGCCTGTATAGGGAACATTAGGAGTGTTCAGGGACACTGCCTCAGGGGAGTGCAGGAGATCTCCAAGTCCCCGTTCCCTATTGCAGGGCCCACCGCTGTAACTGTTTCCCCGGTGTTCCCCTTGTTTGTCCTGGTTTTAGTGCCATCCTGCGGGTCGCGGCACAGAGGACTGGTCACTCCGTGACATTATCATCAACCATTACCAAATTTTTCTGGTGAGCCATGACCCACATTCAGGTCTCTGCCCAGCTGCTTAAGCCCCTCGCTGATGAGATTAGGGTGCTGCGTGGCCAGTTGGTGCATCATCTTCAGCAGTTGGTGGGGTTTGGGGCCATGGTTCATGTGCAGGCTCAGCCAGAACCCAAGATATCCCTCCCTAACAGGTTTTCTGGAGGGAGAGATAAATTCTTGGTTTTTCAGCAAGCCTGCAAGTTATACTTCAGTCTTCACCCTTGTTCATCAGGGAGTGAGGAGCAATGGGTGGGAAACATTATGTCCCTTCTTAAGGGGGATCCCCAATCCTGGGCCTTCTCCCTGCCGGTCGATTCACCATCCTTACGATTGGTGGATGAGTTCTTTGTGGCTTTGGAGCTAGTGTATGGGGATCCTGATGGCGTCTCCCTGGCGGAAACCCAACTCCACAGGATTAAACAGGGAGCCCAGCTTGCTGGGGAGTACTGCTTTGAGTTCAGGAGTTGGGCCACTGACACGCAGTGGAATGACCCTGCACTTATAAGTCATTTTGTGCAGGGTCTGTCTCCAAAGTTGCAGGATACTCTGGTGCAGTACGCCGCCCCCAGGTCGCTGGAGGCCGCCATGTCCCTTGCCATCTGGGTGGATAGACGCCTCAAGGAGAGACATAGACCTAATGTGCCCCTATAGTCCTCACTGGAGAGGAGGACACACCAGTGCGGACTGAGGAATCCAGGCAGCTCGGAGTTGTTGGTGCTAAAAAGGGGTTGCCTGCGGGTCACCATGGAGTGGAGGTATGTTTTTCCTGTGGGAAGCCTGGCCATTTCATAAGAGCCTGCCCGGTGCGTTCCAAACCTCCAGACGAACCCATGCAGGTATGAGGAACTGCTAGCCCAACATGCACCAAATTATCTGTTGCAGCTAAGAAGCCGCGCCCCCCTGGTCATGTGGAGGATGATGACCTGGGATTGTATATTTCCTCCTTTTTGCCCTCTCAAGGTACTATGTCAGCAAAAGTGATGGTTGACGGGGTACCTGAGGGCATAACGGTTCTTGTGGACAGTGGAGCAGAAGTCAGTCTGGTGGATGCTCGTTTTGTCCAGACTCATGGCCTGAGGTGTAAGACACTGGCCAACCCCTAAGCGTCCAGGCCATTAACTGTCCCACTGAGCCAGGGGAGGTTGACCCAAGTCGTAGAAGACATTCAGCTGCGTATAGGACGCCATGAGGAGTCCCTGTCATGATACGTCTTGGAGGGAATGTCAGTACCTATTGTTCTAGGCCTCCCTTGGTTGAAAAAACACAAACCGGTCATAGATTGGCGGTCTATGGAAGTAGTCAGCTGAGGGCAGTCGTGTGAGGGCTGCTGCCTAGGGGCTACTGTCTCGTAGTAGGAGGGGTCAGAGGGTGGTGTTTCCATCTGTGAATTGCAGGGGTGTGAGTGTGGTGACACAGGGGGACGCCACTGTTATCAGTTCCATAAAGTTTTCACCGTCTTGTGGCAAACGAATGTGTGGCAATAAACGCTCAGGTCAGGACCTGTGTGTGAACGAGTATGTATGGGTGGCCACCAAAAACATCCTGTGGAAGTGTATTGCGGGGGTCTGAAGTTCTCAGGTGATCGGGCCGTATATGGTATCAGCCATCCTCGGCCCGTCGACTTACCAGCTGAAGTTACCCCCTAATATGCCCATACACAACTCGTTCCCCAGGTTGGCGCTTTGGAGATTTGTGGTGTCTCCGGAGCATATATTGCCACTAACAGCTGCGCATGTTTGTCATAAACGTAATAATCAGGTAATTGCTGGGGTGAACCTGGACCTGGACATCCCCACTGTAGGTGGTTTTCTGGTGAGGAGCGGTCTTGAGGGTCCAGAGGCCCCTCATTGAGGGAGGGTACTGTCACAATCCATGTTGGATTGTGACAGAATTAGCACAGATAGCCTTTTTTTTTCCTTTAAGCCTTTGGCTTAAGGTTAGTTTTGTCCCCGGTGGCCGCTGGGGATATTACACTGTAGTTGCTTTAGTTCTGGTTTTGCCCCCAGTGGCCGCTGGGGTTAATAAACTGTAGTTGGTTGTTCTGGTTTTGCCCCCGGTGGCCGCTGGAGTTATTACATGTAAATTACCAAGCAGGTGTGATTACCCTGGCTCCTGCCTATAAAGGAGTATCAGGTGTTCTCAATCACTGTTGGTGATATTGTTCATTCCCAACCAACCTTGGTGGAGAAAGGAGCTATTGAGAGGAGTTCCTTGCAGCTCAACCAGAGCTTTGGATTAACAGCTGTTGAGGTGGAAGCTGTATCCGGGTGCCGTACTCTGTTGCATGGAGCAATTGCAGCAGAGCAAAGCTAAGTTGTGTGTTTTCTCTGTTTTGTTGTATTTTCCTTGTGTGTATTAGTACAGCAGTGGGACTAGTGTCTGCACCATCCAGTTCACTAGTAAGGGATAGATACAGGGTGAGTTAGGGTTTGAGGCATCCTGTTCAGCGACAGGTGAAGAGCCTGTATAGGGAGCGTTAGGAGTGTTCAGGGACACTGCCTCAGGGGAGTGCAGTAGGTCTGCTTGTCCCCGTTCACTATTGCAGGGCCCACCGCTGTAACTGTTTCCTCGGTGTTCCCCTTGTTTGTCCTGGTTTTAGTGCCGTCCTGTGGGTCGCGGCACAGAGGACTGGTCACTCCGTGACATTGTGGAGGACCCTGACCAAGAAGTCCTGCCAGCACGCCCTATATCAGGTAGCCTCGCCCCCTGCTGTATGCCTCACTATCATTTGTGTTTCACCTCTGATTCAGGTCCACGCTTCCCTGCATTCTCCAAGCCTTGCACTCTGTCTTGCGTCCTGTGCTGCAGTACCTCCTTGTGAGCTCCCTGTGTTCCTTCCTAGTGCCCGTCCGTTCCAGCCTGTACCTGCCGCTACCTGTCTCATTAGCTCCTTCCCTTAAGCCACCTCCTTCCGGACCTGCAGCAGCTCCTTGTGGTCTCTGGTTGCTTTCTCCTTCCGTCTAGTCCGTCTCCCGCTTGTGTCTCCCTCCATCTGTCCCTGGGTGTCAGCTTCCACGGCAATAGTCTCCCCTGGGCTTTCCCCAGACACTCCCTGTATAGGGGGTGGTCCCCTTGGCTAGCTCGCCCAGAGGAGGTTCATCGTCGCGGTTCTGCGGGTTCACTTCTGGATCCCCTCAGCCCCACAGTATAATCAGGCCATGGACCCCGCTGGTACCTCGACCCCAACCCAAAAAGAGCTCTTATTCCTATGAGAGAATCAAGCGAGAATGATGTCTTTCCTCAAGTCCATGGAGTCCTGCCTGTCGACCCTACAGGCCTGTGATCCTGGGAGTGCCCCCCAGCTGGCCTGTCTCCAACAGGAGCTTGCCCAGCAGCGTGACACTCAGGTCCATACACTAAATTACATGGCATCAATAGTAGTGTTGAGCATTCCGATACTGCAAATATCGGGTATCGGCCGATATTCGCTGTATCGGAATTCCGATACAGAGTACCAATATTTTTTCAATATCGAATACCAGAGTCGGAAGTTCCCATAATACAATGAGCCACTGTTGTGGCTGTGATTGGCTGCTGAAATGATGTCATCATGTCTGTGCGGGCCTGCCGGGGGTCTGTGCGGGCCTGCCGGGGTTCTGTGCGGGCTGCCGGGGGTCGGTGCCAGCTGCCGGTGGTCTGTATGGGCCTGCCGGGGGTCTGTGACGGCTGCTGGGGGGTCTGTGCCGGCTGCTGGCGGTCTGTACGGGCCTGCCGGGGATCTGTGTGTGTATGCAGGCATCGTCCGATGGGACTACAAGTCCCATCGGGCAATGCCTGCTACAATTACAGTGATTGACACATTAGCCAATGATGGGACAGTAGTAGTCCCATCATCCGGCTAATGTGTTGAATGTAAAAACAAAACATACATACTACATACATGCTACATACATACAACATACATACTACATGCTACATACATACTTCATATATACTACATTCATACAACATACATACTACATACATACTACATTCATACAGCATACATACATACTACATACATACATACAACATACATAAAACATGCTACAGATATACTACATACATACTACATATATACTACATTCATACAGCATACATTCATACTACATATATACTACATTCATACAGCATACATACAGTGGGGAAAAAAAGTATTTAGTCAGTCAGCAATAGTGCAAGTTCCACCACTTAAAAAGATGAGAGGCGTCTGTAATTTACATCATAGGTAGACCTCAACTATGGGAGACAAACTGAGAAAAAAAAATCCAGAAAATCACATTGTCTGTTTTTTTTTCATTTTATTTGCATATTATGGTGGAAAATAAGTATTTGGTCAGAAACAAGCAATCAAGATTTCTGGCTCTCACAGACCTGTAACTACTTCTTTAAGAGTCTCCTCTTTCCTCCACTCATTACCTGTAGTTATGGCACCTGTTTAAACTTGTTATCAGTATAAAAAGACACCTGTGCACACCCTCAAACAGTCTGACTCCAAACTCCACTATGGTGAAGACCAAAGAGCTGTCAAAGGACACCAGAAACAAAATTGTAGCCCTGCACCAGGCTGGGAAGACTGAATCTGCAATAGCCAACCAGCTTGGAGTGAAGAAATCAACTGTGGGAGCAATAATTAGAAAATGGAAGACATACAAGACCACTGATAATCTCCCTCGATCTGGTGCTCCACGCAAAATCCCACTCCGTGGGGTCAGAATGATCACAAGAACGGTGAGCAAAAATCCCAGAACCACGCGGGGGGACCTAGTGAATGAACTGCAGAGAGCTGGGACCAATGTAACAAGGCCTACCATAAGTAACACACTACGCCACCATGGACTCAGATCCTGCAGTGCCAGACGTGTCCCACTGCTTAAGCCTGTACATGTCCGGGCCCGTCTGAAGTTTGCTAGAGAGCATTTGGATGATCCAGAGGAGTTTTGGGAGAATGTCCTATGGTCTGATGAAACCAAACTGGAACTGTTTGGTAGAAACACAACTTGTCGTGTTTGGAGGAAAAAGAATACTGAGTTGCATCCATCAAACACCATACCTACTGTAAAGCATGGTGGTGGAAACATCATGCTTTGGGGCTGTTTCTCTGCAAAGGGGCCAGGACGACTGATCCGGGTACATGAAAGAATGAATGGGGCCATGTATCGTGAGATTTTGAGTGCAAACCTCCTTCCATCAGCAAGGGCATTGAAGATGAAACGTGGCTGGGTCTTTCAACATGACAATGATCCAAAGCACACCGCCAGGGCAACGAAGGAGTGGCTTCGTAAGAAGCATTTCAAGGTCCTGGAGTGGCCTAGCCAGTCTCCAGATCTCAACCCTATAGAAAACCTTTGGAGGGAGTTGAAAGTCCGTGTTGCCAAGCGAAAAGCCAAAAACATCACTGCTCTAGAGGAGATCTGCATGGAGGAATGGGCCAACATACCAACAACAGTGTGTGGCAACCTTGTGAAGACTTACAGAAAACGTTTAACCTCTGTCATTGCCAACAAAGGATATATCACAAAGTATTGAGATTAAATTTTGTTTCTGACCAAATACTTATTTTCCACCATAATATGCAAATAAAATGAAAAAAAAACAGACAATGTGATTTTCTGGATTTTTTTTTCTCAGTTTGTCTCCCATAGTTGAGGTCTACCTATGATGTAAATTACAGACGCCTCTCATCTTTTTAAGTGGTGGAACTTGCACTATTGCTGACTGACTAAATACTTTTTTTCCCCACTGTACATACTACATACATATATACAACATACATAAAACATGCTACAGATATACTACATACATACTACATATATACTACATTCATACAGCATACATACATACTACATATATGCTACATATATACTACATTCATACAGCATGCATACATACTACATACATACATACATACAACATACATAAAACATGCTACAGATATACTACATACATACTACATATATACTACATTCATACAGCATACATACATACTACATATATACTACATATATACTACATTCATACAGCATACGTATAACATACATGAAACATGCTACAGATATACTACATACATACTACATATATACTACATTCATACAGCATACATACATACTACATATATGCTACATATATACTACATTCATACAGCATACATACATACTACATACATACATACAACATACAGTTGTGGCCAAAAGTATTGACACCCCTGCAATTTTGTCAGATAATACTCAGTTTCTTGGCTTTAGGACAATTATTTTTGTGTTTTTTTCATTTAAGACAAATTAAATGAAGATAATAATAAAAAAGAATTTGTGATTGCAATCATTTTCAGGAAGAAACTGAGTATTATCTGACAAAATTGCAGGGGTGTCAATACTTTTGGCCACAACTGTACATAAAACATGTTACAGATATACTTCATACATACTACATATATACTACATTCATACAGCATACATACATACTACATACTACATATATACAACATTCATACAACATACATACATACTACATACTACATACAGTACATACTACATACATACTACATATATACTACATTCATTCAACATACATACATACTACATATACTACATACATACAACATACATAAAACATGCTACAGATATACTACATACATACTACATACATAGTACATACTACATACAATACATTCATACAATACATACATATAGACATACAGTACATATAACATAGAGTACATACTCACCATTACTTGTCACATTGTTCCCCGAAGCCAGTGTCATCTGTGAAAAAAATATGAAAAAAACAAACCACCAAATACTCCCTATTCCGCAGAAATTCACGAGTGTCCCACGCCGATCTCCCGTGGAGAACAGCAGCATCAGCTGATGCGACCATTCTCTAGGGGCTCCAGGAATCCAATGACGGGAGATAAGTATCCTTCCGCACTGTATTCCTCCACCACTGTAAAAAAAAAATAGTCCCTAGTCTCACTTTTGGCATTGCTGTGTGAGAAAGTTCACACGCAGCTTTTGCCATAAAGTGAGACTAGGGACTATTTTTTTTACAGTGGCGGATAGTGTTGAGCGATACCACCCGATATTGAAAAATATCGGATCGGATTGGATCGGCCGATATTAAAAATGTATCGGGTATCACCGATTCCGATCCCAGAAGTCCCATTAAAGTCAATGGGACAGAAATATCGGAATTAAGAAAAACCCTTTCTTTCCTTGTAGGTTAATTCTACATGAAGATAAACAACTAATAATAATGTAGAATGTATTGTGGGAGGTGTAGGAGACATTAAAGCCATAGAGGTTTAGCCCAATCAAATGGAACAGCAGTAGAGTTGAGCGACTTTGCCTTTTTTTGGGTCGAGTCGGGTTTCATAAAACCCGACTTCCGCAAAAGTCGGGTCGAACGAAATCGGCCGATTTTTGTGAAGAGTCGAAGGCCAACTGAAACACGAAACCCAATGCAAGTCAATGGGGAAGCAAAGTCGGCAGGGAGTGGAGGCCAGGAAACACACCTACAGTACCCTTTTGAATGCCAAAAACATCAATTCTTATTACTGAAGCTATTCAACCTTAATTTATTTCATAATACTAGTTACGCACTGAAAAATGGGGGTTATTTGGCTAAATTTGTGGGGGGGTAGGGCTCCAGGTTTTCATGTGCCCTGGGCCAAAGAGCGCCCCTTTAACACATACCACAACTCATGATGCTCCGATACGGCAGAAAAACAGCGGTATAGTACAATGAAAAATACTTCACTTTTTACATCTCATGACTGATATCCATTTTAAATTTTCCAATAGCTCCAAAAATGGACAATATCTTACTCCATACAGTATTATGGCCACCGCATAGTGTGCTATACAGAGTAATGAGGCCCATATATTTCACCATACAGAATCATTGGTCCTGTATAATGTTTGAAACAGTATATGATGAGCTCCACATAATGCTACAGTATATGTTGGTCCCCATGGATGAAGCTCCACTGTGTTATGGGCCCAAATAATGCTCTATATATAATGGGCCCCATTTCTAATGCTCTAGTGTATAATGGGCCCTGTAAATGCTGCTCCTGTGTCTGATGTCCACCTTTGGAATGCTCCAGTGTATAGTGGGCCCTATATATCATTCTCCAGAGTATAGTGCTCCCCAAAAATTGCTGTCCCAACATTGAAAACAATTAAATAAGTCTCCTCGCTAGGGAATCCCTGTACTAGTCTGGGAGTACAGATGTGATGTCATTGCGCTCTCTGATCAGAATATCACTGTCAGGAAACGCGGAAGACGTCATGGCGGTGGAGCAGGGAGAGGTAAGCATTTCAAATTTGCAAGTGCTGTGATCCAGAGCAAGCAGGGGGGGCCCACTCATTGGCGATGGCACTGGCACAGGGCCCCTCATAGTACGGCGGTGTGTCTGACGGCGGGTGGGCCGAACCTGCACTTTCAGCTGGACCTTCCTTTTTGTCACTGTGTAAGGTGGTACAGTATATGGAAAGGGTAACCTGAGTTTCATCTGGGTCACATTCAAGCTGTGTAGAGTGCGAGGGGAATGTAGTGGTCTGGGTCAATGTACCAGCAGAATCATCTAGCAGTGGCTGGGCCTCAGTGCACTTGTGGCGCCCCCAGGAGTACGGTCGCCACAGTGGCATTACCTTCCTCCTAGGGAGTGTGATGTCATGCTTGGGAGCAACGAAGGATCTCTCTAGCAGTTAAACCAACAAACAACACATTTCCCACTCCAGGCCAGCAGGGAGACCTCTGAACCTGACTGCTGAGGAGCTGCTCTCTGTGGTCGGGAGGAGGTAAGTTAGGGCAGTCTGTGAAGGGAAGGGGAAGTGTGTGGACGTGAGAAGGGGAGCTGGAGGATGAGCAGAGTTAAGGCTCACTCCTAGCTTGAGCGCATGGTCCGGATTCCGGTCTCCGAGTTTGTAGGGACACTGACGTTCCTGCAGCAGAAACCGGAGGAAGTAGCAGCTGTAAATGCTCTGTACCCAACTAAGGCTCGGAGGCCCCAGCAGCGATGTGTGGGAGCCAGAAGGAAAAGGCTACGGCTGCCTGCCATACGAGAATGCTCCAAGAGAGAGTCAACAGGGGGAACTTCATTGAACTCAGCACTGCGAGTACCTCAGATAAGCGCTAGAACGGAGGCCACACTACCTATCTGCAGAGAGAGAATTCGAAATTGGCTTCCAGGCTGACCAACTCCTTCTCCATCTGTACTCTGGGTCCTGGACGGCACTCACCAAGTACAGGTAAAGGAACAGCATGACTGTGTCTGTCCTCTTTCTTCTGCACCTGGCGCAAGGCTCTGCTACATCCTGCACTGCACACCATCTGCCAACTCTTTCATGTGCCCTGCGACAACGGCCATACCTGTGCAGGGCTTCTACATCTTAGCTGCACCACAACTTCTGTCCCAGAGAAGCGCCACTGCCGTGCTGGTCAATCTACTCAGAAACCACAGGTGGCATCACGTATCATTCATCTATAAACGTAATTCACCCCTTTGCATGGATGCCCAGGGCCACGGAATGGGTCGCCACCACTGTGACACATCCTAGGGAGACACCGTCCCGGTACTGATTAACCCCACTGCCCTGCCTGGCCACCCACACTCCATGTCAGATTCATCTTGGACTGGGGAATTCACGATTTGACTTGATAACCCATGCATGGTAACATAGAAAGAGCTACATGGACTAATGTGAAGTGTGGCCTGCTGCATCATTCACTTTGGGTGGGGGTGCAGGACACAAGGAAAGGGGTTCTTCCTGACCAAGAGCCAGCACTTGACGAGTCAGTGCTTGCATTTTTTGAAACTTCAGAAGAGGAGGGCATATTTGCTGGAGTCTGTTTTGGCAATGTAAGCCCAAACCAGTTCCTCATGCTCCGGCTTTAAAAACGGTTAACCTACTCCCAGAAAAGGTAGCCTTCCAGGCGTTCCGTAGACAGACCATGACGCAGGCTCAACACCTCCTGCCTTAGCTGCTATTGTGCTTTTGCCACTACCAGCAGATGCACCACCACCATCAGCTCCAGCTGGCCCCCCCATGCCCACGTCCACGGCCTCTTCCACCAAACTTCCAAATTTAGCACAAAATAGACACAATTTAACATCACAAATATGGTCCTGTATCAGAAGCGTACAGCTCTATTCAGTCAAAGGATAATTCTCAATCTCCATATATATTCCATCAGTCACACAGAGACACTCCCAGTCTCAGTATGGATTAGACAAGAATATAAAAAGTAGACAAAGTGTACAGTATCATCAGATAGCAGGTATATATAGCATAGTTTAAAAATTAACAATGTATGTCTATATATCATGAGCAGTGTTGAGCCACCCCGCTAGTGTTTTGGTTCATCTCACAGGAGGCAAGTTCGTCGAATGTTCGTCGAACCACACTGAAAACAATGGCAGGAAAACACAAACACATACTAACACATAGAAAACAATTACAAAACACCTTAAAAGGTGTCCCAAAGCCGACAAAATGCTCAGAAGCCAAAAATAACATTTGGAAAAGGGCAACTACATTTACAAAAGAGGTGGAGGAGTAAAAGGAGGAGGTGGAGAAGACACAGATCTAGGCTTGTCATGGCCTTATGAAGTCAAGAAAGTCTGGACTAAAAATGTAAAAACCAAACCTAAAAAAACAAAATCTGAAAACGAACACGAACATATACCGTCTTACTTCCCACCAATAAATTATGAAAACTGGCGATCGGGCGGCGTTATTCCCATGAACCTCCAAACAGCGTCCATGAAGCCAAAGTGTTTGCTTTCCGGGGGCAGTATGATTGCAAAACTGAACCTTAAAGGAATGTCCAAAAGGGCACTACCAGGAGTGGAGCCTGTGGCTTAATTGGACTCCACCCAGGAAACCACAACCATGCCACCTCAGAAAAAGATGCACACATTGAAAGCTTTGTTGATTGTGTGTGTGTGGTGTGGTACGTCCATTTGTAGTTGTGCTAGCGATTTGTCAGCTTTATTCCGTTAACGAACGAGACTCCGGCATGCCCCTGCGGTACACGTAAAGCTTACTAGAGGGATAAGCGAGGCTCTGGCACGCGCGATCGAGCAATAACAGGGCTATCATGGCCTTCCATGTCCGGGGCTACATGCGCGCTACACTGAAAGGACCATCTTTTGTCGCTTACAGGTGCAGATAACCCGCTGAACACCGTTAGTGATGGGGATCTGGGATTCCAATAATTCGCCGTGAACGATGATTTCCCAGTAAGTGCAGGTCAACAGCAATTCCTGATTTCGGCCTAACCGCCATTCCAGAAAAACGCAAAACATTATGTGTCCAAACCACAGGTGCTGTAGCTTGCTTAACAGCTCTGCAGCCATTCTCAGGCCCAGTATGGTTTCTACAAGATTCAAGAAAGTTGATAAAGGGTACAGTTTCACCGGATAACACGTATATATGTTGCATAGTTTACACATTAGAAACCTATGTGTATCGATCAGGAGGCAGGCTCAGACTGTCTCAGGCCCAGTGTGGATTAGACCAGATTGTACAAAGTTGAGGTAGGGTACATTATCACTGGATAGCAGGTATATAAAGCATAGTTTAAACATTTAAAATCTCTGTGTTCTCTGCATGGATTACACAACAATCTAAAAACTAGAAAAAAGGAAATGTATTTCAAGCGTACACCATGATACACTTTTGGTGGTATTTTTAAATCTTCATTTATATTTCTGTCTCAGTAAGACAGCCCAGACTCTCTGCAATAGGAAATTAGATGCATACAATTATTTACCTAAAGTCTAGTGATTGCAGAAATCTACAAATTACTATTCACGGGAACAACTTCCGTCACAATTCTCAAAGGCGATGCTGACCCTCAATTAATTAGTGTGTGGACACAGCAAAAACCTTTCTTTGTGAATAAAGTGTTGCTGTATCGCAGTACTGTTGATCCCATCGCCGTTACTCATATCCATCCAATTTTGATCACAGGGAGAGATGTAAACATGGTGCTCACTGCCTATCATGATCTGTCACGTAACTTTGGAGTGCAAAACACAGAAGCCACAGGCCGTAGGCGATTCAATTGGATTGGCATGAGAGGGAGGGCACATTTAAAAATGTGCGCTGAAATGTCACACGTCTGTGGGTAGGAAAACTGTTAAAGCTGATGAGAAACCACCACTGCATCTCATTGTGAGTTGACGTCCATAAGAAATGGAAGCCATTGATCATCTGAAGCTGGATCCCTGCCAGCGGGACAGGGCATAGATACATCTTAACCATCATCTTCTATCAGTTCACCAAATTTGAAGTGCCAGTCCCAGTGATGGATTTGACAGCCCAGACTACACAGCGGAGGAGCAGGGAAAGGTAAACATTGCAAATGCTGGGGCCCTGCCCAAGCAAGGGGGGCCCACTCGTGGGCGTCGGTACTGGCACTGGGCCCCTCATAGTACGGCAGTGTGTCTGATGGCGGGTGTGCACCACCACCATCAGAGACACTTGATTGCGCTATGAGGGACCCTGTGCCAGTGCCCGCGCCCACAAGTCAGCCCACCCACCTGTCCAGGGCAATAGCACTCGCATGATTGCGTGCGCTTGGTGGTGACCCCGGCACTTGGGGGGAGGAGGCTGCCCAGTTAGGGAGGTTTACAAAATGCCACACGTTGATGTGGGACATTCACCTGCTGCTAAAGGCGAAATTGGTCAAGTCCCAGGAACAGGCGGACCAAAGAAAACAATTTTTCTGGCAACCTTTGTGTTATCAGGGTAAGGTGGGATAAAATCCTTGGAAACCCATGCATGGTTCATTTTAATGAAGGTTAGATCATCCACATTTTGGGTCGACAGACGGGTCCTTTTTTCTGTCAGTATTGATCCAGCAGCACTGAAGACTCTTTCCGATAGCACACTTGCAGGTGGGCATGCGAGCTCCTTTAATGCATATTGTGCCAATTCAGGCCAGGTGTCCAGTTTAGCTGCCCAATAGTCAAATGGGAATGACCTGTGAGGGAGAACATTGATATTGGAGGAAAAGTAGTTTGTAACCATACTTAACAAGTACTGTCTCCTGTCACTTTCAATCGATGCAGTATTACCAGTCGTGTGAGCGGGACTTGAGAGATCAGTCCACAACATGGTCATGAAACCCCTGTCTCCAACGCCACTTCTGATGTGTCCACCACCAACAGTGCTTCCAAGTTGCCCCCGACCCCTACGGCTCGTGTGAGAACCATCACCGCTGCTGTGTGCTGGCAATGCCTCAACCAACCGGTTTACCAGAGTAGCTTGTTTGTTAGCCAATATTAGGTCAAGGTTCTCCTGTGGCATGATGTTTTGGAATTTGCCTTTATAGCGTGGATCCAGGATGCTGGCCAACCAGTAGTCATCATCGTTCATCATTTTGGCAATGCGGGGGTCCCTTTTAAGGATCTGCAAGGCATAATCTGACATGTGGGCCAATGTTCCCAGTGTCAATGATGTACTGCGAGTGCTGGGTGGAGGAGCACTTTCTGGCAAATCCACATCCCTCCAGTCACGCACAAACCCTGTACCAGACCTTGCAAAGCCAACATTTTCTCTTGCCTCACGAGAAGCATCCTCCTCCCCTAAATAATCATCCCCATCATCATCCTCGTCCTCTTCCTCTACCTCGTCCACGACAGTTCCCTGACTAGACAATGGCTGACTGTCATCAAGGCTTCCCCCCTCCTCTTCCTCCTCATCAACCTCTGCTGCAGACGCCTGCTCCTTAATGTGCGTCAAAGTTTGCATGAGCAGACGCATAAGTGGGATGCTCATACTTATGATGGCGTCGTCTGCGCTTACCAGCCGTGTGCATTCCTCAAAACACTGAAGGACTTTACAGAGGTCTTTCAGCTTCGACCACTGCACACCTGTCAACTCCATGTCTGCCCTCAAAGTGCCTGCCCGTGTATCCTCCCACAAATGCATTACGGCCTGCCTTTGTTCGCAGAGCCGCTCAACCATGTGCAGGGTGGAGTTCCACCTTGTTGCAACGTCGATAATTAGGCGGTGCTTGGGAAGGTGGAGCAATCACTGCAGCTTCTGCATACGACTGGAGTGTACCGGCGACCGGCGGATGTGCGAGCACAGTCTTCGAACCTTAAGGAGCAGGCCTGTTAAATCCGGATAATTAGTGAGGAAGCACTGCACCACCAGGTTCAAGGTGTGAGCCAAGCAAGGTATGTGTCTGAGTTTTCAAAGGGCTATGGCTGCCACAAAATTCCAGCCGTTATCACTAACTACCTTGCCTGCCTCAAGATGTAGACTGCCCAGCCATGACTCAGTTTGTCACTGAAAGTATTAGGCCAGTACCTCTGCAGTGTGTCTGTCGCCCAAACACATAATCTGCAACACAGCCTGCTGATGCTTTCCACTAGCTGATCGATAGGGGGACACCTCGTTTGCAACACTGTCAACTGCGGATGCAGTGCTCGTGCGACTGTGCTCTGTGGACCAGCTTTCGCTTCTGGAGGAGGAGGAGGGTCGAACGCCTACAGCCAACTGTTTCCTATACCGTGGGCTAGGCATCACTGTGGCACCACCGCTGTCCCCTGTGGACCCTGCATCCACCACATTAACCCAGTGCGCAGTGATGGACACGTAATGGCCCTGGCCTTGCCTACTGGACCATGCATCAGTTGTGAAGTGCACCTTTCCACTCACTGACAGCTTGAGTGCATGGACAATGCGGTCTTTCACATGAAGATGGAGGGCTGGGATGGCTTTGCGAGAAAAGAAGTGGCGACTGGGTAGTTCATAGCGTGGTACTGCGTAGGCCATTAGTTCGCGGAAAGCTGCGCTTTCAACCAACCAATAGGGCATCATCTCTAATGAGATTAGTTTGGCAATGTGGGTGTTCAAACCCAGTGTACGCGGATGAGAGGATGAGTACTTTTTTGTCCTACTCATAGTCTCTGGTAGGGTGACCTGGACTTCAGAGCTGGATATGGTGGAAGTAGCGGTGGACATGGCGGACTGAGAGAGGGTTGATGATGGTGATGGAGTTGGTGTTCTTTCTGATGGCCTAGATTCAGTTTTTCGTTGCAATAACAGTGTGATTCCCTGAATGATTTGCCCTTGCGACGACAACTCAACATTTGCTGCTGGTGGTGTGTTAACCTGTGGACTTACAGTGGGGGAAACAATGTTGCGTTGCTGACTACCTTCTTTGGGAGCAGTAGCACACGTGGTACGTGAGTTTTGGTAGTCCATCCACGCTTGCAAGTGCATGGTGGTTAAATGTCTAAGCATGCAACTAGTATTCAAATTTCTCAGATTTTTCCCTCGGCTAAAGGTCTTAGCGCACTTCTTACAGATTATCTTTGCCTGATCATTAGGATTTTGTACAAAAAAGTGCCACACTGCACTCTTCCTACTAGGGAAGACAGTTTGAGGCCTTGCACGCTGTGCTTTTTTGACCAAGCTGTCCTTCAATTTTTTGGGTTTTTGCAACCCGTTTTTGGACTGCTCCGGGCCTGCCAGATAACAACTGTTGTGATGTCGATGCCCGCTGTGGATGCTCCTCTTCCCCTTCTGAGTTATTGGCAGCGGCACACTCCACCCCCAATGGATGCCAATCTGGGTCAACAACTGGGTCATCCGTCACCTCCTCTTCAATGTCATGTGCACCTTCCTCTGTGTCACCGTGTATGGTGGTATAGTATGTGGGAGGGGGCAACTGAGTTTCATCAGGGTCAGATTCTGGCTCAGTACACTGCGAGGACAATGTAGTGCTCTGAGTGAATGTACCAGCAGATAAATCTAGCAGTGGCTGTGCATCAGTGCACTCCATGTCAGATTCATCTTGGCCTGGGTAATTCACGATTTGACTTGATAACCCAGGCATGGTATGTGAAAATAGCTCCATGAAGTAATCTGTAGTGTAGCCTACCGCATCCTTCAATTTTGGTAGGGGTAAAGGACACACGGAAAGGTTTGGTTCATAACCATGAGCCTCCAATGACGACTCAGTGCTTTTATTCTTTAAAACTTCAGAAGATGAGGCGATAGAGCTGGAGGCTGAGTCAGCAATGTAAGCCAAAACTTGTTCTTGAAGCTCCGGCTTTAGAATCAGCTTACCTACTCCCAGAAAAGGGAGCCTTCAAGGCCTTGACGATGACACAGCCTCAACACCTCCAGTATTAGGTGCTATTTTGCTTTTGCCACTACCAGCAGATCCACCACCAACACCAACATCATCATTAGCAGTTGCCAACCCCCGCCCACTTCCACGGACTCTTCCACCACACTTCCTCATTTTTTGGAAAAATTTACCCAAATTTACACCAACTCTCTGGTACTGTAAAACAAGGTACAAGGTTGTTGGAATAATGCATATTGATCTGTATGTATTGCAACAACTACTACTGTACTGTTTGATACATTGTGCATATTGTGAGATTGTTAACAAAGTTCAGTGACAAAAAAAAAAGAACAGACAGGATGCCCCCTCCTTCTCTTCCCTTCTTGTTGTTGTAATGCTCCCATGCTGCAAGCCACAGCAGATACCAGACTGATCACATTTCATGCTGTAAGCTGTTCAACCTGGATATGAATAAATCTACATTCTGTGTTGCTGACTCTGGATGTTACGCTGATTAATCCGCTGCTAACAGGTTATGGGCCCAGAGTCCTAGAGTCTCAGATACCCAGAGCACAGAGAAAAGAAAAGAAAGGAAGACAGCAAAGATGGCCACCAGCAGCACAACTCCATGAAGTATCAAGTCTCACTAACCAGAATTATCAATCCTGGAAATTCAAAGTGAAAATGCTGCTGATAAGAGAAGGCACGTGGAAATACACACAGGAGCCTAAACCTGACCCAGTATCACAGAAGTGGATAGAGATGGATCAGAAAGCACAAAGTACCATATCACTCAGTATAGATGATGATCAGATTGTGCATGTGTGTAAAAGTGAAACTGCAAGAGAAATGTGGGAGCAGCTGCAAAAGGTGCATGAGAGGATAAATTTAAGCAATAAACTTTATCTCATGAGAAAATTGTACCAGTCTAAACTATAGAATTGCCAGGATATGCAGGACTACATAACAAGCATTCTAGAGATTGTAGAACGCCTGATAGGCATTGGGGAAGATATGAAGGACTTTCATGTAGCCGCATTACTGCTTAGTGGTCTTCCAGAAAACTATGACACGCTGGTAATCGCACTAGATGCACCCCCAGATGATGATCTTACATTGGAGTATGTCAGAGGGAAGCTCATAGATCAATATAAGCGGAAAGCGGAAGGTGTAAACAGCAGGACATGCGATGCAGAATCTGCTTTACAGACACAAAATAAAAATTATAACAGAAAGCACCTAAAAGAAACACGTGAATGTTTTGTTTGCAAGAAATCAGGACATTTGAAAGCCGACTGCAGAGTCTGGAAAGCTAGAATGAATCAGCTGAAAAAGCAAAGCAGTCTTCAAAGGGTTAAAAGTGCTGTGTCTGCAGAAACTGATTCTGTGAATACTGAAACTGCATTTACTGTCAGTGTAAATACATCAAAGCATGCATGGTGTATAGACTCTGAAGCAACTAGTCACATGACTAATAACAGGGACTTCTTTTCTAAGCTTAACCAAAGTAAGTCAGAGAAAGTGATTATGGCTAATGCTCAGTACATGACTTCACAAGGTGTAGGAGATGGTTATATTGATTGTCAAATCTCACCAACACAAAGCAAGAAGATCCCAGTAAAAGATGTGCTCTATGTGCCTAGTCTTGAGAGTAATTTACTATCTGTGAAGAAACTCACAAAACAAGGAAATTAAGTTACATTTAAGCATGATAGCTGCATCATCGCAAAAGAGGGCCACACACTAGCAGAAGGAAAAATCACAAATGAACTTTACCAGCTTAAATGCAAAGAGTGTGTGTACACTGCTCAGGAAGAAAGCACAATAACTGCATTCATGTATGGCATAGGCGCCTAGCACACAGAGACCCAGAAGCAATAAGGAAGTTAGTTCAAAAGCAACTAGCTGAGGACATTACAATTGATCTATGTAACCAGATAATGAAATGTACTAGCTGCATCAAAGGCAAAATGTCTAGAAAAGCTTTTACTAAGAGAAGTGCTACAAGAACAGAACAGACACTAGATTTAATACATACAGATGTCTGTGGTCCAATGAACACTGAGACTCCTGGGAAGAAGAGGTATTTTCTCACATTTATTGATGATCATTCAAGATATACAGTTGTCCATCTGCTTCACAGCAAGAAAGAAGTTCCAGAGAATCTTGAAGTATATCTAGCTGAGGTATATAATAAATTTGGGAGAATGACAAAGATTCTACGTGCAGATAATGGGACTGAATACACAAGTAATGAGACACAGAGCATTTTAAAGAAAAATGGAATCCTATTTCAGACCACTGTACCGTACATTCCTGAGCAAAATGGTGTTTCAGAAAGAAGGAACCGAACACTCTGTGAAAGTGGAAGAAGTATGTTGTTTGATGCAAATCTGCCCAAAGCATATTGGGGTGAAGCAATCATGACAGCTTGCTATCTTCAGAACAGACTACCAGGTAAAGCTACAGAGAAAACTCCGTTTGAGCAATGGAACAGCAGAAAGCCAAAACTACATCATATAAGAATATTCGGAAGTAAAGCACTTGTACATGTTCCCAAAGAAAGGCGAACTAAGTGGGAATCTTACGCTAAGGAAGGGATCCTGGTAGGCTACAGCGAAACCCAGAAAGGTTATAGGATTCTACACCCAGAAACAAACAAGGTCACAATAAGTAGAGATGTAGTGATTGATGAGAACTTTGTGTCCCCCAAGTTTTGTGACATGACGCCAGTGGTCCAGCTGAAGTCACAATTACAAGACAATAACAAGGAGGATGTAGAGGTCTGGCTGGATTCTTCAACCACTGAAGGAACAACAGAAAAATCAGGTGAATCTGAAATCAGGAGATCGTCAAGATCAAACAGAGGCAAACCAGCTAAACGTCTATCCTACATAGTCAAGACACTACCTGATTCAGAGCCGCAGTCATGGAATGAAATGCAAGAACTCCCTGTCCATGAAAGAAAAAAGTGGATCAATGCTGCTAATGAGGAAATCAAATCGCTTCATCAACTTCAAACTTGGAAACTCGCCAAGCTGCCACAGGGCAAAAAGGCAATCAAGTGCAAGTGGGTCTTCAAAACCAAATATGACTCTGAAGGTAAAGTCCACAGATTTAAAGCAAGGTTGGTGGCAAAAGGATATTCTCAAAAGTATGGCGAAGATTATGATGCTATGTTTGCTCCAGTCGCTAACGTTCAGAGCTTTGTTAGCTGTAGCTGCTGTACAAAAGATGAATGTCAGACATTTGGATATAAAAACTGCCTTTTTAAATGGTGACATTGAGGAGGACTTATACATGATTCAACCTGAAGGTTATGTAAAAGGGGGTGAAGAGAATCTTGTTTGCAAACTACAAAAATCCCTTTATGGTCTTAAGCAATCAGCAAGAGCATGGAATTCCAAGATGAATAAGGTCTTGTTGGAAGAAGGTTTTAAAAGAGGTCAAGCAGATCCATGCTTATACACAAAATATACAGATGGAAAGTGGATGTATATTCTCTTATATGTGGACGATGTGATTGTAGTTCATCAGGAAGATGCAGAAATTGGAAAAATGGTTGAAATTCTGAGCCAGCATTTTGAAACGAAAGACCTTGGAAATGTGACATATTATCTAGGAATCCAAATCCAGAGAGAGGAAGATGGAAGTTTTCATCTAAACCAAAGTGCAAAAATTAATTCGATTCTGAATCAGTTTGGAATGTCAGAAGCCAAAGGTATATCAACCCCAATGGAACCATCCTACCTGAAGCTGGAAGAAGAAGATGACCTGTTGCCAAACAATGAGAAATATCGTCAGGCAGTGGGGGCACTTCTATACATATCAACTATGACTCGACCGGATATCACAACAACAGTTGGAATCCTTTGCAGATATGTGGAAAAACCACACCAAAGAGACTGGAATGCTGTTAAGAGACTTCTCCGATATTTAAAAGAAACGCAAGATGTAAATTTAAAGCTGTCTGCAACGGGAGATCTAGAACTCACCGGCTATGTAGATGCAGATTGGGCTGGTGATTCGCATGATCGTAAATCCACAAGCGGATACTTGTTTAAAGTTGGAGAAAGTTTAATCTCCTGGTCTAGTAGGAAACAAGTGTCTGTTGCCTTGTCATCTACAGAAGCGGAGTATGTGTCCGCAGCCTATGCAAGCCAGGAGGTCATTTGGCTAAGACAATTGATGGATGATCTTGGCACACCGTCAACTCACCCGATGGTGATTTATGAGGACAACCAAGGATGCATTAAACTTGCATGCAGTGAAAAGATCAGTGCTAGAACCAAGCACATTGACGTCAGACATCATCATTTACGTGATTTGATGGATCGTGGCATAATTCAGTTTGTCTATTGTGAAACTGATAAGATGGCAGCTGACATTATGCAAAGCCATTGCCACGAGGCAGGTTCCAAGAATTGAGAACCATGCTGGGACTAAGAGGATAAGTAGTTGTTGAGTGGGGGTGTTGGAATAATGCATATTGATCTGTATGTATTGCAACAACTACTACTGTATTGTTTGATATATTGTGCATATTGTGAGATTGTTAACAAAGTTCAGTGACAAAAAAAAAAGAACAGACAGGATGCCCCCTCCTTCTCTTCCTTTCTTGTTGTTGTAATGCTCCCATGCTGCAAGCCACAGCAGATACCAGACTGATCACATTTCATGCTGTAAGCTGTTCAACCTGGATATGAATAATTCTACATTCTGTGTTGCTGACTCTGGATGTTACGCTGATTAATCCGCTGCTAACAAAGGTGTATATAGTACTGGGGAGAATTGGAATGTCTCTACACTTCAGGACACTGTGGGATTCAGTCAGGCCCTGTTTTTTTAACACCGCAATAAGACAGGCAGATTCTCTATGCTGTTAGAAGGGTGTATAGAGGACTGTGGAGAATTGGAATGTCTCTACACTTCAGGACACTGTGGGATTCAGTCAGGCCCTGTTTATTTAACACCGAAATATGACAGGCAGATTCTCTATGCTGTTAGAAGTGTGTATAGAGGACTGTGTAGAATTGGAATGTCTCTACACTTCAGGACACTGTGGGATTCAGTCAGGCCCTGTTTATTTAACACCGCAATATGACAGGCAGATTCTCTATGCTGTTAGAAGGGTGTATAGAGGACTGTGGAGAATTGGAATGTCTCTACACTTCAGGACACTGTGGGATTCAGTCAGGCCCTGTTTATTTAACACCGCAATATGACAAGCAGATTCTCTATGCTGTTAGAAAGGTGTATAGAGGACTGTGGAGAATTGGAATGTCTCTACACTTCAGGACACTGTGGGATTCAGTTAGGCCCTGTTTATTTAACACCGCAATATGACAGGCAGATTCTCTATGCTGTTAGAAGGGTGTATAGAGGAATGTGGAGAATTGGAATTTCTCTACAATTCAGGACACTGTGGGATTCAGTCAGGCCCTGTTTATTTAACACCGCAATATGACAGGCAGATTCTGTATGCTGTTAGAAGGGTGTATAGAGGACTGTGGAGAATTGGAATGTCTCTACACTTCAGGACATTGTGGGATTCAGTCAGGCCCTGTTTATTTAACACCGCAATATGACAGGCAGATTCTCTATGCTGTTAGAAAGGTGTATAGAGGACTGTGTAGAATTGGAATGTCTCTACACTTCAGGACACTGTGGGATTCAGTCAGGCCCTGTTTATTTAACACCGCAATATGACAGGCAGATTCTCTATGCTGTTAGAAGGGTGTACAGAGGACGGTGGAGAATTGGAACGTCTACACTTCAGTACACTGTGGGATTCAGTCAGGCCCTGTTTATTTAACACCGCAATGTGACCGGCAGAAATTGCCTAGTGTGTGACAAACTACAAGGTGTATATAGAATTGGGCAGAACTGGAATCTCCCTAGAGTGTAGGTCTGTAAGAACGGAACAACTCCTCGACTTATCCTTACAGAGTCACATACAGATAGCTTCACAGTGGCCGTGATAACAGCCGTTACACGGTACTGAGTGAGGAGTGTGCACGTATACCGCTGTCCAGTGTATGTAAAATTGTCAAGCTCCGTGTTTTTAGTATACGGACTGACACACGCTGTCTCTCTATAGTTTTGAATGTAATCAAACAGCTAATATACTAAACTGTTTGAAAACCAGACAAAACTATAAGGTGGAGGTCTGTAAGAACGGAACAACTCCTCAACTTATCCTTACAGAGTCACACACAGATAGCTTCACTCTGGCTGTGATTACAGCCGTTACATGGTACTGAGAGAGGAGCGTGCACGTACACCGCTGTCCAGTGTATGTAAAATTGTCAAGCTCCATGATTTAGTATACGGAGTGACACACGCTGTCTCTCTATAGTTTTAAATGTAATCAAACAGCAAATATACTAAACTGTTTGAAAACCAGACAAAACTATAATGTGGAGGTCTGTAAGAACGGAACAACTCCTCGACTTATCCTTACAGAGTCACACACAGATAGCGTCACTGTGGCCGTGATAACAGCCGTTACACGGTACTGAGAGAGGAGCGTGCACGTACACCGCTGTCCAGTGTATGTAAAATTGTCAAGCTCTGTGTTTTAGTATACGGACTGACACACGCTGTCTCTGTATAGTTTTGAATGTAATCAAACAGCAAATATACTAAACTGTTTGAAAACCAGACAAAACTATAAGGTGGAGGTCTGTAAGAATGGAACAACTCCTCGACTTATCCTTACAGAGTCACACACAGATAGCTTCACTGTGGCCGTGATAACAGCCGTTACATGGTACTGAGAGGAGCGTACACCGCTGTACGGTGTGTGAAAAATGAACTCTCAGTAACTCACAAGGACAAAACAATAAAATCTGGATTGCTTTGAAAAAAGCAGTTTGCAGAGCAGTGGACACACAGCAATGTAGCTACCAGGTAGCCTTAAAAGGCAGCCTAATAACCAACAGAGTTGATGCACCAAAATATAGCCTCCCCTTGCACTGCACAGTGACTGGTGTGTTGTACAGGCAAAATCGCTAGCAGCAGAATCAGTTTTTGGTATCTTCTTCCCTGCCTAACACTCTCCCTCAGCAGCAGCTCTCCCTATTTTGAGATCAGCATGAGTAACATGGCGGTCGGTGTCCCCACCCTTTTATACCCCCTGTGACGCCCCACAAAGCAAGCCAATCAATTGCATGCCCTTCTCCAAGATGGTGGTGACCGCTGCCTATGTCATCACGTTGCCCACAGAGTCCGTTCTTCCTGATTGGCTGAAAAAAGGGCGCTCAATCATCTTTTGAAACGCGACTTTGGTGCTAAAGTCGCTGACCTCGTGGCCAACCTCACGCTAAGGTCGGGTTTCGTTTCATGAAACCCGACTTTGGCGAAAGTCGATGACTTCAATTTTTTCGACCCGTTTCGCTCAACTCTAGTCGTCATCCTTCATCATTCTGGCAATGCGGGGGATCCCTTTCTATGATCCACAAGGCATAATCACACATGTGGGCCAATATTCCAGGTGTCAATGCTGCACTGCCAGTGGTGGGTGGAGGAGCACTTTCTAGCAAATCCACATCCCTCCAGTCACGCGCAAACCCTGTACCTGACCTTGGCATGCCAGCATTTTCCCTTGCCCCCTGAGAAGCATCCTCCTCCCCAAAATAATCATTCCCCTCATCTTCCTCCTCCTCTTCCTCTTCTTCCTCCACCTCTTCCAGGACAGTTGCCCTCGCTGACAATGGCTGACTGTCATCAGACTTCCCTGCTCCTCTTCCTCCTCCTCTGCTGCAGACGCCTGATCCTTAATGTTTGCATGAGCACACGCATAAGTGGGATGCTCATGCTTATGATGGCGTCGTTTTCGCTTACCAGCCGTGTGCATTCCTTAAAACACTGAAGGACTTTACAGAGGTCTTTCAGCTTTGACCACTGCACACCCGACAACTCCATGTCTGCCCTCAAATTGCCTGCCCGTGTATCCTCCCACAAATGCATTACAGCCTGCCTTTGTTTGCACATCCTCTCAACCATGTGCATGGTGGAGTTCCACCTTGTTGCAATGTCTATGATTAGGCAGTGCTTGGGGGGGTGGAGCAATCGCTGCAGCTTCTGCATACGACTGGAGTGTACGGGCGAGTGACGGATGTGCGAGCACAGTCTTCGCACCTTATGGAGCTGGGCTGTTAACTCCGGATAATTATTGAGAAAGCACTGCACCACCAGGTTCAAGGTGTGAGCCATGCATGGTATGTGTCTGAGTTTTGCAAGGGCTATGACTGCCACAAAATTCCAGCCGTTATCACTAACTACCTTGCCTGGCTCAAGATGTAGACTGCCCAGCCATAACTCAGTTTGTCGCTGCAAGTAGTCGGCCAGTACCTCCGCGGTGTGTCTGTTGTCGCCCCAAAACATCATCTTTAAAACAGCCTGCTGCCGCTTACCACTAGCTGTTCGATAGTGGGACACCTCGTGTGCAACACTGGCTTTTGCGGATGGAGTGCTCATGCGACTGCGCTCTGTCGATGAGCTTTCGCTTCTGGATGAGGAAGGTCGAACGCCTACAGCCAACTGTTTCCTATACCGTGGGCTAGGCAGCATTGTTCCACCGCTGCTGTCCTCTGTGGAGCCTGCATCCACCACATTAACCCTGTGTGCAGTGATGGATACGTAACGGCCCTGGCCATGCCTATTGGCCCTTGCATCTGTTGTGAGGTGCACCTTTCCACTCACTGATTGAGTGCAAGGACAATGCGGTCTTTTACATGCAGGTGGATGGCAAGGATGGCTTTTGGAGAAAAGAAGAGCCAACTGGGTAGGTCATAGCATGGGACAGCGTAGGCCATGAGCTCTCGGAATGCTTCGCTTTCAACCAAACGGAAGGGCATCATCTCTAGTGAGATCAGTTTGGCAATGTAGGCGTTCAAAGCCAGTGAACGCGGATGAGAGGATGAGTACTTTCTTGTCCTACTCAGAATGTCTGGTAGGGTGAGCAGGACTTGAGAGCTGCATATGGGGGAACTAGCGGTAGACCTGACGGACTGAGAGGGGTTTGGTGATGGCGATGGTGGTGGTGGTGGTGATGACCTAGATTCAGTCTTTCATTGCAAAAACATTGTGATTCCCTGACTGCTTTGGCCTTGCGACGACACCTCAACATTTCTTGCATGTGGTGTGCTTACTGGTGGGCTTTCAGTGGGGGAAGCAATGGAGCGTTGCTGGCTACCTTATGTCAGAGCAGGTGCACATGTGCTACCTGAGGTTTTGTAGTCCGTCCACACTTGCAAGTGCATGGTGATTAAATGTCTAAGCATGCAACTGGTATTCAAATTTCGGAGATTTTTACCTCGGCTAAAGGTCCTTCCGCACTTCTTACAGATAACCTTTGTCTCATCAACAGAATTTTGTTCAAAAAAGTGCCACACTGCAATCTTCCTACTATGGTAATTTGACCATCTGGCCAACCTCTCCTGCAACTCATTTATTTTTTTTAACAAGTTTTTGTACAGCTATGGGCCTGCCAGATAACCGCTGCTGCGATGTCGATGCCTGCTGCGGATCCTTCTCCTCTTCTGAGCTATTGCCAGCGGCACCCTCTTCCCCCAATGGATGCCAATCCGGGTCAACAACTGGGTCATCCATCCCCTCCTCTTCAATTTCATCTGCACCTTCCTCTGTGTCACCGTGTAAGGTGGTATAGTATGCGGGAAGGGGCACCTGAGTTTCATCAGGGTCTGATTCTGGCTCAGTAGACTGCAAGGGAAATGTGTTGCTCTGGGTCAGTGTACCAGCAGAATCATCTAGCAGTCAATCATCTTGGACTTGGGAATTCAGGATTTGACTTGATAACCCAGGCATGGTATGTGAAAAGAGCTCCATGGAGTAATCTGAAGTGTGGCCTGCTGCATCCTTCACTTTTGGTGTGGGTGAAGGACACAAGGAAAGGTGTTGTTCCAGACCAGAAGCCTGCACTGACAACTCAGTGCTTGCAGCTTTTGAAACTTCAGAAGAGGAGGCAATAGAGCTGGAGGCTGTTTCGGCAATGTAAGCCAAAACCTGTAACTGATGCTCCAGCATTAAAAGCGGTTTACCTAATCCCAGAAAAGGGAGCCTTAAAGGCCTTCTTGTGCCAGACGATGAGGCAGGCTCAACACCTCCTGCCTTAGCTGCTATTGTGCTTTTGGCATAACCAGAAGATGCACCACCACC
This sequence comes from Dendrobates tinctorius, assembly GCF_039654945.1. Lineage (NCBI taxonomy): Eukaryota > Metazoa > Chordata > Amphibia > Anura > Dendrobatidae > Dendrobates > Dendrobates tinctorius. Next base: position 5,058,212 of record NW_027361829.1, on the reverse strand, counting down.
ACCATCAGTACCAGCTGCACCCCCCCACCCACGTACGTGGCCTCTTCCACCATACTTCCTAATGTTTGGGAAAATGTACTAAAAATATCAGCAGAGATATGGTACTGTATGAGGAGGGTACAGCTGTATGAGGTGTATGGAAAAATATATGTAAGTATGTATTTGACCATAATCCAACCTGCAGATATACGGAACTGTATCAGAAGTGTACAGCTGTATACGTTTTTGTGGAAAATGTCAATCTCCGTATATTTGTTTCAGGAGTCACACACAGACGCTCTGCCAGTATGTATTTGACTGTAATAAAAACAGCAGATATACGGTACTGTATCAGAAGTGGACAGCTCTATACAGTGTATGGAAAAATGGAAATGTCCATATATGTATTTCCGGAGTCTCACACACACACACGCTGTCTCTGTATAGATTTGACCGTTATCCAAACAGCAAATATACAATACTGTTTGAGAAGCGGACAGCTCTATATGGTGTATGGAAAAATGGAAATGTCCATATATGTATTTCCGGAGTCTCACACACACGCTGTCGCTGTATAGATGTGACCGTAATCCGAAGAGCAGATATAAGATACTGATTGAGAAGCGGACAGCTCATTAGGGTGTATGGAAAAATGGAAATGTCCGTATATGTATTTCCGGTGTCTCACACACACACGCTGTCTCTGTATAGATGTGACCGCAATCCGAACAGCAGATATACGATACTGTTTGAGAAGCGGACAGCACTATACGGTGTATGGAAAAATGGAAATGTCCATATATGTGCTTCCGGAGTCTCACACACACACTTTCTCTGTATAGATGTGACCATAATCCGAACAGCCGATATACCTTACTGTTTGAGAAGCAGACAGCTCTATACAGTGTATGGAAAAATGGAAATGTCCATATATTTATTTCCGGAGTCTCACACACACACACGCTATCTGTATAGATGTAACCGCAATATGAATAGCAGATATACGATACTGTTTGAGAAGCGGACAGCTCTATGCGGTGTATGGAAAAATGGAAATGTATTAAAGATTTGTTATAATGAAATCTCCTGCTATTTTACTCGTTTGAACTTTGACTTCTTTGCCGCAGTGCATGTGACTATTGGCGCCAATTTTCAAACTGTGGTTATATATAACCTGAGACGGCTCTAACTATTCATATATGTCATCCCCTGAGGAAGAAGTATTATCTACTTTGAAATGCGTTGGAAAATAAATGGTTAATCCTTTTATCCAATCTGGATTCGATATTTGTTCAGCAGCGCACATAAGTCCATGAATTTTTGTTCCATTATAAGCTTGGAGTCTCACACACACACTGTCTCTGTGTAGATGTGACCATAATCCGAACAGCAGATATAGGATACTGTTTGAGAAGCGGACAGCTCTATACGGTGTATGAAAAAATGGAAATGTCCGCATATGTATTTCCGTAGTCTCACACATACACACGCTGTCTCTGTATAGATGTGACCGTAATCCGAACAGCAGAAATACGATACTGTTTGAGAAGCGGACAGCTCTATATGGCATATGGAAAAATGGAAATACCCGCAAATGTATTTCTGGAGTCACACACGCTGTCTCTGTGTAGATGTGACCGTAATCCGAACAGCAGATATAGGATACTGTTTGAGAAGCGGACAGCTCTATGCGGTGTATGGAAAAATGGAAATGTACGTATATGTATTTCCGGAGTCTCACACACACATGCTGTCTCTGTATGGATGTTACAGTAATCCAAACAGCAGATATACGATACTGTTTGAGAAGTGGACAAATCTTTAAGGCATATGGAAAAATGGAAATGTCCATATATGTATTTGCGGAGTCTCACACACACGCTGTCTCTGTATAGATGTGACCGTAATCCAAACAGCAGATATACGATACTGTTTGAGAAGTGCACAGGTCTATACGGTGTATGGAAAAATGGAAATGTCTGTATATGTATTTGCGGAGTCTCACACACACACGCTGTCTCTGTATAGATGTGACAGTAATCCGAACAGCAGATATACGATACTGTTTGAGAAGCGGACAGCACTATACGGTGTATGGAAAAATGGAAATGTCCGTATATGTACTTCCGGAGTCTCACACACACACGCTTTCTCTGTATAGATGTGACAGTAATCCAAACAGCAGATATACGATACTGTTTTAGAAGCGGACAGCTCTATACGATGTATGGAAAAATGGAAATGTCCGTATATGTATTTGCGGAGTCTCACACACACGCTGTCTCTGTATAGATGTGAATGTATTCAGAACAGCAGATATATGATATTGTTTGTGAAGCGGACAGCTCTATGCGGTGTATGGAAAAAAGGAAATGTCCTTATATGTATTTCCGTAGTCTCACACACGCTGTCTCTGTATAGAAGTGACAGTAATCCAAACAGCAGATATATGATACTGTTTGAGAAGAGGACAGCTCTATACGGTGTATGGAAAAATGGAAATGTCCATATATGTATTTCCAAAGTATCAAACACACACGCTGTCTCTGTATAGATGTGACCGTAATCCGATCAGCAGATATACGATACTGTTTGAGAAGCGGACAGCTCTATACGGTGTATGTAAAAAAGGAAATGTCCGTATATGTACTTCCGGAGTCTCACACACATGCTGTCCCTGTATAGATGTGGCCGTAATCCAAACAGCAGATATACGATAGTGTTTGAGAAGCAGACAGTTCTATACGGTGTATGGAAAAATGGAAATGCTGATATATGTACGTCTGGAGTCTCACACACACACTGTATCTGTACTGATGTGACCGTAATCTGAACAGCAGATATACAATACTGTTTGAGAAGCAGACAGCTCTGTACGGTGTATGGAAAAATGGAAATGTCCATATATGTATTGGCGGAGTCTCACACACACACTGTCTCTGTATAGATGTGATCATAATCAGAACAGCAGATATACGATACTGTTTGAGAAGCGGACAGCTCTATGCGGGTTATGGAAAAATGGAAACGTCCGTATATTTATTTACAGAGTCTCACACACACAGGCTGTCTCTGTATAAATGTGACAGCAATCCAAACAGCAGATATATGATACTGTTTGAGAAGAGGACAGCTGTATATGTTGTATGGAAAATTGGAAATGTCCGTATATGTATTTCCGGAGTCTCACATACACACATGCTGTCTCTGTATAGATGTGACCGCAATCCGAACAGCCGATATACCATACTGTTTGAGAAGTGGACAGCTCTAAACGTTGTATGGAAAAATAGAAATGTCCGTATATGTATTTCCGGAGTGTCACACACACACACGCTGTCTTTGTATAGATGTGACCGTAATCCGAACAGCAGATACAGTATATGATACTGTTTGAGAAGCGGGTAGCTCTATACGGTGTATGGAAAAATGGAAATGTCTGTATATGTATTTCCGGAGTCTCACACGCAGTCTCTGTATAGATGTGACCGTAATCCGAACAGCAGATTTACCACACTGTTTGAGAAGCGGACAGCTCTATACGGTGTATGGAAAAATGGAAATGTCCCTATATGTATTTCCGGAGTCTCACACACACACACGCTGTCTCTCTATAGATGTGACCATAATCCGAACAGTAGACATGCGATACTGTTTGAGAAGCGGACAGCTCTATACGGTGTATGAAAAAATAGAAATGTCCGTATATGTATTTCCGGAGTCTCACACACACACGCAGTCTCTATATAGATGTGACAGTAATCCAAAGAGCAGATATATGATACTGTTTGAGAAGAGGACAGCTCTATACGGTGTATGGAAAAATGGAAATGTCCATATATGTATTTCCAAAGTATCAAACACACACGCTGTCTCTGTATAGATGTGACCGTAATCCGATCAGCAGATATACGATACTGTTTGAGAAGCGGACAGCTCTATACGGTGTATGTAAAAAAGGAAATGTCCGTATATGTACTTCCGGAGTCTCACACACATGCTGTCCCTGTATAGATGTGGCCGTAATCCAAACAGCAGATATACGATAGTGTTTGAGAAGCAGACAGTTCTATACGGTGTATGGAAAAATGGAAATGCTGATATATGTACGTCTGGAGTCTCACACACACACTGTATCTGTACTGATGTGACCGTAATCTGAACAGCAGATATACAATACTGTTTGAGAAGCAGACAGCTCTGTACGGTGTATGGAAAAATGGAAATGTCCATATATGTATTGGCGGAGTCTCACACACACGCTGTCTCTGTATAGATGTGATCATAATCAGAACAGCAGATATACGATACTGTTTGAGAAGCGGACAGCTCTATGCGGGTTATGGAAAAATGGAAACGTCCGTATATTTATTTCCAGAGTCTCACACACACAGGCTGTCTCTGTATAAATGTGACAGCAATCCAAACAGCAGATATATGATACTGTTTGAGAAGAGGACAGTTCTATATGGTGTATGGAAAATTGGAAATGTCCGTATATGTATTTCCGGAGTCTCACACACACACACGCTGTCTTTGTATAGATGTGACCATAATCCGAACAGCAGATACAGTATATGATACTGTTTGAGAAGCGGGCAGCTCTATACGGTGTATGGAAAAATGGAAATGTCTGTATATGTATTTCCGGAGTCTCACACGCACTCTCTGTATAGATGTGACCGTAATCCGAACAGCAGATTTACGACACTGTTTGAGAAGCGGACAGCTCTATACGGTGTATGGAAAAATGGAAATGTCCCTATATGTATTTCCGGAGTCTCACACACACACACGCTGTCTCTCTATAGATGTGACCATAATCCGAACAGTAGATATGCGATACTGTTTGAGAAGCGGACAGCTCTATACGGTGTATGAAAAAATAGAAATGTCCGTATATGTATTTCCGGAGTCTCACACACACGCAGTCTCTATATAGATGTGACAGTAATCCAAAGAGCAGATATATGATACTGTTTGAGAAGCGGATAGCTCTATACTGGTGTAAGGAAAAATGGAAATGTCCATATATATATTTCCGGAGTCTCACACACACACACGATGTCTTTGTATGGATGTGACCGTAATCCGAACAGCAGATTTACGACACAGTTTGAGAAGCGGACAGCTCTATACGGTGTATGGAAAAATGGAAATGTCCCTATATGTATTTCCGGAGTCTCACACACACACGCTGTCTCTCTATAGATGTGATCATAATCCGAACAGTAGATATGCGATACTGTTTGAGAAGCGAACAGCTCTATATGGTGTATGGAAAAATAGAAATGTCCGTATATGTATTTCCGGAGTCTCACACACACGCAGTCTCTGTATAGATGTGACCGTAATCTGAACAGCAGATTTACCTCACTGTTTGAGAAGCGGACAGCTCTATACGGTGTATGGAAAAATGGAAATGTCCCTATATGTATTTCCGGAGTCTCACACACACACACGCTGTCTCTCTATAGATGTGACCATAATCCGAACAGTAGATATGCGATACTGTTTGAGAAGCGGACAGCTCTATACGGTGTATGAAAAAATAGAAATGTCCGTATATGTATTTCCGGAGTCTCACACACACGCAGTCTCTATATAGATGTGACAGTAATCCAAAGAGCAGATATATGATACTGTTTGAGAAGAGGACAGCTCTATACGGTGTATGGAAAAATGGAAATGTCCATATATGTATTTCCAAAGTATCAAACACACACGCTGTCTCTGTATAGATGTGACCGTAATCTGATCAGCAGATATACGATACTGTTTGAGAAGCGGACAGCTCTATACGGTGTATGTAAAAAAGGAAATGTCCGTATATGTACTTCCGGAGTCTCACACACATGCTGTCCCTGTATAGATGTGGCCGTAATCCAAACAGCAGATATACGATAGTGTTTGAGAAGCAGACAGTTCTATACGGTGTATGGAAAAATGGAAATGCTGATATATGTACGTCTGGAGTCTCACACACACACTGTATCTGTACTGATGTGACCGTAATCTGAACAGCAGATATACAATACTGTTTGAGAAGCAGACAGCTCTGTACGGTGTATGGAAAAATGGAAATGTCCATATATGTATTGGCGGAGTCTCACACACACGCTGTCTCTGTATAGATGTGATCATAATCAGAACAGCAGATATACGATACTGTTTGAGAAGCGGACAGCTCTATGCGGGTTATGGAAAAATGGAAACGTCCGTATATTTATTTCCAGAGTCTCACACACACAGGCTGTCTCTGTATAAATGTGACAGCAATCCAAACAGCAGATATATGATACTGTTTGAGAAGAGGACAGCTCTATATGGTGTATGGAAAATTGGAAATGTCCGTATATGTATTTCCGGAGTCTCACACACACACACGCTGTCTTTGTATAGATGTGACCATAATCCGAACAGCAGATACAGTATATGATACTGTTTGAGAAGCGGGCAGCTCTATACGGTGTATGGAAAAATGGAAATGTCTGTATATGTATTTCCGGAGTCTCACACGCAGTCTCTGTATAGATGTGACCGTAATCCGAACAGCAGATTTACGACACTGTTTGAGAAGCGGACAGCTCTATACGGTGTATGGAAAAATGGAAATGTCCCTATATGTATTTCCGGAGTCTCACACACACACACGCTGTCTCTCTATAGATGTGACCATAATCCGAACAGTAGATATGCGATACTGTTTGAGAAGCGGACAGCTCTATACGGTGTATGAAAAAATAGAAATGTCCGTATATGTATTTCCGGAGTCTCACACACACGCAGTCTCTATATAGATGTGACAGTAATCCAAAGAGCAGATATATGATACTGTTTGAGAAGCGGATAGCTCTATACTGGTGTAAGGAAAAATGGAAATGTCCATATATATATTTCCGGAGTCTCACACACACACACGATGTCTCTGTATGGATGTGACCGTAATCCGAACAGCAGATTTACGACACAGTTTGAGAAGCGGACAGCTCTATACGGTGTATGGAAAAATGGAAATGTCCCTATATGTATTTCCGGAGTCTCACACACACACGCTGTCTCTCTATAGATGTGATCATAATCCGAACAGTAGATATGCGATACTGTTTGAGAAGCGAACAGCTCTATATGGTGTATGGAAAAATAGAAATGTCCGTATATGTATTTCCGGAGTCTCACACACACGCAGTCTCTGTATAGATGTGACCGTAATCTGAACAGCAGATTTACCTCACTGTTTGAGAAGCGGACAGCTCTATACGGTGTATGGAAAAATGGAAATGTCCCTATATGTATTTCCGGAGTCTCACACACACACACGCTGTCTCTCTATAGATGTGACCATAATCCGAACAGTAGATATGCGATACTGTTTGAGAAGCGGACAGCTCTATACGGTGTATGAAAAAATAGAAATGTCCGTATATGTATTTCCGGAGTCTCACACACACGCAGTCTCTATATAGATGTGACAGTAATCCAAAGAGCAGATATATGATACTGTTTGAGAAGAGGACAGCTCTATACGGTGTATGGAAAAATGGAAATGTCCATATATGTATTTCCAAAGTATCAAACACACACGCTGTCTCTGTATAGATGTGACCGTAATCCGATCAGCAGATATACGATACTGTTTGAGAAGCGGACAGCTCTATACGGTGTATGTAAAAAAGGAAATGTCCGTATATGTACTTCCGGAGTCTCACACACATGCTGTCCCTGTATAGATGTGGCCGTAATCCAAACAGCAGATATACGATAGTGTTTGAGAAGCAGACAGTTCTATACGGTGTATGGAAAAATGGAAATGCTGATATATGTACGTCTGGAGTCTCACACACACACTGTATCTGTACTGATGTGACCGTAATCTGAACAGCAGATATACAATACTGTTTGAGAAGCAGACAGCTCTGTACGGTGTATGGAAAAATGGAAATGTCCATATATGTATTGGCGGAGTCTCACACACACGCTGTCTCTGTATAGATGTGATCATAATCAGAACAGCAGATATACGATACTGTTTGAGAAGCGGACAGCTCTATGCGGGTTATGGAAAAATGGAAACGTCCGTATATTTATTTCCAGAGTCTCACACACACACACGCTGTCTTTGTATAGATGTGACCATAATCCGAACAGCAGATACAGTATATGATACTGTTTGAGAAGCGGGCAGCTCTATACGGTGTATGGAAAAATAGAAATGTCTGTATATGTATTTCCGGAGTCTCACACGCAGTCTCTGTATAGATGTGACCGTAATCCGAACAGCAGATTTACGACACTGTTTGAGAAGCGGACAGCTCTATACGGTGTATGGAAAAATGGAAATGTCCCTATATGTATTTCCGGAGTCTCACACACACACACACGCTGTCTCTCTATAGATGTGACCATAATCCGAACAGTAGATATGCGATACTGTTTGAGAAGCGGACAGCTCTATACGGTGTATGAAAAAATAGAAATGTCCGTATATGTATTTCCGGAGTCTCACACACACGCATTCTCTATATAGATGTGACAGTAATCCAAAGAGCAGATATATGATACTGTTTGAGAAGCGGATAGCTCTATACTGGTGTAAGGAAAAATGGAAATGTCCATATATATATTTCTGGAGTCTCACACACACACACGATGTCTCTGTATGGATGTGACCGTAATCCGAACAGCAGATTTACGACACAGTTTGAGAAGCGGACAGCTCTATACGGTGTATGGAAAAATGGAAATGTCCCTATATGTATTTCCGGAGTCTCACACACACACGCTGTCTCTCTATAGATGTGATCATAATCCGAACAGTAGATATGCGATACTGTTTGAGAAGCGAACAGCTCTATATGGTGTATGGAAAAATAGAAATGTCCGTATATGTATTTCCGGAGTCTCACACACACGCAGTCTCTGTATAGATGTGACCGTAATCTGAACAGCAGATTTACGATACCGTTTGAGAAGTGGACAGCTCTATACGGTGTATGGAAAAATGGAAATGTCCGTATAAGTATTTGCGGAGTCTCACACACACACGCTGTCTCTGTATAGATGTGACAGTAATCCAAAGAGCAGATATATGATACTGTTTGAGAAGCGGATAGCTCTATACGGTGTAAGGAAAAATGGAAATGTCCGTATATATATTTCCGGAGTCTCACACACACACAATGTCTCTGTATGGATGTGACCATAATCTGAACAGCAGATATACGATACTGTTTGAGAAGCGGACAGCTCTATACGGTGTATGGAAAATGGGAATGTCCTTATATGTACTTCCGTAGTCTCACACACACGCTGTCTCTGTATAGATGTGACCGTAATCCGAACAGCCGATATGTCATACTGTTTGAGAAGCGGACAGCTCTATACGGTGTATGGAAAAATGGAATTGTCCGTATATGTATTTCCGGAGTCTCACACACACATGCCGTCTCTGTATAGATGTGACAGTAATCTAAACAGCAGATACAGTGGGGAAAAAAAGTATTTAGTCAGTCAGCAATAGTGCAAGTTCCACCACTTAAAAAGATGAGAGGCGTCTGTAATTTACATCATAGGTAGACCTCAACTATGGGAGACAAACTGAGAAAAAAAAATCCAGAAAATCACATTGTCTGTTTTTTTTCATTTTATTTGCATATTATGGTGGAAAATAAGTATTTGGTCAGAAACAAGCAATCAAGATTTCTGGCTCTCACAGACCTGTAACTTCTTCTTTAAGAGTCTCCTCTTTCCTCCACTCATTACCTGTAGTAATGGCACCTGTTTAAACTTGTTATCAGTATAAAAAGACACCTGTGCACACCCTCAAACAGTCTGACTCCAAACTCCACTATGGTGAAGACCAAAGAGCTGTCAAAGGACACCAGAAACAAAATTGTAGCCCTGCACCAGGCTGGGAAGACTGAATCTGCAATAGCCAACCAGCTTGGAGTGAAGAAATCAACTGTGGGAGCAATAATTAGAAAATGGAAGACATACAAGACCACTGATAATCTCCCTCGATCTGGTGCTCCACACAAAATCCCACCCCGTGGGGACAGAATGATCACAAGAACTGTGAGCAAAAATCCCAGAACCTCGCGGGGGGACCTAGTGAATGAACTGCAGAGAGCTGGGACCAATGTAACAAGGCCTACCATAAGTAACACACTACGCCACCATGGACTCAGATCCTGCAGTGCCAGACGTGTCCCACTGCTTAAGCCTGTACATGTCCGGGCCCATCTGAAGTTTGCTAGAGAGCATTTGGATGATCCAGAGGAGTTTTGGGAGAATGTCCTATGGTCTGATGAAACCAAACTGGAACTGTTTGGTAGAAACACAACTTGTCGTGTTTGGAGGAAAAAGAATACTGAGTTGCATCCATCAAACACCATACCTACTGTAAAGCATGGTGGTGGAAACATCATGCTTTGGGGCTGTTTCTCTGCAAAGGGGCCAGGACGACTGATCCGGGTACATGAAAGAATGAATGGGGCCATGTATCGTGAGATTTTGCGTGCAAACCTCCTTCCATCAGCAAGGGCATTGAAGATGAAACGTGGCTGGGTCTTTCAACATGACAATGACCCAAAGCACACCGCCAGGGCAACGAAGGAGTGGCTTCGGAAGAAGCATTTCAAGGTCCTGGAGTGGCCTAGCCAGTCTCCAGATCTCAACCCTATAGAAAACCTTTGGAGGGAGTTGAAAGTCCGTGTTGCCAAGCGAAAAGCCAAAAACATCACTGCTCTAGAGGAGATCTGCATGGAGGAATGGGCCAACATACCAACAACAGTGTGTGGCAACTTTGTGAAGACTTACAGAAAACGTTTGACCTCTGTCATTGCCAACAAAGGATATATCACAAAGTATTGAGATGAAATTTTGTTTCTGACCAAATACTTATTTTCCACCATAATATGCAAATAAAATGAAAAAAAAACAGACAATGTGATTTTCTGGATTTTTTTTTCTCAGTTTGTCTCCCATAGTTGAGGTCTACCTATGATGTAAATTACAGACGCCTCTCATCTTTTTAAGTGGTGGAACTTGCACTATTGCTGACTGACTAAATACTTTTTTTCCCCACTGTATATGATACTGTTTGAGAAGTGGACAGCTCTATACTGTGTATGGAAAAATGGAAATGTCAGTATATGTATTTCCGGAGTCTCACACACACACGCTGTCTCTGTATAGATGTGACAGTAATCCAAACAGCAAATATACGATACTGTTTGAGAAGCGGACAGCTCCATACGGTGTATGGAAAAATGGAAATGTCCATATATATATTTCAGGAGTCTCACACACACACGCAGTCTCTGTATAGATGCGACCGTAATCCGAACAGCAGATGTATGATACTGTTTGAAAAGCGGACAGCTCTATACGGTGTATGGAAAAATGGAAATGTCCGTATATGTATTTGCGGAGTCTCACATACACACACTGTCTTTGTATAGATGTGACCGTAATCCGAACAGCAGATATACGATAGTGTTTGAGAAGCAGACAGCTCTATACGGTTTATGGAAAAATGGAAATGTCCGTATATGTATTTCCGGAGTCTCACACACACGCAGTCTCTGTATAGATGTGACCATAATCTGAACAGCAGATTTACGATACCGTTTGAGAAGTGGACAGCTCTATACTGTGTATGGAAAAATGGAAATGTCAGTATATGTATTTCCGGAGTCTCACACACACACGCTGTCTCTGTATAGATGTGACAGTAATCCAAACAGCCGATGTACGATACTGTTTGAGAAGCGGACAGCTCTATACGGTGTATGGAAAAATGGAAAAGTCCATATATATATTTCAGGAGTCTCACACACACGCAGTCTCTGTATAGATGCGACCGTAATCCGAACAGCAGATGTACGATACTGTTTGAAAAGCGGACAGCTCTATACGGTGTGTGGAAAAATGGAAATGTCCGTATATGTATTTGCGGAGTCTCACATACACACACTGTCTTTGTATAGATGTGACCGTAATCCGAACAGCAGATATACGATAGTGTTTGAGAAGCAGACAGCTCTGTACGGTGTATGGAAAAATGGAAATGTCCGTATATGTATTTCTGGAGTCTGACACACACACGCTGTCTCTGTATAGATGTGACCATAATCCAAACAGCAGATATACAATACGGTTTGAGAAGGGGACAGCTCTATATGGTGTATGTATGAGAAATTTTAAATCTCAGTCTATTTTTTTTTGGAGTCACACACGCTGTCTTTGTATTGTTGTGACCGTATTCCATTCAGCAGATATACGATACTGTTTGAGAAGTGGACAGCTCTATTCGGTGTATGTATGGAAAATTTTAAATCTATTTTTTTCCGAAGTCACACACGCTGTCTCTGTATAGATGTGACCGTAATCCAAACAGCAGATATACGATACTGTTTGAGAAGTGGACAGCTCTATGCGGTGTATGTATGGAAAATGTTAAATCTCCGCCTATTTTTTTCAGGAGTCACACACTCACGCTGTCTCTGTATAGATGTGACCGTAATCAAAACAGCAGATATACTATACTGTTTGAGAAGCGGACAACTCTATACGGTGTATGTATGGAACATTTAAAATCTCCTTCTATTTTTTTACGGAGTCACACACATATAGCATGTATTTGTCCGTGATACCAGCTGGTACATGGTAGTGTGTGAGAAGCGTACACCTCTATACGGTTTGTGAAAAAATGAACGCTCGGTAACTGTGCAGAAAAAAGAATAAAAGTATTTTTGCTTTGAAAAAAGCAGTCTGCACAGCAGTGTGCACACAGCAATGCAGCTATCAGGTATCCTTATAAGGCAGCCTAATAACCACCAGTGCTGCTGCACACAAAAAAATCCTCCCCTGTCACTGCACACTAACTGTACAGTGAAAATCGCTATCAGCAGAAACACAGATTTTTTTTCTTTCCTGCCTAAACACTCTCCCTATTGAGAACGAGCAGCAGCAACCTCTCCCTATGCTAAGATCGGCAGAAGTAAGATGGCGGTCGGCGTTCAGGGCTTTTATAGCCACTGTGATGTCACACAAAGCAAGTCAATCGCTGCAATGCCCTTCTCTAAGATGATGGTGGCCGCTGCCCATGTCATCGAGTTGCCCACAGTGTGCCTCCTTGATCATTGGCAGAGAAAAGGCGCCTGAAAGCATTATGGGATACGCGACTTTGGCGCTCGGGTCGGCGACCGCATGGCCGACCTCACGCTATGGTCGGGTTTCGATTGGCGAAACTCAACTTTAACGAAAGTCGGAGACTTTTGAATTTGACCGACCCGTTTCGCTCAACTCTACCACCGAGCAATCCTGGAAATGCTCAGTACTTGCCGAGTACACCGAGTACCGTGATACTCGGGCGAGTAACGAGTAGTGGCAAGCACGTTCGCTCATCACTACTGACTAGAGGTTATCCTCAGAAAATCCTTACAAAAGCATACCGAGAGGTTAAAAACAAGAATCGGACAGATCTGTTAAATCCTGAACCCAAAAAGCAGGATAATGATGCACTCATATTTATTACCACCTGCAACAATGGCACCACATGTGTGCGTGACATTTTGAAAAAACATTGGTCCATTTTACATATGGATACCGACATCTCTACACATTTGAGTAAAGAGCCATGAATCACATATTAGAAGGCCCGCTCCTTAAATGATAGACTGGTTCACAGCCCTTTTATTGGGCCAACCTCAAAAACTTGGCTGAGTAGGGGCGTGACGGGCTGTTTCAAGTGTGGCCATTGAGTGGCTTGCTAACATATTAACACTGGTAACAACTTTGTAAACAATGTCACAGGTAAAGAATATCAGATAAAACAATTTAACAACTGTAGCACCAAAGGTGTTATTTATAAAGCCAATTGTTCTTGCGGCTTGGAATATGTTGGCAAAACCATCAGAGAGTTTAAAAGCCATCTTAAATTCATGGCAATAGAGAGAGTGTCCAAACCAGTGAGAGAAGGTGACTGGGATCAGCTATTGTTGCAAAAGAAAGCCAGATGGATTTTTATCTTAAAACTACAATACCTAGTGGTCTCAACAACCAAATTAATTATGGTTGTTTTATTTAAACTTGCCACTATGTTCATAACTTCTTCCATATTAAGTGAACCCTAGTTATTTTAACAATATGCATACAGTTATTTATGCATTACCTTAGTCTGAGATATTTAAGCCTAAAGTCTGAGATCTTTAGAACCATTCATTATCTCTAAATAGTCACATTTTGACAGCTTTGACAAGTGACCTATAGACATTTGACAAGAGAGACAGCTGTATGAACCAAGGAATCCAGAATAGCTCAGTCACACTCTAACCAGAGCCTCTGCTAGCTGGACTAGACTCTGTATGTGAGAATTAATCTATATATTTTTTTATTATAGAAATACTGATATTTTACAGTCCCCCCTGATTATGATTTGAGACATATCATAATCAATCCTAACTCATTCTCTCACCATTCGTATCACATTCATTCTTTATTCTGAAAACCTTGTATCAACATCTGCCCTGAATGTCATCTGAATTTTCAAACCTGTTGTAAAAACAAAAATTAGATCAGAGAGTTATATTTTTTCGTTTTAACATCTCTCTTAAAATATCATCTTCCTTTTTCATTTCTATCTTTATATTCTTATAAATTCTCCTAATTTTACACATAATAATTATTTGATATAGTATACACAGCAAAACTAAGATAAATAAAATAACAATCGGATTAGACAATACATTTCCTGCTGCCATTTTCGCTGAAGACTGTGACCAACTAGTTACAGATTTTCCTAAATTTCTCCACCAAGATGAGCCTGACATACTCGTCCATTCATGTTCAATATCATTTAGATTACCTTGTTCATGTCTAAATACAATTTCAGCTTCTTTTAATTGTTTTGTCAGCAGATTTAATAAACCCTTGTCTTTCTTTATTTCATTTGTCCACAAATCCCAAGGGAATTTATTGACTTGTGACAAATTGAACTGGATCGGAAGGATTTTCAGACGTCTTGAGCTTATTGACGTAATATTAATACTTCCTTCCTTCTTTGTGAGAGTTTTAACATTTCCCTCAATACAATATAAACCCATTGTCAGATTTTCGACATGTACACAAGATGAGAAGAATGCAGAAACTGCTTCTTTTCCTGACATGTCTTGGAAACAAGTTTTGTTAGCGCTTACTGGTGTCACCAAGTCATGTATCGTGTGGACATTCTCAACTCTGGCATGACAAGAAGTATGATTATGGAAACATGAATGATAAATGACTTTATCCTGTCCAGGTAGACACATTACCTTGGAAACAAAATTTAAGCATGACGAAATGTCTAATTGTTCAATGTTTGTACCATCAAATGCAAAATCTGTGTACTGTAATTGATAATATAACAATTGTGTAGGGCTGACAGGAATTCCCAGAACACCTATAGGAACCAGAGTTTCTTCTCTTCCTGACACTGGAATCAATGATGTTCCTACACAAATGTTCTGTTCACATCCTAACCACTTATTTATTTACCCACAAATCTGTATGGTTTAACGCAAAGTTATATTCTATGGGCAAATTTCTTATTAGCCCTAAAGGGGTAATTCCACTTTGTAAGGCTTGTGCAATCATTTTCAGATTGGTGGAATATTCAATCTGAATTTCTAGACATGTTTTGGCCACTTGAGATTCCTGTTCACTTTCCATTAAAGCTAAAGTAGCATCTTGAAGATGTGATACAGAAGATCCCAATACAGTAGCAGTGTTCAAAACCATCTTTTCAAGGACTTGATTCAAGCTTTTCTGAATCTTTACCCCTTTTCCTCCAATATACCCAATATTTTCCAGATCTGATTTAAGTGTATGAATGTCCATAGTGTTAATTAAACTTCCTACTGTCCCTAATCCCCCCAAAATACCTTCTAACACTCCCCTCTTACTTCTAACCTGTGTTGAAGTTCTTTTCCCAAACCATTGTTCTATTCCCATCTCCATGTTAGTGAGATGTGGTTGACACTGGGGATATCTAGAAGAGATTTTCCAGTTAGACATGTTAAAGGTCCATACCATGGTCAGAAACACTCCATCTCGTAACAGAGGTTTAGTTTGGAACTGATTGATCTGAAAAGGAGTAGATGGTTGAAATCTTGTCTGTGTGCATACATTGTCTACTGCTGACCATATATTTACCTTTACATCTCTACATTGTTTGTAGTTATATTTCGTTAAAATGCAACATTGGTAAAGTCCAGAATCCTTAGGAGATGGATTATCTACAGAAAAAATAAAATCCTTATTTAACCATCTCACGTTACCGGATTGACTTCTGTGTATAACATTTGTGGGACCATTTGAAAAACTTCCCAAAAATGATTTATCTTTTGTCCATATTAACAGAGATTCTGAAGGTAGCTCTAACCTCGTGCTGCATTTTAGTAATAAAGGAGACATATTTTCTTGACTATATACTGCTTGTGGTGTAACCCTTACTTCTGGAGCTATAGTATTTGAAACTGTAAAAACTACAGATACCTGTACTTGTACTGGTTCTCTGGTTATCTGAAAATTCCATGTTTTTACCCAATCCTCGTCTCCTTCTGTAATAGAAAGAAATGAAGGATCTAAAACTTTCCCAAATAGTTGTGTCCTTAACCAAGCATCTGTTTTGGATGTTTCAACTTTCCCTTTTGCGATCATATCATTTGTAATATCTCCTGACCACACAGCTCTCTCTTCGCCTCTTATCTCTATATTCCAGAATAACACATCTGTAGGACTACATTCCCATGTGCCTGTCTTATTATTGTGTATATAATCTCCTTGTAACTGTGTGAACTTCGTCCTGTGGCTGCATGTAATATTATGTCAGTGTCATGTATGAAGTGTAGCTCAATACAGCATTTTGCACCAAAACCCATGCAAATGTTTCCAGTAATATCTACTGAATCGTCCGGTATGTCCTCATCTATTAAGCTTTGTAGATTCGTTCCTCTTGGTTTCCTTGGATGTAAAGTTCCTTTGAAAAGTTCCTTCACTTCACTAGTATTTGTTCCATGGTGTGAAATATCTTCAGCGTAGATCACAGTTGAAACAGTACAAAACAGCAAAAATGTGATTCCCATCAGATAGTAGCTTTTCCTGGGAAATGTCTTTTTCTCCTGAAGGATTGGTGTTGAATCCCCTCCATCAAGGACGTGGAGTTTCGTATTCCAGTTCTTATTGGAATCCATTTCTTCCTAAAAGAAATGCAGTATCATTATTTTGCAATATACAGTTTGCATTGATCAACATGTACCCACAATTTTTGTTGTCTGCGGGTATTTTTAACCACCTTAGATGCTCGTTGCACAAAAATCATCACTTGTCCCATGGTTTCGATAATTTCAAAGGGACCTTCCCAATTACTTTCCCAAGGTCCATTCTTCCTGAAAGTTTTAATCATCACTAGAGCCCCTTTCTTGAATTTGGATATATATGGTGGCTCCATTCTCTGCATTCTTGATGCAGCATGTGGAAGAATCGTTTTCAAATTTTCCTGCAACAATTGCAACCATTTGGACCTTGCAACAGCATCTTTTTGTGGTGTAGACAAAAATGGTTCATGAGGAAAAATCAATGGCATTTTTCTTCCTGTCATCAGTTCAAAAGGAGTAAACTGAGTTGTGGCAGAGGTTGTTCCTCTTACACTCAACAGTACAAAAGGTACTGCATCAACCCAAGTATTACCTTTGTCCAATAACATCTTGGCAATTCTGGATTTTATTGTTCTATTCATCCTTTCCACAATACCAGCAGACTGTGGATGGTAGGGTACATGAAACTGTTGTCGTACCCCTAGAATAGCACAAACGGCTTGCATGATTTTTCCTGTAAAGTGACTTCCTCGATCAGAGGTGATCATTCTTGGGATCCCCCAAGTACAAAAGACATGATTAACTAATGCTCTAGCTGTAGACAAAGCATCATCTTTCCTGACAGGTAAAATTTCAACCCACTTAGAAAAAACATCTACCACAACCAATGCATACCTGAGACCATTTTTACCTGATGGTAACGGTCCAATGTAGTCGATTTGTAACGTAGACCATGGACCATCTGCAGGTGCGATTCGGAGTAGTGGCGGTTTCTGTCCTTTTGGTCTTGGATTAATTTGGGCACAAATGAGACATGATTGAACAACACTTTGCACTGTCTCTTCCATCTTTTCCCAGTAAAATTTCTCTCTGAGAATACCTAACAATTTTTGTTGGCCCAAATGACACAAACTTTCATGATTGTATTTTGTGAACTCAACCTGTAGATGTCTTGGGACAACAGGACGCAACTCCCCGTTTAAGTCATGACACAAAACCCCGTTTTCACAAACAAAGGGAGGTTTTGGATCAACCCGGGAAGCAACAAGAGATGAGTCTTTTCCTTGTTCTTCCGCAAAAGAAGGGATATGCGTGTCTGTTCTTTGAACTGCTGAAACCTCGAGAGGTTCAGGTTCAAACACCTCTTCTCCTGTCAGGGCTGCCTCTTTGGCTAGCATATCTGCGGTTGCATTTCCAACAGATAATTCATCATCAGATTTTTTATGGGCCGGAACCTTGACAATAGCAAAACCATTAGGGTTTTTTGATGCTATCCTGAAAATTGTCTTCAGTGTGTCACTGTGAACAAGAGTCTTATTAGATGAATCTAGATAGCCTCTTTTTTCCCAAACTGACAAGTAATCTGTCAGTGATCTTACAACATAAGAGCTATCGCTGTAGATCACAATGGGACACTGATCATCTGCTTCATTCAGCTGTAGTACCATTTTTACTGCTTCTAGCTCTGCTCTTTGAGCTGAAAAATGACTTGGTAATTTGTGCTTCACAACCTGTCCTCTTTTGGGATAAAAAATGGCATATCCTGAATAATAGTGCCCATCTGAATAGAATCTGGAACCATCTACAAAAATTGGTTCGTCTGTTACCTCTGCTTTCCGTCTGAAAAGTGATGGACTTGGATCCTGAAAAGACTGTAAACAATCATGAGTTTGTCCTTCATATTGCATCAGCTGAGGAAGAACATATTTGGCCTTGTAATCTACCTCAATTTGGTTGGGAGACAATGACAATAACCAATGAGCAAATCTCTGATGTGACACACCTGGGATATTATTCTCAAAGAGAAGTTTTAGTATAGAATGAGGAGTTTGCAAAATGATTTTGTTGAACCCGACAATATGTTCGGTTGCTTTGACTGCAAAGTACACACCTACCAAGTGTCTTGCACAGGTCTCAAAACCTTTTTCAACAGGTGAGAGAAGTTTTGAAAAATAGCCCAAAATTCTCCACTCTTCCCCATGTAATTGCAGTAATACAGCAGAAACAGAAATCTCTGATGTATGCACTTGCAAAGCAAATGGAGCCGAAGGATCTACTGTGGACAAAGCAGGTGCATTTTGTAAATTCATTTTCAATTGTTCAAATGAGGTTTGCTGTTCATCACCCCAAGGACCAAAGTAATCACTGTTTTCACCTTTCAAAAGATCATATAAAGGTCTGGCCTTATCTGCAAAATTCTCAATGAAATCCCTTGAATAATTCATAAGACCTAAAAAATGTCTCAATGCCTTGTGTGATGTCGGAATTGGTAGGGAAGCAATTGCCTCAATTCTTTCCTGCAGTGGCTGCCTTTTTCCTGGACTCAACAGCACCCCTAAAAATCTGACCTCAGTCTGCATTAATTTGACCTTTTTGGTGTTCAATTTCAACCCTGCATCATGCAGCAACTCAAACAATTCTGTCAGAAGAGAAACATGTGTCTCTTTATCCTCTGTAGACAATAAAATATCATCCACATATTGCAGAATGCAATCAGGCCTCGAAAATCTGGATAATACCTTTGCCAATGCCTGATGAAAAACACTAGGTGACAAATGTGCTCCTTGAGGTAACCTGCAAAACAGATATTGCTCGTCCAAGAAAGTAAATGCAAACTTATACAGACAACTCTTTTCAAGAGGTATACTGAAAAAACCATTGCTAATGTCCAGTACAGAGAAGTATTTGGCCTTTGCATTTAACCTTGCCATCATGTCATGAGTATCTGCCACAATTGGTGCGACATTGGGTGTATGCTTATTGAACATCCGTAAATCCAATATCATTCGATAAGAACCATCAGATTTCAAAACACACCACAAAGGATTGTTACTTACAGAATTAGCCTTTCGGATAACACCTTGATCTAACAATTCCTGTATGATCTTTGACATAGAGTCAATTGATTCTGGAGGCAATTTATACTGACGCTGTGGCGGGGGATCACGTCACTCCACATTCACAATAACATCCTTCATTGTACCAACCTCATTCCTGAACTGAGCCCAAAGAGAAGGAAAAAGCTGTACAATTTCTGTCAATACCTCGTCATCATTAGTGTCAGCCACAAATGGTCAGATGACACCACATCATTCAAGCAAATACTTCCAACATGGCTATAATCATTAGGGTCAATGACTACCGGTTTACAACCATTGGAATCTTTCCAGATCACTTGATTTCCTAGGTCAACTACCCATCCGAATTTCTGCATAAAATCTGTGCCAAGTATATTTTCAGAATCACGACAATACCAGATGTCAATTTCTGTTTTGAAAGAACTAGGTATTTCCAAAATCACATTGGGAACTAAGGTTGCTTTAGTTCCACCTTTTCCACTGAAACCGACAATTGTACAAACTGGTGAATCTGGGTTTAGCTTCAAATCAAGGTTTGTAACACTTAACTGAGCTCCTGTGTCAATAAGAAATACAACATTCTGGCCTGCTAAACTTACTTTGATAAATGGTCTTCCACAGTCATCCAATGTAACTCGAGTCACAAATTCCAATGGATGTGGTACAGGAATAGTCTGTGATTGTCAGAAAGATGAAGGAGATGGGAGAAGACCTGTGTCCTTTTTAAAAGACCTTGGAATTCTATCCCTTGACTCTGTTTCCTTCACTATCATTTCTCTGATCTGTCTGATTAATGGTGCATATGGTGACTGTGTTTGTCTGTTGGCAGTATGAGCAGGTGCAGATGATTGTAATGCAGGTGCGGAAGGTGTGGTGTATGATTTTGGCATGAGTCCGTTTTCCCTTCCAAGCTTACCTGTTCCTTGTGTACCCATCTCTGATTCTGCTCTCAAAAATTTCCTGCACTGCCACTTCAAGTGTCCAGGTATACCACAAAAATAACAATGGATATTGTTCCTTTGTGTAGTATTTTTACCTCTATGCTCAATGTAATCCCTGCTCTTGGAGAATACTGTGGCTCTAGGTTTCAGCTGACTGTCTTCCTTCTCATGAACTACCGCTATTTTAGCCTTGACCTGATTTTGTTTCATGGATCTCCTTATTCTGTCAATAAAAACTGTTGCTTCTTGCAATGATGGCTGAGTGTTAGCCAATTGCACTGAGGCAGGATCTAAGTACTTGAACTTCTTTACAAAAAATTTGATCATGGATGCTGGCTCTTCGTGAGGCCCGAGATCCATTACCATCCTATAGGCCTGTTCAAACTTTACCAAAAAAGAGAATGGGTCTTCAGAAATATTTGTTTGTAAACTCCCTAAAATATCAACTGTAGGCATGTCTTCTCCAGTTGTAAACAATACTAATTGTCTAAGTCTGTCTTCTTTTGTACTATGTGTCATTTCATTCTCATCATTTAATCTGGGTGTGGTCTGTAATCTTTTTCCCATATGTGAAGGTAACCAAACTTTGAATATTTTATTCTTTTGCTCATCATTCAGATTGTATTTGTCTGTGTTTGATTCAAAAATGTCCGCATTATAAAAGGCATCCATCTTATCATTGTAATTTGGAATGTCTTTTACAATTTTCATTAACTGATCGTGTATTTTCAGATTAATGCGTGCTGCTCTGTCATGTAATTTCTTCCGTTGTAATTCTACTGCCTCTAATTCCTCTACTGAAGCATCTGGATCCTGCATATTTGGTACAAATGATGATGCAGCAGCACTCTCCTCCTGTTTACCTGTTGATCTTGTGTTAGCAGAAACCCTTTTTATATATTGTCGTAATTTAGACAATAACTCTGTCCTGGTATCTATTTGATCTTCCAATTGTTCAATATGCTCTGACAAAATCAAACAATTTGGACAATCAAAGTAATCCCCGTCAGACTCTTGTGTGTCACCTGGTGTGTCAGTGTGATTAATGTCTTGTGTGACAATGCATGTTTTATAGGTGTTAGGTTCAGTTTTCTCAAAGACTAGGCTATTATACATATGAACTAGCTGCAT
This sequence comes from Dendrobates tinctorius, assembly GCF_039654945.1. Classification (NCBI taxonomy): domain Eukaryota; kingdom Metazoa; phylum Chordata; class Amphibia; order Anura; family Dendrobatidae; genus Dendrobates; species Dendrobates tinctorius. The sequence goes on along the minus strand of NW_027361829.1, from coordinate 5,035,946 downwards.
AACATTCTGAAGTTTCCTTTGTAATTTTCTTACTGAGAAAAACCTTTTGTCAATTTTAACATTTTCTGCCTCACATTGATTATACAAACTAGACCATAATTGGGCATCCGTATGATTATGAATAGAGTTGAGCGATACCGTCCGATACTTCAAAGTATCGTATCGGATGGTATCGGCCGATCTTTAAAAAAAGTATCGGTATCGCCGATTCCGATACCGGAAGTCCCATTCAAGTCTATGGGACTTCCGGTATCGGAATAAGAAAAACCCTTTCCTGCCCTTGTACAGCCTCTCTGGGGTCTGTACGGGCCTTTCGGGGGGCTGTGCCGGCCTGCCAGGGGGTCTGTGCAGGCTCCGGTGGTCTGTGCCGGCCTGCCGGTGGTCTGTGCAGGCTCCGGGGGGCTGTGCCGGCCTGCCGGGGGGCTGTGCCGGCCTGCCGGGGGGCTGTGCAGGCTCCGGGGGGCTGTGCCGGCCTGCCGGGGGGCTGTGCCGGCCTGCCGGTGGTCTGTGCAGGCTCCGGGGGTCTGTGCAGGCATCGTCCGATGGGACTACAAGTCCCATCGGGCGATGCCTGCTACCATGACAGTGATTGACACATTAGCCAATGATGGGACAGTAGTAGTCCCATCATCCGGCTAATGTGGTAAATGTAAAAAAAAAAAAAAAAAAAAAAAAAATTACATGCTACATACATACAACATGCATACTACATACATGCTACATTCATACTACATACTACATACATGCTACATTCATACTACATAAATACTACATGCAACATACACTCACTGGCCACTTTATTAGGTACACCTGTCCAACTGTGTGTTAAGACTTAATTTCTAATCAGCCAATCACATGGCGGCAACTCAGTGCATTTAGGCATGTAGACATGGTCAAGACAATCTCCTGCAGTTCAAACCGAGCATCAGTATGGGGAAGAAAGGTGATTTGAGTGCCTTTGAACGTGGCATGATTGTTGGTGCCAGAAGGGCTGGTCTGAGTATTTCAGAAACTGCTGATCTACTGGGATTTTCACGCACAACCATCTCTAGGGTTTACAGAGAATGGTCCGAAAAAGAAAAAAAATCCAGTGAGCGGCAGTTCTGTAGCCGGAAATGCCTTGTTGATGCCAGAGGTCAGAGGAGAATGGGCATACTGGTTCGAGCTGATAGAAAGGCAACAGTGACTCAAATTGCCACCCGTTACAACCAAGGTAGGCAGAAGAGCATCTCTGAACGCACAGTGCGTCGAACTTTGAGGCAGATGGGCTACAGCAGCAGAAGACCACACTGGGTACCACTCCTCTCAGCTAAGAACAGGCATCTGATGGCTACTTTCAGCAGGATAATGCGCCATGTCATAAAGCTCGAATCATCTCAGATTGGTTTCTTGAACATGACAATGAGTTCACTGTACTCAAATGGCCTCCTCAGTCACCAGATCTCAATCCAATAGAGCATCTTTGGGATGTGGTGGAACGGGAGATTCGCATCAGGGATGTGCAGCCGACAAATCTGCGCCAACTGTGTGATGCCATCATGTCAATATGGTCCAAAATCTCTGAGGAATGCTTCCAGCACCTTGTTGAATCTCTGCCACGAAGAATTGAGGCAGTTCTGAAGGCAAAAGGGGGTCCAACCCGTTACTAGCATGGTGTACCTAATAAAGTGGCCAGTGAGTGTACATACTACATATATACTACATGCATGCTACATACATACTGCATGCTACATACATACCACATATATACTACATATATACTACATGCATGCTACATGCATGCTACATGCTACATACATAACACATATATACTACATGCATGCTACATACATACTACATGCTACATACTACATATATACTACATGCATGCTACATACTACATGCTACATACATACTACATATATACTACATGCATGCTACATACATACTACATGCTACATACATACTACATATATACTACATGCATGCTACATACTACATGCTACATACATACTACATACATACTACATGCTACATACATACCACATATATACTACATACATACAATACATTCATACAATACATACATAGACATACAGTACATATAACATAGAGTAACATACTTACCAATACTTGTCACATTGTTCCCCGAAGCCATTGTCTTTTCCGGGATAAATATTAACATAACAAACCACAAAAATACTCACCCACGATCCGAAGCAGTCCACGAGTGTGTCCCACGACGATCTTGGGTAGAGAACTGCAGCATCAGCTGTTGCTGCCGTTCTCTACGGGCTGCAGGAATCCAATGACAGAAGGTAGGTATCCTTCCGCACTGTATTCCTCCGCCACTTAAAAAAAAAAAAGTCCCTAGTCTCACTTTATGCCATTGCTGTGTGGGAAATTCCCACGCAGCAATGGCATAAAGTGAGACTAGGGACTTTTTTTTTTTTAAGTGGCGGAGGAATACAGTGCGGAAGGATACCTACCTTCCGTCATTGGATTCCTGCAGCCCGTAGAGAACGGCAGCATCATCTGATGCTGCAGTTCTCTACCCAAGATCGTCGTGGGACACACTCGTGGACTGCTTCGGATCGTGGGTGAGTATTTTTGTGGTTTGTTATGTTAATATTTATCCCGGAAAAGACAATGGCTTCGGGGAACAATGTGACAAGTATTGGTAAGTATGTTACTCTATGTTATATGTACTGTATGTCTATGTATGTATTGTATGAATGTATTGTATGTATGTAGTATATATGTGGTATGTATGTAGCATGTAGTATGTATGTAGTATGTATGTAGCATGCATGTAGCATGTAGTATGTATGTAGCATGCATGTAGTATATATGTAGTATGTATGTAGCATGCATGTAGTATATATGTAGCATGCATTTAGTATGTATGTAGCATGTATGTAGTATGTATGTAGCATGCAGTATGTATGTAGCATGTATGTAGTATGTATGTAGTATATATGTAGTATGTATGTAGCATGTAGTATGTATGTAGCATGCATGTAGTATATATGTAGTATGTATGTAGCATGCATGTAGTATGTATGTAGCATGCATGTAGTATGTATGTAGTATGTATGTAGTATGTATGTAGCATGCAGTATGTATGTAGCATGTATGTAGCATGTAGTATGTATGTAGTATGTATGTAGTATGTATGTAGCATGCAGTATGTATGTAGTATGTATGTAGTATGTATGTAGTATGTATGTAGCATGCAGTATGTATGTAGCATGCATGTAGTATATATGTAGTATGTATGTAGCATGCATGTAGTATGTATGTAGCATGCATGTAGTATGTATGTAGCATGCATGTAGTATGTATGTAGTATGTATGTAGTATGTATGTAGCATGCAGTATGTATGTAGCATGTATGTAGTATGTATGTAGTATATATGTAGTATGTATGTAGCATGTAGTATGTATGTAGCATGCATGTAGTATATATGTAGTATGTATGTAGCATGCATGTAGTATGTATGTAGTATGTATGTAGTATGTATGTAGTATGTATGTAGCATGCAGTATGTATGTAGCATGTATGTAGTATGTATGTAGCATGTAGTATGTATGTAGCATGCATGTAGCATGTATGTAGTATGTATGTAGTATGTATGTAGCATGTAGTATGTATGTAGCATGCATGTAGTATATATGTAGTATGTATGTAGTATGTATGTAGCATGTAGTATGTATGTAGCATGCATGTAGTATGTATGTAGTATTTTTTTTTTTTTTTTAACATTTAACACATTAGCCGGATGATGGGACTACTACTGTCCCATCATTGGCTAATGTGTCAATCACTGTCATGGTAGCAGGCATCGCCCGATGGGACTTGTAGTCCCATCGGACGATGCTTGCACAGACCCCCGGACATCAGCACAGCCCCCCGGCAGGCCGGCACAGCCCCCCGGCAGGCCGGTACAGACCCCCACAGGGTGCACAGACCACCGGCAGGCCGGCACAGCCCCCCGGCAGGCCGGTACAGACCCCGGGCAGTCCACACAGCCCCCCGGCAGGCCGGCACAGCCCCCCGGCAGGCCGGCAGAGACCCCCGGAAGGCCCGAAATGACGGCGCATCATGATGCGCACACACCGCGCATCATGATGACGTCAGGCCGTCAATCAACTGAACTTCCAATTCCGATGCCGAATTCCGATATTGAAAAAATATCGGAAGTCGGTATCGGAATTCCGATACAGCAAGTATCGGCCGATACCCGATACTTGCGGTATCGGAATGCTCAACACTAATTATGAACAAACTTGAAATCTATGTTACTTTTCTTAGCATAATCATGTATAAAATCCATTATATTTTTTTCTCACCTATTGAGAGTCTTTCCCGTCAATGGATGGTCCTCTGTGTCCTTATGCAATCCTCAGATCTCCGTCTGGATGAGACGCATGCAGCTCTTTACGATCCTCACCCGTCGTCTCCAGGTTCAGTCTGATCCTTGTGCCGTGAAATAGTGGAATTCCTGAGGAGGCTTGTACAACAGGTGGTTTTTAGCAGATTTTCTCGTGCCCCCCTTGTACAATCGAGGAAGGAATGCCAGCCAAAATTAGCACAAAAGAGCAGTCTGGCTAAGGCTCGCCAAAATGAAGGAAAAATATATATCTTCTTGCACGGTTGAGAATCAAAAGTAAAGGCAATGTTGAATTGAGGATAAAATAAATCTTGTTTTTAATTGTTCATTTCAAAAAGTGATTACAAAAATGAAGAAAAGTAAGTTCATGACATGCAATAATTATTTGAAGAGAAAACGAGCATTGTTCTTACATATAGTCTTGAGCAGCTGTGTTGTCCGGGTGTTCGAGAGTCTCAAGGGATATGAGATCTACTGAACAAGAGTTAGGCTGGCTTTATATACTATTCTGACCTATAAACTACAACCACATATGGTGGCTTGCCACTATGTTCATAACTTCTTCCATATTAAGTGAACCCTAGTTATTTTAACAATATGCATACAGTTATTTATGCATTACCTTAGTCTGAGATATTTAAGCCTAAAGTCTGAGATCTTTAGAACCATTCATTATCTCTAAATAGTCACATTTTGACAGCTTTGACAAGTGACCTATAGACATTTGACAAGAGAGACAGCTGTATGAACCAAGGAATCCAGAATAGCTCAGTCACACTCTAACCAGAGCCTCTGCTAGCTGGACTAGACTCTGTATGTGAGAATTAATCTATATATTTTTTTATTATAGAAATACTGATATTTTACATATCTTATCTGTGTTTTGGTCACGTGTGTGCATCCATTGAATTGACTTGGTTTCAATTCTTATGCTTGCTCAATAAGCCCTGCCCCCTTTTTTAACACACTTATTCATTTATCTCTGGAGCCTGCGCACTAACTATTATAGTTGGGATTTCATGGTCATGCGCTCCTGATACATGTTATTCTTCTTTAGCGCAGTTTCAGCTGGCAAATCATTGACTTCCGGTGTTTTCATTCCAACTACTGGAAGTTGGGTAATCCCTGGTCACATGTTCCTGCTTGAGGCCTTGTCTATGTTGACCAGCAGTAAGACATCACAGCCTACAGGTGTTGTGAACACTTTTGACCTGGCTTCTGAGTTTTGGCTCCCTCTGGTGGTTGCTGCTGGTAATGGAGCTGGTCTGGCTGACAGAAGTTAATCATCTGAGGAGGATGATTGGAGGTTAGGTGTTACAGGCTGGAGATTTAAGTGAGCGACCTTCCCTCAGTTGTTGCCGGTGATTTGTTTTTTTCCTGAGCATTTTTGAAATCTGCTTCCCTCCTGCTTTGTCCAGCATCTTTCAGATAAGTTATTTGTCTGCTTTAATCTTTTTGCATTTGATTGATTTTTTACTTTTCTTTGACTTCTGCTTTGCTGGTGTGAGTTCAGCCTTGTTCCCTGCTTGGACCTGTGCTGGGCTCTGTTCCATAAGCTCATGTCAGTCTTTCTAATCCTGTTATATCAGTATCTTTTGTTTTGCGTCCAGTTCATACCAGAGTTCTGATTTAACCTAATGTTACTGATCAAGCTGAGAAAACTTTATTGGCATTGAACCAGGGTCAGGAAGCGGCAGAGTTATATGGTCAGAAATTCCAAAAAGTGGGCGGTCCTTACTAAATGGAACGATGATGCCCTAGCGGCTCTATTTCGGAAAAGTCTGGCAGAGACTAAAAGATGTTATGGTGGGATTTCCTGTCCCCTCTGGTCTCAACGACTCTATGTCATTAGCCATTCAAATTGACAGACGTTTACGCGAACGTAAAACTATGCTAGAGGCGATGTTGCCTTTCGAACAAACTTCTGAGCCCATGCAGTGTGATAGGGTTTTTTCTAGGGCTCAACGTCAAGAATTTAGAAGGCATAATAAGCTGTGCTTCTTTTGTGGGGACACCTCTCATATTATTTCCGTCTGCCCTAAGCGGGAAAAATGTTTTGCTCACTCATTTGTTTTGTGCAATGTACAGCCTAAATTTCTTTTGTTGGTTTCCTTGATCTGCTCCTTTTCTTCATTTTCTGCTAAGGCTTTTGCTGATTCAGGAGCAGCCCTGAACCTGATGGATTTTGACTTTGCCAAGCGTTGTGGTTTTCCCATGGTACCCCTGCGAACTCCTATTCCTTTCATGGGTATTGATGCTACCCCTTTGGCGGAGAATAAACCCCAGTTTTGGACCCAGGTGATAATGCAGGTAGCCTCGGACCACCAAGAAAATTGTAAATTTTTGGTGTTGCATAATTTACATGACATTATTGTACTGGGTTTTCCTTGGTTGCAGACCCATAATCCTTTTCTGGATTGCAAAATCTGTGTCTGTGGTTAGTTGGGGTTGTCAATGTGTTCTCAGTGACACTCCTGTTTTCTCTACCTCTCCCCAGTCTCATGATGTTCCTGACTACTTGGCTGATTTCTCTGATGTATTTAGTGAGAGTAAGTCTGCGTCTTTGCCTCCTCATAGGAGTTAGGATTGCGCGATCGAGTTAGTGCCTGGTTGTAAATTTCTCAAGGGTCGGCTCTTCAATTTATCTGTACCTGAAAATGATGCTATGTGATCTTATATCAAAGAGTCATTGGAGAAGGGTCATATCAGACCATCCTCTACACTTTTAGGTGCTGGCTTTTTCTTTGTGGCCAAGAAAGATGGCTCATTGAGGCCATGTATTAACTATCATCTCCTTAATAAAATGACTGCTAAATATCAGTATCTGTTACCCCTGATTTCCGATTTATTCTCCAGAGCAAAAGGTGCTAGTTGGTTTACCAAGCTTGACCTTAGGGGGTGTATAATCTTTTCGCATCAAGCAGGGTGATGAATGGAAGACGGCGTGTAATACTCCTGAGGGGCATTTTGACTACCTAGTGATGCCTTTTGGGCTCACTAATGCCCCTTCCATCTTCCAATCTTTCATGAACAATATTTTCCGGTATTTTGTGGACAAGTTTTTCATCATTTATTTGGACAATATTTTGATTTTTTTCCAATGATTGGGATTCTCATGTGGAACATGTTCGGATTGTATTCCGGATTTTGAGAGAAAATGCTCTGTATGTTAGGGATCGAAATGTCTCTTTGGCGTACAAAAAATGTTGTTTTTGGGATTTATTTTGTCCCCGTCCGCTATTGAAATGGACCCGGTAAAGGTCCAGGCAATTTATGATTGGGTTCAGCCCACTTCCTTGAAGGCTCTCCAGAAATGTTTGGGTTTTGCTAATTTCTACCGTAAATTCATAAGTGATTTTTCTGGTATTGTTAAACCACTGACGGATTTGACCAAAAAGGGCACTGATGTGGTGAATTGGTCTCCGGAGGCAGTCTCGGCGTTTCAGGAACTTAAGCGGAGATTCACTTCTGCTCCTGTTCTACGGCAACCTGATGTTTCACTCCCATTTCAAGTGGAGATTGATGCTTCTGAGATTGGTGCAGGAGCCACTTTGTCTCAAAGAGATCCGGTAACCTCTAAGATGAATCCTTGTGCTTTCTTTTCTCGAAAATTTTCCCCATGTGAACGTAATTATGATGTGGGGAATCGGGAATTGTTGGCTATGAAGTGGGCGTTTGAAAAGTGGAGACACTGGTTGGAGGAGGCCAGGCATCAAGTTGTGGTCCTCACCGACCACAAGAACTTGATCTATCTCGAAGTGGGCCTTGTTTTTCATGCATTTTAATTTTGTGGTCTTCTTTCTTCCGGGCACTAAGAATATTAAGGTGGATGCCCTCTCCAGGAGTTTCTTTGCGGATTCTCTTGATGTGACTGAGCCTACTACCATTCTAAATGAGGGTGTGGTTCTTTCTGCTATTTCACCTAATTTGAGACTTGCCCTGGAGGAATTTCAGGAGGGCAAACCTGAACGATGCCCTATGGGGAATTTGTATGTCCCTGACCAGTGGAGGAGAAGATTAATGTCTGAAATTCATTGCTCTGCGTTGGCTGGTCATGCAGGTATTTTTGGTACCAGAGACTTGGTGAGTCGGTCTTTTTGGTGGCCTGCTTTATCTCATGATGTCAGGAATTTTGTGCAGTCCTGTGGGACTTGTTCTCGGACCAAACCCTGTACTCGTTCTAGTGGATTTTTAGTGGCACTGCCGGTGCACAGGAGGCCATGGACCCATATCTCAATGGATTTTATTTCAGACCTCCCTATCTCTCAGAGAATGACTGTTATCTGGTTGATCTGTGATAGATTTTCCAAGATGATCCATGTTGTATCACTGCCGAAGTTGCCATCCTCTTCTGAGTTGGTGCCTTGTTTTTACAGCATGTGGTTCGTTTCCACGGTATTCCGGATAACATTGTTTCTGACAGAGGAGTCCAGTATGTTTCCAGATTTTGATGCACAATACAAAATAATATTTGTGGTGCCGTGTTAGCCAGAAAAATAGATGTAAATATTTATGTCCCCCCAAAAATTGAGAAAAGTATTAAAGGAGTGATACCTTTATTGGCTAACCAGAGAAATTATATTTGCAAGCAAGCTTTCAGGGCTTGGCTAGATTACAAGTGAATTACTGAGAAGAGACTGCAACATTTAAAAAGGAATTACAACAGGACATGAGGTGATACAGGCCAAGGAAATCAAATTAAGGTTTTTGTTACACATGCAAATGAGGTCCAAGTGTTTTATTAGAGATTTGAAAACCTTCTTGTGGAGGTGTGAACTGTGTCCATTGTAATGAGTCATGAATCCAGGTCAAATTCAGTCCCATTGTTAGAGATTAAAACATATTTATAACATTGAACTCCCAAATTTTTCCAGGTCTAGAGAAGTGTATTCCTACAGATGTGTCCAGCTCATTTTTTATCGTATGTCTATGAGATTCATCTTTGTTTGAGGTTTTTGTTTAGTTTCTCCTATGTTTGTCCCTGCATTGCACCTTGTACATTGTATCATGTACCCGACATTGGAGGATGTACATGAAAAATAGTCAATGATCTTATAGTCTTGATTTGTGTTGGGTATGGGGACTTTATCTGTTGGTGATATGTGGGTGCAGGTCTTGCATTTCTTACTTTTACAGGGGACTGTGCCTGTCTCTGATGGTGATGCGAGGGCACTTCTGACAAGGATATTCCTTAGGTTGGGAGGCTGTTTGTAGGAGAGCAGTGGCAGTTCTGGGAATATTGCTTTCAGTCTGTGGTCTCTGTGGAATATGGGTTGGAGGTCAGCGCCAATTTTCCTTAAAATGTTCATGTGAGGGTTTTACATGACCACAAGCGGCATCCTGTTGTTATCCTCCTTGTGTTTGTAATCCAGGAGGCGGCTTCTTGGGATCCTTGGAGCTCTGTGGATCTGTTCATTAATAACAAGTGAATGATATCCTTGGTGTAGAAATGTTTTCCTAAGTTACAGTAGTTGTAGTTGTCTATCCTCGGTCCTGCAGCTGCACAGCGGGAATCCAGAGCCTTGCAGACTGTGGAGACCTGTGTGTCGTAACCAGTGCCCTCCCCCTCCCTCCAATCCCGTAATGAAACACAGACAATCCTAAGTGGGTTGAACAGGTCGGTCACAGTTTATTAATTACATAATCAGAGAAGGGCAATTACACTTTGTAACGGGCGGCTCGCGCCGAGATCCTGTCCGCATTCGACAGGCAAGTTGGCCCAATGAGCGGTTACGAACCTTTGCCCTCCTCTGATTTTCCCGCCACGGAGGATCCTGTGTATACCCTACATGGAACTCCGACCCCCACCCATCAGCGTTAGGGCCTGTTCAACCCCCTCCTGTAAACCAGTCAGAAAAATATCGAGGCCAATATCCGTCTGGTGAACTCCGTCCGGTCTTAATAGTCTTGTGTTATCCCCTTGCAGCTGGTAGTGACGAATTACGATACTGCCTTTACCTCTCACAAATTTTCCCATCCGGGCGTTGAATTTCCTCCTTGTGCGCTCTATGGCTTTTTTATCTCTTGCACCTCACCAGACAGCCCTTGGTATCATCTCTGACCACAGCAGTATCATATTTGTGAATAAACAGGGGAGCCGTTCTATATCCGTTGTCATCCATTTATACAGATCCGCCACCTTTTGCTTGCCAAGATCATTGCCACCCGCGTGTACCACCATTATCACCGGGCGCTTTGCCCTACTTGATAGGTCAACCATCTCTTTGAACATCTGTTTCCACTGGAGGCCTCTGATACCCCTCCAGTTAACCTCTAGGCCCAGGAGGTAAAGATTCCTTCCTCCCGGACGCAGTTTGGCCCTTTTTTCCGCCCAATAGACATAGGAATGTCCCACAACCCAAACTTCAGCTCCTGCAAGAGATAACATATGTTAATTCAGCAAATCAGGTCTTATGTATCTGCCGAAGCATGCGGATTTCCAACGCCCCATTCTCTGCACCTCGGCCTCTGACACTCCTGCCCTAGCTGCTTCTGTGGCTGCCCCGATACGGAACGAATGTGTCCCGTACTCTTTTGGATTTGCGCCGGTTTTTTCCAAGCATAGCTTAAAAATTGCTTGGAATTGGTACTTTGTCTGTATGATTGAGGAAAAATTTACTTGCGTGCTTTATTGTGGCGTATCTTTCGACGATCTTTAGCGGGCAAACAGGGCCATTTGATGCTTTAACCAGAACCCATGAGCCCCTACCAGTGGGATCGCACTTGGATTTCATAACCCGAATGCGCATAACGTCGCTGCATATAACTATGTCCTCATTAATTAGGCCACCTTCTGATGCGTTTTTTGACCGTGGTAGTAATTAGCTGATGTGCAGCGCTCCGAAAAAAGCAATTGCAAAGGCTGCAGATGTGAGGACCGCCTCGTATTGTGATGTGCAGACTGATGGGGATATGGAAATAATGTCATGCAATAGTCTCAGTGATATGGGGCGGCGGCATTCTTGGCTTGGTTGAAGCCTTTTCCATCCTTTGATGGCTTGCTTAATGAAAAAATACTTTGTTACATCTGCCCATCCCATTAATTGAAAGAAAAAGGCTAACCCCGATAATTTCCGTTGCGCCGATGTCCCCGACGACCCACTTTCCTTCAGCTGTACTAGAAACTCCGCCGTCACTGAGCCTCGTGTACGGTCGCATCTATCGACTGGCCAACCCTGAATTAATGAGCACCACTCCTGCCAAGCCTTACCATAGACCTGCCAGGTATCCGGCGACACGGAGGCATGGATTAGGGGCATCAGTGATTGGCCACTATGTCCCACAGGGATAGTGGACACTGAATACCCCGTGTTTGCGCGTTGGGATGCTGGATTCTAAAAGCCTGCCAATTGGAAAATAACAATGCATTAATCATATTGTCGTCTACTTACGCCACAACGGTGGCTCTACACCAAATATTGTTTTGTAGGTATAGCAGCGCTAACCGACGTAGTAGAGCAAGTATGGGTAGAGATGAAGATGACATGTGGTTTAGACACCTTGCTGTTTTCGTATTTTTTGTTTGGAAATGAATGTTGCTATTTTTCAACTGATTAGCCCATATCTCAATGGCCGCCACTATTGCAAATATTTCCCATAGGGCTGGATCACGACCCCAGCTTGATGTGGTCCATAGCTCCGGCCAGTCGTTTTTGCACCATTGGTTTTTGTAGATTGCCGCAAAACCCTCTTTTTTGCTCCAACCTATTGCCAACCCCAGGTCCTTGCTTGCAGTCTCTCTCGCAATGACACATATGTGACCGTTGTACGATTGCAGGAACGTCTGCCATACTAGTAAATCTGCTTTTAGCGCACGATTGAGCCTAATTTTATGGCCGGGTTGAGAAGCGCCCTTAGTTGCCAATGATAATCTGCGTGAGAAAACCCTGCCGACCGGCATTACGCGGCAGGCGAACGTCAGTAGACCCAATAATGCCTGCATTTGCTGAAGTGTTACCTTATTAATTTTGCAGAAGCCTTCAAGCATCTGCTGCGTTTTTTGTATTTTATCCACCGGTAAGCGGAAAACCATCAGATCGGTATCTATCTCGATGCCTAAAAAGGGCAATATATTGCATGGTCCTTCTGTTTTTTCGGGCGACAATGGTACCCAAATTGCCGTGAGATAGTTTTTCTCTAGTAGGTAGGAGCAGAGTTTAGAATTTCTGGGGCCGACGAACAAAAAATCGTCGAGGTAATGAATTAGGGATTTGCTGCCTGTTTCATACCGAACCGCCCAATCCAAAAGGGTACTAAATAACTCGAAATAGTGACAAGAGATGGAACATCCCATTGGTAAGCACATATCAAAATAATAGTGCTGGTCCACTTTGCATCCCAGTAGGTGGTAACATTCGGGGTGCACCGGTAGTAACCGGAATACCGATTCTATGTCGGATTTAGCCAGCAGGGCGCCGGGTCCGGCTGCCCGGACAAGGTCTACTGCCTTATCGAAGGACGCGTATGTGACAGACGCTTCTTCTGGGGAGATGGCGTCGTTAACAGATTCACCCTTTGGATGAGACAAATGATGGATCAGGCGGTATTTACCGGGTTCCTTTTTTGGGATAATACCTAATGGCGATATTCTGATATTTTTGAAGGGCAGTGACTGAAAGGGGCCTGCTATTCTACCTAATTCCACCTCTTTTTGTATTTTTTGTCTTAGGATTTCAGGGAATTCACGAGCAGATTTTAAGTTCTCGGATACGGTTGGCGTTCTTGTAAACTTGAAAGGGATAAAAAAGCCGTCCATAAAATCTGATAGTAGTTGCTGTGCCGCTTTTTTATTGGGGTAGCGATCTAGCCAGGGGGCCATCGCGTTTACGCTCACTGGGGTTCTGCCTTGCAGGCGCTTTGTATGGCTGTCGAGTGCACCTTGATGCTGGATGTCCCCCCCCGCAAGCTGAGCAATCATGTCTGAATTTGCATAGCGCGTGGAAACGGCAGTTTCCCTCGTTAAACAGCCAGCAGGCCCTGGGTTTTCGTACGACCACTGAGTTTTGACCTGTGGCTGCGGAGTAATTAGTGGCCGTAGCTGAAAAGGGGGGCTGCTTCTGCGACAGCATGAGACGCAGCCACACGTCTGTCGCTTTAACTCCCCAGCCTAGATCGGGCTGTAGGGCCAGCCGCCTGCGGAACTCCTCGTCATACCGACGACAGGCTGAACCACCATGCGATTTGTATGAACTATATATCGTGTCTTGATATATAAATAATTCGGAGCAGCGTTCCGTATGCTTCTGGCCCATAATACAGCCCAATACTGCGAAGGCCTGAAGCCAATTGTTCAAAGTAAATGCTATTTTTGGTCTATTCCTATCATATCCCCGTTCGTTAGTTTTATCCACCGTTTGTTGGTCAGCTGATAACAGCGACCATATGTCAACATAATCATTGTTCCAGATTTTTTGCCTAGTCTCCTGATCTATGTGAGCGCCTAGCGGGCTGATCCCGCAGAAGAAGGCGTCTTTGTGTAAACTCGCTGATTGTGTAGTTGTAGTGTTCGCCACTGAGTCGCTTGGATGCGATAGGTGTAGAATTAGGTCCTTTATCGCTGAGGTTAGCTCCTTCTCTTTTACGTTACCCCCATGGTGTAACAGTTCACCGCCAGTTTTTGAACACTCACCGCTGTGTGATTCTGGAGGAGTGAACACCGATCCTGGAGGAACCCCGGCTCCCGCTGATGTTGACAGGGTGATGTCACAGGATGGGGAAACTCTGGCACCCGCTATGACGGTGGACTGGCCGATGTGTTGTCTGGAAACCAGGGAAGCTTGAGAAGCGCATTCCTGGCTGTTAGCCAATGGTGGAGCGCATGACGGACTGTCGTGCGCTTGAGCCAGATTACAACCATGTGATGGTGGAATTACGTCTCTTTCTCGTGCGACTGCATGGCAGCTGGTGTAGCTGGAAGCCGAGGGGGATGGTTCTCCCCGGCTGATATCCCTGGAGGGTGCGTGCGACTTAGTGCGTTTGCCGCGTACCCGATGTCGGCCCTCTGGACTCTGGGACTGGGATGCGTCGGACACCTCAGATGTGGCTGATGAAAGCCATCCTAAGGCCCGCTATCTGCGGCTGCTCCTATGGGAGCTGCGTCTGCGATGGTAACGGGAAGGGCGTTTAGAGGGGTAGCGGGAATGGTGACAGGTGCTGCTGGAGGTGGATTGGGAGGACGTGTGGCGTCTACGCCTGTGTCCGCCGTTACTATGTAGTGACTCAGAGAGGGCTATATCATTTGCAGGCGGGGGAATAGTGGCCGTAGAGGGTCCCGTCCTGCTGCTTAGTAAGGAGGTGGTGAAGTGGTTAATGGATTCAGTACTGGGATATGGTGGGGCATGGGTTAATGGGACATCTTTATTAGGTACTTGGGCTGTGGGGGGAGGTGTAAATGTCAGTATGCTTGGTGCCACTAGTGAAATATTACATTCCTCTATACTTTGCTGTTGCGGAGCGCTGTGATCGGACCGAACAGGGCACTCCCCAGCTGCTGCATTATGTGTCCTGCAGGTCTCTCGGTACCCCTGAGCAGGCATAGAGGGTGCTCCTGCCAGGGGAAGCATGGAGACCTGGCCAGGACTTCTCTGATGCAGAGGGGATGGAGTGGGCAGGGCCTGGAACTGTGACATCAGGCAGTGGGCGGGGCCAACCGGAGCTCGGGACCGACGCTTCCCGGCCTGCTTCCAGGGGGCGTGCGGTGTGGTGGAGGCCGGGCCCCCAACTTGCAGGCGCTCCATATGCCGGGGGTGCCGCTCGGTCCTGCGGCTTCCTGGCGCCGGGGCAGAACCACCCGGCACCACGGCCTGCGCCGGGGGGCTCGGCCCTAACAACCTGGAAGAGGAGGCCCGGACCGGAAGACCATGGTGAGCGCCCAGCACGGGGGTGGGGGCGCGAGTAACAGGGACCCCATCAGGGGAGAATGGCACCGGCGCTGGGCTGGGGCTGCTAAACGCCGCGCTGGGACGACATGCGGCACCGCAGGTGAGCTGCTGAGCAGGGAGGAGCACTGGGGAGGCAGGCAGTGTTGCTGTGGCAGGGGCAGGTGCAGGGAAAGGGACAGCAGAGAGCCCTGGGAGGTGAGCGCTAGTGCTGCTAATAAAAGCTTGGGTCCATTGCTCACCTTCCTGTGCTGCTCTCTGCCACAGGGCCTCAAACCAATCTTCGGACATGCTAGCACAATAGCAGGATAGCTTCCAGGTGTCCAAGGGGAGGGAAAGAGGGATTTAATAGCACAGACACCTGGCTTTAACCCCTGTAGGTGTGGCTGTAGGACCCTTCCCCTTTAAGAACCATTGGCCCGGCAGGGTCATCCCAATTAGTGCATCACCAATGGGCTTGGTGTGAGGGGGGGACTGCGCACTGGCAGTATTTTATTGTTGTTTGTTATATGGGCTCCACAGTCAGAGGGGCAATCCTTATACAGTTCTGCACCTGCCATTCAGCAGTCTCCCATTCTCCACCGACCGCTCAGGAGCCTGCACAGCAATCCCGGTGTCTCAGGTGCTCTGCTCAGACCTGCTCTGTGGGTCTCGCTGTTGTTGCCACCTCTGGGCCAGCAATGGCAGCACAGGCTGCTCAGCAACGAGCCACTCCAGAGGCTAAGTCCTCCAGTTGCTCTACTGGGCATGCTCACGACACGATCTCCATTGGAGATCGGGAGTCACATGCCCAGGTCCTTCTCGTGATCTGATTGGTCCATCTCAGGGATCTGGAAGCTTCCAGAAGGTCCCAGCTATAAAAGGTTTGCATGGCCGCTTGGCCATGCGCTAGTATAGTCTCTAGTTATATGATACCATGAGAGAAAAGAGAAAATGGTGTCTTAGAAAAAGTAACAAATTTTATTTTTTTATAAATAATTCATAGTATTTAAATATTCAGATGATACATGAATACCAAAATGAACAAGAACAGTCAGTGCTAAGTAAAGGGGAGATCACAGTGAGAGTAGCGCTGAGCGCACTGAGCGTTTAATAGCATCAAGTGAGTCAAGCGCTCAGTAGACCATAAGGCAAAATGTCAGGCTTACCAGAGAGGGACAGCGGACACCAAGAGGAGGGTGTGGATCTCCCCTTTACTTAACACTGACTGTTCTGGTTCATTTTGGCTTACCTTGCTGGTAGCAACCATGCGCCAGGCTTTCAATTTTTTTGAGAGTTACTGTGGCACCTTGGGGTAGTCTCCTTCTCTGCATTTTAACTGGTATTCGTGTATCATCTGTATATTTAAATACTATGAATTATTTATAAAAAAATAAAATGTGTTACTTTTTCTAAGACACCATTGGCTCTTTTCTCTCATGGCATCATTTGCTTCTGAGCTGGTGCTTTTTCTCTCTTGGATTTCTGCCGAGTTCTGGCTGTCCGAGTCATGTATTGGGAATTTTGTGTTATATTATAGTCTCTAGTTGCCTACTGTGTGAATGATGTTGGATGCATGAACCTGCGAATGACTCATTAAGATCCCCTCCCTCTGATATTGCGAGTGTGTACAGGGACTTAGGCTTAGAGTCAGCGCAAACCAGTGGCAAGCCACAAGCCACAGCAGCAGCATCAACAGTGCTAGCGTCCGACAGTGCACCTGCTACCGGGCATTGTCGATTAGCGGCAGTGTCTGTTGCCGTGCTGCAGTCTGCAGCTCCCCTTAGCGTCCGCAGTAGCGACGCCGCACACATGGTAGGTCTAGACAGACACTGACCCTCTGCCTAGGGTTCAGCGCCTGTGGCCAGATACCGTGCGTGCACTTCTCTGAGACCTGTGGCATTAACAGGCTCAGCCTTTTGTGTTTAACACAAAGGCATCTCTGTGAATTAACAGAGATCGCTCAGCGCACCAGGGTGACGTTCAACCCGCGTGCATCATACCGCCATATTGTATGCCCGCCATTATCTAGCAGCAGTGTTTACACCTTCTGCATGGTGGACCCCGGGCGGCGAGCGCACTTTACGTTGTCTTATATTTAGTGCATTCCGCTGTCCCTAACAGTTGTCTGAACAGATCCGAAACAAGGATCCTAAGAAGCAGCCGTCTGGATAACAAACAGAAGGAGGATAACAACAGGGTGCCGCTTGTGGTCACGTACAACCCTCACATGAACATTTTAAGGAAAATTGGCGCTGACCTCCAACTCATATTCCACGGAGACCACAGCTTTAATCTTTTTGCATTTGATCCATTTTTTGCTTTTCTCTGATTTCTGCTTTTCTGGTGTGAGTTCAGCCTTGTTCCCTGCTGGGACCTGTGCTGGACTCTGCTCCATATGCCACAGCAAATGTCAGTCTTTTCAATATTTCTAATCCCCTGTTATATCAGTATCTTTTGTTTTGCATCCAGTTCATACCAGAATTCTGATTTAGTTGGGGAGAGGTCATGTGGCCCCAGTATTTTTGCATATCAGACGTGTTGGATTTTTTCTTAGGGTTTTTTGCTTGATTGCAGACAGTATCCTTTCTTGCCCTGTTCTATCTAGACAGTTTGGGCCCCATCATTTGCTTACTCTATTTTCCGCCTGTGTATTGTGCCTTATCTTGTCTCACCGGCAATATACAGTCATGGCAAAAAGTATTGACACCCCTGCAATTCTGTCAGATAATATTCAGTTTCTTCCTGAAAATGATTGCAAACACAAATTCTTTGGTATTATTATCTTCATTTAATTTGTCTTAAATTTAAAAACACAAAAGAGAATGAAGCAAAAAGCAAAACATTGATCATTTCACACAAAACTCCAAAAATGGGCCGGACAAAAGTATTGGCACCCTCAGCCTAATACTTGGTTGCACAACCTTTAGCCAAAATAACTGCGACCAACTGCTTCCGGTAACCATCAATGAGTTTCTTACAATGCTCTGCTGGAATTTTAGACCATTCCTCTTTGGCAAACTACTCCAGGTCCCTGATATTTGAAGGGTGCCTTCTCCAAACTGCCATTTTTAGATCTCTCCACAGGTGTTCTATGGGATTCAGGTCTGGACTCATTGCTGGCCACCTTAGAAGTCTCCAGTGCTTTCTCTCAAACCATTTTCTAGTGTTTTTTGAAGTGTGTTTTGGGTTATTGTCCTGCCGGAAGACCCATGACCTCTGAGGTAGACCCAGCTTTCTCACACTGGGCCCTATATTATGCTGCAAAATTTGTTGGTAGTCTTCTGACTTCATAATGCCAAGCACACGGTCAAGCAGTCCAGTGCTAGAGGCAGCAAAGCAACCCCAAAACATCAGGGAACCTCCACCATGTTTGACTGTAGGGACCGTGTACTTTTCTTTGAATGCCTCTTTTTTCTCCTGTAAACTCTATCTTCATGCCTTTGCCCTAAAAGCTCTACTTTTGTCTCATCTGACCAGAGAACTTTCTTCCAAAATGTTTTAGGCTTTTTCAGGTAAGTTTTGGCAAACTCCAGCCTGGCTTTTTTATGTCTCGGGGTAAGAAGTGGAGTCTTCCTGGGTCTCCTACCATACAGTCCCTTTTCATTCAGATGCCGACGGATAGTATGGGTTGACACCGTTGTACCCTCGGACTGCAGGGCAGCTTGAACTTGTTTGGATGTTAGTGGAGGTTCTTTATCCAACATCCGCACAATCTTGCATTGAAATCTCTTGTCAATTTTTCTTTTCCGTCCACATCTAGGGAGGTTAGCCACAGTGCCATGGGCTTTAAACTTCTTGATGACACTGCGCACGGTAGACACAGGAACATTCAGGTCTTTGGAGATGGACTTGTAGCCTTGATATTGCTCATGCTTCCTCACAATTTGGTTTCTCAAGTCCTCAGACAGTTCTTTGGTCTTCTTTCTTTTCTCCATGCTCAATGTGGTACACACAAGGACACAGGACAGAGGTTGAGTCAACTTTAATCCATGTCAACTGGCTGCAAGTGTGATTTAGTTATTGCCAACACCTGTTAGGTGCCACAGGTAAGTTACAGGTGCTGTTAATTACACAAATTAGAGAAGCATCACATGATTTTTCGAACAGTGCCAATACTTTTGTCCACCCTCTTTGTTATGTTTGGTGTGGAATTATATCCAATTTGGCTTTAGGACAATTCTTTTTGTGTTTTTTCATTTAAGACAAATTAAATGAAGATAATAATACCAAAGAATTTGTGTTTGCAATCATTTTCAGGAAGAAACTGAGTATTATCTGACAGAATTGCAGGGGTGTCAATACTTTTGGCCATGACTGTATGTTCGGGGGTTATCTATTCCTTTGGGGTTCTTTTTCGGGGCAGTTTAGCTTGCCCCTTTCTCTCTTTAGTCTTAGTTAATTCTTTGGCTGTGCCAAGGCGTCTAGGACATCGTAGGTACGTCCCATGGCTAATTCTAGTTGTGTTGTCAGTTTAGGGGTCTGCAATCCGCTAAGTTACCAACCTCTCTGTTTTTGTGGTTGCCTAGCCTATTCCCCTGCTATCCTCCTCGGCTACCTAATCATAACATACTGGTCTGACATGCACCGTCAGAGCCGGAAATACCCTAGTGAATTAAGCGCCGCTTTTAGTATAATGGATTTCATTAGTGCGTTTCAACGATCCGGAAATCTCGCAGCTTACATTCCATTGACTGGAAACGCCATTAAATTAGCTTGTAAGTGCACTTAATCACATGGAGGACTGACATACTTATTACGTTACCTTGTCAGATGGCATTACAGGAAGTGGTAAGTGTTCTTTCTAATCCACCTCCTATATAAAGACAGCCATTACAATTTCCACTCTGTAGAGGACAGCATAGATTGCAGAGTGTTGAGAATTCACTTTCTGGTCTGCCTCCGATTGCTGGTGAGGGTGGTGGAGCTGGTTGTATTGACAGAGGAGTCGTGAGTTCTCTTTCTGGGCTCCCTCTGGTGGTTGCAGGAGGTAATGAAGCTGATCTAATTAACAGAGACCTGCCACCTGATAATGAGGACAACGATTGGACATCTGGAGTCTCTGACTGGATTTAAGACAGCCGACTCCCTCTATCCCTGCTGGTGATTTTTCCTGCCTCCTGAGGTCTTATTTTCCAGTTCAGTCCCTGCATCTCAAGCTAAGTGTTCTTTGCTATTGTTCACATTTGATTTGGTTTTGTCTATTCCCTTTTGTGTGGTCAACCAGCCCTGGCTGGGGCTGTGCTGAATTTCCATTCTTATGTTACTGTTTGTGCCAGTTTGCTTTTTGTCCCTTATTAGATTGGCCTCTTTTTGCTCTGTCTTCAGAATATGCCAGAGTGCTGATATAGTGGGTGAAGTCTAGTGACTTCAGAGTTTTTTTTGCTATCAGAAGAGTTGGACATTTTTGCAGGGTTTTTTGGCGTGATTGCAGACAGTATCTTTCCTTTCTTGTCCTTTCTAGTTAGTGTGGGCCCCATCGTTTGCTCAGCCTATTTTCCTACCTGTGTTTGTGTTTTCATCTTGTCTCACCGACAATATATGTTACATACTGCTGGTACATTCACCCACAGCACTACATTGCCCTCGCAGTCTACCGAGCCCGAATCAGACCCTGATGAAACTCAGGTGCCCCTTCCCGCATACTATACCACCTTACACGGTGACACAGAGGAAGGTACAGAGGAAGGTGCAGATGATATTGAAGATGAGGTCATGGATGACCGAGTTGTTGACCCGGATTGGCATCCATTGGGGGAAGAGGGTGCTGGTGACAATATTTCAGAACAGGAGAAGGATCCGCAGCAGGCATCGTTATCGCAGCAGTGGTTATCCGGCAGGCCCGTAGCTGTCAAAAAACTTGGTAAGAAAACTAAGAGTTGCAGGACAGCTTGGCCATATGGTAAAATTAGCACAGCGTGCAAGCCCTGAAAATTTGTACCATAGTAGGAAGAGTGCAGTGTGGCACTTTTTTGAACAAAATCCTACTGATGACGCAAAGGTTATCTGTAAGAAGTGCCAATGGACCTTTAGCAGAGGGAAAAATCTAAGAAATTTGAATACCAGTTGCATGCTTAGACATTTAACCAACATGCACTTGCATGCGTGGACGGACTACAAAAGCTCAGGTAGCACATGTGCACCTGCTCTGACTTAAGTTAGCCAGCAACGCTCCATCGCTTCCCCCACTGTAAGGCAACTGCTAAGCACACCACCATCAAGAAATATCGAGGTGTCATCGCTAGGCCAAACCAGTCACACAAACACAATATTTTCGCAAGGAAACACTGAATCTAGGACATCAACACCCTCACCATCACCAATCCCTTCTCAGTCCATCATGTCCAATGCTAGTTTCCCCATATACAGCTCTCAAGTCCAGCTGACTCTACCAGATACTCTGAGTAGGACAAGAAAGTACTCATCCTCTCATCCGCGCACACTGGCCTTGAATGCCTACATTGCCAAACTGATCTCATTAGAGATGATGCCCTTCCGTTTGGTAGAAAGATAAACTTTCCAAGAGCTCATGGCCTACGCTGTCCCACGCTATGACCTACTCAGTCGGCACTTCTTTTCTCGAAAAGCCATCCCTGCCCTCCACCGGCATGTGAAAGACCGCATTGTCCATGCACTAAAACAATCAGTGAGAGGAAAGGTGCACCTCACAACAGATGCATGGACCAGTAGGCATGGCCAGGGCCGTTACGTGTCCATCACTGCGCACTGAGTTAATGTGGTGGATGCAGGCTCCACAAGGGACAGCGGCAGTGGAACAGTGCTGCCTAGCCCATGGAATAGGAAACAGTTGACTGTAGGTGTTCGACCCTCCTCCTCCTCCTCCAGAAGCGAAAGCTCGTCCACAGAGCGCAGTTGCACAAGCACTCCATCCTCATCTGTCAGTGTTGCACACGAGGTGTCCCACTATAGAACAGCTAGTGCTACGTGGCAGCAGGCTGTTTTAAAAATGATGTCTTTGGGCGACAGTAGACACACCGAGGAGGTACTGGCCGTGTACTTGCATCGACAAACTGAGTCATGGCTGGGCAGTCTACATCTTGAGCCAGGCAAGGTAGTCAGTGATAATGGGCGGAATTTTTTGGCAGCCATAGCCCTTTCAAAACTCACACAAATACCTTGGCTGGCTCACACCTTGAACCTGGTGGTGCAGTGCTTCCTAAATAATTATCCGGAGTTAACAGCCCTGCTCCATAAGGTGCGACAACTATGCTTGCACATCCGTCGCTCAAACGTCCACTCCAGTCGTATGCAGAAGCTGCAGCGATCACTCAACCTCCCCAAGCTCCCACTAATCATTGTCGTTGCTACAAGATGGAACTCCACCATGCACATGGTTGAGAGGCTATGCGAACAGAGGCAGGCTGCAATGCATTTGTGGGAGGATACATGGGCATGAAGTTAGAGGGCAGACATGGAATTGTTGGGTGTGCAGGGGTCAAAGCTGAAAGACCACTGTAAAGTCCTTGTGTTTTGAGGAATGCACACGGCTGGTAAGCGCAGACGACGCCATCATAAGCATGAGCATACCACTTATGCATCTGCTCATGCAAACTTTGATGCACATTAAGGATCAGGCGTCTGCAGCTGAGGAGCAACAGGAGGAGGAGGAGGAGGGAAGCCTTGATGACAGTCAGCCATTGTCTGGTCAGGGAACTGGCGTGGACGAGGTGGAGGAAGAAGAGGAAGATGAGGAGGAGGATGAGGGGGATGATTATTTTGGGGAGGAGGATGCTTCTCAGGGGGTAAGAGAACATGTGGGCATGCCAAGGTCAGGTACAGGGTTTGTGCATGACTGGAGGGATGTGGATTTGCCAGAAAGTGCTCCTCCACCCATCACTGGCAGTGCAGCATTGACACCTGGAACATTGGCCTACATGTGTGACTATGCCTTTCGGATCCTAAAAAGGGACCCCCGCATTGCCAAAATGATGAGGGATGACAACTAATGGTTGGCCAGCATCCTCGATCTACGCTATAAAGGCAAATTACACAACTTCATGCCATAAGAGAACCTAGAGCTAATATTGGCTAACAAACAAGCAACTCTTGTAAACAGGTTGTTTGAGGCATTCCCAGCACACAGCAGCTGAGCTGGTTATCCCACGAGCCGTAGTGGGCAAAATGGAAGAGGTGTTTGTGGTGCACACAACCGAACTGGCGTTGGAGACAGGGGTTTCCTGACCATGTTGTGGTCTGATTTCTCAAGTCCCGCGCACACGACAGCTAATACAGAATCGATTGCAAGTGACAGGAGACAGCAGTTATCAACTATGGTTACAAACTACTTTTCCTCCCATATCAAGGTTCTCCCTCACAGGTTATTCCCCTTTGATTATTGGGCCTCAAGCCTGGACACATGGCCTGAATTGGCACAATATGCCTTAAAGGAGCTCGCTTGCCCAGCTGGTAGTGTGCTATCTGAAAGAGTCTTTAGTGCTGCTGGATCAATCCTGACAGAAAAAAGGACCCATCTGTCGACCCAAAATGTTGATGATCTAACCTTCATTAAAATGAACCATGCATGGGTTTCAAAAAAATTTTTCCCACCCTCCCCTGATAACACATATGTTGCCAGAAAATAGGCTCGCTTTTGTCCTCCTCTTCCTCTGACTTCTCCAATTCCTCCATTTGCAGCAGCTGAAAGTCCAGCCAACACATCAACATATGCCATTTTTTAAACCACCCGAAATGGGCTGCCCCCCACCCCAGTCCTTGGGTCAACTCCTGCCGCACCCAGGCAAGTGCTGTTGCCCTGAACAGGTGTGTAGCCCAACCCTTGGGCAACGGCACTGGCACAGGGCCTATCATAGTGCAATAAGGTGTCTCTGACGGTGGGGTGGCCCTCTCACCATCAGACACACTGGCATACTATGAGGGGCCCTGTGCCAGTACCGGCGCCCACGAGTGGGTCTCCCCTGCTTGCTCAGGGACACAACACTTGCAATACTTACCTCTCCCTGCTCCACCGCTGTGTAGTCTGGCCAGTTAAATCCGTCACAGGGACGGCCACTACAAATTTGGTGTACTGAATGATGATGGTTAAGATGTAGCTATGTCCTGTCCTGCTGGCCTCTACCTTCAGATTACCAATGGCTACCATTTGTAATGGAGTCAACTCCTAATCGGATGCAATGGTGCTTTATGATCACCTTTCACATTTTTCATAGTCACAGACGTGTGACATTCCTGCCACCATTTTTCAATGTTTCCTTTCATGGCAATCCAATAGAATCCCCTACGGCCTGTGGCTTGTGTGTTTTGCACTCCAAAGTGACTAGACAGATCATGATAGGCAGTGAGGACCATCTCTACTGCTCTCCCTGTGATCACAATTTGATGGAGACGAGTTACGATGATTGGATCGACGCAACTGCGATACAGCAACCCTTTCTTCACTAATTTGTGTTTTAGCTGTATCCACATTTAAAGTTATTGAGGGTCAGCATCGCCTCTGCGAATTCTCCCGGGAGGTTTTCCCGTGATTACAAATTCAAAAACATCTGAAATCACTCGACTTTACATCTGTACTTTTATCCATCTACCTTCCTCTAGCGGAGAGTCTGGACTGGCAGACTGACACTGAAATATAAACGAAGATTTCAAAGTACTCCAACACTGTACACTGGTGTACGTTTCAAATACATTTCCCTTTTTCTCAATTTTATATTTGGGTGTAATCCATACTGAGCCTGAGAGAGTTTGTGTCTTACTCTGGTAAAATCTAAGAAAATTTAAAATGACACCAACACTGTGTTCAAAATATAAAAACATTACCCTTTTTCAAGTTTTTATATTCTTGTGTAATCCATACTGAGTCTGTGAACGTTTGTCTGTAACTCCAGAAATATATTTGTAGACTTAAGATTAACCCAACACTGTATACAGCTGTACGCTTGTGATACCTTACCCATTTACTGCTTTTTATATAGTGGTCTAATCCATACTGGGCCAGTGAGAGTCTGTTTCTGACTCTGGAAATATCTACTGAGATTTACAATTACCCCAACACTGTATGCAGCTGTACGCTTCTGATCCATTACCCTTTTACTGCTTTTTATATTGTGTAATCCATACTGACCCTGAGAGCGTCTGTGTCTGCCTCCTGAAAAAAATAAGGAGATTTATAATGTTTAAACACTACTATATGTACCTTGTATCTGGTGATACTGTAACCTTTTCATACTTTTTATATTCTTGGCTAATGCATACTGGGACTGAGAGCGTCTGTGTCTGCCTCATGAAATGTCTACGGAGATTTAGAATGTTTAAACTATACTATATATACCTTGTATCTGGTCATACTGTACCCTTTTTCAACTTGTTACATTATTGTCAAATCCATACTGAGCGTGTGAGCATATGTGTCTGCCTCCTGAAATACATACGGAAATTTTTTTGTATTTTAAGTAGACTATATATACCTTGTATCTGTTGAGCCAGTACCCTTCGTGCCCAAAATTCATCCTCCACCCACCACTAAAAGTGCATCATTGACACCTGGAACTTTGGCACACATGTGTGATTATTTCTTGCGGATGTTCTTTTTATATTATGGTGTGATCCATACTGAGCCTGTGAGAGGCTGTGTGTTACTCTTGAAATATATATTTAGATTGCCAAATGACGCCAACACTGTATACAGCAGTACACTTGGGATCCATTCCCCTTTTACTGCTTTTTTATATTGTTGTGTAATCCATACTGGGCCTCAGAGCATCTGTGTCTGCCTCCTGAAATAAATACGGAGATTTTGAATGTTGAAACTATACTATATATACCTTGGATCTGGTGATACTGTACCATTTTTCTACTTTTTAGTTTGTTGTCGAATCCATAATGGCCATGACAGCGTCTGTGTCTGCCTCCTCAAATATATAAGTAGATTTATAATGTTGAAACTATACAATATATCCCTGTTATCTGGTGTTAAAATGAAATGCCATGCAGGGCCGGGGGTTACTCAGTACCAGGTCTTTCAGGCTCTTTTAAGGAGGAAGTACATCACGGTGGGGATAGGGACCCGGTCCGTGGCCCTGGGTGTCCAATAAAGAATATGTCAGTTCAGATGAGGGGGAAGATGGTATGATAAATAATTTGGAAAATGGGATCATGACGCCACCCGTGATACTCAGCTAGGGTAGCCGACGCTGCAATGCAGATCCTCTGTGCCGATGTTAAAGCAGACAAGATGATGAAGCTTTCCACGGGCAGAGCTGTATCCTAGGGCAGTAGAGATGGTGTTTGTGAGCCATTGACGTTGATGGTGAGTGTAGCGTGTGTAGCAGGCGAGTTGTAAAAGCCACCAAGGATGCAGTTGGGTGCAGTTTCTGTGTTTTTCCTCAAAAGTTTTGTGCACAAGATGACCCGATTGGTACTGTGTCATCCGAGGGAGGGGTCCAGCAAACTCAAAGTTAGATCAGGAACACCTGTTCAAGACTCCTCCTTGTGTATCCTTTCTAGGCCGTTTCTCTACGCTGATCTCTCCCTTCCTTTCTACTGTGGGCGTTCGCAAACAGTGTCCCAAGCCGGCAGCCACGGATCACACCGGGCGACGTGGGTCAGGCTCCAGGGTCCTTTATTCCAACTGCTGCCTTTTTGAGTATTGAATGTGGCTGCGACTGAGGCACTTAAAGTTATCTCAGCCTCCGTCTTTCTAGCTGAGCCCTGTATTTCTCCACTACCTTCAGGAGCCACCTTCCCCAACGAGGCCTGGTCCTTCCTTCTCCCGAAATGGGCTTCACAGGTGGCTTATTGCACTTCCAGTGCCCCAAGGACCTCTTCCTTCAAGTCTAGGAGCTTGGACAAGATTTTTCTCTCTTTTCTGACCCTCAGCCCTCTCACAGCAATCCTGCTCTTACTCTGTCTTGTCACCGACTGACAACTCTCTAGAAAGATCCATTTACCTCAGACTAGCTCAACCCATCACCCATCAACTGTCAGCTTGCTCTCTCTGATTGGATGCCCACAATCACTCCACTACCTAAGCTCCTCCCACTGTACCTACCTTCCACACTAACCCCCAACACCCTTTCTTAGTCAGTCTGGGATGAGGCCATTCTCCCGCCGGGTACACCCAGAAAGCACTGACTAAGATGTGTGTGTGTTGAGTGCAGGGTTAGGAGTCCTGAGTGGTAATCCCTCCTTACCTGAGGGTGGGATACCACACCTTCGGATGAGGTGCAGTACCTCTGTGGCGACCGTACCTTCAGGGGTGCCATAGTACTCTTTCTCAACTTTCTATATTGTTGTTTGATCCATACTGGGCCTGAGAGTGTCTGTGTTTGCCTCCTGAAATGTATACGGAGACTCAGTATGTTTAAACTATACTATACATACCTTGTATCTAGTGATAATGAACCCTTTTGAAAATTTTTATATTATTGTCTAATCCATACTGAGCCTGTGACCATCTGTGTCTGACTCATGAAATATATACGGAGATTTACAATTATCCCTAGACTGTATAGAGCTGTACACTTCTGAAACAGTACCATATATCTGCTGGTATTTTTAATCCATTTTCACAAAAATTATTACGTATGGTGGAAGAGGCCATGGACGTGGGTGTGGGGGGGCCAGCTGGTACTGCTGGTGGTGGTGGTGCATCTGCTGGTATTGCCAAAAGCACAATAGCAGCTAAGGCAGGAGGTGTTGGGCCTGTGTCATCAGCTGGCACAAGAAGGTCTTTAAGGCTCCCTTTTCTGGGAGTAGGTAAACTGCTTTTAAAGGCGGAGCATCAGGAACTGGTTTTGCCTTACATTGCCAAAAAAGCCTCCAGCTCTATCGCCTCCTCTTCTGAAGTTTAAAAAATGAAAGCACTGAGTCGTCAGTGCAGGCTTCTTGTCAGGAACCACCCCTTTCCTTGTCTCTTTCACCCCCACTAAAAGTGAAGGATGCGGTAGCCCATGGAGCTCTTTTCACAGGCTATGCCTGTGTAATCAAGTTAAATTCTGAATTCCCCAGTCCAACATGAATTGGAGATGGAGTGCACTGATGCACAGCCACTGCTAGATGATTCTGCTGGTACATTGACCCACAGCACTACATTCCCCTCACACTTTACAGAGCCAGAATGTGACATTGATGAAACTCAGGTGCCCCTTCCCGCATACTATACCACCTTACACGGTGACACAGAGGAAGGTGCAGATGAAAGTGCAGGTTCCCTGAGCAGGTGGGGGGTCCTACTCGTGGGCGACGGCAGTGGCACAGGGCCCCTCATAGTATGCAAAAGTGTCTCTGCAGGTGGGAGGGCCCACTTGCCGTCAGACATGCTGTCGTACTATGAGGGGCCCTGTGCCAGAGCCGTCACCCACGAGTGGGCCCCCATGCTTGCTCAGGGCCACAGCACTTGCAATACTTTCCTCTCCCTGCTCCACCACCGTGACGTCTTCCGCCTTTCCTGACAGTGACATTCAGGTTACAGAGCGCGATGACATCATGTCTGTATGCCCTCTACCGAAACAGAACAAGTGCAGAGAGCTTTACAATGGCAATGCTGAGGAGTCCAGAATAGAGCAGTGCCCAGTGAGGAGAGGTATTTAATTTTTTTAAATGTTGGGAGCATTTTTTGGGGTGCAATATGCACTGGAGAATGATATATAGGGCCCATCATACACTGGAGCATCATCCATTTGGCCCATCATATACTGGAGCATTCCAAATGGGTGACATAGACACTGGAGCAGCATTTACGGGGCCCATTATACACTGGAGCATTAGAAATGGGCCCATTATATATGGAGCATTATTTGGGCCCATAACACACTGGAGCATCGTCCATGGGGACCAACATATACTGGAGCATTCCAAATGAGGGACATCAAACACTGAAGCAGCATTTACGGGGCCCATTATACACTGGAGCATTAGAAATGGAGCCCATTAAATATGGAGCATTATTTGAGCCCATAACACACTAGCATCGTCCATGGGGACCAACATATACTGGAGCATTCCAAATGAGAGACATCAGACACTGAAGCAGCATTTACGGGGCCCATTATACACTGGAGCATTAGAAATGGGGCCCATTATATATGGAGCATTATTTGGGCCCGTAAGACAGTGGAGCATCATCCATGGGGATCAACATATACTGTAGCATTATGTGGAGCTCATCATATACTGTATGGAACATTATATGGGACCAATTATTCTGTATGGAGAAATATATGGGGCTCATCATTCTGTATGGCGCACTAGGTGGTGGCCATAATACGGTATGGAGTAATATACTGTCCGGTTTTTGAGCTATTGTAGAATTTAAAATAATTATAAGTCATGTCATGTAAGCAGTGAAGTATTTTTCATTGCACTATACCTATACAGTATTTCTGTGCCATATCGGAGCATTATGAATTGTGGTATGTGTTAAAAGGGCGCACTGACACTTTTTGGCCGAGGGAACACAAAAACCAGGCGCCAGCCCTACCCCCCAACAACTTTAGCCAAATAACCCCCAGTATTCAATGCGTAACTACTATTATAAAATAAATTAAGGTCGCCAAGCTTAAGTAATAAGAATTGATGTCGTCGGCATTGAAATGGGCCCTGTAGGTGTGTTTACTGTCCTCCACTCCCTGCCGACTTTGCTTCCCCATTGACTTGCATTGGGTTTCGTGTTTCAGTCGGACCCCGACTTTTCCCTATAGTCGGCCGATTTCGTTCGACCCGACCTTTTAGAAAGTCGGGTTTCATGAAACCCGACTCGACCCGAAAAAAGAAAAAGTTGCTCATCTCTAGCCACTGCAGCAAAAATCTATTTTTTTTCCTAAGGTGGTTGTTGTTTCTAGTTTGATATAACACTTGACTTTTTCAGACATAAATACAATCGCCTTTATTGTGTAAAACTAGGGTAGCGCTGTATTGTGTTGTTTTAATAACTACATTAAAAGTTAAATTTTAATTCTCACTTATACTTTATATTATATCTTTTTGGTGAGATTTAAATGATTTATTATCTGGCTGAGAGGCTCCATTTTTTGCTTTTTTCAAAAAATGATTGTCCCATATTGGGACAAAGTAAAAAAGTTAGAAAAAAGTAAAAAAAAAAAAATAATTGTAAAAATGTAAAAAAAAATAATAATAAAAAAATCAAAAGATATTTTATCTCAAACTAAATATTTGAAAGAAAAAAATATAAATATAAGTACACATATTTGATATTGCCGCATCTGCAATGACCAGGTCTATTAAACTGTCCCACTAGTTAACATCTTAAGTAAACACCTTAAAAAAAGGCAAAAAACAATGCTTTATCATCACACCACCGAACAAAAAGTGGAAGTAATAAGGGGGAGGGATGTCTCGTCAAAAAGAAATCTGAAAGGTGCCCTGCCCACTATCAAAGTGATATCAAAGTGATATCAAATTGCATCAAATTGATATTAAAGTGAATGAAATAGATATCGTGTGTCTATCATAGTGTATTAATGGGAATGAAATAGATATCCTACGAATATTGTAGTGAATCACAGTGTATTAAATTGTTTCCCACAAATTGATAACAAAGTGATATTAAAGTGAATTAAATAGATATCATACGACTATCGTAGTGTATGAAAGTGTATTAAATTGGTTACTAACGCGAATCCCAGTAACATAGTAACATAGTAACATAGTTATTAAGGTTGAAGGAAGACTTTAAGTCCATCTAGTTCAACCCATATCCTATCCTAACTTGCCCTAACATGTTGATCCAGAGGAAGGCAAAAAAAACCCATGTGGCAAACAGTAAGCTTCATATTGGGGAAAAAAATTCCTTCCCGACTCCACATACGGCAATCAGACTAGCTCCCTGGATCAACGCAATATTAAGGAAACTAGTGTATATACCCTGTAATATTATACTTATCAAGAAAGGCATCCAGTCCCTTCTTAAATTTTAGTAGGGAATCACTCATTACAACATCATATAGCAGAGAGTTCCATAGTCTCACTGCTCTTACAGTAAAGAATCCGCGTCTGTGAGTATGCTTAAATCTTCTTTCCTCCAGACGTAGAGGATGCCCCCTTGTCCCCATCACAGGTCTAAGATTAAAAAGGTCATTAGAAAGGTCTTTGTATTGTCCCCGCATATATTTATACATTGTAATAAGATCACCCCTAAGCCTTCGATTTTCCAAACTAAATAACCCCAAATGTAATAACCTGTCTTGGTATTGAAGACCCCCTAGTTCCCTATTAACATTGGTCGCTCTTCTCTGTACCCGCTCCAGTTCAGCTATGTCTTTCTTATACACAGGAGACCATAACTGTGCACAGTATTGTAAGTGTGGTCGCACTAGTGACTAATATAGAGCTAAAATTATGTTCTCCTCATGAGCATCTATGCCTCTTTTAATGCATCCCATTATTTTATTTGCCTTTGCAGCAGCTGCCTGACACTGGCCACTAAATGTGAATTTGTCATCCACCCATACACCCAGGTCTTTTTCAGTGACAGTTTTGCCCAGTGTTTTACAATTAAGCACATAATTATACATCTTGATCATTCTACCCAAGTGCATGACCTTATATTTATCCCCATTACAGCTCATTTGCCATTTATCAGCCCAAGCTTCTAGTTTACATAATCCTCCTGTAATATAAAATTGTCCTTCTCTGTATCGATTACCCTGCAGAGTTTAGTGTCATCTGCAAATATTGAAATTCTACTCTCTATGCCCCCTACAAGGTCATTAATAAATATGTTAAAAAGAGGCGGGCCCAAAACTGACCCCTGTGGTACCCCACTACTAACCGTGACCCAGTCCGAGTGTGTTCCATTAATAACCACCCTTTGTTTCCTATCCCTGAGCCAGCTCTGAACCCACTTACACATATTTTCCCCTATCCCCATTGTTCTCATTTTAAGTATCAACCTTTTGTGTGGCACCATATCAAAGGTTTTGAAAAGTCCTTCTACACCACGTCCACTGCATTCCCTTGGTCCAGTCCGGAACTTACCTCTTCATAAAAGCTTATCAGATTAGTCTGACAGGAACAGTCCCTTGTAAACCCATGTTGATATTGGGTCATGAGGTTATTCTTCTCCAGACACTCCAGTATAGTATCTCTTAGAAAACCCTCCAGGATTTTACCCACAGTTGAGGTTAAACTTACTGGCCTATATTTTCCAGGTTCACTTTTAGAACTCTTTTTTAATATTGGTACCACATTTGTTATGCACCAGTCCTGTGGAACATACCCCGTCGCTATATAGTCCCGAAATATAAGAAATAATGGTTTGTCTATTACATTACTTAGTTATCTTAGTACTTGTGGGTGTATGCCATTCGGACCAGGAGATTTATCTATTTTAATCTTATTTAGCCGACTGTGCACCTCTTCTTAGGTTAGATTTGTGACCCATAATATAGGGTTCTATTTATCTCTTGGCATTTCACCTAGCATTTTATTTTCCACCGTGAATACTAGGGAGAAGGTGTTTAATATATTAGCTTTTTCCTCATAATCTACAACCGTTCTTTCCTCACAATTTTTTAAGGGGCCTACACTTTCACTTTTGATTCTTTTACTATTGATATAGTCGAAGAACAGTTTGGGATTAGTTTTACTCTCCTTAGCAATGTGCTTCTTGGTTTCCTTTTTGGCAGCTTTAATTAGTTTTTTTAAATAAAGTATTTTTCTCCCTATAGTTTTTTAGAGCTTCAAAGGTGTCATCCTGCTTTAGTAGTTTAAATGCTTTCTTTTTACTGATAATTGCCCCTCTTACTTCTATGCTTGTACACATTGGGTTTTTCCTATTTCTTGTCCTTTTATTCTCACAAGGTATAAACCGCTTACAGTGCCTATTTAGGATGTTCTTAAACATTTCCCATTTATTATCTTTATTCTTATTTCTGAGGACATTGTCCCAGTCAACGAGATTAAGGGCATCTCTAAACTGGTCAAACTTTGCCTTCCTAAAGTTCAGTGTTTTTGTGACTCCCTGAAAAGTCCCTGTAGAGAAAGACAAGTGAAACTGTACAATAATGTGGTCGCTATTTCCTAGATGCCCGAAGACCTGCAGATTTGTTATTCTGTCAGGTCTATTAGATAGTATTAGGTCATAGGCCTGTTTCACACATCAGTTTTTCACCATCAGTCAAAATCCGCCAAAATTTGAAAATGGCGGATCCGCTTTTCTTGTGGCGGATCCACCATTTTTTCCCATTGAGATACATTAGTGGCAGATTTTGGCAGATGGTCGTCCGTTACGTCCGCTATTCGGCGGATCCGCCAGATTTGCAATGTTTTTTGGTGCCGTCAAAATGGCGTGAGACGGCGGTGATGTACAGATACAAATACACAACACTTGGTAACATTTCAAAGTACACCGGTGGTGTAAAGGTAAAAAACACAACACTTGGTAAAATTTCAAAGCACACCGGTGGCGTAAAGGTAAAAAAACACAACACTTGGTAACATTTCAAAGTACACCAGTGGTATAAAGGTAAAAAAACACAACACTTGGTAACATTTCAAAGTACACCTGTGGTGTAAAGGTATAAAAAAAACACAAACACTGTTATTACCCACTATGAAAGAAAAAATGAAAAATTAATAAAGTTTTTCTTATCCAAAAAAGGAACCTTGGTAAAAAAAAAAAAAATTATACCTTGTCATCTTGCCAGTCAACTCTTCCTTCTGGTGACAGAAAATAATCCGCAAATGCGTCCCTCATTCTTGACATGACACAGTACTCCGAACACTTGTCTGCTGATAATCCCACAAGGTGGTTTCACAAACATTTTATTCCATGGAAACAGGTTCCTTTGAAAGAACAAAATTGTGCAGGATTGCACATGCTTTCACCACCTCATCCACAGTTTCAGTTTTCATTTTTATGGCCGTTAACAGCACTCTCCATTTTGCAGTTAAAATCCCAAAAGCGTACTCCACCACTCTTCGCGCTCTTGTCAATCGATAGTTAAATATTTTTTTGCTGTGTGTCAATCCATGACTACCATATGGCTTGAGAAGATGTTTGGAGAGTTGAAATGCTTTGTCACCAACACACACAAATGGCATTGGTGGGCCTGTTTTCCAGGGAGTGGTCTTGGAGGTGGAAAATCAAAATTTTCTCCATACAAATGACAGCCCATTGTGGACATCTTGAATACCTGAGAATCATTTGATCAACCATATGCACCAATGTCCACCACAATAAATTTTCATTTTGAGTCTGCAATGGCTATCAGTACAATGGAGAAGAATTTCTTGTAGTTGAAAAATTCTGATCCAGATCCAATGGGTTTCACAATCCTTATATGCTTCCCATCAACTGCACCAACACAATTTGGAAACTGGCAGATTTCTTGAAAGTTGTCTGCAATCTCCAACCACCTTTCCTGTGTTGGCTGTGGGATGTACTCCTTGTATAGACAATCCCACAATGTCCGGCAGGTCTGTTGGACAATTCCAGATATTGTTGATATCCCAAGCCGGAACTGGTAATGGAGGGAGGTGAAGGATTCTCCAGTTGCCAGGAATCTGGTAAAAAAAGGGAAATAGTAAAATTAGTACAAACTACAAGCCATAACATGATAATAAAAGTCTGACGAATCTTAAAACTTTTAAAAAATTGATAACTTACCGAAGGGTCACCATCAAACGCTCTGCCGGTGAAATAGAAAAGTGCATGTAGGTGTCCCTTCTTCGGATTTGCGCTCCAACACGCTCCACCAATATCTCAAACAGGTCCTGTCTCATCCGTACATTATTGAAGAACTTGTCCGGATTATCCCTCAATTCCAGATACAGTGTAGAAAACATGCCAAGGGTAAATCTCTGTGCATTTATCGGATGAATCCACTGCCGTCGTCTCTTCCTTCTCCAACGCAGGAGTCGCAGTCTTCTTTTCTCCCTCTGGAGAGGAATAATTGCCAAACGATTGCAGTGCAAATCAAATTCCACACAAAGCTGTTAATATTTGCTATGACTCCTTCCATCTCTGCCACTAGCTCTGCAACCTTTCAAAGATATTGTTTTACAACACCATAGATATAGTTTCCCCTAGTTTCCAGGATCCAATCACATTTGGGAGCATTTTCCAAGAGCCAATCATATCTGGGAACATCCCATTTGGAGGGTGTGTAAAAACGGATCCATCAGAAAACGGACCCGACGGATAGCAAAAACGGATGCCAGCGGATGGAACGGATCCTGTTTTTGACGGATCCGTACAAAAATCCGTTTAGCGGATCCATCAAAAAGCGTATCGTACCATCCGCTTGCATCCGTTTTTGCACATTTTTAGCGGATCTGCCATTTTCACATTTTGGCGGATTTTGACTGATGGTGAAAAACTGATGAGTGAAACAGGCCTTAGGCTATGTGCCCACGTAGCGATTCTGAAGCAGAATAAACCTGAGCAGAATCGCACACTCTGCTCTCAGGAAAACGCATGCGTATCTTTACGCGCTTTTGTAAGCGTTTGTCAAGCGTTTTTGCATGCGTTTTCCTAAGCGTTTTTGCCCATATAATTGATGGTATGTGGAATCGCATGCGATTCCGCAAAATTAATGAACATGCTGCGTTTTTAATCGCTAAGCGTTTCCGCAGCGGTTAAAATGCATCATTAGCACAACATGTGCGTTTTTCATTAAAAATCAATTGAATGCTTTTCTTAAGCGTTTCTGCAGCAGAATCGCTTGTCAAAAAGCACTGCAGAAATGCTTAAAAAACTGTAAATGGGCACACAGCCTAAAAGTGCTGCTCCTCTGGTTGGATTTTGCACCAATTGTGATATTTTTCTTGGTTATTAGCAGAAACCTGTTGCCTTTATGGGTTTTACAGGGCTCTGACCCCGAGTCATTATCCGGGTAGTTAAAATCCCTCATAACAAGGACCTCATTATGGGTTGCAGCTTCATCTATCTGCCTTAATAGACTTTTCATGACTTCTGTTATATTTTGGGGTTTGTAACAAACCCTAATCAGAATTCTGTTACTATTTTTCCTTCCATATATTTCGACCCATATGGACTTCCCATCCTCATTCCCTTCCCTAATATCTTCCCTTAAAGTGGACTTTAGACAAGACTTTGCATAAAGACAAACCCTTCCTCTTCTCCGATTTTTGCAATCCTTTCAAAATAGACTGTAACCCTATAAGTTAACTGCCCAGTCATAGCTTTCATCTACCCATATCTTGGTTATTCCCACTATATTCTAGTTACCTGTAGATATTTCTGCTTCTAGTTCTTTCATCTTGTTTGTCAGGCTTCTGGCGTTTGCGAGCATGCAGTTTAGAGGATTTTGTTTTCTTCCAATCTCCTCCCGGTGGATTATTTTAGAAATTTTCTTACCTCCCTTCCGAGTATGTTGTCTTGGGTCTTTTTGCCGCACATCATATCCCTCATCAGTATATTTTCTGGCTTCATGTTCTTGTCTAACATTTCTCTTCCCGTCCCCTCTTCTTCTAGTTTAACGCCCTCCTGATGAGTGTAAAAAGTCTTCTGGTGAATGTGTGTTTCCCAGGTTTGTTGAGGTGTAGTCAGTCTCTGGCGAGGAGTCTGTTGTACAGGTAATTCACACCATGGTCCAGGAATCAAAATCCTTGTTGTCTGCACCATCATCTTAGCCAGTTGTTCGCATCAAGGATCCTGTTCCATCTCTTGGTGCCATGCTCGTCTGCTAGAAGGATAGAAGAAAAAACTACCTGTGCATCCAGTTCCTTTACTTTCTTCCCCAACTCTTCAAAGTCCTTGCAGATTGTCGGTAGGTCCTTCCTTGCCTTGTCATTGGTGTCAATATGTATCATAAGAAATGAGTG
The DNA here is from genome assembly GCF_039654945.1 of Dendrobates tinctorius. Taxonomy (NCBI): domain Eukaryota; kingdom Metazoa; phylum Chordata; class Amphibia; order Anura; family Dendrobatidae; genus Dendrobates; species Dendrobates tinctorius. The sequence continues at coordinate 4,998,934 of NW_027361829.1, read as the reverse complement.
GATGTCCTTGGAACTGATGAGCTTTGGTATCCTATCGGTCACATCCTTGATCTTTGCATCTGGGAGGCAGCATATTCTGTTTATTAGATGCGCTAATTCTGATGCTTTGCCTGGCTCTTTCCACTTGCCCTGTAGATGTGGTAAGTTGATTCATATTTGTGGGGTTGATGTCACCTCTGTATTGTCAGGTGACATCAAGTCTACGGCTTAGTTATGGAGAGGCGTCTATGAGACAACTATCCATTACTAATCCTATACTTGTATGGGAAATAAAGACACAGCCAGAATAAAGTATTTTATTAGAGATAAAACAAAACACAGTTTTCTATTTTTATTTAAAAGTAATAAACACAGTTATACTCACCTAACGCCTATTCCACCGAAGCTCTTGTTCTTCTGTAATAAACCAAAAATAAAAAACAATATTCTTCACCTTTCGGTCGGTCTGTCCCATGCCGTAATACATGTCTGGGGAGAAATAGTTTTCAACCTGGACAGTGCCAAGATGCGACCATACAGGCTGAGAGTTATTACCACATAAAGGGACAGTGGTCAGAATTGTAAAAATTGGCCTGGTCATTAACATGCAAACCACCCTTGGGGGTAAAGGGGTTAATATAGGCCTTACTTGTAATATCCTTAACCCTTTGACTAAGATGTATATAAGACATCACAGTTTTGAAACCTTGATGGGATAAGAATATCAGGGCTTAGATCTTTGTTTCATGTTAAAGTTTTTAAACCATATAAGGCATGGTATTTCTGATGCAATATTTGGGACATAGCACTCGAGGAACAACATGGAAAGTTTCATTTTATGTTTCTGCTTGTCTTCAAGTCAAGAAGAAGGTAAAATGTCAGTGATATTAAGTGACAATAGGAAGGAAGATTTGTTAGGCTCAGATCTAGTGATGGGCGAGCACTAAAATGCTTGGATGCTCGTTGCTCGGGTAGAGCAAATTGGAATACTCAGGTACTCGGACAGAGCAAAGAGCCCAATGTAAGTCTATGGGAGACCTGAGCATTTTTACCACGATCCCCCTGGAGGGCCTTTTAAGGTCTAAAAACATCTGAAAATGATGGAAACTTTGCTCAAATGACACAGGGACATTATGGGGATCACCCCTGGAAGCATTCCTGATTCCTAGTTCACAGCTTTAAACAATGTTTTCAGAGTTTCATGCCATTTTTCCCGGTGCACCAAAAAACATACCAAAATGAAACCAAAACGGATTTTGCTGGGAAATATGTTAAGGTACATGCTTTCCAGATTAATTACTTGTGTATGATGCAAAACAAATAACCCCAGCCAAAATGTTCCTCCCCCACTTGCACTATGTTTAGACTCAGCGTTTTTGAAGCGTTTTTCAACTTTAACATTGCTTTCAACCAAAACAAATGCATTCACTGGGAAATGTCATTAACATTTACCAACCCTAGCTGGCTATGTGGTGTGTGACACATAAGCAGGCATATCTTGTTTCATTTATGAAGGAGGGACTCAAAGTCACAGAGCCTATTTTTACAGGGGCATCAGGCAGCATTAATCTGCTTAAAGGGCCATTATTAAACAGTGGGTCTCCTAAACTGTTATAGCCTATGCAGTGAGTGGATGGGCTGTCAAGAATTACGACGCACCCCAATACCCCTTCCATAAGATGTCCAGGAGGGCTTCCCTAAAAAATGTTGCATTTAATGCAAGGCCTGCCCTGCTACCAAGTCATATGTGCCCCAATAAGCCTTTAAACCCACATACTGGATGGGCCCAGGAAAATTCACTTCACATGATTCATTTTGTACTCCCATTCTGTTTTCTTATGGATTGACTGCAAGGCCTGACCTGCTACCAAGTCATATGCACCCCAATAAGCCTTTGAACCCACATACTGGATGGGCCCAGGAAAATCCACTTCACGTGATTCATTTTGTACTCCCATTCTGTTTTCTTATGGATTGACTGCAAGGCCTGCCCTGCTACTAAGTCATATGCACCCCAATTACTCCAATCCCCTCTTGGAAGAAAGATGTAGGAACGTCTCTTAACAAAAAATGTCCAATTAAAAAGGAGCGGGTCTCCTAGATTTGTAATGCCCATACACTGAGTGTGTTGGCTGCAAACATGTTCCCCTGTGGGGTACACCTTATCCTTTTCCATAACAAGTATTTTACGCCCAGCAGAACCACCCACCCTTGTTCGTGTGACGACTCCTGGAGTGGACCCTCTGGGCCATGATACCAACCCAACAAGGGGGAGCTGACCTAGTGAGGACCACTCCCTATACAGGGAGCATCAGGGGCATGCCCAGGGGAATAAAGTACCATGACTGCTTGAACCAGGTGGCCGGCTCAAAGGAGGCACGAGAGACCGTATTTAGCAGGGTGAAGATGGGGGCAGGCAGGGTACAGGAATATAATAATAAGACCCAGGAGGGCACCACTCAATAGAGAGAGGGATACTCCTTCAATCATTATAAACATAAACTGAATTTAATGTTGGTAGAAAAGCTACTGACCTAAAAAGCAGAGATCATCACAATAAAATAAATTTTATTAGGTACACATAGACAACACCATATAAAAACAATTAAAAGTCATAAAAAATGACAGATACAAAAACACACAAAGGGCTCATGATAAAGCCAAAAAGACATACCCCATGAGAGCAGATTAAGTGTCTAAAAAATGGAACATTTGAGTGACACTATGCAATGCATATGCAGTCAAATAAGACACTGTACAAAGATGGATAAATCCAATACAAATTGATATTATGTACAAAGAGCAACCATCTGGGATATATAATTAACTGTCACTGCCCATAGAAGTAAACGGGCCACAGTAGTTCAGGTGAAAAAAAACACATGTTCTGAATTTTCAGGAACATTCAAAAAAATACAGTGTATATAAAACACATAAGTGAATTACTTTGAATGTCCATAGACATCACCAGAGGGTTAATTTAAGTGACCAAAATGTGAGCAACAATGCCCATATGAATAGATGAATCTATTGCAATCATAAAATAAAGCCACATACAATTCTAGGAAAACAGTGCAGAAAATACTGCAGGCAGGCTAGAAAACAAACTGATTAAGTAAGAGCATGACAAAAGGTAGCCTAGAAATAGAATGAACAATCCTGTGGAGATTGCCAAAAATATCTATAAATCCTGCCCGCACTGTCCCAGTATGATACCGCTCACATGGGACAGTGCGGGCAGGATGGAAGCCGTGGAGCTTACCTACGATGCCCTAGACGCCTCGGCACAGCCGAAGCGCAAACTAGCGTAAAGCACGAAAGGTGAAATGTAAACTGCCCCAGAGCAGACCCCAAAGGAATAGATAGTCCCAAATATATATTGTCGGTGAGACAAGATGAAAACACAAATGCAGGCAGAAAAATAGACTGAGCAAATGATGGGGCCCAAACTGACTAGACAGGACAGGAAAGGAAAGACACTGTCTGCAATCACGCAAAAACCCCTGAAAAATCAACACGTCTGATGCACAAAAAAACACTGAAGTCACATGACTTCGCCCCCAATATATCAGCACTCTGGTATATACTGAAAGCAAAGCAAAAAGAGACCAATATAACAGGGGACAGAACAAACTGACACAAGCAGTAACATATGGGCGATGATCCAGCACAGCCCCAGCAGGAGCAAGCTGACCCACACAAAGCAGAGATAGACAAAACCAGACCACAACATGATATCTAGCTCCCCCAACCAATATGTCCATTCTTCAAATGCCCATTTCATGGCCAACAATTCCCGATTCCCCACATCATAGTTAAGTTCAGATGGGGAAAATTTTAGAGAAAAGAAGGCACAGAGATTCATCTTAGAAGTCCCCGGATCTCTTTGGGACAAAACGGCTCCTGCACCAATCTTAGAAGCATCTACCTCCACCTGAAATGGGAGTGAGACATCAGGTTGCCATAGAACCGGAGCAGAAGTGAATCTCCGTTTAAGCTCCTGAAATGCCGAGACAGCCTCTGGAGACCAATTCACCACATCAGCGCCCTTTTTGGTCAAATCAGTCAGTGGTTTAACAATAACAGAAAAATTACTTATAAATTTATGGCAGAAATTAGCAAAACCCAAAAACTTCTGGAGAGCCTTCAAAGAAGTGGGCTGAACCCAATCAAAAATGGCCTGTACCTTGGCCGGGTCCATTTCAATAGCAGACAGGGAGAAAATGAATCCCAAAATTGAAATCCTCTGGACACCAAAGAGACACTTCGATCCCATACAGAGAATTTTCCCTCAAAATCCGGAACACAGTCCGGACATGTTCCACATGAGAATCCCAATCACTGGAAAAGATCAAAATATCATCCAGATAAATTATCAAAAACTTATCCACAAAGTCCCGGAAAATATCGTTCATAAAAGTTTGGAAGACAGAAGGGCATTAGTGAGCCCAAAAGGCATGACCAGGTACTCAAAATGTCCCTCCGGGGTATTAAACGCCGTCTTCCATTCATCCCCGTGCTTGATGCGAATAAGATTATACGCCCCCTGAGATCAAGTTTGGTGAACCAACAGGCACTTTTAACTCTGGAAAATAAACCAGCAATCAGGGGTAATGGGTACTGATATTTAACAGTGATTTTGTTAAGGGAATGATAGTCAATACATGGCCTTAATGAGCCATCTTTCTTGGCCACAAAAAAAATCCCAGCACCTAAAGGTGAAGAGGATGGTCTAATATGACCCTTCTCCAATGACTCCTTGATATAAGATCGCATAACATCATGTTCAGGTACCGATAAGTTGAAAAGCCGACCCTTGGGAAATTTACACCAGGGCATTAACTCAATTGCACAGTCATAACTCCCATGAGGAGGCAAAGATGCAGACTTACTCTCACTAAATACATCAGAAAAATCAGCCTAATAGTCAGGAATATCATGAGACTGGAGAGAGGTGGAGAACACAGGAGTGTCACTAACAACACATTGACAATCCCAACTCACCACAGACACAGATTTCCAGTCCAAAACAGGATTATGAGTTTGCAACCATGGAAAACCCAGAACAATAGTATCATGCAAATTGTGCAACACCAAAAATTTACAATTCTCTTGGTGGTCCGGGGCGACCCGCATTACCACCTGGGTCCAAAACTGGGGTTTATTCTCCACCAAAGGAGAAGCATCAATACCCCTCGAAGGGATAGGAGTCCGCAAGGGTATCATGGGAAAACCACTTTTGGCAAAGTCAAAATCCAACAGATTCAAAGCTGCTCCAGAATCAACAAAAGCCTTAGCGGAAAATGTAGACAAGGAGCAGATCAAGGTAATCGCCAAAAGGAACTTAGGCTGTACACTGCCCACTGCAAATGTGTGACCAAAACGCTTTTCTCGTTTAGGGCAGACAGAAATAGTATGAGAGGCATCCCCACAGAAAAAACACAACTTATTACGCCTTCTAAACTCCTGACGTTGCGCCCTAGACAAAAGCCTATCACATTGCATGGGTTCAGAAGTTCATTTAAAAAAGGCAGCAATGCCTCTCATGCAGTTTTACGTTCATGTAAACGAAGATCAATTTGAATGGCCAATGACATAGAGTCGTCAAGACCAGTGGGGACACGAAATCCCACCATAACATATTTTACGGTTTCTGCCAAACCCTTCCGAAAAAGAGATAATAGGGCATCGTCATTCCATTTAGTAAGGACTGCCCACTTTCGGAATTTTTGACAATATAAGGCTGGTTTCACATTAGCGCTTTTTAAGCGCATGCACGGCCGGGGGTAGCTCCGCCCCCGAGCTGGCTCTCTGCCTGGCGTGCCCGCCCTTGCTTGTAGCGCCGCCTCCTAGCGCACAGCGGCGCCTGCGATCGGCGCACCCTATCTTTAGCATAGGGTGCGCAGATCGTGCGCAGGCCGTGCGCTAGTTGCGCTTTGACCTGCGCTGCGCACTTTTGACGGTACGCCGTGCGCGCCAAAATCCGAAAAGTTTGATTTTGGCGCGCACGGCGCACCGTCAAAAGTGCGCAGCGCAGGTCAAAGCGCAACTAGCGCACGGCCTGCGCACGATCTGCGCACCCTATGCTAAAGATAGGGTGCGCCGATCGCAGGCGCCGCTGTGCGCTAGGAGGCGGCGCTACAAGCAAGGGGCGGGCACGCCGGGCAGAGAGCCGGCTCGGGGGCGGAGCTACCCCCGGCCGTGCGTGCGCTTAAAAAGCGCTAATGTGAAACCAGCCTTACTCTGCAGAATCCTGACCCTGGTTCAATGCCAATAAGGTTTTCTCAGCTTGATCAATAGTATTAGGTTCATCATAAAAAAAACCCAGGTCTTGAAAAAACGTGTCTACATTAGCCAGAATAGGATCTCCGGGTGTCAAAGTAAAGGCCCAATCCTGGGGATTGCCGAACAGCAGGGAGATTTCAATTTTAACCTGCTGCACATAGCTCCCCGATGAGTTAGGTTTCAAAGCAAAAAATAGTTTACAATTATTCTTAAATTTCAAAAATTTAGACCGATCCCAAGAAAACACATCAGAAGTAGGATTATTGGTTCAACAGCAGATGATTAAGCACAATAGGCAGAAATTCCCTGCACTTCAGCAGCGAGCTGCTCAACACGATCAGACAATTGCTTAGTCTCCATTTAGACAAAAAAAAATCCTCCTATGGCCCCAGAAAAAAAAGAGGAAAAAATACACACTAAAAAATTCTGACACTTTTTTTTTTTAAATTCTTTCCTTCTTTAGAGTACCCTAGAGTCTACAGTAAGGCTGGTGATTCTGTTATGAATGGGTCACTGAGGAATATAGCAGGACCAGGCTAAGCCACCAGAAACCCAGAGAGGTTGGTAACTAAGCGGATTGCAGACCCCTGATGCTATCCACACAACTAGCAGTAGCCGTGGAGCGTACCTACGATGCCCTAGATGCTTCAGCACAGCCGGAGCACTAACTAGCCTAAAGCAAGAAAGGTGAAATCTAAACTGCCCCGGAGCAGACCCCAAAGGAATAGATAGCCCCAAACATATATTGTCGGTGAGACAAGATGAAAACACAAACGCAGGCAGAAAAATAGACTGAGCAAATGATAGGGCCCAAACTGAAAACCTCTCTGCTCACAAATAAAGATGATGTATTGCAGGCAGAGCACGAGGACATGGAGCAAGGAAACATAATTGCCCTCTTCTGCTCACAAATCGTTTCCAACACATGCAGTGTAGAGTTCTAACATGTGGGGACATCACACATCATCACACACCGCCAGGCAAGGGCTACTGAAGCTGTAGCTGACTTTCTAAAATGGGCAGACAGATGGCGTACTTTCACTAGCAGATCTGGCAGCTCCGGGCCGCTTTTTGAGAAAATGTTGAACTACAAGGTTAAGCACATGGGCCAGGCAAGGAACCTGTGTGAGCTCACCTTGCCTCAGAGCCGTCACCAGGTTCCAGCCATTGTCACACATGACCATGCCTGGCTGTAGGTTCAGCGGTGTCAGCCAAATATCTGACTGCTCTTTCAGCACTGTCCACAACTCTTCTGCATTGTGCAGTTTGTCACCTATGCAGATTAGCTTCAGCACAGCCTGTTGCCGCTTGGCTCAGGCAGTGCTGCAGTGTTTCCAGCTTCTGACAGATGTGTTCATTTCAGAGACGGAGGCTGAAGAGTAGGAGGAGGTGCAGATGCTGTACAGTGCTGTGCAAATTAATTGGGAAAAAGCATTTTTTTAAGCAAAGTCATAACTTTGCTACCAGTTAGTGATTCAAACCAGGTTTAACTGCTTTGAACAGGTGTGAGTGCCTGTTCAAAGCAGTTAAAACTGGTTTGAATCACTGACTGGTAACCAACTTACAATTTTACTTAAAAAAATGCTTTGTCCCAATTAATTTGCACAGCACTGTAGACTGTCGGGGCAACCCTGATTGACGTAGGGCCCGCAATCCTCTACGAGGGGAGGATGTATTCCATCTCAAGGTCTGACAGGGTCCCAGCTTCCACTATATTAACCCAGTGTGCCATCAGTGAGATGTACCGTCCCTGCCCACAGGCACTTCTCCACGTGTCCATGGTTAGGTGGACTTTCCCAGTAACAGCATTGTTGAGGGCACGATTAATGCTGTGGGACACATGCTGGTGTAATGCAGGTACGGTACAATGGGAGAAATAGTGGTGACTGGGGACCAAGTACCTTGGGACAGCCGCCGCCATCAGTTTGCAGAAAACTTTCCTCTCAACGAGCCTAAAAGGCAATATTTTGAGCGCAAGCAGACGAGAAATGTGCGAATTAAGTACTGTGGCCTGTGGGGTATTGGCTGCGTATTTCCGCTTGTGTTTCAATGACTGGGGTATAAACAACTGAAGGCTGGGCAGGAACAAGGACGTGGACGAGCTTCATGATGGTGCTGGTTGACTGTGAGTAATAACAGGTGCAGGGCCCGAGGCATCTTCACAGGCACGGTGAACTGGGGATTGGCTTGTACGCAAAACAGTGGAAGAAGCCGTGTTGTCACCTGCAGACAGTATTCCTGGAGTCTGGGGTTCGGCCCACAAAGTTGGGTGTTTTGCTGCCATGTGCCTAATCATGCAGATGGTGGTCTTTAAAAAATAACCAGACTCGGAAAGATCTAACCGCTGGAATGGCAACTTCAGTCCTGCTGGTGTTAGGGGGTATTGATGCACGCTTTCTGTCTGCAGCCCCCACACTGCTTCTTCCTGCATGTTTGGGTGATATGCCTCCTTCTGCATGGGTGCTGCTGTCCTCGCTCTGCATGTCCTCCTGCCAGGTTGGGTCAGTCACTGTTAGGGCTAGCGGAACGTACCAAGTAATAAGAGATGGTATCAAGGTGCGTTCGCAGCCCGGGGTCCATCGTGCAGAGATGTTACCTGCTGCTCGATAATGTTGGAGGCTATATAGCAATATACTAACTGAACACTGGTGGGTTAGCTTCACCCGATGTGTACAGAGGCAGACTCTGTTACTGCACAGAACTGCGGGAAATAAATGCATGAGCCTGTTAACGCTCACAGAGCTCGGCAATGTGAGCACTTGTGTATAGTCACAGGACTGTTCCCCAAGGACACAGAGTTAGAGTCCCTCTAGACCACTAGTGCTCGGCACCGCAACTGCGGAGCCAACAAGAGGTCAACTGAAATATAGTGCACCGAGTGTGCACTGCACCACTCTGACAGATGCCACTAACCACCCGGACTAGGAAGGAAAGCACTAGACTTGCGCACAGCGCCGCACTGGTGGATGCAGCCGCTTAATGTGGTACGGAGGTGCCTAGAGCTGAACGGCATGGTAGGGCGCTGAGTGAGGTGCTTTGACTTGGAAGCACAGTGGCACAAGACAAAACCACTAGTAGGCGCTGACTCTAAACCCTACAAGCAAGCACAACCAGAGGGAGGGAATATTAATGAGTAAGTAACCAATTTCAAGCATCCATCATTATGCACAAAACTAGCAATAAGAGTATATACTAGCGCATGGCCGAGCGACTCTTTTACAGTGGTCCAATCAGAGCAGCAACTGGACCTGCGCATGTGACCTCTGACCTCCAATGAGAGGTCGTCCCACGGGCATGCTCAGTAGGAGAAAGACAGGATTTAGTCTCAGGAGCGTCTGCTCGCTGCTGACTCAAGCATGGTGTTATAGCTGAACCAAGAGGAGCAACCAGATGCCTAGCATTAGCTTGGGCAAGATGCTGGGACTGCTGTGTCTGCTGAGCAGGAATCTCTGTGGCCGCAGAAGAATGGGAGACCACAGAGGACATAGCTTGAGATTCCCCCTGTGCAGTGGGGGAAACCCAACATCTAACAAGGCCCTCCCCCTCCTTGGGCCTCGCTCTGCTCAAAGGCCGTAATGAGTACTGGAGCATGAATGTTATCCACAGGCTCCCAGGTCCGGCCCTCTGGGCCATGACCCTTCCAATCCACCAGATAATATTTTTTGTCACGCACCACCTGGCACCCCACAATGGCCTCTACCTCATACTTGTGCGAGAAGGAGTCTGATGTCCTGGCAGATGACTCGGGAAACTGGAACAGGTGAATGGGTTTAAGGAGGAAAACGTGGAAAGTGTCGGTGATACCCAGGTGTGGAGGAAGGGCCAGCCGGTAGAGCACAGGGTTGACCTGTTCAAGGACCTTGAAGGGGTCTATGTAGCGAGGTGCAAACTTAGTGGACTTAACCCGCAGCCTGAAGTTACTGGCAGAGAGCCACACTAAGTCGCCAGGAGTGAAGGTCAGAGCCGGGCGCTGGTATGTGTCTGCAGAGACCCTCATTCTCTTCTTGGAGGCCCGGATGGCATCCTGGGTGCAATCCCAAATATCACATGCCTCCACTGCCCAGTCTGCCGCCCTAGAGTCGGTGGATGACACGGGCATGGGCACAGGGATGCGCAGATGCTGGCCGTAATTTAGGTGGAACAGGGTCTGATCGGTGGAGTAGGCAACATCATTGTTCAAGGCGAACTCCGCCCACGGCAGCAGGGATGCCCAGTCATCCTGCCTGGCCGAGTCACAATGTCATAGGTATGTAACCAGGGTCTGGTTGGCCCTCTATACCAACCCGTTCATCTCAGAGTGATAGGCCGAGGAGAGATTCAGCTCAATGCTGAGCAAGCGACAGAGCTCTCTCCAAAACCGAGATGCAAACTGGGAGCCCTGGACACAGACAATCGTGTCCGGCATGCCGTGTAGGCGGAAGACATGCTTGTTGAATAACGCTGCCAGGCCCTGTGCAGATGGTAGCCGAGAGAGAGGCACCAGGTGCATCATTTTAGAGAAATGGTCGGTGACAACCCAAATAAATGTGCTGACGCTGGACTTGGGCAGGCCCACCACAAAGTCCACATCAACCATCTCCCAGGGCCTGTCCGCCACCGGCAGGGAGCAAAGTAACCAAGCAGGCTATTGCTGAGGAGACCTATTCTTGGCGCAGGAGAAACACGCCCAAATGTAGTCTCCGACGTCACGGGCCATATGCGGCCACCAGTACATCCTTGCCAGGAGCTCAGATGTCCGCTTTGTCCCAAAGTGTCGACCCACCCTGGACGCATGTGCCCAAGAGAGAACCTCCGGTCGCAGATGGGCAGGGACAAATGTATTGCCCGGGGGCACCGACTATAGGGCGACCGGCGCCATGGTCCTCAGGCTCTCGGATGGGATGATCAGCTGAGGCTCTGTCTCCTCCTCTTCTGATGATACCATGGAGCCAGAGAGGGCAACGGTACGGACGTTTTTCTCCCCGGAGAGAATGTGGAGAGTAAAGTGGAAATGGGAGAAGAACAGGGACCATCTGGCTTGGTGAGAGTTTAGCCATTGGGCTGTCTGCAGGTACACCAAGTTCTTGTGGTTGGTAAATACTTGGAAGGGGAACTGGGCCCCCTCCAGGAGGTGTCTCCACTCTGAGAAGGCCAACTTCATAGCTAGCAACTCCCTGTCCCAGATGTAATAATTCCTCTCCGCTGGTGAAAAGGTCTTGGAGAAGAAGAAGCAAGGCAGCTTACGACATTGAGCATCCTTCTAGAAGAGGACCGCTCCAGCACTGACGGAAGAAGCATCCATCTCCAAGATGAATGGCTTATCTACATCAGGGTGATGTAGAATGGGAGCGCTAGCAAAGTGGGTCTTGATGGAGCAGAAGACCTTGGAGACCTGTTCTGACCACAACTTGGGGTTTGCTCCTTCTTGGTGAGGGCCACCAAGGAAGCTACCAAGGAGGAGAAGTGGGGAATGAACTGGGGATAGTAATTAACAAACCTGAAAAAGCGCTGCACTGCTTTGAGAGAGTGGGTTTCCTGCCAGTTCATTACTGCCTGCAGCTTAGCAGGATCCATAGCCAAACCCTGGGCAGAGATGATATAGCCCAGGAAAGGCAAGGACTCCTGCTCAAATAGGCACTTCTCCAACTTGGCATAGACATAGAGGGAGTCAGCTCGAAAGCGGTCGAGACTTTGCAAACTTCTCTCCGGTGGGAGTCCATATCTGGAAAGAAGATGAGAATATCATCCAGATAGACAACCACCAAGGTGAATAGCATATCCCGAAAGATATCATTTACAAAGTCCTGGAAGATGACCGGACCATTACAGAGCTCAAAGGGCATGACCAGGTACTCATAATGGCCATCCCTGGTGTTAAATGCCATCGTCCATTCGTCCCCCTCACGGATGCGAATCAGGTTATAGGCCCCCCACAGATCTAATTTGGTGAAAACTCTCGCTCCCCGTAATCTATTAAACAGTTCCAATATCAGGGGCAGAGGATACTTATTCTTAACGGTAATAGCGTTAAGACCCCTGCAATCGATGCAGGGACGTAGCTCTCTATTCTTCTTTTGGATGAAGAAGAATCCCGCCCTGGCTGGTGACACCGACTTCCTAATGAATCCTCTTGCCAGATTCTCCCTGATATATTGAGACATAGCCTCAGTCTCCGGGAGAGATAGGGGATAGACTCAACCCCGTGGAGGCTCAGCACCAGGCAAGAGGTCAAGAGGACAATCATAGGGGCGATGAAGTGGAAGCGTCTCCGCCGCCTTCTTGAAGAACTGAGAATTCTCTCCGAGGACCACTCTATATGGGGACAATGATACCGCAACCTGGGGACCCTTAAAAGGACTTGATCGATACCTTCGGGCATGACGAGGAGGGATATCGTCTCCTGATGAGATGGAGACACCAAGATTATCAACGGGGCAGTCTGGTGGGTAATCTGTGAGGATAGAGTCGCGCCGTTCACCACTCTGACAGTGACTGGCTTAGATATCATATCCAGGGGTATTGCGTGCCGTTGAGCAAAAGCAGATGACATAAAATTGTCGTCCTCTCCGGAGTCCACACAAACCTCCACAGCAAGAGTGGATGAACTAAACTCAAGCATCCCCTTAAATGACAGCTTGGAGGAAAACGCCGCTGATTCTAGTGAGCCTCCTCCTACGACCACTTGACACGAGCGTTTTCCCGACAGCTGTTGGCATCGGTTGGCAAGATGACCAGACTGCCGGCAGACATGACAGACCACAGGTGCTCGAGCGGACCGGGACCTGGATCCCGCGTGGGAAGCCCCCTGAGACTCGGAAGCCCGATCGCAAGATTTCAGTGGTTTAGCAAAACTAGGTGCCAACCTAAACCTTTGCCTACACTGTGACCGCTCCTACCTTCGCTTGGTGAAGCGAAGGTCTATACGGGTGGAGACGGTGATAAGCTGATCCAGTGTGGTGAGAACCTCCTTGTGGCCAGGGCGTCCTTAACATGGTCAGCCAGACCTCTCCAGAATGCCAGAACAAGAACCTTATCTGGCCACTCCAACTCTGAGGCCAGAGTCCGAACTGGATGGCGAAATAGCTGACCAAGGACGAGCCCTGTGACAATGCCAGCAGCTTCAGTGTGGTGTCATGGGTGGCTCACGGTTCCAAGAAGACGTGTTTCAGAGTGGCCAAGAACTGAGAGGCACTCTGCATCACATGATCACCACGCTCCCACAGCGGTGTGGCCCACTCCAAAGCCCTGCCTGACAAGAGGGAAATGACAAATCCCACCTTAGCCTGCTGAGAGGGGAATTGTGCAGCCAGCAGCCCTAGCTGTATAGCACACTGGCTCACGAAACCCTTACATGAAGCACTATTGTCCGAGAACTACTCGGGAAGCGGGAGGCGGGACAAAGTCGGGGCAGGGATGGCAGTTGTCACACAGGAGACAGCCTCCATGGCTGCCTGAACAGCGGCTACGGTAACATCCGCAACTGAGGCTCGAGAGCCGCCAACCTGCCCTCCAGCTGCCTGATGTACCACAGCAGTCGCTGTTCGTCCACCATGACTAGCCAGACCCTGGCGCTAGTATACTGCTAGGGCTAGCAGAACGCACTAAGTAATAAGAGATGGTATCAAGGTGCGTTCGCACCCCAGGGTCCATCGTGCAGAGATGTTATCTGCTGCTCGGTAATCGTGGAGGCTATATAGCAATAAACTAACTGAAAATAGGCGGGTTAGCTTCACCCGATGTGTACAGAGGCGGACTCTGTTACTGCACAGAGCCGCGGAAAATAAACGCCTGAGCCTGTTAACGCTCACAGAGCTCGGCAAAGTGAGCGTTTTTTGTATAGTCACAGGACTCTTCCCCAAGGACACAGGGTTAGAGCCCCTCTAGACCACTAGCGCTCAGCGCTGCAACTGCGGAGCCAACAAGAGGTTAACTGAAATATAGTGCACCGAGTGTGTAGTGCACCGCTCTGACGGATGCCACTAATCACCCAGACTAGGGAGGAAAGTGCTAGACTTGTGCACGGTGCCGCACTGGCGGATGCAGCCGCTTAATGCGGTACGGAGGTGCCTAGAGCTGAACAGCATGGTATGGCGCTGATTGAGGTGCTGTGACTTGGTAGCACAGTGGCGCAAGACAAAGCCACTAGTAGGCGCTGACTCTAAACCCTAAACCCTACAAACAAGCACAACCAGAGGGAGGGAGTCTTAATAAATCAGACACCAATTTCAAGTATCCATCATCACACAAAACTAGCAATAAGATTCTTTACTAGCGAATGACCGAGCGGCCATGCGACTCTTTTATAGTGGCATCCTTCCGGGACCTTCCCAGTGGTCCAATCGGAGCAGCAACAGGACCTGCGCATGTGACCTCCGACCTCCATTGAGAGGTCGTCCAACGGGCATGCTTAGTATGAGAAAGACAGGACTTAGTCCCAGGAGCGTCTGCTCGCTGCTGACTCAAGCATGGTGTTACAGCTGAACCTGGAGGAGCAACCAGATGCATAGCACTAGCCTGGGCGAAATGCTGGGACCAACATCTCTGCTGAGCAGGAATCTCTGTGGCCGCAGAAGAATCTGAGACCACAGAGGACATAGCTTGAGATCCCCCCTGTGCAGTGGGGGAACTCAATGCTTAACAGTCACTATGTCATCCACCACCTCGTCTTCCACATATGCACCCTGCTCTTTCTCCTGACTTTCCAGCAATTGAGTCTCATCATCGTCCACCTCTTGTGACTGTGGCTGCTCAAAGATTTGTGCATTGCTACATGGAATATCATCTTGCCCCGCTTCAAGTGGAGCAGGCGAGAGGCATAAATCTCAAAATGGGAAACTGAACAGCTCTTCAGAGTGTCCGAGTGTGGGATAAGTTGTCTCAGGATACTCGGCATGGTGGGAGGAAGGAGGATCAGGGTGAGTAATATCCAATCCACACTCATGGCCACTCAGACATGACCATGTGGAAGACATGATGGTGGTGTTGGCTAAGTGACTGGCAGCAATATCCTCTATCCAACCAACAACCGTTTCACACTGCTCTGGCTTCAATAGTGGTGTGGTGTGGTCCCCTAGAAACTGGGACAGGAAGATTGAGCACGAAGGTGTGGGTCTTTGCTGTGGCCCACTTTCAGCTTGGCCATGGCCTCGTCCTCTGCATACATCATCAGCATCACGTCCACTTCCCCATCCCTTGCCCCTTGCCTTGCCCATTTTAAAAGGACTACTGAAATATTTGAAAAGCTCAATACAAATGGATTTACTTGGAGAAAAATTAGATGTGATAAGTATGCATGCAAAGCGAAGATTTTTCCACCACAGATTCACCAGGCCTCAGCCTGACATAACAGACTATACTAACTTTTTGGGGGTTTTGGAGTTATTTTTGGAAAACACACAATAATGAGTAGAACAAGGCTTGCAGACAGAACTATGCAACATATGCCTGCGAAGCAAAGATTTTTACACCACTGAAAAGCCAGGTCTCAGCCTGAGATAACAGACTGTATTAATTTTATTTTTATTTTTGTATACAAAAGACTGCTGGATATAATAACAGTGACAGCCGGCCAAAAAAGAAAGCTGCCGTAAACTGGAAAAACTTTGAGCACACACAGATATGAGCTGCCACGGAGAAACCACTACAACAAATGTGTGGCCTGTATTTTTTTTTGGGCTAAATACTGCTGTATTTAACCAAAACTGACAGCCAGGACAAAATGAGAAAAAAAAACTGTAAATTGGCCAAATTTTGAGCACACACAGATATGAGCTGACATGGAGATACCACACCAAAAGATGTACAGCCTGTATGGGTTTTTTTTGCCTAAATACTGCTGTATTTAACCAAAACTGACAGCCAGGCAAAAAAAGAGAAAAAAGTTGTAAACTGGCCAAACTTTGAGCACGCACAGATATGAGCTGGCATGGAGATACCACACCAAAAATGTGTGGCCTGTTTGTTTTTTTCACCTAAATATTGCTGTATTTAACCAAAACTGACAGCCAGGCAAAAAAAGAGAAAAAAGTCGAAAACTGGCCAAACTTTGAGCATGCACAGATATGAGCTGGCAAAGAGATATCACATCTAAAATGATGTGGTCTGTTATTTTTTTTTTTTTTTTTTGCTATATTTAACCAAAACTGACAGCCAGGCCAAAAAGAGAAAAAAACAGTAAACTGGCCAAACTTTTTGCAACACAGATATGAACTGCAACGGTGATATCACACCAAAAAATGTGTGTCCTGTATTCCAGTTACACCTGGGTCTAGCTATATACAGCTAATATATCCCACAGGTAGCAGCAGCAGCACCAGAACACAGGAAGGGAATGGACCCTCGTGATGTATGCAATGATCTATATACACACATACAGTGCCGGCAGGCCTTGCACTGATGTGTATACAGCGACGTACACTACCCTGCCTGCCTAACACTGGAACCTACAGTATATATATATGGATTTAGTCTTTAGAAGGACTGTTTGCTCAGCTGGATGTGAGTATTTAGGATGGTAGACCCCACACTAACTATTAAATCCCCAATTCTGACCCTATCAAGGCAGCCGTTCTCCCTACACTCTCTCAATCCAGAGCTGAATGCGCCAAGCAGGGCGGTGTCTGGTCCCTTATACCCCTAATGATGTTGTGCAGCCAGCCAATCACTGCACAACCACAACAAAGATGGCTGCGGTGTTTCGTAGCCTGGCAGACAATCCCTGCTGTGTGATTGGGTCTCTAAAGTCCGCCAAAAATGCTAGGTGGAGACCTGAGTTCCCGCCTAGTAATCCCGGAAAATGCTCGGTGCTCGCTGAGTACACCGAGTACAGTGATACTCGGCCGAGTAACGAGTAGTGGCGAGCATGTTCGCTCATCACTACTAAGATCACATCTGTGTGAGGAATTTGTTTTTTCTGTTAAGTTACAGGAACAGATAAGCAGAATTTAAATTTGGAAAAAAGTGATCAATTTGTTTTAATCTATTTAATTTTTCTATGTGTACATTTTATTTTTGTCATAAATACTTATTTAAATTAAAGTAAACTATTTTGTTGTTATGCGGTTAGACTTTGTTTCAAGTTCTATTATACCAATAATTCATAACGTTCATAATTATACTAATTTTAAGAGCAATAAGCATTTTAAGCCCTTTTTTGTCCACTAAGTTTCATTGCAATCTTTGACAGCTGAAATCAGCCTCAGTGATTCATCAGACCACTGTTTATCTACCCTCATAGTACAAATAGAGTATAGGTAGGAGAGTTCCATTTCAATAAAATCTAACCTTTATTGACCAATATTAAAATACCTCCAAATCAACAATGACACATAAACCAACAAATAAAGTGCTCGAGCTTCAGTGCTCAGTTAAAAAATGGTTTAATCTCACCAATCAACTTTTTCCGTAGCAGATTTATTCTAGACAGGAGCCGGATATGTAGTCAAAATAAATTTACTTGGGGAGCTGGAAGGAATATTTCTATTTTTCCCTGTCGTGTCCCTGTATTGCTCCTGTCCTTACAAGGACAGTCCCCTAGTGAATGCTGCTATGGGGTTCCCACTATCACTCTACTGATATGTTTTCCCTATATGTTTCTTCCCCAATAATGGGGATTCATCAGGGGAATTCAATAATCATGTATTCAGCAGGATATAGATTAACTCCCTTCTATATATAGGGAGTTAAACCCTGCAGTGGCAGGTGTATTATAGTCTAGATGTGGTCATCTGTGTCATAGACCCTATAAGAGTGAATGGTATGAATGGGCCCTCCCTTCAGGCGCTTCTTAAATAGGAGTACCGTTTATACCCCCCACCCCCAGCGTCTGACCTCGTATCCTGGTCTCCGATACTATGCCTCCTCATTAGTGTCACAAGACCTTCTGGTGGCATTGAACAGTCCCGTCTCATCTGTACATCTAGGATTTGTATTTCCCTGCGTGTCACTGCATGGAACGCACCGAGGGCGGAAATTGTTCTGCCATATTGGTTACATCACATACTGGTGCGTTCACCACATGCTGCGCGACATGGAACGCATCCGGCCCGGAAGTATCCATGCCATTTATTTTCTCTTATATCCGGATGTCATTGCTAAACTCCCCATTGTCTCCATGGGAATGCAAATGCTCGGACATCACATCCAGGTACATTCACTGCATGCACGACGTGGAACGCATATGGCCTGGAAGTATCAAACCCCATTTTCTTTCTCTTATATCCGTATGTCATTGGATGCATGGGATACATATATGGGAAGAATGATAACAGCAGCATTAAACTATGGATTGAGAGCGTCCCGCTGCCGAATTTAGCTGTGACTTATGTGTCTTTACCTGCCCTGAGGAGCAACCTGTTAAACAGTTTTTTATTTTCTATCGAGACAGGTATGACTTGAAGAAGTGGAAAATGAGGATGAATGAACTCATGGAGATCAACATCCAACAGTGCGGAGACACCATCACAGGTTTCTTTACGCAGTGACTCTAGAGCAGCACCCCCATCCCTTATGAGAAACATGCAAAAACATGCAAAACACAAGCCGCGGAGACACCATCACATGTTTCTCAACACAAGCAATGACTAGCCAGGTCTTTCCCCGGAAAGGAACAACCACGGGAAGGGCAGTCTCCAATGAAGGAAACCACCTATGCCAAAACATGGTATCCATCCACAGACAGCTGTTTCGGGGTATTGCCCCTCATCAGTGTGGAGTAGGAAACTGGCTAGTAGGAGCAATGCCTAGTAAAAGACTGAAAAATGAGGATGAATGAACTCATGGAGATCAACATCCAACACTGCAGAGACACCATCACATGTTTCTCATTGCAATGACTCTAGAGCAACGCCCCCACACCTTATGGGAAACATGCAAAACACAAGCCGCGGAGACACCATCAGATGTTTCTCAACACAAGCAATGACTAGCCAGGTCTTTCCCCGGGAAGGAAAAACCACGGGAAGGGCAGTCTCCAATGAAGGAAACCACCTATGTCAAAACATGGTATCCATCCACAGACAGCTCTTTCGGGGTATTGCCCCTCATCAGTGTGGAGATGACACGCAGGGAAATATAAATCCCAGATGTACAGATGAGATGGGGCTGTTCAATGCCACAAGATCTCATGACACTAATGAAGAGGCATAATACCAGAGACCAGGATATGAGATCAGACGCCGGGGACGGGGGGTATAAACTGCACTCCTATTTAAGAAACGCCTGAATGGAGGGCCCATTCATACTATTCATTCAGATAGGGTCTATGACACAGGTGACCATATCTACACAATAATACACGTGCCACTGCAGGGTTTCACTCCCTATATATCAGAAGGGAGTTAATCTATATCCCACTGAATACATGATTATTGAATTTCCCTGATGAATCCCCATTATTGGGGAAGAAACTTATAGGGAAAGCATATCAGTAGAAAAATTTATATAAAGTGCTCTCAGTGAAAGAAACAAAACAGGAATCCTGTGGGTGTGATACCTTTTAATGGCTAACAAAATATAGTGAATGATGTTACAAGGCAAGCTTTCGAGACAGCTTACATCTCTTCATCAGGCTGATATAACAGAATATTTGAAGAAATCTAGTTATATACAGTAAAAAGCACAGGCATGGTATGATACATGGACATTTCAATTAACAAACACTGAGCTTACAGAGAGCATCCTTAATTACGTAAGATTAGATAAGTGGTGTTAAAGTTTTATTGACCCCATATGCATGTGAGATCAAAGCGCTGGTGGTTCCTTCATTGTTTTTGGAGGAAATAGTTCAGATTTGGTAGTGGGCCATAAATCCTCCTGACAAACTGAGTCCTGTGTGAATAGAATCATAGATTGTATTGAATTTGAATTTGGCCACAGGTAAATGTGGTGTATGTTTTTTTTTTTCTGTAATTGTATGACAATGACACCTAATCCTTGTTCTCAGTCTCTGTCCTGTTTCTCCAACATAGAGGCCACCCACAGGACATACTGTATATTGCATAGAATTAAATACACCACATTGGAAGAAGAACATGTGAATGTCCCGGCGATCTTATAGTCCTGCTGTGTGTTGGGATTTGAATCTTGTCAGTGGTCTCTATATAAATGCATATTTTGCATCTTCTCCCACTGCAAGAATATGTCCCTCTTGGTGAATCTGTCGGCATTGAACTTCAGATAATGATGTTTATTAAATTAGGAGGTTGTCTGTAACATAGCAAAGGGGGGGTCTTTGAATAATATTTTTAACCGGTCATCCTTGTGTTGGATATGGTGAAGTTTCTTAGCCGTTTTTCTCAATATTTCAAGCTGTGGGTTGTAGATCACTACCAGGGGTACACAATGACTTTCCTCTTTTTTTCTGTATTGAAGTACTTAACTTCTAGGGATCCTTGTGGCCCTAATGATCTGATCATCAATGGAGGTGGGATGGTAACCTTGATTTAAAAATGACATTTTAAGCTGGGTTAGGTGTTCATCCCTGTCCTTAGGACTGGAACAGATACGGTTATATCTGAGGGCCTGGCTGTAGACAATGGACTTTTTAATGTGTTTAGGATGGAAGCTGTCCCATCGGAGGTATGTGGGACAGTCAATTGGTTTTTGATACACTGATGTATGGATTGAACCATTTTGGACTTTATGGTGGTGTCTAGGAAGTTGACTTTTGTTTTTGAGTGGTCCAATGTCAAGTTTATGGTTGGATGAAATTTGTTGAATTTGTCATGGAAATTTAGAAGTTCTTGTCCAGGCTCTGTCCAGATTATTAAGATGTCATCAATGTAACAGAAATAGGCAAAGGGTTTGATGGAGCAAGATGTTAAAAAGTCATTTTCCAGTTTAGCCATGAAGAGGTTGGCGTACTGGGGTGCCATTTTCCCATAGCGGTGCCGGTGCATTGTAGGTATAGCTCCTCACCGAAAGAGAAAAAAGTTATGTGTGAGGATGAATCTGGTAAGTGTTATTACAGACTCGGAGGGGATCCCATTGGCCTCAAGAATTATTCGGCAGGTGCTTAGTCCATCTTCGTGTGGGTTATTGGAATATAAGGATTCGATATCCACGGTGGCTAAGATGGTGCTGTAGGGGAGGGGACCTATCGTGGATAGCTTATTCAGCAGGTCTGTAGTGTCCCGTATATAGCTGGCTGTCTTCCTTATCAGAGGCTTAAGGATGGTTTCTACCCACCCTGAGATTTTTTCAGTGAGTGTTCCCACCCATGAGATGATTGGCCTCCCTGGGTTGCCTGGCTTATGAATCTTGGGAAGCATATAGAAAGTTCCCATCCTTAGATTCTCGGGTATTAAGTCCAGAAGGTTTAAGGAGTCTGTACGTAGACATTTGATGACTCTTTTCAACTCCCTCAGATATTTTGGAGTTGGGTCATCATCGAGTTTGGTGTAGTACTGTATATCCATCAATTGTCTGTGTGACTCTTTGATGTAGTTGGTTGTATTAAGGAAAACTATGGCACCGCTTTTATCCGCAGGCTTAATAGTAATCTCCCTATTATTCTTAAAGCCGTGAATTGCCTTTTTCTCCTGCAAACTGATATTAGATGTTTCCTTTGCTTTTTTATCCAATATCGTGGACTGCACCGAATGTCTAAATGAGTCAATATATTGGTACAAAATAGTGTTGCGGCAAGAAGGAGGTATCCAGTCAGAGTTTTTCTTATTCTCTAGTCTGACTTGAGTTTGGCTGTCCAGATGCCCCAAGTCCTCTTTGACAGAGAAGAACTCCTTCAGTCTAAATGCCCTTTTACATTTAGCGATGCACCAGCGATCCGACCAGCGATACGACCCGGTCAGGATCGCTGGTGCATCGCTAAATGATCGCTAGTGAGCTTCCACACAGGAAGATCTCACAGCAATGCAGTAGAGATGCAGTGGACGATACTTACCTTTCACACACAGCGATCCAGACGTCCTCCCGCCCGCATCCAGCGTCGCTCATCTCACACAGCAGGAAGCCCAGCAGGCAGTAGACAACGAGAAATGGAGCCGCCCGATCTCGCGCGATGAGCGACAGACAGCGGGGGAGCCGGTTGGAGGTAAGCATCACACATAGCGATATTGCTAGCAATATCGCTATAACGTCACAAAACCAGTGACGTTTTAGCGATATTGCTAGCGATATCGCAATGTGTAAAACCCCCTTAAGTCTCCTGAAGTATTGTTCCATGTCACTACAAAGTTCTGTTTTGTCTAGAGATTTTGTAGGACAGAATGTGAGACCTCTGGAAAATACATTGAGTTCTAGATTAGTGGGTTTGTGAGATGACAGATTAATAACACAGCTGACTGTACCTGTGTCCTTCTGGCGGTTTTGCCCCATGCTGTAGTGAATAGGAGGGTCTTGACTGGTGCTGGAATGTAATCCTGCTTTCAGTCCAAGTCTGTGGAGTTTCTTTTTCTTGTTGTATATTAGGTACAACTGCAGGGTAGTAGAGTGTGGCGCCCCTGAGGCTTCAGTCGCCACAGAGGTACTGCACCTTCTACTAAGGTGTAGTGCCCCACCATCCAGGTAAGGTGGGAACTCCTGACCACGCTCCACACCTGCATTCCACACACAGGATAGTTCAGTGGGGCCACCTAACAGATTTAGGCTGGGGGTTAGCAGAGCACCCCTCGTGGAACCCTGCTTCGTAACACGAGATGTGCTGGGAGGCGGGTGGAGTGTGATGACACAAAAGAGAGGGAAAGTGTAGGATTTCAAGTCAGTCAGTCTGGGGGGAGACCCAGAAGAGGTCGGTCTGACGGGAGGTCAGCAGATGAGGGTCTGAGAGAGAGCAGGCTGACAGCAGGTCAGCCTGAGAGGAGCTCAAGGCGGAGGAAGGCAGTCAGTCAGGAGAGGCTGAGGACTGGTCTTAGTGGAACGAGCTCCTCAGGAAAGGAAGAGAAGGAGAAAGAGACGTAGACTGAAGACTACAGATTCCATAAGAGAGATAGAACAGATCGGAACGAAGGAGAATAGAAGGACGGTGGGAAGAAGGTTGAGAAAGAGAGAGAACCCTTCCAGTCCAGAAAGCGAAAAGGCCGGGGCCCAGTCCCCGAGGATGATTGGATCTTTATATCCGGCAACAGACACCGGAGGAGTAGTGAGCCGCTAACGCCTTGCTCCCACCATAGACTTGGGACACAACAGCGAAACGGATAGAGAGCCGGGACTCTGGAGCTAGAGTTCCCCGAAGCAGGCTACAGCTGTCTGTCATACAAGTAGAGACTAGGAACACCTAGAGAGAGGCATTCCAGGGTAACTAAGTACTGGAGTGCTTCGCCCCTAAAGGTGCACTGGAGGAGTCGTTCAGTGAAGGTACATATTGGCAGAGTGTGGAAGGGAGAATCCTATCCTGCCTGGAGGTTGACTGGAGCCCTGACCTGGAGAACACAGTACGGAGGCAGGCAGTTGTGTGAATTGCAAACAGTGAGTAAATCTTTGGAACCGCATACTCTGGTGTCCTCCAGTTATTCCAGCACCGCTACACCTGGGTAACAACATCCATACCATCCTGCGCCTCTCCTTATCCATTGCACCTACACTGCCCTGGGACTACAGCTCCACCTGTGGGGAGCTATACCATCTCTGCTGCACCACACCATCAGTCCCAGCGGATCTGAATGCAGCGTTGGCCTAACACCATACTTGCCAAATTCCACGGGTGGCGTCACAAACTATTCTAATAAACTCTAACACCTTTAACATCACCGCCATTGATATTGGGGCCCAGGGCCACGGACCGGGTCACCGCTGCTGAGACACACCATCCCCTGTGCACCGGCCCGGTACCGAGTACCCCACTGCCCTGGGCGAGCCGTGGGGTGACCCAATTGTAAAGCTGCATTTTCTGCTGTATGTCACCAGCAATTGTATTCCTTAAAGTTTGTATTTCCATTTGGAACTTTTTCTTGGTGCTGTAGAAAACATGAATAAGGCGGTTACGTAGTCTCTCCCAAGTCCTGTAGCAGAGGTGTTGTGAGTAATGAGTATTATAGGTATTCCGAATAGGATTCTTTAAGCTTAGTCCTTTGGGTATTAAGTGCTCCTTCTTGCATCTTGTTAAAAATATGTCACTATCCAGTTGTGCCAGTTTCTTCAGTCGATCTTTCAGTTCCATACATGTACGGTACATTCTGGTATCCTCCATTTAGTTAAACGAAAAAAAGTGGTTTGATACCGTGTTAGCCAGTAGAAAAAAATATATAAAGTGATCTCAGTGAGAGTGATGGTGGAAACCCTATAGCAGCATACACTAGGGGACTGTTCTTGTAAAAACAGGAGCAATACAGGGGCAAAACAGCGAAGTAAATTTATTTGGACTGCATATCCGGCTCCTATCTAGACCAAATCTGCTTTGGAAAAAGTAATTTGGCAAGATCAAACCATTTTTTAACTGAGCACTGTTAAGCACGAACACTTTATTTGTTGGTTTATGTGTCATTCTTGGTTTGGAGGTATTTTAATATTGGTCAATAAAGGTTAGATTTTAGTGAAATGGAACTCTCCTACCTATACTCCAATCCTTGACAGCCACACTTTTTATATCCTTTGCTTCAATCATGTCATTTTTTTCCCAGAGCTCACAGAGTTAAGTTAAATTGTATTACGCATGATAGTGAAATGAAACAAACTGGCAGCTTCAGATTTAGATTGCTGAATATTTATAATGCTATTTTCAAGCCCTTCTGGGCTCCACATTATCTAACTAAGGATGAATCTTAGCCACCTACTCATAACGGGCATATGGTATCACTGCTAAACAAAATAAGAAAAAGAATATGGCATTTGCATTCTAAAGTCCTGATATTTAAAGCAGTTTGAACGTAAAATACATTAATCTGTATGTTTTATTCTGGCTCTCCATTGCTACATGAAAGTGGAAAGTATCGTGTGTGAAATGTAAATTCTTTATGCTGCATGATCTCTCATGTGGCATATGATTACAATTTAGAAAGATATTAACAAATATTACCAGGGTATTATATGTTTCAAAGTGATAGGAAAAAGGGCTCATCAGTGATTCATTTTCAATTACATATTTTTAGTAATATCAAGTAAGATCAAAGCAAAGTTCTCTTCATAATTCTTTCTTTCTTCTAACCTTCTTTGGCTTTAATATCAAACCAGTCTTGTTTCACAGATCAATCAGTACATTAATATGAAAAGCATGAAATAAGGTCAGTATTTATTGCACACAGAAAAAGTATCATTATTTCTGGTGTCAAAAAATTAACTTAACCCCTTAATGTCCAATGGCAGACACAGTCCGCCATTAGACATCTCCCCTGCTTTGATGAGGGCTCCAGCGTTGAGCCCGCATCAAAGCCTGGACATGTCAGCTGTTATGAACAGCTGACATGTGCCCGCAATAGGCGCGAGTGGAATCGCCGCCGCCCGCGCCTATTAACTAGTTAAATCCCGCTGTCAAAGATGACAGCGGGCATTTAAATAGCATTTCCGGCCGCTGGGCCGGAAATGACCTCATCGCCGACCCCTGTCATGTGATCGGGGGTCGGCGTCATGTTGCCTGAAAAAACAGAGGTCTCTATGAGACCTCAATGGTTGTTCCAGGCATATGGCTTTCAGCGCCACCCGGTGGTCGGCGCTGAAAGCAGGGGAGTAAATTTGCTACATATTGGCGATCTGCTCATCGCCAATATGTAGCAGAGCCGATCGGGTTGCGCATGCTTCTAGCCTCCTATGGAGGCTATTGAAGCATGCCAAAAGTTAAAAAAAAATGTTTAAAAATAAAAAAAATAAAAAAAAATAAAAGTTCAAATCACCCCCCTTTCGCCCCAATCAAAATAAAGCAGTAAAAAAAAAATCCCACATACAAATATTAGGTATCGCCGCGTTCAGAATTGCCCGATCTATCAATAAAAAAAGCATTAACCCGATCGCTAAACGGCGTAGCGAGAAAAAAGTCAAAACACCAGAATTACGTTTTTTGGTTGCCAAGACATTGCATTAAAATGTAATAACAGGCGATCAAAAGAACGTATCTGCACAAATGTGGCATCATTAAAAATGTCTGCCCGGCACGGAAAAATAAGCCCTCACTCGACCCCAGAAAACGAAAAATGGAGACACTACTGGTCTCGGAAAATTGCGCAATTTTTTTTAGCAAATTTTGGAATTTTTTTTCACCACTTAGATAAAAGAGGACATAGACATGTTTGGTGTCTATGAACTCGTAATGACCTGGAGAATCATAATGTCAGGTCAGATTTAGCATCTAGTGAACCTAGCAAAAAAGCCAAGCAAAAAACAAGTGTGGGATTGCTCTTTTTTTGCAATTTCACCGCACTTGGAATTTTGTTCCTGTTTTCGAGTACACAACATGGTAAAACCAATGATGTCATTTAAAAGTACAAATCGTCCCACAAAAAATAAGCCCTCACATGGCCATATAGATGGAAAAATAAAAAAGTTATGGCTCTGGAAAGAAGGTGAGCGAAAAACAAATACGAAAAATCGAAAAAAGCTCCAGTCATTAAGGGGTTAAAGGCATTTTCTACCATAGTGCCTTCTTGTGAGACATGTTAATTGACCATAACATGATCACAAAGTGTCTCCCTGCTAGAAACCTCTCTAAGGCTGGAGACACACTAGCCATTTTAAAATCAGTTTGATTTTGATGCAGGTGAGTCAGACGAGTGTATTGTAAGTGTCATGCATGAGTGATGCACTTTTTATATGAGTACAATGCGATTTTTCACACCTAGCATCCGATTTACATCAGAATGCAGTGCGATTGCTATCTAATTGCAATGTGAATTTAATATGAGCTTTTACATACAGCAATTCTCTGTCATTTACACATCATTTTCAAATTAAATATTCTTCAAAACACATATATTAGCTATGTAGATAGATAGATAGATAGATAGATAGATTAATGATCTGCCGCGTACAGTATAATCACTGATCACAGGTTAGAATAGAATAGATAGAATAGATAGAATAGATATATACACATAGAATAGATGTGTGTGTGTGTGTGTGTATATATATATATATATATATATATATATATATATATATATATATATATATATCAGAACTCCCAGCTGCATATTAATCACATGCCAGGGTGGCGACATAAATCATGGTCCACCTTAAAGAAATGAACACCAACTCCGAAAATCATGAGATCAAATAGGTGGAATTGGAGTAACTGGTGAAGTAAGATAAAAAATGAGCTTTATTAGGCACTATATAAAATAGAATATACAGGTAACACGAGAGCACAACACCAAGACAATATAAAAAGACCAAGGTCACCCTACAAGGGTAAAAATGGCAGATATAAATAAATACATTAATATAAATAAATTGAAAGCGGCGCTCAGTACCCATGAAATGCACATCGGGGCTCTGTCATCTGGCTCTGTCATCTGGTTTATGGTCACCCTCCAATCCTGCTGGTAAGCTCTACTTTCCAATACTATTTCATGTTTTATTATTGGCTGTTGCATGCCCTTTGTGGAAGGTCCTTGTTTTTTGGCGAACCTGGTGGCTTATGGTTCTTCTACTTTGAGTAGTTGCTGTACTTATTTATATCTGACATTTCTTCCCTAGTAGGGTGACCTTGGTCTTTTTGTATTGTCTTGGTATTGTGCTCTCGTGTTACCTGTATTTTCTATTTTATATAGTGCCTAATAAATCTCAGATTCTATCTTACTTCACCGGTTACTCCTATTCCTCCTATATGATTATATATATATATATATATATATATATATATATATATATATATATTTACAGTTGTGGCCAAAAGTATTGACACCCCTTCAATTCTGTCAGATAATACTCAGTTTCTTCCTGAAAATGATTGCAAACACAAATTCTTTGTTATTATTATCTTCATTTAATTTGTCTTAAATGAAAAAACACAAAAAGAATTGTCCTAAAGCCAAATTGGATATAATTCCACACCAAACATAAAAAAGAGGGTGGACAAAAGTATTGGCACTGTTCGAAAAATCATGTGATGCTTCTCTAATTTGTGTAATTAACAGCACCTGTAACTTACCTGTGGCACCTAACAGGTGTTGGCAATAACTAAATCACACTTGCAGCCAGTTGACATGGATTAAAGTTGACTCAACCTCTGTCCTGTGTCCTTATGTGTACCACATTGAGCATGGAGAAAAGAAAGAAGACCAAAGAACTGTCTGAGGACTTGAGAAATCAGATTGTGAGGAAGCATGAGAAATCTCAAGGCTACAAGTCCATCTCCAAAGACCTGAATGTTCCTGTGTCTACCGTGCGCAGTGTCATCAAGAAGTTTAAAGCCCATGGCACTGTGGCTAACCTCCCTAGATGTGGACGGAAAAGAAAAATTGACAAGAGATTTCAAAGCAAGATTGTGCGGATGTTGGATAAAGAACCTCGACTAACATCCAAACAAGTTCAAGCTGCCCTGCAGTACGAGGGTACAACAGTGTCAACCCGTACTATCCGTTGGCGTCTGAATGAAAAGTGACTGTATGGTAGGAGACCCAGGAAGACCCCACTTCTTACCCAGAGACATAAAAAAGCCAGGCTGGAGTTTGCCAAAACTTACCTGTAAAAGCCTAAAACGTTTTGGAAGAATGTTCTCTGGTCAGATTAGACAAAAGTAGAGCTTTTTGGGCAAAGGCATCAACATAGAGTTTACAGGAGAAAAAAAGAGGCATTCAAAGAAAAAAAACACGTTCCCTACAGTCAAACTTGGCGGAGGTTCCCTGATGTTTTGGGGTTGCTTTGCTGCCTCTGGCACTGGACTGCTTGACCGTGTGCATGGCATTATGAAGTCTGAAGACTACCAACAAATTTTGCAGCATAATGTAGGGCCCAGTGTGAGAAAGCTGGGTCTCCCTCAGAGGTCATGGGTCTTCCAGCAGGACAATGACCCAAAACACACTTCAAAAAGCACTAGAGACTTCTAAGGTGACCAGCAATGAGTCCAGACCTGAATCCCATAGAACACCAGTGGAGAGATCTAAAAATGTCAGTTTGGAGAAGGCACCCTTCTAATATCAGGGACCAGGAGCAGTTTGCCAAAGAAGAATGGTCTAAAATTCCAGCAGAGCATTGTAAGAAACTCATTGATGGTTACCGGAAGCGGTTGGTCGCAGTTATTTTGGCTAAAGGTTGTGCAACCAAGTATTAGGCTGAGGGTGCAAATACTTTTGTCTGGCCCATTTTTGGAGTTTTGTGTTAAATGATCAATGTTTTGCTTTTTCATTCATTCTCTTTTGTGTTTTGTCATTTAAGACAAATTAAATGAAGATAATAATACCAAAGAATTTTTGATTGCAATCATTTTCAGGAAGAAACTGAGTAATATCTGACAAAATTGCAGGGGTGTCAATACTTTTGGCCACAACTGTATATAATGCATATATATACAGTATATATATCTATATATGTCAGTGACACATACATATATATGTATTTATATTGCATAGAGAGATAGATCCAAGAAATGCCGGCAATTCATCTGCTGGGTTATGTAAAATCACTGCAGGAGCTGACAGGATAGAAGAGATAGATTACATACAGTAAATATAAATAGAATAGGTAGATATATAGATGTCAGTGACAAATACAATTAGTACAATGTGTGTGCAAATTACTGTACATTTATTAATAAAAGATTATTTTTTGGAAAAAATGATGTGGGGTCCCCTATAATTAATAACCAGTAAAGGCTATGCAGACAGCTGCGGGCTGATATTAATAGCCTAGGAAGAGACCATGCATACTTGCCCCCCTGGCTACAAACATCAGCTCTCAGCTGCCCCAGAAAAGGTGAATCTCTAAGATGTGCCAATTCTGGCACTTAGCCTCGCTCTTCCCACTTGCCCTGTAGCGGTGGCAAGTGGGTTAATAGTTGGGGTTGGGTTGATGGCACCTTGTATTGTCTGGTGACATCAAGCCCCAAGGGTTAGGAATGGACAAGCGTCAATAAAACGCCCCCATTACTATCGCCATAGACTCATAGTGATCTGCTGTGAAGACCCTGTGCTTAAACTGCAGTGACCTCATCACTGGCATTTTCCCATGGTCCAGAGGTCACTGCAGTTCAGGCCAGCTGTGAGCGCAGCCTCAGTGACATCACCGTGATGTCAGCGACATCACTGAAACTCCTGGTTTTCAGCCTCTTCCTAGGCTATTATTATCAGCTTGCATCTGTCTGCATAGCCATTGCTTGCTATTAATTATAGGGGGACCATACATCATTTTTTAGGATCCCCCATTTTAATAGCCAGTAAAGGCTATGTTTACAGCTGTGAGCTGATATTAATAGCCTGGGAAGCTCCATAGGTATTACCCCTTTCTCAGGCTACAAACATCGGCCCCCAGCCATCGACTTTCCCTCTGCTGGTTATGAAAATTGCGCGGGAGCCCAAGCCATTTTATTCTGAAAAATAATCTTTATTTAATTAAATACATGTACAGTAAGATGCCCACACACTGTACTATTTGTATTTGTCACTGACATATATATATATATATATATATATATATACCTATTCTATTTGAATTTACTGTATGTAATCCATCTCTTTTATCCTGTTGGCTCCTGCTGTGATTTTACACTACCGTGGCTGCTGAATTACCGGCTTTTCTTCTATCTATCTATGTAATATTAATACATATATATGTGTGTGTGTCACTGACATCTAGATATATACAGTATATGTGTATTATATGTGTATATATTTATTCTGTCTATTCTATTATAACCTGTCAGTGTGATTTTACTGCACCCACATATGAATTGCAGGCTTTTCAAATGTGATCGGTGTGTAAAAATCGAACAGTACTCACATGGTCTGAGTGCTGTGTGATTTTTTTCTCGCATCCATTGACTTCTATTGCGGGATGCTGCGCCTTTTTTCCAGTCCTATCGTGATCCGATCCGAGCTAGAAAAAAAAAACGCAGATGAAGACTCAATCATAGAATAACACTCGTCCAAATTCAATCCGATTTTTTATTGGATTGCATTCATCCAATTTCACTGCAAGTGGGAATGAACCCTAACAGAACAATTACTAATACTCGCATGCTCGTTTCGAGTAACAAGTATAATAGGAGTCAATGGGAAAGCCAAGCTTTTTTTCCGGCAGACCATAAAAAGAGGTCTGGGGAGTAGTGAAAATATTCAAAAGGATGGGAAAAGTGCTGAACGGAAGGAGGACAGCATGGGGAAGACCCCTGGAAGCATCTCTGACTCTCAGATTACTGATGAGAACAATGATATCACACTTTTACTCCACTTTAGGGAGTGACAATAAAACATTGCAAAATGATGAGAAATTGCATTTTACAGGAAAAAACAATATTAAGAAAGATTTTTTCCCATATAAGGACTTGTATATAAGGCAATATTTAAAAAAGATTTTAAAAATGTACCAGAGAGGAAAACGGGGGCAGAGTCAGAAGCAAGTCAGAAGGTCAGAGCTGGTCAGGAGCGCGGTATCCGAGGGGTGAGATGAGAGCACAGTCAGAAACACGCCAAAAGGTCATAGCCAGTCAGTATCAGAGAAAAAAAAAACGGAAGACGGAAGGGCAGGTCAGAGATCAAGCCGGGTCATACACTGCGGAGTAAGCACGAGGAAACACACTAAGTCGGGGATAGGGAACAGAGCGAATACGAACATGGTAAGTCAGGGAGCAAAGGACACTCAGGGTGAACTAGGTCAGCTGCTCTAGCCAAGGACCAGAACTATTACTGACATGAGTTACCAGCAGCCACACAGAGAAATAGCCACCCACAAACCATAGAGAGGCAGATAAGGTTAACCCCCACATGACCAGGCCAGAGAAAGAAAAGTAAAAAGCAAACCCCGACCTGGATCCATGACACCTAAATTGCAAACTTGCCTGCATTTTTATTGATTTTGAGTGAAGTCAAATGGTGAAAAACATAGAGCAAACATGCACAGAGAATTGACATGCAGCATATTATTTTATGCACCAAATCTACATGTCAAAAATACTAAGGCTATGTGCATACGTAATTTTTAGAGCTGCAGATTTTTCTGTGCGGTTTTGTAAAAATCCGCAGGTAAATTTCAGGTCAAAAGACCCACAGTTTACCTATGGATTAGGCTGCGGTTTTGCCCTGCGGTTTATCACCTCTACAATGGAGGAGATGGTAAACCGCAGCAGAATCCGCAGAAAAGAAGTGACATGTAATTTCTTTCTGCAGATTTGAAACCGCAGCAAAA
This sequence comes from Dendrobates tinctorius, assembly GCF_039654945.1. Classification (NCBI taxonomy): domain Eukaryota; kingdom Metazoa; phylum Chordata; class Amphibia; order Anura; family Dendrobatidae; genus Dendrobates; species Dendrobates tinctorius. The sequence goes on along the minus strand of NW_027361829.1, from coordinate 4,966,468 downwards.
CCGCGCGGAAAATTACGCAGCATGTGCACAGCAGTTTCCATTTTACATAGGGTAAAATGGTACTGTACAACGTAGCAGATTCTGCTGCGGACCCGCATGGCCAGAAACCCTGCGAATCCGCAGCAAAATCCGCAACGTGTGCACATAGCCTAATGTGTTCATGACACGTCAGGTTTCTCATTCACTTTGCTGCCATCAGTCTTTGCTTCAGGTTTTGTCACAAATCTGAGCAGGAAAAAATGCGACAAAAACATGCCAAAACTGCAACATGTGGGCACAACCTTAATTTTTTAACAAGGATTTTGAGGGTTATATAACAACGAAATGGACTCCAGACCACCGAATTGTCTATAGATGAGCAATGTAATACCAATACAATTTGAACAAGTTTTTATAAGACTCATACAGAGGAGAAATGTACCAAAGAACATGTAATCCTGTATGGCTGAGAAATGTAACCAAGCAAATTTTTAAACTTTTTTTAGTGTATGGGTAAAGAATGTGAACAATAAGCTGCATTTTTCAAACTCTTTTTTGTACTATTATATGCAACCAAAATGTGACAGAAAGCATGTAATACTCTATGGATGAGTACTCTAATCCTGAAATATTTTTCTGCTCTTTTTGTAAGTTTTATATACCAACAGAGTGCAACAATAACCATGTTAAACTGTATGGAAGAGTCATTGAATCCGTACATTTTTTTTTATTCAAAATATTTTGAATGTGTAGTTCATGTATGTATAGAGTCATAAAGGCTTTACAGAAAAAAAGCCAGACTGAAATTGAGGAGGGTCATCCATAGACCCCTGAAAGGCAACAACTGATGGGCCTCATTAAAATATTGAATATTACAAACACTTTATGTGCTGCTGCCATCTGGTGGTGTGGAAAAGTGTGGGCTAATACAGGCTTTGTTCACTATTATGAAAGTGAGCCTGTCTGCATTCTGTTGACTGTAGAAAGTGCCTGTTTGTTATGACATCCCCTCCCCCTGGCAGCAATAAAATCCCACTCAGACAAGATGCTAGCCACAGCGCAGCACAATGCATCCAAGGCATAGAGGGACAGCTCATGCCAGGTTTCCAGCTTTGAGACCCATTAGTTGAAAGTTGCAGAGGAATTAGGGAGTACTTGTACACTGGTTTGGTCGGCCAGGTATTGCTTGACCATCTTTGCGTACTTTTCCTCCTTGTCAAAAATACCCAGTCATCATGCCCTTGTCTCTGGACTGGTTACATGGAATTGGCCCACACCTTTGACAGTGTAACCCTGCCTCTGCTTTGTGTCTCCCTGGTCTCTCCTCCTTGGCTGGGCAAGTAAGCTTGTCCCTGCCGCTAGCATTGTCTAGTGGGAATTTTTTCAACAATGACCTTCTGTTATATCACCATTTTAGAAAACCTCTCCACCTCAGGAAGAAGAGATGCAAAGTTCTTCTTGTAGTGTGTGTCTAGCAGGGTGAACAACCAATACTCTCTTATGCTCAAGAAGAATATAATGAGAGGGTCACTGGAAAGGCAGCAGTACATAAAGTCGGCCATAAGTGCCAAGCCCCACACAGCCAACACTTCCCTGTGTCCACCATGATGACAACTCTCCATCTCCTCCTCCTCCCTCTCTTCCTCCTCAGCCCATCCATATAGAAGAGATGGGACAATGTTGTGTGGGTACTAGCCTCTGTTGCATCAGCCAACAGCTCCTGTTCCTCCTCCTCCTAAGCGTATGCCTCCACATTGATATCCAATCCATGCTGAGCAGATGAGATGAGACTGGGCTGGCTACAATCTCTCTGTGTTGTCTTCCTCCATCTGCACCTGGTCTGCATGAAAAGCTTCATGTTTAATTGGGAGCAGTGTATGTTAAGTAGGCACAAAAGTGTAATAGTTGCACTGACTATGGCGTCATCACAATTCACCATCTTTGTGGAGTCCTCAAAGTCTTGGAGAACCAAACAAATGTCTGACATCCATGCCCAATCTCCAGTTATGTGTGGAGACTGACCAGAAAACAAACAGGCGTGTTGGAGCTGGTTGTCAACCACTGGCCTCTTCTGCTCACAAAGCCTTGCCAGCATGTGCAGTGTGGAGACATTGCACACTGTTAGCATCTTGGAGAAATGATCGGTGAAAACCCAAATGACCGTGCTGCCACTGGACTTGGGTAGCCCCACCACAAATTCCATACCGACCATCTCCCAGGGCCTGTCCGCTACTGGCAGGGGATAAAGTAGCCCAGCGGACCACTGCTGAGAGGACCTATTCTGTCCGCAAGAGACGCATGCCTGAATAAAGTCCCTGATGTCACGGGCCATATGCGGCCACCAGTATATCCTCGCCAGAAGCTCAGAGGTCCGTTTTGTCCAGAAATGTCCACCCACCCTGGTCGAATGAGTCCAAGAGAGGACCTCCGGTCGCAGACGGGCAGGGACAAATGTCTTGCCCGGAGGTACTGACTCAAGGGTGACCGGAGCCACAGTTCTCAGGCTCTCAGATGGGACGATCAGCTTCTCCAAGGCTTCCTTCCTCAGCTGCAGACTGGCTGTCAATTCAGCTATTTCAGCTTCTAGTTGCTGGCGGTTCATTCCGGAGTTCGGGTTGGAGCCGTCAGCCATGGCGCCAGGGAGATCCGTTTCCCCGCGCTCCGCAGGCCTCCTTCCCTCTCTCTCCAAAATGGTGTTCTGGCGTTCTTTTTCCTGCCTATTCCCCTTTCCCGCCACTGGCTTCTTCTGCCTCTCCTTCCGGGGACGGCGTCTTCTTCCAGCGCCTCTATACCAAGCCAGTATACGAACCCCTCGGGGGGTGGGCCATGTCGCTGTCACATAGTAATTCAGGCAGGGAAGGCCCAATACTCTTCGCGGTCTTTTCTTAGGACCTCCCATCTCTTCACGCCCTTCTTCTCCACGCCAGCAGCCATTTCTAATGTCCATTTTACAGTCTATTAAATTTGGTCTTCGGCACATTTTCAAAAGCACAAAGTCTCACAAATTTCAGGTGCACAGAACCCGATGGCATCGGGTCTCGTCATCCTGTTCGTGACGCCAAAATTGGGTTGTCCCCACACTCAGGGCAGCGGGGTACCCGGTATCGGGCCGGTGTCAGGGGGAATGTGTCACAGTAGCAGTGACCCGGTCCGTGGCCCTGGGCGGCCAATTTCAATGGCGGTGATGTTAATGGTGTTAAAGTTTATTGGAATAGTTCGTGACGCCACCAGTGGTGTTTGGCAAGTAAGATGTTGAGCCAACGCCGCTGGGACTGATGGTGTGGTGCAGCAAAGATGGTGTAGCTCCCCACAGGTGGAGCTGTAGTCCCCGGCAGTGTAGGTGCAATGGACAAGGAGAGGCGCAAAATGGTATAGATGCTGGTACCCAGATGTAGTGGTGCTGGAGGTGTTAGCGATGAATGAAGGGAGGACACGAGAGCTTGTAGTTTCAACGCTTTACTCACAGTTCCTGGTACCCACTGGTGCCCGCCTCCGTGCCGTGTCCTCCAGGGTAGAGACTCAATCAACCTCCCGGGCAAGTCAGGGTTCTCCTCTCCAACACTCTGCCAACATGTGCCTTTCCTGAACGACTCCTCTATTGCGCCTTTTAGTGTGAAGAACTCCAGTACCGTAGTTCTCTGGAATTCCTCCTGTCAGATGTTCCTAGAACCTTACTTGTATGACAGACAGCTGTAGCCTCTATCGGGGACTCCCTTCTCAGAAGTCCTGGCTCTCTATCCAGTTTCTGTGTGTCCCAAGTCTTTGATGGGAGTAGTGCATTTACAGCCAACTACTCCACCGGTGTCTGCTGCAGAACCATAAGTGTCCGTACAGCATCGGGGACCGGGCCCCGACCTTGCACTGAGAACATATAGGCAGGGTTCCTCTTCCAACCCACAACTCCTCTCTGTTCTCCTACTCCTTCGTTCGGCGCTGTTCCTTCTCTCTCTTATGGAAGCTGAGGTTGCAGGTCTCGTCTTTCTCCATCTCTTCTCTTTCCCGTGCCAGCTGGCTCAGATCACTGAGGAATGCTGAGATGGCAGACATGACTCATTAGCTTTTCAGGTCTGCTTTGCACAGAGAACCAACACAAGAAAAATTAAAAAAAAACTCTTTTCTTTTACAATATGCAATGGTGACAACTGAATTTATTTATTTTTAGAGGAAAAATAGGGTAAATAACATACAGAGAAAAAAAATTGCACAGAAGTGTACTGAAAGCCAATGCGTATGGTTTGTACTGAAAGCATGTGCAAATCTGCACCTAAAGCATCTGTTTACTTCATAAACAATAGTAGATGCAATAAGTAGTCTCAAAAGAAATTATAACTCATTTGTTTTACTCAAAAAATGGCTGAAATTATCATAAAATGCTATTTGGTAATTTTTGACCGGAACAATACAAGTGTAAAAAAAAATGTAGCGCAAAAACAAACCAAAAAAAAAAAAAAAAGTACCCTTAGAAAGAACCCCTCAAATTAGGAAAATAGAAGTAACCAAAAGTTTCAGAACCGCATAATGAATTTTTTAAAAAATATCAAAGTTCAAAAACAGTCATTTTTGACCGAACAGAACAGCAGGGTTAAGAAAAAAAGGGCAAGAAATCCCAGCATCCAAAAGATAATAATAATCTTTATTTTTATATAGCGCTAATATATTCCACAGCGCTTTACATTTTTGCACAAATTAGCATCACTGTCCCCAATGGGGCTCACAACCTAAATTCCCTATAAGTATGTCTTTGAAATGTGGGAGGAAACTGGAGTACCCGGAGGAAACCCACGCAAACAGTGGGAGAACATACAAACTCCTTGCAGATGTTGTCCTTAGTGGGATTCGAACCCAGGCCTCCAGCGCTGCAATGCTAACCACCATGCTGCCCATCTCTATATATAAAACAGAAGGTGTGTGTGTATATCACCACTCAATCACGAAGCATCTTTCATTTCACCAGAGCTGGTTCAAAGAAGCTGAGCTGTGATTGGTTGCTATGAGCAAGTTTTCCCACTTGACAACACCTCAGCAGACACTGACACAGTGGGAGAAGTCTAGCATCCCTGGGAACATAAGCTACCAGCCATTGTCTGGCCCCCAAAAAGGAGCACAGAGCACATGACAGAAATGAATCCCCCCCTCCTGTGCCCATATACACATCACACATCCTCCATCATATAGGCACATCTTCCCTCTTAAAGGGATCATTGGTATGGAAGTCAGAGAAAATCCATCCAGCGCTTTGGTTTTGACCCCAGGCCTTTCTTAAAGGGATCTCCGGTAAGGAAGTTAAGACCGTTCCACTCAGCTCTGTGGTTCTGACCCCAGTTTCTCATAAAGGGATCATTGGTATGGAATTTATGGCAAATCCACTCTGCGCTTTGGTACTGACCCAAGGCCTTTCTTAAAGGGATCCCCAGTATGGAAGTCAGAGCAATTGCCTTCAAATGCTCTGGTACTGACCCCAAGCTCTCTTAAGGGGATCTCCTGTATGGAAGTTAGGGCAAATCCCTCAGCGCTCTGATTCTGACCCCAGGGTCTCTTAAAGGGATCTCCATTATGGAAGTTGTGGTAAATCCCTCATCACTCTGATTCTCACCCCAGGCTTCTATTAACCCCTTCACCCCAAGGGTGGTTTGCATGTTCATGACCGGGCCAATTTTTACAATTCTGACCACTGTACCTTTATGAGGTCATAACTCTGCAACGCTTCCATGGATCCCGGTGATTCTGACATATTTTCTCGTGACATATTGTACTTCATGTTAGTGGTAAAATTTCATTCAAATAACTTGCGTTTATTTGTGGGAAAAACGGAAATTTGGCGAAAATTTTGAAAATTTTGCAACTTTGAATTTTTATGCCCTTAAATCACAGAGATACAGCACACAAAAAACTTGATAACTAACATTTCCCACATGTTTACTTTACATCAGCACAATTTTGGAACCAAAATTTTTTTTTGTTAGGAAGTTAGAAGGGTTAAAAGTTGACCAGCGATTTCTCATTTTTACAACACCATTTTATTTTTAGGACCACATCACATTTGAGGTCACTTTGAGGGGTCTATATGATAGAAAATACACAAAACTGACACCATTCTAAAAACTGCACCCCTTAAGGTGCTCAAAACCACATTCAAGAAGTTTATTAACCGTTTAGATGCATCACAGGAATTTTTTTGAATATTTAAAAAAAAATGAACATCTAACTTTTTTTCACAAAAAAAATACTTCAGGTTCAATTTTTTTTATTTTACCAAGGGTAACAGGAGAAATTGGACTGCAAAAGTTATTGTGCAATTTGTCCTGAGTACGCCGATACCTGATATGTGGGGGGGAACGACTGTTTCAGCGCATGGCAGAGCTCAGAATGGAAGGAGCGCCGTTTGACTTTTTCAATGCAAAATTGGCTGGAATTCAGATCGGACGCCATGTCACGTTTGGAGAGTCCCTGATGTACCTAAACAGTGGAAACCCCCTACAAGTGACCCCATTTTGGAAACGAGACCCCCTAAGGAACTTATCTAGATGTGTGGTGAGCACTTTGAACCCCCAAGGGCTTCACAGAAGTTTATAATGCCCGGGCATGAAAATAAAAAAATCGTATTTTTTCCACAAACATGATCAATTAGTCCCCAATTTTTTTTATTTTCCCAAGGGTAACAGGAGAAATTGGACCCCAAAAGTTGTTGTCCAATTTGTCATGAGTACGTTGACACCCCATATGTGGGAGAAAACTACTGTATGGACACACGCCGGGGCTCGGAAGGGAAGCAGTGACAATTTGGAATGCAGATTTTGATGGAATGGTCTGCGGGTGTCATGTGCGTTTGGAGAGCCCCTGATGTACCTAAACAGTGGAAACCCCCCACAAGTGACCCCATTTTGGAAACTAGACCCCCTAAGGAACTTATCTAGATGTGTGGTGAGCACTTTGAACCCCCAAGTGCTTCACAGAAGTTTATAACGCTCGGACGTGAAAATAAAAAAATCATTTTTTTCCACAAAAATGATATTTTTGCCCCCAATTTTTTATTTTCCTAAGGGTAATAGGAGAAATTGGACCCCAAAAATTGTTTTGCAATTTGACCTGAGTAGGCAGAATTGGCTGGACTTGAGATCAGACGCCATGTTGCATTTGGAGAGCCCCTGATGTGCCCAAACAGTGGAAACCCCCAATTCTAACTCCAACCCGAACCCCAACACACCCCTAACCCTAATCTCAGCCCTAACCCTAACCCTAACCCAAGCCCTAACCCTAGCCCTAACCCTAGCCCTAATGGAAAAATGGAAATAAATACATTTTTTTAATTTTATTATTTTTCCCTAACTAAGGGGGTGATAACGGGGGGTTTGATTTACTATTTATGGTGGTTTTTATGTTTGGCAGCTGTCACACGCTAAAAGACGCTTTTTATTGTAAAAATAGTTTTTGCATCACCACATATTGAGAGCTCTAATTTTTCCGTATTTTGACCCACTGAGTCATGTGAGGTCTTATTTTTTGCGGGACGAGTTGACGTTTTTATTGGTACCATTTTCGGGCACATGACATTTTTTGATCACTTTTTATTCCGATTTTTGGGACGCAGAATGAACAAAAACCAGCGTTTCATGAATTTCTTTTGGGGGGGTGCGTTTACACCGTTCCGAGTGCGATAAAATTGATAAAGCGGTTTTATTCTTCGAGTCAGTACGCTTACAGAGATACCTTATTTAGGTCGTTTTTTTATGTTTTGTCGGTTTTATGCAATGAAAACAATTTTATATAAAAAATAATTATTTATTTATTAAATAGTCCCAGGTGGGACATCACTGTCCTGTGACAGATCGCTGATCTGTCACATCACAGATCACTGTGACAGATCAGCAATCTGTCACAGGCACTGCAGAAGGCTTCCTCATGCCTGCGCTTTGCAGGCACTGAGGAAGCCAGCTTCCTGCAGGCCCCCGAAGGCCCCCGTCGCCATCTTGGATTCGGGGGCCTGCAGGAAAGGAGCCCCCCGCAGCAGCGCTGCACATTGCGCTGCCGTGGGGGGCTCAGGGAAGCACGGAGGGAGCCCCCTCCCTGCCGATGCTTCCCTTTAACCCCCGGTACACCGCGATCATGTTTGATCGCGTTGTGCAAGGGGTTAACGTATCGGGGGCGGTCCGTGACTGCCCCTGACACATTGTGCCGGGTGTCAGCTGTGATAATCAGCTGACACCCGGCCGCGATCAGCGGCGCTCACCACGTGGGCGCCGCTGATCGCGGTAGACGTACTATCCCGTCCATGGGCATAGGGGCCCGGGTCCCATGGACAGGATAGTACGTCTCATGTCAGGAAGGGGTTAAAGGGCTCATTGGTATGGATGTCAGGGCAAATCCACTCAGTGCTCTGGTTCTGACACCAGGCCTCTCTTAAAGGGATCTCCGGTATGGAAGCTAGGACCGTTCCACTTAGCGCTCTGGATCTGACTCCAGGCTGACGGGATGATGTGGGATATTATGAGTAGTAGTCCGGTGGCTCCGGCTGACTGGACGATGTGGGATATCAGAAGTAGTAGTCCGGTGGCTCTGGCTGATGGGACGATGTGGGATATTAGGCTGGAGTCACACACAACCATTAAAAAAAGGTCCGATTTTAACGGTATGAAATCGCAAAAAGGTCTCTTAACCAGTGATCCGTTTTTGATGCGATTTTTCTTCATTGATGCAATTTTAATCGCATGTAAGCATCCGTTTTACATCCGTCTGCCGATTTTTTCTCTGACCATTCCAAAATTGACAAATAACCGTTCTTAGGCCTGAAACTCATTTAAAAAATCATCCCGCCCTATATTTATGGCCTCTCCAACAGGTGTGAGGCTGCTACCTTTGACATACAGTCACTGCTTGGATTTGGTTAGCTCTGCTTTGTGCTAAACATGACAGACAGGCTCACTTTTAACACCACTGAGCGTGTTCTTTTCTATTGGGTTTTATCCTGACGTTTTGGGGAGCAATACCCTGTGATTGTGGATCCGAGGAGGCGTAGGCGAATGTGGGTCCATCTCCTTTTGCTCCGAAGGATATCTAAAGGCCATTTCCACCGTCTCTATACATCTCTGCGTAGCCATCCGGAGAAGTTCTATCAATATTGTCGGATGAGCCTTGTGACCTTTGATATTTTGCTGGGGATTGTGCGCCCTGGGATCACGTTTCAGGACACGAGGATGCGCAAAGCTATTTCTGCTGAGGAGCGTCTACTCCTCACCTTACGGTATGTCTCAAACCAATATGTTGATGATGTGTGAAGCTGCATATTTATTTAACACACCTTTAATCATATTTCTTATTGCCCTATTATCTTAATTTATTTCCAAAACATTTAAAAACAACAATTTTATGCTTGTGGCTTTCAGAACCAAGCCATGGCATGTAATGTAATCTTCATCATGCCTACTTTAGAGTTCCTCGACTTTAAATGTGTTTGAAACTGTATCTGTTGCTTGTTTGGCTATGTCCTAATTTTTCTTTTTTTACCTTTGTTTTTTTAGCTTCCTTTCAACTGGCCTTTCATATGCTGGTCTGCATTTAGAATTTTTAATTGGGAAATCAACAATCTCTGGCATTGTACGGTCTACATGCTCCAAAATCTGGACCAGACTCCATCATGTGGTAATGCCGGAGCCCAAAATGCCTGACTGGTTGCGTATCTCCCGTGGATTTGAGGACATGTGCCAGTTTCCACAATGTATTGGAGCCCTAGATGGGAAGCACATCCGTGTGCGTAAGCCGCCGAACTCAGGGTCCCAATTCTATAATTGTAAACAATATTTTTCTGTAGTATTGTTGGCTTTGGTTGACACTCACTACAGGTTTATAATTGTAGATATGGGGGCCTATGGAAAAACTGGAGACTCCAGAGTCTTCAATTCTTCCATTATGGGTCGGCGGCTGCGTAATAATGAGCTTGACTTACCACCACCACGTCAGCTTCCCATCTCAAATCTGGAACCGGTGCCTCTTGTTATTGTAGCAGATGAGGCGTTCCCATTGAGCAGACATGTCATGAGGCCATATCCACAACGAACCCTTGACCACCGGCGTAGAATATTTAACTATCGCCTTTCACGTGCTCGGCGACTGGTGGAATGTGCCTTTGGCATTCTTACCGCCAAATGGAGGTGTCATGATCTGACAGTTTTAAATTGCACTGGGTGAACTTTTTTTACTTTGGAAAGTTCCAAGGTGTCTTGTCTGTCCCCGGTGGTGGTTAGCAGTATTGCACTTTAGGTTTTTGTGCACTTAATTATGGATCAGGTGTGACACCCTATAAAGGTGTGCTAGGGGTGTGCAATCACTGCCTGTGATATTGTGAGATTGTTCACTCTGAGTTGGAGAACCTGGAGGAAGGATGGAGCTGGTGAGGAGTCCTGCGCAGCTTAGCTAGGGGGGACGTGTTTCAGCTATGGTGTCTGGATGAAGGGCTGGCATGGCGTGGTGGAGTCGCAGTGATGGTGTCAGCGGGAAGTGTCTGCATGAGCTGGTGGAGTGGCGACTATGGAGAGTGGCACTCACCATGTGGGACTTGGCTGCTGAACTGGACTCAAGCATGCTCGACTTCGGGTCAGAAGCTGAACTCTTCCTTGGGACTCTGGTTCTAAGCAGCTGCAACTGGTGGTGGACTCTGCTCCAAGGCTGCACTAAGGTAAAGGATCCTGTTATGGTGATGGATCCGGGTGGAGGAGAAGACGCACGCAGGTGGTGGGCTCTGTTGCTGGGAGCGCACGCAGCAGAGCAAAGCTAAGTGGTGTTTCCCCTGTATTGTCTCTTTCCTCATGTGTGCTATTAGTGCAGTGGTGGGATTAGTCTCCGCACCGACCCATTCCCTAGTGAGGGTTTAGGGTCAGGGTGAGCAAGGGCGTTAAGGTACGCGTGCGGCGACAGGTGCGGAGCCTGTTTAGGGAATGTAAGGAGTGCAGGGACACTGGCTCAGGGGAGCTTAGGAGGTCTCCACGTCCCCCATTCCCTATCGCAGGGCCCACCATTGTTAAAGTTTCCCAGGTTCCCCTTTATTATTTAAATGTGCCTTACTGGAGGCGGGGTTTCCAGATTTTATGTATAACGTGTAATTCCCAAATTCGCCAGGTGGAGGCGGCGTATCAACCTGCACGTTTTATTATTTAAATGCGCCCCACTGGAGGCGGTGTATCCAGGGTCACGTGTGTTATGGGTCCGCCTTGCGGTATCATCTGCGTCCTGACACACGTGACCATGACAGGAGGGTCCTACAGTCGGCAATTCAGCTGAGTGAAGCTAATGTCAATGAAGTTATTAAAGCCTGTGTTGTCCTACATAACTTCACAAGGATACATGACTGCCCCTCATATGATGATGCTGAAGTGGACTCTGCTAATGTGTCTAGGCCTAGGACACATGTAAACCCACCCCGTCGTCCAATTTCCGGACTCAAAGTTCGTGATGCGTTGACAAATTATTTTGTAACACCTCAGGGTGCAACTCCATGGCAAGATGATGCCTTATCTATGTAGTGGTTTGTTAGTGTTGTGTTCTCATAAAGATTTTTGGCTTTACCTTTGTGTTAATTTTTTGTTTTACCAGTACTTGTTACTATATCTATCTAACACATTACAGAACATGTACGTACATGAACAGACACACAGAGTGAATGTAAACAAGTTTATTACTTGTTTTTTTGGGTTATTGCGGTAACATATGACCATAGTAGTTGCCTTTGGCCTAATGTTATCAGCACATTAGGATTAAACATTTCAAGGAAAACAAAAAACATCATGGACAATACACCAAACCTAACAACAAGGTAAAAATGAAAACCTACAAGTCATGGTAGGTTGGTTGTGGTGAAGGTGGGAGGCCTGTTTGGACATTTGGCCTTGGTTGCTGGGCCACATCTCTGTCCCCCTGTGCACTGGCAGGTGGCTGTGCCATCTGTTGCATCCTGGCAGGATCTATTTGTGGGTTTTGGTAGGGGTAATTCTGTAATTGTTGTGGGTAGTCCTGGTAGGGCTGCCCAAATTGCTCATATCCCCCAATATGTCCATGTCTAACATACCCATGTTGGGGCCAACCACCAACATTGGGTAAGTTAAAGTGGCCATATTGGGCATGTGCGCCCTGGCCCATATATTATATTGGACCTGTGGAGCCACATTGGGGATGTGTGCAGGCTGAGGCGGAGGTGTTGCCACCCGTGGAGGAGGAGGAGGAGGAACAGGTTCCAAGGATGGTTGACTTGTCACATCAAGTCCAACCAGCCTATCAATCTGATTCTCCTCTGACAGCTGCCACCTTTCAAGAAACTGAAAGACACTGCGGGGATTATAGGGTGGTGTGCTGGCATCCAAGACGATTTGGAGAGCCCCTCTCGTACGCAGCCTGTACCCACGGGGAATTGCCCTCAAATACTGTGCCAGACTGCGCCCATATGCCTCCTCCCCATCATCATGAACAGCTGTCGACAAGTAGTCCAATACACCTCGGTCAACCTGCATCCTTGTTCCCGAAGCTGCTCCTTCTCTCCTGCGCCTGCCTCATCGTGGTAGGGCAGAAGGCTGTGGCGAGGTCTCCAGTGGCATGGTGGGGCTGCTACTGTTGCCCCGGTCATCAGGCTGTGCTGGCTGGCAAACTGATTCTGGTGGTGGTGATCTTGGTGGTGGTGCTGGTGTTGCTCTGGGAAGTCCAGAAGATGGGCCGGAGCCTGCAGCAACATCCGACTCAGGATTATTCAGCACCTCAGAGTCGGAACCCGTCTCCCTCTCTGTGAGGTTTGACTCGGTGCTACAATGGTAAAAATCACATCAAGTAAATTGTGCTTACAGAATATACAAAGTACTACATTAAACCATGTACTTACGGTCTCAGCTCCATCACAGGAGCCAGGAAATGTAGGCGGTCGTAATAGAGGTATTTCCTCTTTGTGGTTCCGGCCGCTCCACTATGGGACCTCAGCTGTCTCTCCCTCCTATATGTGTCCCTGCAGCTGCGCCAACTCCTTGTCACATCAGTCACTACAATGTTAACAAAAACACAGGATTTTGTTACAACACACATATGGCTATGGAATCAAGGGTTACCCAATGCTTAGGCACACATTTTGCAAATGATAGGATTTATATTCCAGTTGACTCCACACCAATCAACCAAAAAAAAAAAAGGTTGAGGCCTACTACAAAGGACCTTCGAAACAACATATTTGCTAACCAAATTTAAAAAAACCTGTGGTAATAATGCGAACATCTATGCTGTTTTTATTACAAAAACACTAGTTATATAGTGGCTAAGATACGGGCCCAAAAAAATTGAAGATCTCTGCATTTGGTGGCAGAACAATTAGCTAACTAAATCAAACTTTTTTCACGCAAAATCTTCATGCTGCCACCAGTCAGGGATTTGGAATGTAGATGTAGTAAACATGGACCAAAAAAATAAAGGTGAAGTCATTAATTACTGGTATCTGAGCAATGACTTATTGGGCCTTACATTGTGCAGACTAGATTAGGGGATTTGATTATGTGAACACATTCTTTCACTTACTAATTTGGTCCTGCTCCTCCCGAGGTCTTGCCGCATATCCAGGGAACATCTGGCCACAGATTCTTGTCCACGCTGCCTCCCTGCGTCTGCGGTCAGCATAGTGGGGATCTCTCTGGTCCCATAGTTCTGGCCTTTCCTGGACCAGAACTATCAGCATTTCCACATTGACTGGCGTGGACATGATGGAGGACTCCGTGGAGGCGTTCTTCCTGGTTCTTTTTTATGCTGCTTGAGAAATTTGCATACCCAAGCTTCCTGGCCATGCCTCCTGCTCTATCCTGTTGCCCAGTAGAAGTCTTGAGATTTAATAGCAAGTCACACGTGTGGTGCGTTTTCCATGCGATTTTTTATTGCATCCATAGACTTGCATTGTCGAATCCGATCCGAAAATCGGTGACAATCGCAGCATGCTGCGATTGTCTCGGTCCGACGATCGGATCCAATAAAAAAATCACATGATGTGACCAGCACCATAGAATAACATGGGTTCGAATGCAATGCGATTTTTTTATCGCATTGCATTCGCCCGTTTTAATCGCTAGTGTGACCCCGGCCTTATAGTGAATGTGGCTCTGCGGAGTGGGCGGGGCTCTACACTCAGCTTTATATATATAGATATATATATATATAGATATAATCATTATAATTTGCTATAATTATCTGTAGTTAGTTACTATGCCCAGGCAGCGCCGGGCTCTTCAACTAGTGTTGTTATGGAAATATATATGTATTTCATATAGATCTCACTTGCCTGCTATAGGCTATATACTCCATATACTGCTATATACTCATGTACTCTTATATATTCTTATATGCACACAGAAACATATTCACAGTTTGAACCTTGTAACTAGTTGGTGGAAATGACCTACTGCCCCTCCATGAGATAGTCTGGGGAGCAGATGGTATTTTATGATAGCATTGTCTTGTGATATTTGTCCCAGACATAGAAAGAGGAAGTTTAGGCCAGATGTGCCAGCCGATATCAGAACATTGCTGACAAATGTAAGACAAAGAGCAGTATATCATCTGATGCTTAAGTCACCTTAGGTCGACGTCCATATATGTTTATGCATTAAAACTGACCAATTAGCTAAGAAGTAAAGCCTCTATGTTAATGAGTAGCCACACCTTTCTGTACAACTGATAAAACCAAGTATATTCAATAAACTTCCAGAGTTTTGCTGGGAGGTATTGCTGCCAACCAAGTCTGGCATCTTTCCTTCTTTGAGCGCTCAATAAGACTCTGTCTAATCAGGACAGGGCACAGTACGCACAGGGGTAAATCTACCCAAATCAAAAGTAAATCCATCCACAACAGTGTTATATAAGGCTGTGTGCACACGCTGCGGATTTTGCTGCGGTTCCGCAGCGGTTTTGGCCGCTGCGGACCCGCAGCAGTTTTTGCTGCGGTGTACAGTACAATGATTCCCTATGGGAATCAAAAACCACAGTGCAGACGGTGCGGAATTTTCCGCGCGGATTATCTGCGGTTTTCAATCCGCAGAAAGAATTGACATGTCAATTCTTTCTGCGGATTCCCCTGCGGTTTGCCATCTCCTCCATTGAGGAGATGAAAAACCGCAGGGCAAAACCGCAGAGCAATCCGCAGGTAAAACCGCAGGTATTTTGACCTGCGGTTTCACCTGCGGATTTTACAAAATCTGCGCGGATGATTCCGCACCTAATCCGCAGCGTGTGCACACAGCCTAAGATCCATATTTATAGTGGTTTGAAAAAACCACTATATTGTAATCCGAACGCTGCTAACATATTCTTCTTATTTTCCAGCTGATTTCCGCAATTAATGCGGACCGAACCGCTACACGCACAGACTCCGTTGAGGTGTCGTTTCGAAGCCAGCCTCCATGAGAGGTGTGCTAAGTATTTTTCGTGTCGATCGGATTTGTAGTTTTTGCGCAATTTGCGTTTGAAAATTTTTTTTCCCATCATTGGAATGCACTGTCTCCAATGCTTTTCAATGGGAAGCTTAAAACATGCCCTGAGGCGATTGAAATGGCAGTTGAGCTCATTGATATGCGCAGGCACACCCAGTTACTATGCCAACGACTACAAACGTCACATGACGACCCCAGGAGAGAGCTTCTGCCACATAATATCAGCTCAGCAAAACCCACAGCACAAATGCAAATCTAGCTTCATCACATGACGCATGCCCCTGAGAGAGAATGTGTGCGCCAAAGTGGATTTAGAAGCCCAGTGAGCCACCCTGGCTCTTAAAGGGCCGACGCGCCAAAGTGATTCTTAAAGAGCCGGCGCACCAAAATGAGTCTTAAAGGGCCGGCACGCCAAATCGAAAGCTGAGAGACCCAAGGCTCCAAATCGGAGGCTGATAGACCCTGACCTACAAAAAGGAGGCTGAGCAACCCTGGCATCCAAATCGGACCCAGAGTGGCCCCGCCCACCAAATCGAACCCAGAGTGGCCTCGCCCACCAAATCAGACCCAGAGTGGCCCCGCCCACCAAATTGGACCCTGAGGAGCCCCACCCACAAAATCGGACCCTAAGGGGCCCCACCCACAAAATCGGACCCTGAGGGGCCCAAACCACAAAATCGGACCCTGAGGGGCCCCAACCACAAAATCGGACCCTGACTGGCCCCAGCCACAAAATCGGACCCTGACGGGCCCCGGCCACAAAATCGGACCCTGAGGAGCCCCGCCCTCAAAATCGGACACTGAGTAGACCCGGCCACAAAATCAGACCCAGAGGGGCCCCAACCACAAAATCGGACCCTGAGGGTTCCCGGCCACAAAATCGGACCCTGAGGGGCCCCACCCTCAAAATCGGATCCTGAGGGGCCCAACCAACAAAATCGGACCCTGAGGGGCCCCAGCCACAAAATCGGACCCTGAGGGGCCCCAGCCACAAATACGGACCCTGAGCGCCCCCAACCACAAAATCGGACCCTGAGGGGCCCCAACCCCAAAATCGGACCCTGAGGGGCCCCGGCCACAAAATCGGACCCTGAGAGACCCCGGCCACAAAATCGAACCTTGAGGGGCCCCACCCACAAAATTGGACCCTGAGGGGCCCCGCCCACCAAATCGGACCCTGAGGGGCCCCGCCAACCAAATCGGACCCAGAGGGGCCCCGCCAACCAAATCGGACTCTGAGGGGCCCCGCCAACCAAATCGGACCCTGAGGGGCCCAACCAACAAAATCGGACCCTGAGGGGCCCCGGCCACAAAATCGGACCCTGAGGGGCCCCGGCCACAAAATCGGACCCTGAGGGGCCCCAGCCACAAAATCGGACCCTGAGGGGCCCAACCAATAAAATCGGACCCTGAGGGGCCCCAGCCACAAAATCTGACCCCGAGGGGCCCCGGCCACAAAATCGGACCCTGAGGGGTCCCGGCCACAAAATCGGACCCTGAGGGGTCCCGGCCACAAAATCGGACCCTGAGGGGCCCCGCCCACCAAATCGGACCCTGAGGGGCCCCGCCCACCAAATCGGACCCTGAGGGGCACTGCCCACTAAATCGGACCGAGAGAGGCCACGCCCACCAAATCGGACCCTGAGGAGCCCCGCCCACCAAATCAGACCCCGAGGGGCCCCGCCCACCAAATCAGACCCTGAGGGGCCCCGCCCACCAAATTGGACCCAGAGTGGCCCACCAAAATGGACCCAGGGGGCTCCAACCACAAAATCAGACCCTAAGGGGCCCCACCAACAAAATCGGACCCTGAGTAGACCCGGCCACAAAATCAGACACTGAGGGGCCCCAACCACAAAATCGGACCCTGAGGGGCCCCGGCCACAAAATCGGAACCTGAAGGGCCCCGGCCACAAAATCGGACCCTGAGCGGCCCAAACACAAAATCGGAACCTGAGGGGCCCCAGCCACGAAATCGGACCCTGAGGGGCCCCGGCCACGAAATCGGACACTGAGGGGCGCCGGCCACAAAATCGGACCCTGAGGGGCCCCAACCACGAAATCAGACCCTGAAGGGCCCCGGCCACAACATCGGACCCTGAGGGCCCCCAACCACAAAACCGGACCCTGAGAGGCCCCAACCACAAAATCGGACCCTGTGGGGCCCCACCACAAAATCGGACCCTGAGGGGCCCAACCAACAAAATCGGACCCTGAGGGGCCCCAGCCACAAAATCGGACCCTGAGGGACCCAACCAACAAAATCGGACCCTGAGGGGCCCCGGCCACAAAATCGGACCCTGAGCGGCCCAACCACAAAATCGGACCCTGAGGGGCCCCGGCCACAAAATCGGACCCTGAGGGGCCCCGGCCACAAAATCGGACCCTGAGGGGCCCAACCAATAAAATTGGACCCTGAGGGGCCCCAGCCACAAAATCTGACCCCGAGGGGCCCCGGCCACAAAATCGGACCCTGAAGGGTCCCGGCCACAAAATCGGACCCTGAGGGGCCCCAGCCACCAAATCGGACCCTGAGGGGCACTGCCCACTAAATCGAACCGAGAGAGGCCACACCCACCAAATTGGACCCTGAGGAGCCCCGCCCACCAAATCAGACCCCGAGGGGCCCCGCCCATCAAATCAGACCCTGAGGGGCCCCGCCCACCAAATTGGACCCAGAGTGGCCCCGCCCACCAAAATGGACCCAGGGGGCTCCACCCACAAAATCAGATCCTAAGGGGCCCCACCCACAAAATCGGACCCTGAAGGGCCCCGGCCACAAAATCGGACCCTGAGCGGCCCAAACACAAAATCGGAACCTGAGGGGCCCCAGCCACGAAATCGGACCCTGAGGGGCCCCTGCCACGAAATCGGACACTGAGGGGCGCCGGCCACAAAATCGGACACTGAGGGGCCCCAACCACGAAATCAGACCCTGAGAGGCCCCAACCACAAAATCGGACCCTGAGGGGCCCCAACCACAAAATCGGACCCTGAGAGACGCCGGCCACAAAATCGAACCCAGAGGGTCCCCGCCCACAAAATCGGACCCTGAGGGGCCCCGCCCACAAAATCGGACCCTGAGTAGACCCGGCCACAAAATCAGACCCTGAGGGGCCCAACCAACAAAATTGGACCCTGAGGGGCCCAAGCCACAAAATCGGACCCTGAGGGGCCCCGGCCACAAAATCGGACCCTGAGGGGCCCCGGCCACAAAATCAGACCCTGAGAGGCCCCTGCCATAAAATCAGACCCTGAGGGGCCCCGGCCATAAAATCGGACCCTGAGGGGCCCCGGCCATAAAATCGGACCCTGAGGGGCCCCGGCCACAAAATCGTACCCTGAGGGGCCCCGGCCACAAAATCAGACCATGAGGGGCCCCACCCACAAAATCGGACCCTGAAGGGCCCCACCCATAAAATCGGACCCTGAGGGGACCCACCCACAAAATCGGACCCTGAGGGGACACACCCACAAATTCAGACCCTGAGAGGCCCCACCCACAAAATTGGACCCTGAGGAATCCCGGCCACTAATTCAAATCCTGAGGAGCCCAGGCCACCGAATCGGATCCTGAGGGGCCCCACCCACCAAATCAGACCCTGAGGCCAAAGTGGCCCCTGAGAGGCACCCACATTTAAAACGGATCCTGAGTTGAAAGTCTTGCAGGGGCAGCAGCCAAGTCTCTCTTAAAGGGGCAGCCCAGGCACCATTTCAAACCACTATCTGTACTTCCTTCAGGAAATACACATCTAGTTATAGTGGTTTGAAAAAACCACTATATTGTAATCCGAACGCTGCTAACTTATTCTTCTTATTATTATTATTAAGTTGATTTCCGCAATTAATGCGGCCCGAACGGCTACACGCACAGACTCCGTTGAGGTGTCGTTTCGAAGCCAGCGTCCATGAGAGGTGTGCTAAGTATTTTTCGTGTTGATCGGATTTGTAGTTTTTGCGCAATTTGCGTTTGAAAATTTTTTTCCCGTCATTGGAATGCATTGTCTCCTATGCTTTTCAATAGGAAATGGCAAAACGTGCCCTGAGGCAATTGAAATGACAGTTGAGCTCATTGATATGCGCAGGCAGACCCAGTTACTATGCCAACGCCTACGAACTTCACTTGAACCCCAGCACAGAGCCTCTGCCACATAATATCAGCTCTTAAAGCGAAACTCACAGCACAAATGCAAATCTAGCTTCATCACATGACACATACCCCTGAGAGAGAATGTGTGCGCCAAAGTGGATTTAAAAGAAGCCCAGTGAGCCAAACTAGCTCTTAAAGGGCCAACGCGCCAAAGTGATTGTTAAAGGGCCAGCGCACCCAAATGAGTCTTAAAGGGCCGACACACCAAATCGGAGACTGAGCCACCCCGGCCTCCAAATCGGAGGCTGAGCCACCCCGGCCTCCAAATCGGAGGCTGAGCCACCCCGGCCTCCAAATCGGAGGCTGAGCCACCCCGGCCTCCAAATCGGAGGCTGAGCCACCCCGGCCTCCAAATCGGAGGCTGAGCCACCCCGGCCTCCAAATCGGAAGCTCAACGACCCCGGCCTCCAAATTGGAGGCTGAGCGACCCCAGCCTCCAAATCTTACCCAGAGTGGCCCCACCCACCAAATCAGACCCAGAGAGGCCCCGCCCACCAAATCGGACCCTGAGGGGCCCTGCCCACCAAATCGGACCCTGAGGGGCCCCGGCCACAAAATCGGACCCTGAGGGGCCCCGGCCACAAAATCGGACCCTGAGGGGCCCTGCCCACCAAATTGGACCCTGAGGGGCCCCGCCCACCAAATCGGACCCTGAGAGGCCCCACCCACAAAATCGGACCCTGACGGGCCCCGGCCACAAAATCGGACCCTGAGGGGACCCACCCACAAATTTGGACCCTGAGGGGTTCCGGCCACAAAAATCGGATCCTGAGTGGCCCCGGCCACAAAATCGGACCCTGAGGGGCCCCAGCCATAAAATCGGACCTTGAGGGGCCCCACCCACCAAATCAGACCCTGAGGGGCCCCGGCCACCAAATCGGACCCTGAGGGGCCCCGGCCACCAAATCGGACCCTGAGTGGCCCCGGCCACAAAATCGGACCCTGAGGGGCCCCACCCACAAAATCGGACCCTGAGGGGCCCCACCCACAAAATCAGACCCTGAGGGGCCCCACCCACAAAATCAGACCCTGAGGGGCCCCACCCACAAAATCAGGCCCTGAGGGGCCCCACCCACAAAATCAGACCCTGAGGCCAAAGTGGCCCCTGAGAGGCACCCACAGTTAAATCGCATCCTGAGTTGAAAGTCTTGCAGGGGCAGCAGCCAAGTCTCTCTTAAAGGGGCAGCCCGGGCACCATTTCAAACCACTATCTGTACTTCCTTCAGGAAATACACATCTAGTTATAGTGGTTTGAAAAAACCACTATATTGTAATCCGAACGCTGCTAACTTATTCTTCTTCTTATTATTATTAAGTTGATTTCCGCAATTAATACAGCCCGAACCGCTACACGTACAGACGCCCTTGAGGTGTTGTTTCGGAGCCAGCGTCCATGAGAGGTGTGCTAAGTATTTTTCGTGTCAATCGGATTTGTAGTTTTTGCGCAATTTGCATTTCAAATTTTATTTCCCGTCATTGGAATGCACTGTCTCCAATGCTTTTCAATGGGTAATGGCAAAACATGCCCTGAGGCGATTGAAATGGCAGTTGAGCTCATTGATATGCGCAGGCAGACCCAGTTACTATGCCAACGCCTACGAACGTCACATGACATCCCAAGGACAGAGCTTCTGCCACATAATATCAGCTCTTAAAGTGAAACCCACAGCACAAATGCAAATCTAGCTTCATCACATGACACATGCCCCTGAGATAGAATGTGCGACAAAGTGGATTTAGAAGCCCAGTGAGCCACCCTGGCTCTTAAAGGGTCGACGTGCCACAGTGATTCTTAAAGGGCCAGCGAACCGAAATGAGTCTTAAAGGGCCGGCGCGCCAAATCGAAAGCTGAGTGACCCCGGACTCCAAATCGGAGGCTGAGCCACCCCGGACTCCAAATCGGAGGCTGAGCCACCCCGGACTCCAAATCGGAGGCTGAGCCACCCCGGACTCCAAATCGGAGGCTGAGCCACCCTGGCCTCCAAATCGGACCCAGTGTGGCCCCGCTCAAAAAATCAGACCCAGAGTAGCACAGCGCACCAAATTGGATCCAGAGTAGCCCCGCCCACCAAATCGGACCCAGAGGGGCCCCGCCCATCAAATCGGACCCTGAGGGGCCCCGCCCACCAAATCGGAACCTGAGTAGCCCCGCCCACCAAATCGGACCCAGATTGACCCCGCCCACCAAATCGGACCCCGAGGAGCCCCGCCCACCAAATCGGACCCAGAGGTGCCCCGCCCACCAAATCGGACCCTGAAAGGCCCCGCCCACCAAATCGGACCCAGAGGGGCCCCGCCCACCAAATCGGACCATGAGGGGCCCCGCCCACCAAATCGGACCATGAGGGGCCCCGCCCACCAAATCGGACCATGAGGGCCACCGCCCACTAAATCGGACCCAGAGTGGCCCCCGCCCACCAAAATGGACCCAGGGGCTCCACCCACAAAATCAGACCCTAAGGGGCCCCACACACAAAATCGGACCCTGAGTGGGCCCGGCCACAAAATCAGACCCTGAGGGGCCCCAACCACAAAATCGGACCCTGAGAGACCCTGGCCACAAAATCGAACCTAGAGGGCCCCTGTCACAAAATAGGACCCTCAGGGGCCCCAACCACAAAATCAGACCCTGAGGTGCCCCGGTCACAAAATTGGACCCTGAGGGGCCCCACCCACAAAATCAGACCCTGAGGGACCCCGGCCACAAAATCGGACCCTGAGGGGCCCCACCCACAAAATCGGACCCTGAGGGGATCCGGCCACAAAATCAGACCCTGAGGGGCCCCACTCACAAAATCGGACCCTGAGGGGCCCCAACCACAAAATCGGACCCTGAGGAGCCCCAACCACAAAATCGGACCCTGAAGGGGCCCCGGCCACAAAATCGGACCCTGAGGGACCCCGCCTACAAAATTGAACCCTGAGGGGCCCCAACCACAAAATCAGATCCTGAGGGGCCCCACCCACAAAATCGGATCCTGAGGGGCCCCACCCACAATATCGGACCCTGAGGGGCCCCACCCACAAAATCAGACCCTGAGGGCCCCGGTCACAAAATTGGATCCTGAGGGGCCCCAACCACAAAATCGATCCCTGAGGGGCCCCAACCACAAAATCGGACCCTGAGGGGCCCCACCCACAAAACTGGACCCTGAGGGGCCCCACCCACAAAATTGGACCCTGAGGGGATCCGGCCACAAAATCAGACCCTGAGGGGCCCCGGCCACAACATCGGACCCTGAGGGGCCACACTCACAAAATCGGACCGTGAGGGGCCCCAACCATAAAATCGGACCCTGAGGGGCCCCAACCACAAAATCGGACCCTGAGGGGCCCCGGCCACAAAATCAGACCCTGAGGGGCCCCGGCCACAAAATCGGACCCTGAGGGGCCCCGCCTACAAAATCGAACCCTGAGGGGCCCCAACCACAAAATCGGATCCTGAGGGGCCCCACCCACAAAATCGGATCCTGAGGGGCCCCACCCACAATATCGGACCCTGAGTGGCCCCACCCACAAAATCAGACCCTGAGGGCCCCGGTCACAAAATTGGATCCTGAGGGGCCCCAACCACAAAATCGATCCCTGAGTGGCCCCAACCCCAAAATCGGACCCTGAGGGGCCCCACCGACAAAATTGGACCCTGAGGGGCCCCACCCACAAAATTGGACCCTGAGGGGCCCCACCCACAAAATCAGACCCTGAGGGACCCCGGCCACAAAATTGGACCCTGAGGGGCCCCACCCACAAAATCAGATCCTGAGGGCCCCGGTCACAAAATTGGATCCTGAGGGGCCCCAACCACAAATCGATCCCTGAGGGTCCCCAACCACAAAATCGGACCCTGAGGGGCCCCACCCACAAAACTGGACCCTGAGGGGCCCCACCCACAAAATTGGACCCTGAGGGGCCTCGGCCAAAAAATTGGACCCTGAGGGGCCCCAGCCACAAAATTGGACCCTTAGGGGCCCCGGCCACAAAATCGGACCCTGAGGGACCCCGGCCACAAAATCGGACCCTGAGGGACCCCTCCCACAAAATCGGACCCTGAGGGGATCCGGCCACAAAATCAGACCCTGAGGGGCCCCGGCCACAACATCGGACCCTGAGGGGCCACACTCACAAAATTGGACCCTGAGGGGCCCCAACCACAAAATCGGACCCTGAGGGGCCCCGGCCACAAAATCGGACCCTGAGGGGCCCCGGCCACAAAATCGGACCCTGAGGGGCCCCACCGACAAAATTGGACCCTAAGGGGCCCCACCCACAAAATTGGACCCTGAGGGGCCCCACCCACAAAATTGGACCCTGAGGGGCCCCGGCCAAAAAATTGGACCCTGAGGGGCCCCACCCACAAAATTGGACCCTGAGGGGCCCCGGCCACAAAATCGGACCCTGAGGGACCCCGGCCACAAAATCGGACCCTGAGGGGCCCCACCCACAAAATCGGACCCTGAGGGGATCCGGCCACAAAATCAGACCCTGAGGGGCCCCGGCCACAACATCGGACCCTGAGGGGCCCCACTCACAAAAACGAACCCTGAGGGGCCCCAACCACAAAATCGGACCCTGAGGGGCCCCAACCACAAAATCAGACCCAGAGGGGCCCCGGCCAAAAAATTGGACCCTGAGGGGCCAAACCCACAAAATCGGACCCTGAGGGGATCCGGCCACAAAATCAGACCCTGAGGGGACCCGGCCACAACATCGGACCCTGAGGGGCCCCACTCACAAAATCGGACCCTGAGGGGCCCCAACCACAAAATCGGACCCTGAGGGGCCCCGGCCACAAAATCGGACCCTGAGGGGCCCCGGCCACAAAATCGGACCCTCACGGGCCCGGCCACAAAATCGGACCCTGAGGGGCCCCGGCCACAAAATCGGACCCTGAGGGGCCCCGCCTACAAAATTGAACCCTGAGGGGCCCCAAACACAAAATCGGATCCTGAGGGGCCCCACCCACAAAATCGGATCCTGAGGGGCCCCACCCACAATATCGGACCCTGAGGGGCCCCACCCACAAAATCAGACCCTGAGGGCCCCGGTCACAAAATTGGATCCTGAGGGGCCCCAACCACAAAATCAATCCCTGAGGGGCTCCACCGACAAAATCGGACCCTGAGGGGCCCCACCCACAAAATTGGACCCTGAGGGGCCCCGGCCAAAAAATTGGACCCTGAGGGGCCCCACCCACAAAATCAGACCCTGAGGGGCCCCACCCACAAAATCGGACCCTGAGGGGATCCGGCCACAAAATCAGACCCTGAGAGGCCCCGGCCACAACATCGGACCCTGAGGGGCCCCACTCACAAAATCGTACCCTGAGGGGCCCCAACCACAAAATCGGACCCTGAGGGGCCCCAACCACAAAATCGGACCCTGAGGGGCCCCGGCCAAAAAATTGGACCCTGAGGGGCCCCATCCACAAAATCAGACCCTGACGGACCCCGGCCACAAAATCAGATCCTGAGGGGCCCCAACCACAAAATCGGACCCTGAGGGACCCCGGCCACAAAATCGGACCCTGAGGGACCCCTCCCACAAAATCGGACCCTGAGGGGATCCGGCCACAAAATCAGACCCTGAGGGGCCCCGGCCAAAACATCGGACCCTGAGGGGCCACACTCACAAAAGTGGACCCTGAGGGGCCCCAACCACAAAATCGGACCCTGAGGGGCCCCGGCCACAAAATCGGACCCTGAGGGGCCCCGGCCACAAAATCGGACCCTGAGGGGCCCCACCGACAAAATTGGACCCTAAGGGGCCCCACCCACAAAATTGGACCCTGAGGGGCCCCACCCACAAAATTGGACCCTGAGGGGCCCCGGCCAAAAAATTGGACCCTGAGGGGCCCCACCCACAAAATTGGACCCTGAGGGGCCCCGGCCACAAAATCGGACCCTGAGGGACCCCGGCCACAAAATCGGACCCTGAGGGGCCCCACCCACAAAATCGGACCCTGAGGGGATCCGGCCACAAAATCAGACCCTGAGGGGCCCCGGCCACAACATCGGACCCTGAGGGGCCCCACTCACAAAAACGAACCCTGAGGGGCCCCAACCACAAAATCGGACCCTGAGGGGCCCCAACCACAAAATCAGACCCTGAGGGGCCCCGGCCAAAAAATTGGACCCTGAGGGGCCAAACCCACAAAATCGGACCCTGAGGGGATCCGGCCACAAAATCAGACCCTGAGGGGCCCCGGCCACAACATCGGACCCTGAGGGGCCCCACTCACAAAATCGGACCCTGAGGGGCCCCAACCACAAAATCGGACCCTGAGGGGCCCCGGCCACAAAATCGGACCCTGAGGGGCCCCGGCCACAAAATCGGACCCTCACGGGCCCGGCCACAAAATCGGACCCTGAGGGGCCCCGGCCACAAAATCGGACCCTGAGGGGCCCCGCCTACAAAATTGAACCCTGAGGGGCCCCAAACACAAAATCGGATCCTGAGGGGCCCCACCCACAAAATCGGATCCTGAGGGGCCCCACCCACAATATCGGACCCTGAGGGGCCCCACCCACAAAATCAGACCCTGAGAGCCCCGGTCACAAAATTGGATCCTGAGGGGCCCCAACCACAAAATCAATCCCTGAGGGGCTCCACCGACAAAATCGGACCCTGAGGGGCCCCACCCACAAAATTGGACCCTGAGGGGCCCCACCCACAAAATTGGACCCTGAGGGGCCCCGGCCAAAAAATTGGACCCTGAGGGGCCCCACCCACAAAATCAGACCCTGAGGGGCCCCACCCACAAAATCGGACCCTGAGGGGATCCGGCCACAAAATCAGACCCTGAGAGGCCCCGGCCACAACATCGGACCCTGAGGGGCCCCACTCACAAAATCGTACCCTGAGGGGCCCCAACCACAAAATCGGACCCTGAGGGGCCCCAACCACAAAATCGGACCCTGAGGGGCCCCGGCCAAAAAATTGGACCCTGAGGGGCCCCATCCACAAAATCAGACCCTGACGGACCCCGGCCACAAAATCAGATCCTGAGGGGCCCCAACCACAAAATCGGACCCTGAGAGGCTCCGGACACAAAATCGGACTCTGAGGGGCCCCATCCACAAAATCGGACCCTGAGAGGCACCGGCCACAAAATCGGACCCTGAGGGGCCCCGGACACAAAATCGGACCCTGATGGGCCCAACCCACAAAATCAGACCCTGAGGGGCCCAACCCACCAAATCGGACCCTGAGGGGCCCCGCCCACCAATTCAGACCCGGAGGGGCCCCGCCCACTAAATCAGATTCTGAAAGGCCCCAACCACAAAATCGGACCCTGAGTGGCCCCACCCACAAAATCGGACCCTGAGGGGCCCCGCTGACCAAATTGAACTCTGAGGGGCCCCACTCACCAAATCGGACCCTGAGTGGCCCCGCCCACCAAATCAGACCCTGAGTGGCCCCGTCCACCAAATCGGACCCTAAGGGGCCCCACCCACAAAATCGGACCCTGAGGTGCCCCGGCCACAAAATCGGACCCAGAGGGACCCCACCCACAAAATCGGGCCCTGAGGGGTCCCACCCACAAAATCGGACCCTGAGGCCAAAGTGGCCCCTGAGAGGCACACACAGTTAAAACGGATCCTGAGTTGAAAGTCTTGCAGGGGCAGCAGCCAAGTCTCTCTTAAAGGGGCAGCCCGGGCACCATTTCAAACCACTATCTGTACTTCCTTCAGGAAATACACATCTAGCATTATTATTACTATTCAGTTGATTTCCGCAATTAATACAGCCCGAACCGCTACACGCACAGACTCCGTTGAGGCCTTGCTTCGAAGCCAGCGTCCACGAGTGGTGTGCTAAGTATTTTTCATGTAGATCGGATTTGGAGTTTTTGCGCAATTTGCGTTTGAAAAAACATTTTCCTCAATGCATTTCAATGGGAAAATGTTGCCATAGGGAAAACATGGCACAGTCGTGAGGTGGCAGTTAAGCTCATTGATACGCTCACCCAGTTACTATGCCAACGCCTACGAACTTCACATGACCTCTCTAGTTCAGCGTTTCTGGCAGATAATTTCAGCTCTTAAAGCGAAACCAACAGCATAAATGCAAATCTAGCTTCATCACATAACGCATGCCACTGAGAGAGAATGTGCGCCAAATTGGATTTAGAAGCCCAGTGAGCCAAACTGGCTCTTAAAGGGCCGACGCGCCAAAGTGATTCTTAAAGGGCCAGCTCACTGAATTGAGTCTTAAAGGGCCGGCGCGCCAAATCGAAAGCTGAGTGACCCCAGGCTCCAAATCGGAGGCTGAGCCACCCCGACCTCCAAATCGGAGGCTGATCCACCCTGGCCTCCAAATCGGACCCAGCGTGGCCCCGCTAAAAAAATCAGACCCTGAGTGGCCCCGCCCACCAAAACGGACCCAGTTGGCACAGCCCACCAAATCGGACCCTGAAGGGCCCCGCCCACCAAATCGGACCCAGAGGAGCACTGCTCACCAAATCGGACCCAGAGTGACCCCGCCCACTAAATCGGACCCTGAGGGGCCCCGCTCACCAAATCGGACCCTGAGGGGCCCTGCTCACCAAATTGGACCCAGAGTGGCCCCGCCCACCAAATCGGACCCCGAGGGGCCCCACATACCAAATCGGACCCTGAGGGTCCCCACCCACAATATCAGGCCCTGAGGGGCCCCACCCACAAAATCGGACCATGAGGCCAAAGATGCCCCTGAGAGGCACCCACAGTTAAAACGGATCCTGAGTTGAAAGTCTTGCAGGGGCAGCAGGCAAGTCTCTCTTAAAGGGGCAGCCCGGGCACCATTTCAAACCGCTATCTGTACTTCCTTCAGGAAATACACATCTAGTATTAATGTTGTAATCCGAACGCTGCTAACTTATTCGTATTATTCAGTTGATTTCCGCAATTAATGCGACCCGAACCGCTAAACGCACAGACTCCGTTGAGGTGTCGTTTCGAAGCCAGCATCCATGAGAGCTGTGCTAAGTAATTTTCGTGTCGATTGGATTTGTAGTTTGTGCAATTTGCGCTAGAAAATTTTTTTTCCCCGTCATTGGAATGTATTGTCTCAATGCTTTTCAATGGGGAAATTTTGCCATAGAGAAAACATGCCCTGAGGTGATTCAAATGGCAGTTAAGCTCATTGATATGCACAGGCAGACCCAGTTACTATGCCAACGCCTACGAACTTTACATGACGCCCCCAGGACACAGTTTCTGGCAGATGATATCAGCTCTTAAAGCGAAACCCACAGCACAAATGCAAATCTAGCTTCATCACATGACGCATGTCCCTGAGAGAGAATGTACGCCAAAGTGGATTTAGAAGCCCAGTGCGCCAAACTAACTCTTAAACGGCCGACGAGCCTAAGTGATTCTTAAAGGGCCAGGGCACCAAAATGAGCCTTAAAGGGCGGGCGCGCCAAATCGAAAGCTGAGTGACCCGTCATTAATGCGGCCCGAACCGCTACACGCATAGACTCCGTTGAGGTGTCGTTTCAAAGCCAGCGTCCACGAGAGGTGTGCTAAGTATTTTTCGTGTCGATCGGATTTGTAGTTTTTGTGCAATTTGCGTTTGAAAATTTTTTTTCCTGTCATTGGAATGCACTGTCTCAATGCTTTTCAATGGGAAACTTAAGCCGTGCCCTGAGGCGATTGAAATGGCAGTAAAGCTCATTGATATGCGCAGGCACACCCAGTTACTATGCCAACGCCTACTAACGTCACATGACGCCCCCAGGACACAGATTCTGCCACATAATATCAGCTCTTAAAGCGAAACCCACAGCACAAATGCAAATCTAGCTTCATCACATGACGCATGCCCCTGAGAGAGAAAGTGCGCCAAATTGCGCCCCCACCCACCAAATCGGACTCTGAGGGGCCCTGCTCACCAAATCGGACCCTGAGGGGCCCTGCCCACCAAATCGGACCCTGAGGGGCCCCGCCCACCAAATCGGACTCTGAGAGATCCCGCCCACCAAATGGGACCCTGAGGGTCCCCGCTCAACAAATCGGACCCTGAGGGGCCCTGCTCACCAAATCGGACCCTGAGGGGCCCCACTCACCCAATCGGACCCTGAGGGGCCCCGCCCACCAAATCGGATTCTGAAAGGTCCCAACCACCAAATCGTCCCTGAGGGGCCCCGCTCACCAAATCGAACTCTGAAGGGGCCCTGCTCACCAAATTGAACTCTGAGGGGCCCCGCTCACCAAATTGGACCCTGAGGGGCCCCGCCCACCAAATCGGATTCTGAAAGGCCCCAACCACCAAAATCGGACCCTGAGGGGTCCCGCCCACCAAATCGGACCCTGACGGGCCCTGCCCACCAAATCCAACCCTGAGTTGCCTCGCCCACCAAATAGGACCCTGAGGGGCCCCGCCCACCAAATCAGACCCTGAGGGGCCCCGCCCACCATATCAGACCCTGAGGGGCCCCGCCCACCATATCAGACCCTGAGGGGCCCCACCCACCACATCGGACACTGAGTTGCCCCAAACACAAAATCGGACCCTGAGAGGCCCCGTCCACAAAATCGGACCCTGAGAGGCCCTGCCCACGAAATCGAATTCTGAAAGGCCCCAACCACCAAATCGTCCCTGAGGGGCCCCGCTCACCAAATCAGACCCTGAGGGGCCCCACCCACTAAATCGGACCGTGAGGTGCTGCATCCACCAAATCGGACCCTGAGGTGCCCCAAACACAAAATTGGACCCTGAGGGGCCCCACCCACAAAATCGGACCCTGAGGGGCCCCACTCACAAAATCGGACCCTGAGGGGCCCCGGCCACAAAATCAGACCCTGAGGGACCCTGGCCACAAAATCAGACCCTGAGGGGCCCCACCCACAAAATCGGACCCTGAGGGGATCCGGCCACAAAATCAGACCCTGAGGGGCCCCGGCCACAACATCGGACCCTGAGGGGCCCCACTCACAAAATCGGACCCTGAGGGGCCCCAACCCCAAAATCGGACCCTGAGGGGCCCCGGCCAAAAAATTGGACCCTGAGGGGCCCCATCCACAAAATTGGACCCTGAGGGGCCACGGCCACAAAATCGGACCCTGAGGGACCCCGGCCACAAAATCAGATCCTGAGAGGCCCCAACCACAAAATCGGACCCTGAGAGGCTCCGGACACAAAATCGGACTTTGAGGGGCCCCAACCACAAAATCGGACCCTGAGAGGCACCGGCCACAAAATCGGACCCTGAGGGGCCCCGGACACAAAATCGGACCCTGATGGGCCCAACCCACAAAATCGGACCCTGAGGGGCCCAACCCACCAAATCGGACCCTGAGGGGCCCCGCCCACCAAATTGGACCCTGAGAGGCCCCGCCCACCAATTCAGACCCGGAGGGGCCCCGCCCACTAAATCAGATTCTGAAAGGCCCCAACCACAAAATCGGACCCTGAGTGGCCCCACCCACAAAATTGGACCCTGATGGGCCCCGCTGACCAAATTGAACTCTGAGGGGCCCCACTCACCAAATCGGACCCTGAGTGGCCCCGCCCACCAAATCGGACCCTGAGTGGCCCCGTCCACCAAATCGGACCCTAAGGGGCCCCACCCACAAAATCGGACCCTGAGGTGCCCCGGCCACAAAATCGGACCCAGAGGGGCCCCACCCACAAAATCGGGCCCTGAGGGGTCCCACCCACAAAATCGGACCCTGAGGCCAAAGTGGCCCCTGAGAGGCACACACAGTTAAAACGGATCCTGAGTTGAAAGTCTTGCAGGAGCAGCAGCCAAGTCTCTCTTAAAGGGGCAGCCCGGGCACCATTTCAAACCACTATCTGTACTTCCTTCAGGAAATACACATCTAGCATTATTATTACTATTCAGTTGATTTCCGCAATTAATACAGCCCGAACCGCTACACGCACAGACTCCGTTGAGGCCTTGCTTCGAAGCCAGCGTCCACGAGTGGTGTGCTAAGTATTTTTCATGTAGATCGGATTTGGAGTTTTTGCGCAATTTGCGTTTGAAAAAACATTTTCCTCAATGCATTTCAATGGGAAAATGTTGCCATAGGGAAAACATGGGACAGTCGTGAGGTGGCAGTTAAGCTCATTGATACGCTCACCCAGTTACTATGCCAACGCCTACGAACTTCACATGACCTCTCTAGGACAGCATTTCTGGCAGATAATTTCAGCTCTTAAAGCGAAACCAACAGCATAAATGCAAATCTAGCTTCATCACATAACGCATGCCACTGAGAGAGAATGTGCGCCAAATTGGATTTAGAAGCCCAGTGAGCCAAACTGGCTCTTAAAGGGCCGACGCGCCAAAGTGATTCTTAAAGGGCCAGCTCACTGAATTGAGTCTTAAAGGGCCGGCGCGCCAAATCGAAAGCTGAGTGACCCCAGGCTCCAAATCGGAGGCTGAGCCACCCCGACCTCCAAATCGGAGGCTGATCCACCCTGGCCTCCAAATCGGACCCAGCGTGGCCCCGCTAAAAAAATCAGACCCTGAGTGGCCCCGCCCACCAAAACGGACCCAGTTGGCACAGCCCACCAAATCGGACCCTGAAGGGCCCCGCCCACCAAATCGGACCCAGAGGAGCACTGCTCACCAAATCGGACCCAGAGTGACCCCGCCCACTAAATCGGACCCTGAGGGGCCCCGCTCACCAAATCGGACCCTGAGGGGCCCTGCTCACCAAATCGGACCCTTAGTGGCCACACCCACCAAATCGGACCCAGAGTGGCCCCGCCCACCAAATCGGACCCCGAGGGTCCCCACCTACCAAATCGGACCCTGAGGGTCCCCACCCACAATATCAGGCCCTGAGGGGCCCCACCCACAAAATCGGACCATGAGGCCAAAGATGCCCCTGAGAGGCACCCACAGTTAAAACAGATCCTGAGTTGAAAGTCTTGCAGGGGCAGCAGGCAAGTCACTCTTAAAGGGGCAGCCCGGGCACCATTTCAAACCGCTATCTGTACTTCCTTCAGGAAATACACATCTAGTATTAATGTTGTAATCCGAACGCTGCTAACTTATTCGTATTATTCAGTTGTTTTCCGCAATTAATGCGACCCGAACCGCTAAACGCACAGACTCCGTTGAGGTGTCGTTTCGAAGCCAGCATCCATGAGAGGTGTGCTAAGTAATTTTCGTGTCGATTGGATTTGTAGTTTGTGCAATTTGCGCTAGAAATTTTTTTTCCCCGTCAATGGAATGTATTGTCTCAATGCTTTTCAATGGGGAAATTTTGCCATAGAGAAAACATGCCCTGAGGTGATTCAAATGGCCGTTAAGCTCATTGATATGCACAGGCAGACCCAGTTACTATGCCAACGCCTACGAACTTTACATGACGCCCCCAGGACACAGTTTCTGGCAGATAATATCAGCTCTTAAAGCGAAACCCACAGCACAAATGCAAATCTAGCTTCATCACATGACGCATGTCCCTGAGAGAGAATGTACGCCAAAGTGGATTTAGAAGCCCAGTGCGCCAAACTAACTCTTAAACGGCCGACGAGCCTAAGTGATTCTTAAAGGGCCGGGGCACCAAAATGAGCCTTAAAGGGCGGGCGCGCCAAATCGAAAGCTGAGTGACCCGTCATTAATGCGGCCCGAACCGCTACACGCATAGACTCCGTTGAGGTGTCGTTTCAAAGCCAGCGTCCACGAGAGGTGTGCTAAGTATTTTTCGTGTCGATCGTATTTGTAGTTTTTGTGCAATTTGCGTTTGAAAATTTTTTTTCCTGTCATTGGAATGCACTGTGTCAATGCTTTTCAATGGGAAACTTAAACCGTGCCCTGAGGCGATTGAAATGGCAGTAAAGCTCATTGATATGCGCAGGCACACCCAGTTACTATGCCAACGCCTACTAATGTCACATGATGCCCCCAGGACACAGATTCTGCCACATAATATCAGCTCTTAAAGCGAAACCCACAGCACAAATGCAAATCTAGCTTCATCACATGACGCATGCCCCTGAGAGAGAATGTGCGCCAAATTGGGCCCCACCCACCAAATCGGACCCTGAGGGGCCCCGCCCACCAAATCGGACCCTGAGGGGCCCTGCTCACCAAATCGGACCATGAGGGCCCCGCCCACCAAATCAGACTCTGAGAGATCCCGCCCACCAAATGGGACCCTGAGGGTCCCCGCTCAACAAATCGGACCCTGAGGGGCCCTGCTCACCAAATCGGACCCTGAGGGGCCCCACTCACCAAATCGGACCCTGAGGGGCCCCGCCCACCAAATCGGATTCTGAAAGGCCCCAACCACCAAATCGTCCCTGAGGGGCCCCACTCACCAAATCGGACTCTGAAGGGGCCCTGCTCACCAAATTGAACTCTGAGGGGCCCCGCTCACCAAATTGGACCCTGAGGGGCCCCGCCCACCAAATCGGATTCTGAAAGGCCCCAACCACCAAATCGGACCCTGAGGGGTCCCGCCCACCAAATCGGACCCTGACGGGCCCTGCCCACCAAATCCAACCCTGAGGGGCCTCGCCCACCAAATAGGACCCTGAGGGGCCCCGCCCACCAAATCAGACCCTGAGGGGCCCCGCCCACCATATCAGACCCTGAAGGGCCCCGCCCACCATATCAGACCCTGAGGGGCCCCACCCACCATATCAGACCCTGAGGGGCCCCATCCACAAAATCGGAGCCTGAGGGGCCCCACCCACAAAATCGGACCCTGAGGTGCCCCACCCACCACATCGGACACTGAGGTGCCCCAAACACAAAATCGGACCCTGAGAGGCCCCGTCCACAAAATCGGACCCTGAGAGGCCCTGCCCACGAAATCGAATTCTGAAAGGCCCCAACCACCAAATCGTCCCTGAGGGGCCCCGCTCACCAAATCGGACCCTGAGGGGCCCCACCCACTAAATCGGACCGTGAGGGGCCGCATCCACCAAATCGGACCCTGAGGTGCCCCAAACACAAAATCGGACCCTGAGGGGCCCCACCCACAAAATCGGACCCTGAGGGGCCCCACCCACAAAATCGGACCCTGAGGGGCCCCGGCCACCAAATTAGACCCTGAGGGGCCCCGCCCGGCAAATCGGACCCTGAGGGGCTCCGCCCACCAAATCGGACCCCACCCAACAAATCGGACCCTGATGGGCCCCGCCCACCAAATCGGACCCTGAGAGGCCCCGCCCACCAAATCGGACCCTGAAGGGCCCTGCCCACCAAATCGGACTCAGAGATCCCGCCCACCAAATCGGACCCTGAGGGGCCCCACCCACTAAATCGGACCCTGAGGGGCCGCATCCACCCAATCGGACCCTGAGGTGCCCCAAACACAAAATCGGACCCTGAGGGGCCCCACCCACAAAATCGGACCCTGAGGGGCCCCACCCACAAAATCGGACCCTGAGGGGCCCCATCCACAAAATCGGACCCTGAGGGGCCCCGCCCGGCAAATCGGACCCTGAGGGGCTCCGCCCACCAAATCGGACCCCACCCACCAAATCGGACCCTGATGGGCCCCGCCCACCAAATCGGACCCTGAGAGGCCCCGCCCACCAAATCGGACCCTGAGGGTCCCTGCCCACCAAATCGGACTCAGAGATCCCGCCCACCAAATCGGACCCTGAGGGGCCCCGCTCACCAAATCGCCCTGCTCACCAAATTGAACTCTGAGGGGCCCCACCCACCAAATCGGATTCTGAAAGGCCCCAACCACCAAATCAGACCCTGAGGTGTCCCGCCCACCAAATCAGACCCTGACGGACCCTGCCCACCAAATCCGACCCTGAGGGGCCCCGCCCACCAAATAGGACCCTGAGGGGCCCCACACACCAAATAGGACCCTGAGGGTCCCCGCCCAGCAAATCGGACCCTGAAGGGCCCCGCCCACCAAATCAAACCCTGAGGGGCCCCACCTACCAAATCGGACCCTGATGGGCCCCGGCCACAAAATCGGACCCTGAGGGGCTCCACCCACAAAATCAGGCCCTGAGGGGCCCCACCCACAAAAGCGGACCCTGAGGCCAAAGTGGCCCCTGATAGGCACCCACACTTAAAACGGATCCTGAGTTGAAAGTCTTGCAGGGGCAGCAGGCAAGTCTCTCTTAAAGGGGCCCCTGAGGGGCCCCACACACCAAATAGGACCCTGAGGGTCCCCGCCCAGCAAATCGGACCCTGATGGGCCCCGGCCACAAAATCGGACCCTGAGGGGCCCCAACCACAAAATCAGACCCTGAGGGGCACCGGCCATAAAATCAGACCCTGAGGGGCACCTGCCATAAAATCGGACCCTGAGGGGCCCCGGCCAAAAAATAGTACCCTGAGGGGCCCCACCCACAAAATCAGACCATGAGGGGCCCCACCCACAAAATCGGACCCTGAGGGGCCCCACCCATAAAATCGGACCCTGAGGGGACCCACCCACAAAATCGGACCCTGAGGGCCACACCCACAATATCGGACCCTGAGATTCCACACCCACAAAATCAAACCCTGAGGGGCCCCACCCACAAAATTGGACCCTGAGGAATCCCGGCCACTAATTCAAATCCTGAGGAGCCCAGGCAACCGAATCGTATCCTGAGGGGCCCCACCCACCAAATCAGACCCTGAGGCCAAAGTGGCCCCAGAGAGGCACCCACATTTAAAATGGATCCTGAGTTGAAAGTCTTGCAGGGGCAGCAGCTAAGTCTCTCTTAAAGGGGCAGCCCAGGCACCATTTCAAACCACTATCTGTACTTCCTTCAGGAAATACACATCTAGTTATAGTGGTTTGAAAAAACCACTATATTGTAATCCGAACGCTGCTAACTTATTCTTCTTCTTCATATTTATAGTGGTTTGAAAAAACCACTATATTGTAATCCGAACGTTGCTAACTTCTTCTTCTTCTTATTATTATTATTATTATTAAGTTGATTTCGACAATTAATGCGGCCCGAACCGCTACACGCACAGACTCCGTTGAGGTGTCGTTTCGAAGCCAGCGTCCATGAGAGGTGTGCTAAGTATTTTTCGTGTCGATCGGATTTGTAGTTTTTGCACAATTTGCATTTGAAAATTTTTTTTCCCGTCATTGGAATGCACTGTCTCCAATGCTTTTCAATAGGAAATGGCAAAACGTGCCCTGAGGCGATTGAAATGACAGTTGAGCTCATTGATATGCGGAGGCAGACCCAGTTACTATGCCAATGCCTACGAACTTCACTTGAACCCCAGCACAGAGCCTCTGCCACATAATATCAGCTCTTAAAGCGAAACTCACAGCACAAATGCAAATCTAGCTTCATCACATGACACATGCCCCTGAGAGAGAATGTGTGCGCCAAAGTGGATTTAAAAGAAGCCCAGTGAGCCAAACTAGCTCTTAAAGGGCCGACACACCAAATCGGAGACTGAGCCACCCCGGCCTCCAAATCGGAGGCTGAGCCACCCCGGCCTCCAAATCGGAGGCTGAGCCACCCCGGCCTCCAAATCGGAGGCTGAGCGACCCCGGCCTCCAAATCGGAGGCTGAGCGACCCCGGCCTCCAAATCGGAGGCTGAGCCACCCCGGCCTCCAAATCGGAGGCTGAGCCACCCCGGCCACAACATCGGACCCTGAGGGCCCCACTCACAAAATCGGACCCTGAGGGGCCCCACCCACAAAATCGGAACCTGAGGGGCCCCAACCACAAAATCGGACCCTATGGGACCCCGGCCACAAAATCGGACCCTGACGGGCCCCGGCCACAAAATCGGACCCTGAGGGGCCCTGGCCACAAAATCGGACCCTGAGGGGCCCAACCCACAAAATCGGACCCTGAGGGGCCCCGGCCACAAAATCGGACCCTGAGGGGCCCCACCCACAAAATTGGACCCTGAGGGGTTCCGGCCACAAAAATCGGATCCTGAGTGGCCCCGGCCACAAAATCGGACCCTGAGGGGCCCCGGCCAAAAAATCGGACTTTGAGGGGCCCCACCCACCAAATCAGACCCTGAGGGGCCCCGGCCACAAAATCGGACCCTGAAGGGCCCCGGCCACAAAATCGGACCCTGAGGCCAAAGTGGCCCCTGAGAGGCACCCACAGTTAAATCGTATCCTGACTTGAAAGTCTTGCAGGGGCAGCAGGCAAGTCTCTCTTAAAGGGGCAGCCCGGGAACCATTTCAAACCACTATCTGTACTTCCTTCAGGAAATACACATCTAGTATTCAGTTGATTTCCGCAATTAATGCGGCCCGAACCGCTACACGCACAGACTCCGTTGAGGTGTCGTTTCGAAGCCAGCGTCCATGAGAGGTGTGCTAAGTATTTTTCGTGTCGATCGGATTTGTAGTTTTTGCGCAATTTGCGTTTGAAATTTTTTTTCCCCATCATTGGAATGCACTGTCTCCAATGCTTTTCAATGGGAAGCTTAAAACGTGCCCTGAGGCGATTGAAATGGCAGTTGAGCTCATTGATATGCGCAGGCACACCCAGTTACTATGCCAACGCCTACGAACGTCACATGACGCCCCGAGGAGAGAGCTTCTGCCACATAATATCAGCTCTTAAAGCAAAACCCACAGCACAAATGCAAATCTAGCTTCATCACATGACGCATGCCCCTGAGAGAGAATGTGTGCGCCAAAGTGGATTTAGAAGCCCAGTGAGCCACCCTGGCTCTTAAAGGGCCGACGCGTCAAAGTGATTCTTAAAGGGCCGGCGCGCCAAATCGAAAGCTGAGTGACCCAAGGCTCCAAATCGGAGGCTGAAAGACCCTGGCCTACAAAAAGGAGGCTGAGCAACCCTGGCATCCAAATTGGACCCAGAGTGGCCCCGCCCACCAAATCAGACCCAGAGTGGCCCCACCCACAAAATCAGACCCAGAGAGGCCCTGTTAAATATTAATAATCCGTTAATTTCTTATAAGACTCAGTTCTGTACATTGCTTTAGCTTATATGACATAGGCTATTTTTAAGCTTGGCTTATGGTAGAAAGACAGCTCCATATATGTAGAGACCACGTGCTTTAGGAGATGTATATAATTCATGGCTAACTGTAGAGGTCGCTCTTCTTCCCTCACCATCATGAGAGACAGACACGAAGATGTCTCCTGTGCTGGGCCATGACATGACATAACAGCCGGTATGTTACTTTAGTACGAAGAAGCCGAACTGAGAGACAGACGCCATTTGCCATGTGAGATCCCGGAGAGAAAGAAGAATACATGCTGCTTTGCTATGAACAATGGACAATATCTCTTTCACTTATTTTTATTCACCTGTTTTTCTGTAATAACCTTTCTTTGATGGAAGAATCCAAATAAACCACTATATTTTTATCTGGTAACTAGTCCTGAGTATTTTACAGGATATGCATTATTTTACATTGGAGAGCCAGCCAGATCTGAATTTTTTGTACTTTTTTGTGAATTTCCCTCAACTTGCCCACAAGGGGGATTGGACTTTGCTAACGTCAAATCATATGTGCAAGTTATCGGGAATTCCACTACTTACAAGAATCACACAGAACCTAGAAGTAAGAATTGCCAGATAGATTGAGAAGTACTACAAGTGCCAAAGTGCCAGACGTGCTGAAACCAAGACAAGAGCCCAGCGTTGTCTATCAAAGGAACAAGCTGAGAAATTTCAAGGTAAGAGAAATGGATGTAATTAATTCTTATGCTAAGCAGAGTAGATTGAAATTTAAGTCTGTAGACAATTCTAATTCAGAAGTTTTATGGTTAAGTTTATATGCCGAGTGTGAACTCGAGAATCAAAGGTTAGATTCTAAGTTTTTCAATAGAGAAAGAGAGAGATTAAAAAATATTCTACAGATGGTAGATATATTTCATAGATCTGTGTCAGAGAAATCCAAAAATGATTGTTGTGATGTTCTCGAGATTGGCTGTAAAGTTAGGGAGATTTACTGTAATGTGGAGAAACAGTTACAAGTAGCAGCAGCCATTGAAGGTGACCTTGCAGACGTGGAACAAGATGGAGAAGTAGGAGGAGACTTCAGAACTGACGTAGAGGACGTACAAGGGAAAGACGTACCACTAAAAATAGACGACTCACAGGCCCAAACCCGAAAGAAAGTAAGAAAAATTTTGCTTAAGATATGCAAAATAATTCCTGCATATGAAAACAAAATAGATGTTTGTAGAAACTCTGAGGTTTTTGAAAGTTGTGCTGATAAATTTGATTTATCTAACGAGGAGAAGAATCAGTTGTTCAAAATGTGGATCCCTGTAACCTTTTCCAGGAGGTTATCTTTAAAGTTATCTGGTGAAACACATGAGAATTTAACTGATAAAGACAGATTACAAATTCTCATTTTTTGTTCATCAAATGAAAATCATCCAGATATTGATATTCTTCAAAAATTAAGGATTGGTCGGAAGGAATGTATTTTTACGTTCATGTCCATATATGAACGTTTGTATAGAATGCTGAGTGAGAATGTCAAAACACCGTCCCTCATAAGGAGTTTTGTAAGCAAATTTTGGTTTCTAAATCCTGCATCTCGTGTTATTGCGTCACAAAAAGATTCTTTGTTTGAATGTGCGCAATCCCTTGATTTTGCCAGAAAACACGAGAATCGTGAAAGGAAAGTAAATTGTGCTAATTTTGTGAAGACAGGCAGAGTAAAATCTTATCAGAAGCCTGTATTAGCAAAGCCTTCTAAAATGAGTTTTCCCCAAAATCAAATCTACGAAGAAAGAAAAAGAAAATCACATGTTTGTTATAAGCCATATGGAATGATGCAAAAGAACACCGAAAAGACACAAATTGAATTAAGAAAAATGATGAGTTTTGATCTTCTTTCTGTAACCAAGATGGCAGAATTTGACAGACAGAAACAGGTGGTGAGTGACATCATGGCCTGTAAACTGAATACTCTGCTCCAGGAATCTATCAGCTTTAAAATGGCAAGAACCTTTCAGGATATTTTTTGCAGAGAAATAAGTATGGGTTTAGGAATTGGCTAGAAAAAGTAATTATATATATATATATATTTTGTGTAACAGTGTTATACAATTAGTGAGTTATATGTAATTATTTTATAGAGTATAATCCTGTAGTTTTATGGTTTGTAGATATATACATAGTCATACAGTATATATAGAGTGTTTGTAGAAGTAGAAATAGTAGAACTGTATTTTTAATGAAAATTAAAATCTACATCAGTAATAATATTTAGAATATGAATATGATATTAACCTTATTTTTTATGTTTCCTTAGAATTTTCATTTCAAAGCAGGACTTAATCGGGAAAAATTCTCTTCCAAGGATTTATGCCTTTATTTACACAGGAAGTTGCAATAATTGCATGATTTTATATATCTAACCCTTAAAAGGAAATAACTAATTGCATTTTAAACCTTCACTGCATGGTTCGAATGACTACCACAGCATGTGGAATTTGTACCTTGTTCTAATAATAAGTATACCAGACCAGTATACTATGTCCCTGTTCCTTAGGGAAAGAATTTTTAAGGGGGTCTCAACTTTTGCAAACCAATGGAATTTTTTTTCTAGGCCTAAATGTCAAGTATAGCTATACATATACATATATTTATGTCATGTGGGGAATATTCAAAGAAATATTAAGAGACTAAATTGAAATAGTTTACAATGCATTGATAATTAGGATAATTTGGGTTAAAATACGTGTATTCATCACACCTTCGTATGTGAGGTATTTGGTTTAAAGTTAATATGTGACACAGTCTGAGTGACAGTGACTGAGTGTATGAGCAGCTGCTGAGCGAGTAATGTGATATGTTTGTGAGGCCTCAGGATCCTGAATGCATGAGAGAAAGGAAAAAAAAAACAAAAAAACCCAAAAGCTTTTATCTTTAGGAGAAATATGCAGATCAGTTAAATTATTAGAATATTAAGATACATAATGAAATATTATCTATACAACATATATTTCTATATTTCTATAGTAATTATTATTTCTTGATTTAGTTAATAGTGGATAAGTGCAAAGTGCAATCGCACATCAAAATGGTTTATGCAAATTAATTTTTCCAAAGGATAATTTTATGATATTCAAATTAATTTTGATGGTTACACATCTTCAGACAAATAATGGTATAAGCAAGTATAAATTCACATAATTTATACATTAATTATTTTTAATTTTGGTTTTGATAAATGAATTATTTCATAGAACAATATTTTTTGGTATTAAGGGGGAAAATATGTTTTTGATCCTGACTACATCATCACATTTGATTAATACCTCTTCTTCACACATTTTAATAGGAAAAAATATTAATAAGGTACAATGGTATAAGTATTGGGTATAATAACAAGTATTATAAAGAGTCATTTCTTTACACTAAGAGGAATTACATGCAAAGTTGCATAATTTGAATATTTTGGTAACACAAGTTTATGACAATTATGAAATAATCCAGATCATGGAAATATTAAGGGTATATGTTACTGAAGACATAACTACTCTGCATCAACATAAAGGCCTTATTCTTATTTTTATTTTTATTCTTATTTTTCATTATTTTTAATTCTTTCACCAATATTTAGTAAAGTAATATCTACTGAGAATATTGCTTCATTAAATATAGCAATTATATGGTTCTATTACTAAGGAAATGTTTCACTTCTGAGTTATATGCAACAATTCTTTTATTCATTCATTCGCTCACTCATATATTCTTATTTTGGTTCATGGCTTTACATTCCTACATATTATTAGTATAATAAATATATTCCTTATTAATAAAGATGAAAACACTGGTTACATAAAACAGTGACACCTATGGGTTGAAAAAGGTAATTACACCTATGACATAAAAATGTTCTATCACATGAAAAAATATGGATAATAATGTATTATCACTTATTATTGGTTTAATATTTCAAACATTGAAATCTATATATGGTACAAATTCTGATAATAATTATATGGATATTACTGATTGCTATGGTACGCTGTGATATTATAGGATAGGAAAATTACCGGATTTGGTATAGAATAGGGAATGAAGACTTCAAGCAAGATACTGAAATTACGTTAATAAAGACTTTTCATATTAAAATTGATTCTTATCAGTTGCAAGAAGAAGAATGCCGCGATCCAGAAGTCCCAGAGGGTAACAAAGCTATGACTTCTCAGTAAGACTGTGTTAATTACAAGTGCAGTATCCACCACTGACAGTCACAATTAAAGTGTCTAACCCGACAACCAGAGGACGGTGATCCTACGATGCTGATGTGAACTGTGTTATCACGTTCTTATCAAGTTCCAGAAGTTTTCAATCACCTGTAAAGCTTCGATGTAAAGCTGGTGAACAATAAGGTAATTGTCAGGAAGCTACAACCCTGACATATGTCCTGTGCATTAGGACAAGGACTGGTTATGGTGCTATGTTTAGCAAGGAAGAGTCATTTTAACCCTTGCTTTGCTGACCAAAGACGTCACACCTGTTCAAAGACCAGTGCCGATGGAGGATTCCAGAATATCCAAGGCGA
Organism: Dendrobates tinctorius; assembly: GCF_039654945.1. Classification (NCBI taxonomy): domain Eukaryota; kingdom Metazoa; phylum Chordata; class Amphibia; order Anura; family Dendrobatidae; genus Dendrobates; species Dendrobates tinctorius. The sequence goes on along the minus strand of NW_027361829.1, from coordinate 4,923,506 downwards.
GCCAATGTAAGCCCAGGTTTTTAAAGGTGACACTGCACAGATATTAAAGCTGCATTTCATCTATAGACTTTGTTTCTTATCAACATTTGAATTTATGGACTTTAATTTTTACACAACACGATTTCTACAACATCTATATGCTATAGAAAAACTGTGTTTTTAAAAGAACCAAGAAGAAGATAGAAGACATCAAAATGAAGACCAGATGACATCAGATGATGATGACTGAACCTGAGATGCTTCAATTTAGACTTAGGGAAGTATAATTATACATATTTTATATGAATATTGTTCACGGCTTACCATAACATGAATTCACATCAATTGTGTTATTGAGTACTTATAACGGTAATCTGATATTATTATTATGATTGATATTAAATTATTTTGTCAAAGAAGAAGAAAAGAAGAAAGAAGATCTTGTTATATTTTGAGGGTTCCAATTAATGTCTGTCTCCCTCAAAAGGGGGAATTGTTAAATATTAATAATCCGTTAATTTCTTATAAGACTCAGTTCTGTACATTGCTTTAGCTTATATGACATAGGCTATTTTTAAGCTTGGCTTATGGTAGAAAGACAGCTCCATATATGTAGAGACCACGTGCTTTAGGAGACGTATATAATTCATGGCTAACTGTAGAGGTCGCTCTTCTTCCCTCACCATCATGAGAGACAGACATGAAGATGTCTTCTGTGCTGGGCCATGACATGACATAACAGCTGGTATGTTACTTTAGTACGAAGAAGCCGAACTGAGAGACAGACGCCATTTGCCATGTGAGATCCCGGAGAGAAAGAAGAATACATGCTGCTTTGCTATGAACAATGGACAATATCTCTTTCACTTATTTTTATTCACCTGTTTTTCTGTAATAACCTTTCTTTGATGGAAGAATCCAAATAAACCACTATATTTTTATCTGGTAACTAGTCCTGAGTATTTTACAGGATATGCATTATTTTACAGGCCCCACCCACCAAATTGGACCCTGAGGGGCCCCACCCACAAAATAGGACCCTGAGGGGCCCCACCCACAAAATAGGACCCTGAGGGGATCCGGCCACAAAATCAGACCCTGAGGGGCCCCGGCCACAACATCGGACCCTGAGGGCCCCACTCACAAAATCGGACCCTGAGGGGCCCCACCCACAAAATCGGAACCTGAGGGGCCCCAACCACAAAATCGGACCCTAAGGGACCCCGGCCACAAAATCGGACCCTGACGGGCCCCGGCCACAAAATCGGACCCTGAGGGGCCCCGGCCACAAAATCGGACCCGGAGGGACCCCACCTACAAAATTGAACCCTGAGGGGCCCCACCCACAAAATCGGATCCTGAGGGGCACCACCCACAAAATCGGATCATGAGGGGCCCCAACCACAAAATCGGACCCTGAGGGGCCCCACCCACAAAATTGGACCCTCAGGGGCCCCGGCCACAAAATCGGACCCTGAGGGACCCCAGAAACAAAATCAGATCCTGAGGGGCCCCAACCACAAAATCGGACCCTGAGAGGCTCCAGCCACAAAATCGGACGCTGAGGGGCCCCAACCACAAAATCGGACCCTGAGAAGCACCGGCCACAAAATCGGACCCTGAGGGGCCCCGGCCACAAAATCGGACCCTGAGGGGCCCAACCCACAAAATCAGACTGTGTCCCCGCCCACCAAATTGAACTCTGAGGGGTCCCCCCGCCCACCAAATCGGACCCAGAGTGGTCCGCCCACCAAATCAGACCTAGAGTGGCCCCACTCACCAAATCGGACCTCGAGGGGCCCCGCTCACCAAATCGGACCCTGAGGGGCCCCACCCACCAAATCGGACCCCGAGGGGCCCCGCCCACCAAATCGGACCCCAAGGGATCCCGCCCACCAAATCGGACCCCGAGGGTCCCCGCCAACCAAATTGGACCCTGAGGGGCCCCGCCCACCAAATCGGACTCTGATAGATCCCGCCCACCAAATCAGACCCTGAGGGGCCCCGCTCACCAAATCGGACCCTGAGGGGCCCCGCTCACCAAATCGGACCTGAGGGGCCCCACCCACCAAATCGGACCCTGAGTGGCCCCGGCCACAAAATCGGACCGAGGGGCCCCACCCACAAAATCGGACCCTGAGGGGGCCCGACCACAAAATCGGACATTGAGGGGCTCCACCCACAAAATCGGACCCTGAGGGGCCCCGGCCACAAGATTAGACCCTGAGGGGCCCCAACCACCAAATCAGACCCTGAGGGGCCCCGGCCACAAAATCGGACCCTAAGGGGCCCCACCCACCAAATCAGCCCCTGAGGGGACACGGCCACCAAATCGGACCCTGAGGTGCCCCACCCACCAAATCGGACCCTGAGGTGCCCCGGCCATGAAATCAGACCCTGAGGGGTCCCCACCCACAAAATCGGGCCCTGAGGGCCCCACTCACAAAATCGGACCCTGAGGCCAAAGTGGCCCCTGAGAGGCACCCACAGTTAAAACGGATCCTGAGTTGAAAGTCTTGCAGGTGCAGCAGGCAAGTCTCTCTTAAAGGGGCAGCCCGGGCAGCATTTCAAACCACTATCTGTACTTCCTTCAGGAAATGCACATCTAGTTATAGTGGTTTGAAAAAACCACTATATTGTAATCCGAACGCTGCTAACTTATTCTTCTTATTATTATTAAGTTGATTTCCGCAATTAATGCGGCCCGAACCGCTACACGCACAGACTCCGTTGAGGTGTCGTTTCGAAGCCAGCGTCCATGAGAGGTGTGCTAAGTATTTTTCGTGTCGATCGGATTTGTAGTTTTTGCGCAATTTGCGTTTGAAATTTTTTTTTCCCGTCATTGGAATGCACTGTCTCAATGCATTTGAATGGGGAAATTTTGCTATAGACAAAACATGCCCTGAGGCGATTGAAATGGCAGTTAAGTTCATTGATATGCGCAGGCAGACCCAGTTGCTATGCCAACGCCTACGAACGTCACATGACCTCTCCAAGACAGAGCTTCTGCCACATAATATCAGCTATTAAATCAAAACCCACAGCACAAATGCAAATCTAGCTTCATCACATGACGTATGCCCCTGAGAGAGAATGTGCGCCAAAGTGGATTTAGAAGCCCAGTGAGACACCCTGGCTCTTAAAGGGCCGACGCGTCAAAGTGATTCTTAAAGAGCCGGCACACCAAAATGAGTCTTAAAGGGCCGGAGCGCCAAATCGAAAGCTGAGTGACCCAAGGCTCCAAATCGGAGGCTGATAGACCCTGGCATCCATATTGGACCCAGAGTGGCCCCGCCCACCAAATCAGACCCAGAGTGGCCCTGCCCACCAAATTGGACCCTGAGGGGCCCCACCCACAAAATCGGACCCTGAGGGGCCCCACCCACAAAATCGGACCCTAAGGGGCCCCACCCACAAAATCGGACCCTGAGGGGCCCCGGCCACAAAATCGGACCCTGAGGGGCCCCACCCACAAAATCGGACCCTGAGGGGATCCGGCCACAAAATCAGACCCTAAGGGGCCCCAGCCACAACATCGGACCCTGAGGGGCCCCAGCCACAACATCGGACCCTGAGGGGCCCCACTCACAAAATCGGACCCTGAGAGGCCCCACCCACAAAATCGGACCCTGAGGGGCCCCAACCACAAAATCGGACCCTGTGGGACCCCGGCCACAAAATCGGACCCTGACGGGCCCCGGCCGCAAAATCGGACCCTGAGGGACCCCACCTACAAAATTGAACCCTGAGGGGCTCCACCCACAAAATCGGATCATGAGGGGCCCCAACCACAAAATCGGACCCTGAGGGGCCCCACCCACAAAATTGGACCCTCAGGGGCCCCCGGCACAAAATCGGACCCTGAGGAACCCCGGCCACAAAATCAGATCCTGAGGGGCCCCAACCACAAAATCAGACCCTGAGAGGCTCCGGCCACAAAATCGGACCCTGAGGGGCCCCAACCACAAAATCGGACCCTGAGAAGCACTGGCCACAAAATCGGACCCTGAGGCGCCCCGGCCACAAAATCGGACCCTGAGGGGCCCCACCCACAAAATCAGACCCTGAGGGGCCCCACCCACAAAATTGGACCCTGAGGAATCCCAGCCACTAATTCAAATCCTGAGGAGCCCAGGCCACCGAATCGTATCCTGAGGGCCCCACCCACCAAATCAGACCCTGAGGCCAAAGTGGCCCCTGAGAGGCACCCACATTTAAAACGGATCCTGAGTTGAAAGTCTTGCAGGGGCAGCAGCCAAGTCTCTCTTAAAGGGGCAGCCCAGGCACCATTTCAAACCACTATCTGTACTTCCTTCAGGAAATACACATCTAGTTAGAGTGGTTTGAAAAAACCACTATATTGTAATCCGAACGCTGCTAACTTATTATAGTGGTTTGGAAAAACCACTATATTGTAATCCGAACGCTGCTAACTTCTCCTTATTATTATTATTAAGTTGATTTCCGCAATTAATACAGCCCGAACCGCTACACGCACAGACTCCGTTGAGGTGTCGTTTCGAAGCCAGCGTCCATGAGAGGTGTGCTAAGTATTTTTCGTGTCGATCAGATTTGTAGTTTTTGCGCAATTTGCGTTAGAAAATTTTTTTTCCCGTCATTGGAATGAATTGTCTCAATGCATTTGAATGGGGAAATGGCAAAACGTGCCCTGAGGCGATTGAAATGGCAGTTGAGCTCATTGATATGCGCAGGCAGAACCAGTTGCTATGCCAACGCCTACGAACGTCACATGACATCTCCAGAACAGAGCTTCTGCCACATAATATCAGCTCTTAAAGCGAAACCCACAGCACAAATGCAAATCTAGCTTCATCACATGACACATGCCCCTGAGAGAGAATGTGCAGAAAGTGTATTTAGAAGCCCAGTGAGCCAAACTGGCTCTTAAAGGGCCGAAGCGCCAAAGTCATTCTTAAAGAGCCGCCGCACCGAAATGAGTCTTAAAGGGCCGACGCGCCAAATCGAAAGCTGAGTGACCCCAGGCTCCAAATCGGAGGCTGAGCCACCCCGGCCTTAAAATCGGAGGCTGAGCCACCCTGGCCTCCAAATCGGACCCAGAGTGGCCCCGCCCACCAAAAACAGACCCAAAGTGGCACAGCCCACCAAATCGGACATTGAGGGCCCCCGCCCACCAAATCAGACTCAGAGTGGCCCCGCCCACCAAATCGGACCCTGAAGGGCCCCGCCCACCAAATCGGACCCAGAGGGGCCCTGCCCACCAAATCAGACCCTGAGGAGCTCCGTCCACCAAGTCGGACCCAGAGTGACCCCGCCCACCAAATCGGACCATGAAGGGCCCCGCCCGCCAAATCGGAAGCAAAGGGGCCCCAGCCACAAAATCGGACCCTGAGGGGCCCCGGCCACGAAATCGGACCCTGAGGGTCCCCGGCCACAAAATTGGACACTGAGGGGCGCTGGCCACAAAATCGGACCCTGATGGGCCCCAACCACGAAATCAGACCCTGAGGGGCCCCAGAAACAAAATCGGACCCTGAGGGCCCCCAACCACAAAATCGAACCCAGAGGGGCCCCACCCACAAAATTGGACAGTGAGGGGCCCCGCCCACAAAATCGGACCCTCAGGGGCCCGGCCCACAAAATCGGACCCTGAGGGGCACCACCCACAAAATCGGACCCTGAGGGCCCCCAATCACAAAATCGGACCCTGAGGGGCCCCAACCACAAAATCGGACCCTGAGGGGCCCCGGCCACAAAATCGGACCCTGAGAGACCCCGGCCACAAAATCGGACCCTGAGAGGCTCCGGCCACAAAATCGGATGCTGAGGGGCCCCAACCACAAAATCGGACCCTGAGAAGCACCGGCCACAAAATCGGACCCTGAGGGGCCCCGGCCACAAAATCGGACCCTGAGGGGCCCAACCCACAAAATCAGACTGTGTCCCCGCCCACCAAATTGAACTCTGAGGGGTCCCCCCGCCCACCAAATCGGACCCAGAGTGGTCCGCCCACCAAATCAGACCTAGAGTGGCCCCGCTCACCAAATCGGACCTCGAGGGGCCCCGCTCACCAAATCGGACCCTGAGGGGCCCCACCCACCAAATCGGACCCCGAGGGGCCCCGCCCACCAAATCGGACCCCGAGGGGCCCCGCCCACCAAATCGGACCCCAAGGGATCCCGCCCACCAAATCGGACCCCGAGGGTCCCCGCCAACCAAATTGGACCCTGAGGGGCCCCGCCCACCAAATCGGACTCTGATAGATCCCGCCCACCAAATCAGACCCTGAGGGGCCCCGCTCACCAAATCGGACCCTGAGGGGCCCCGCTCACCAAATCGGACCTGAGGGGCCCCACCCACCAAATCGGACCCTGAGGGGGCCCGACCACAAAATCGGACATTGAGGGGCTCCACCCACAAAATCGGACCCTGAGGGGCCCCGGCCACAAGATTGGACCCTGAGGGGCCCCAACCACCAAATCAGACCCTGAGGGGACACGGCCACCAAATCGGACCCTGAGGTGCCCCACCCACCAAATCGGACCCTGAGGTGCCCCGGCCATGAAATCAGACCCTGAGGGGCCCCACCCACAAAATCGGGCCCTGAGGGCCCCACTCACAAAATCGGACCCTGAGGCCAAAGTGGCCCCTGAGAGGCACCCACAGTTAAAATGGATCCTGAGTTGAAAGTCTTGCAGGTGCAGCAGGCAAGTCTCTCTTAAAGGGGCAGCCCGGGCAGCATTTCAAACCACTATCTGTACTTCCTTCAGGAAATGCACATCTAGTTATAGTGGTTTGAAAAAACCACTATATTGTAATCCGAACGCTGCTAACTTATTCTTCTTATTATTATTAAGTTGATTTCCGCAATTAATGCGGCCCGAACCGCTACACGCACAGACTCCGTTGAGGTGTCGTTTCGAAGCCAGCGTCCATGAGAGGTGTGCTAAGTATTTTTCGTGTCGATCGGATTTGTAGTTTTTGCGCAATTTGCATTTGAACATTTTTTTTCCCGTCATTGGAATGCACTGTCTCAATGCATTTGAATGGGGAAATTTTGCTATAGACAAAACATGCCCTGAGGCGATTGAAATGGCAGTTAAGTTCATTGATATGCGCAGGCAGACCCAGTTGCTATGCCAACGCCTACGAACGTCACATGACCTCTCCAAGACAGAGCTTCTGCCACATAATATCAGCTATTAAATCAAAACCCACAGCACAAATGCAAATCTAGCTTCATCACATGACGTATGCCCCTGAGAGAGAATGTGCGCCAAAGTGGATTTAGAAGCCCAGTGAGACACCCTGGCTCTTAAAGGGCCGACGCGTCAAAGTGATTCTTAAAGAGCCGGCACACCAAAATGAGTCTTAAAGGGCCGGAGCGCCAAATCGAAAGCTGAGTGACCCAAGGCTCCAAATCGGAGGCTGATAGACCCTGGCATCCATATTGGACCCAGAGTGGCCCCGCCCACCAAATCAGACCCAGAGTGGCCCCGCCCACCAAATTGGACCCTGAGGGGCCCCACCCACAAAATCGGACCCTGAGGGGCCCCACCCACAAAATCGGACCCTAAGGGGCCCCACCCACAAAATCGGACCCTGTGGGACCCCGGCCACAAAATCGGACCATGAAGGGCCCCGCCCGCCAAATCGGAAGCAAAGGGGCCCCAGCCACAAAATCGGACCCTGAGGGGCCCCGGCCACGAAATCGGACCCTGAGGGTCCCCGGCCACAAAATTGGACACTGAGGGGCGCTGGCCACAAAATCGGACCATGATGGGCCCCAACCACGAAATCAGACCCTGAGGGGCCCCGGAAACAAAATCGGACCCTGAGGGCCCCCAACCACAAAATTGGACAGTGAGGGGCCCCGCCCACAAAATCGGACCCTCAGGGGCCCGGCCCACAAAATCGGACCCTCAGGGGCCCGGCCCACAAAATCGGACCCTGAGGAGCACCACCCACAAAATCGGACCCTGAGGGCCCCCAATCACAAAATCGGACCCTGAGGGGCCCCGGCCACAAAATCGGACCCTGAGGGCCCCCAATCACAAAATCGGACCCTGAGGGGCCCCAACCACAAAATCAGACCCTGAGGGGCACCGGCCATAAAATCAGACCCTGAGGGGCACCGGCCATAAAATCGGACCCTGAGGGGCCCCGGCCAAAAAATAGTACCCTGAGGGGCCCCACCCACAAAATCAGACCATGAGGGGCCCCACCCACAAAATCGGACCCTGAGGGGCCCCACCCATAAAATCGGACCCTGAGGGGACCCACCCACAAAATCGGACCCTGAGGGCCACACCCATAATATCGGACCCTGAGATTCCACACCCACAAAATCAGACCCTGAGGGGCCCCACCCACAAAAATGGACCCTGAGGAATCCCGGCCACTAATTCAAATCCTGAGGAGCCCAGGCAACCGAATCGTATCCTGAGGGGCCCCACCCACCAAATCAGACCCTGAGGCCAAAGTGGCCCCTGAGAGGCACCCACATTTAAAATGGATCCTGAGTTGAAAGTCTTGCAGGGGCAGCAGCCAAGACTCTCTTAAAGGGGCAGCCCAGGCACCATTTCAAACCACTTCCTTCAGGAAATACACATCTAGTTATAGTGGTTTGAAAAAACCACTATATTGTAATCCGAACGCTGCTAACTTATTATAGTGGTTTGAAAAACCAATATATTGTAATCCGAACGCTGCTAACTTATTCTTCTTCTCCTTATTATTATTATTATTAATAAGTTGATTTCCACAATTAATACAGCCCGAACCGCTACACGCACAGACTCCGTTGAGGTGTCGTTTCGAAGCCAGCGTCCATGAGAGGTGTGCTAAGTATTTTTCGTGTCCATCAGATTTGTAGTTTTTGCGCAATTTGCATTAGAAATTTTTTTTTCCCGTCATTGGAATGAATTGTCTCAATGCATTTGAATGGGGAAATGGCAAAACGTGCCCTGAGGCGATTGAAATGGCAGTTGAGCTCATTGATATGCGCAGGCAGAACCAGTTACTATGCCAACGCCTACGAACATCACATGACATCTCCAGAACAGAGCTTCTGCCACATAATATCAGCTCTTAAAGCGAAACCCACAGCACAAATGCAAATCTAGCTTCATCACATGACACATGCCCCTGAGAGAGAATGTGCGCCAAAGTGTATTTAGAAGCCCAGTGAGCCAAACTGGCTCTTAAAGGGCCGAAGCGCCAAAGTGATTCTTAAAGGGCCACCGCACCGAAATGAGTCTTAAAGGGCCGACGCGCCAAATCGAAAGCTGAGTGACCCCAGGCTCCAAATCGGAGGCTGAGCCACCCCGGCCTTAAAATCGGAGGCTGAGCCACCCTGGCCTCCAAATCGGACCCAGAGTGGCCCCGCCCACCAAAAACGGACCCAGAGTGGCACAGCCCACCAAATCGGACATTGAGGGCCCCCGCCCACCAAATCAGACTAAGAGTGACCCCGACCACCAAATCGGACCCTGAAGGGCCCCGCCCACCAAATCGGACCCAGAGGGGCCCTGAGGAGCTCCGTCCACCAAATCGGACCCAGAGTGACCCCGCCCACCAAATCGGACCATGAAGGGCCACGCCCGCCAAATAGGAAGCAAAGGGGTCCCAGCCACAAAATCGGACCCTGAGGGGCCCCGGCCACGAAATCGGACCCTGAGGGGCCCCGGCCACAAAATTGGACAGAGGGGCGCTGGCCACAAAATCGGACCCTGAGGGGACCTAACCACGAAATCAGACCCTGAGGGGCCCCGGCCACAAAATCGGACCCTGAGGGCCCCCAACGACAAAACCGGACCCTGAGGGGCCCCAATCACAAAATCGGACCCTGAGGGGCCCCAACCACAAAATCGAACCCAGAGGGCCCCACCCACAAAATTGGACCGTGAGGGGCCCCGCCCACAAAATCGGACCCTCAGGGGCCCCGCCCACAAAATCAGACCCTCAGGGGCCCCGCCCTCAAAATCGGACCCCGAGAGGCCCCGCCCACCAGATCGGACCCTGAGGGGCCCCGCCAACCAAATCGGACTCTGAGGGGCCCCACCCACAAAATCGGACCCTGAGGGCCCCCAATCACAAAATCGGACCCTGAGGGGCCCCAACCACAAAATCGGACCCTGAGGGGCCCCGGCCACAAAATCGGACCCTGAGAGACCCCGGCCACAAAATCGAACCCAGAGGGGCCCCACCCACAAAATTGGACCCTGGGGGCCCCGCCCACCAAATCGGACCCTGAGGGGCCCCGCCCACCAAACTGGACCCTGAGGGGCCCCGCCCTCAAAATCTGACCCTGAGTAGACCCGGCCACAAAATCAGACCCAGAGTAGACCCGGCCACAAAATCGGACCCTGAGGGGCCCCAACCACAAAATCGGACCCTGATTGGCCCCGGCCACAAAATCAGACCCTGAGGGGCCCCCGCCACAAAATCAGACCCTGAGGGGCCCCACCCACAAAATCAGACCCTGAGGGGCCCCACCCACCATATCAGACCCAGAATGGCCCCCGCCCACCAAATCAGACCCTGAGGGGCCCCGCCGTCCAAATCAGACCCTGAGGGGTCCCGCCCTCCAAATCGGACCCTGAGTGGCCCCGCCCACCAAATCGCACCCTGAGGGGCCCCGCTCACCAAATCGGACCCTGAGGGGCCTTGCTCACCAAATCGGACCCTGAAGGGCCCCGCCCACCAAATCGGATTCTGAAAGGCCCCAACCACAAAATCGGACCTTGAGGGGTCCCGCCCACCAAATCTGACCCTGAGGGGCCCCGCCCACCAAATAGGACCCTGAGGGGCCCCACCCAGCAAATCAGACCATGAGGGGCCCCACCCACAAAATCGGACTCTGAGGGGCCCCACCCACAAAATCAGACCCTGAGGGGCCACACCAACAAAATTGGACCCTGAGGGATCGCGGCCACCAATTCAAACCCTAAGGAGCCCAGGCCACCGAATCGGATCCTGAGGGCCCCACCCACCAAATCAGACCCTGAGGCCAAAGTGGCCCCTGAGAGGCACCCACACTTAAAATGGATCCTGAGTTGAAAGTCTTGCTGGGGCAGCAGCCAAGTCTCTCTTAAAGGGGCAGCCCGGGCACCATTTCAAACCACTATCTGTACTTCCTTCAGGAAATACACATCTAGTTATAGTGGTTTGAAGAAACCACTATATTGTAATCCGAACGCTGCTAACTTATTATAGTGGTTTGAAAAAAACACTATATTGTAATCCGAACGCTGCAAACTTATTCTTCTTCTTATTATTATTATTAAGTTGATTTCCGCAATTAATGCGGCCCGAACCGCTACACGCACAGACTCCGTTGAGGTGTCGTTTCGAAGCCAGCGTCCATGAGAGGTGTGCTAAGTATTTTTCGTGTCGATCGGATTTGTAGGTTTTGCGCAATTTGCGTTTGAAAATTTTTTTTCCCGTCATTGGAATACAGTGTCTCCAATGCTTTTCAATAGGAAATGGCAAAACGTGCCCTGAGGCGATTGAAATGACAGTTGAGCTCATTGATAAGCGCAGGCAGACCCAGTTACTATGCCAACGCCTACGAACTTCACTTGAACCCCAGCACAGAGCCTCTGCCACATAATATCAGCTCTTAAAGCGAAACTCACAGCACAAATGCAAATCTAGCTTCATCACATGACACATGCCCCTGAGAGAGAATGTGTGCGCCAAAGTGGATTTAAAAGAAGCCCAGTCAGCCAAACTAGCTCTTAAAGGGACAACGCGCCAAAGTGATTGTTAAAGGGCCAGCGCACCCAAATGAGTCTTAAAGGGCCGACACCAAATCGGAGACTGAGCCACCCCGGCCTCCAAATCGGAGGCTGAGCCACCCCGGCCTCCAAATCGGAGGCTGAGCCACCCCGGCCTCCAAATCGGAGGCTGAGCCACCCCGGCCTCCAAATCGGAGGCTGATCGACCCCGGCCTCCAAATCGGAGGCTGATCGACCCCGGCCTCCAAATCAGAGGCTGAGCGACCCCGGCCTCCAAATCGGAGGCTGAGCCACCCCGGCCTCCAAATCGGAGGCTGAGCCACCCCGGCCTCCAAATCGGAGGCTGAGCCACCCCGGCCTCCAAATCGGAGGCTGATCCACCCCGGCCTCCAAATCGGAGGCTGATCCACCCCGGCCTCCAAATCGGAGGCTGAGCCACCCAGGCCTCCAAATCGGAGGCTGAGACACCCCGGCCTCCAAATCGGAGGCTGAGACACCCCGGCCTCCAAATCGGAGGCTGAGACACCCCGGCCTCCAAATCGGAAGCTGAGCCACCCCGGCCTCCAAATCAGAGGCTGAGACACCCCGGCCTCCAAATCGGAGGCTGAGACACCCCGGCCTCCAAATCGGAGGCTGAGCGACCCCGGTCTCCAAATCGGAGGCTGAGCGACACCGGCCTCCAAATCGGAGGCTGAGCGACCCCGGCCTCCAAATCGGAGGCTGAGCCACCCCGGCCTCCAAATCGGAGGCTGATCCACCCCGGCCTCCAAATCGGAGGCTGATCCACCCCGGCCTCCAAATCGGAGGCTGAGCCACCCCGGCCTCCAAATCGGAGGCTGAGCCACCCCGGCCTCCAAATCGGAGGCTGAGACACCCCGGCCTCCAAATCGGAAGCTGAGCCACCCCGGCCTCCAAATCGGAGGCTGAGCCACCCCGGCCTCCAAATCGGAGGCTGAGCCACCCCGGCCTCCATATCGGAGGCTGATCCACCCCGGCCTCCAAATCGGAGGCTGAGCCACCCCGGCCTCCAAATCGGAGGCTGATCCACCCCGGCCTCCAAATCGGAGGCTGATCCACCCCGGCCTCCAAATCGGAGGCTGATCCACCCCGGCCTCCAAATCGGAGGCTGAGACACCCCGGCCTCCAAATCGGAGGCTGAGACACCCCGGTTTCCAAATCGGAAGCTGAGCCACCCCGGCCTCCAAATCGGAGGCTGAGACACCCGGCCTCCAAATCGGAGGCTGAGACACCCCAGCCTCCAAATCGGAGGCTGAGCGACCCCGGCCTCCAAATCGGAAGCTGAGCGACCTCGGCCTCCAAATCGGAGGCTGAGCAACCCCGGCCTCCAAATCGGAGGCTGATCTACCCCGGCCTCCAAATCGGAGGCTGAGCCACCCCGGCCTCCAAATCGGAGGCTGATCCACCCCGGCCTCCAAATCGGAGGCTGAGCCACCCCGGCCTCAAAATCGGAGGCTGAGCCACCCCGGCCTCCAAATCGGTGGCTGAGATACCCCGGCCTCCAAATCGGAAGCTGAGCCACCCCGGCCTCCAAATCGGAGGCTGAGCCACCCCGGCCTCCAAATCGGAGGCTGAGCCACCCCGGCCTCCAAATCGGAGGCTCATCGACCCCTGCCTCCAAATCGGAGGCTCTTTGACCTCGGCCTCCAAATCGGAAGCTTAACGACCCCGGCCTCCAAATTGGAGGCTGAGCGACCCCAGCCTCCAAATCTTACCCAGAGTGGCCCCACCCACCAAATCAGACCCAGAGAGGCCCTGCCCACCAAGTCGGACCCTGAGGGGCCCCGCCCACCAAATCGGACCCTGTGGGGCCCCGCCCACCAAATCGGACCCTGAGAGGCCCCGCCCACCAAATTGGACCCAGAGTGGTCCCGCCCACCAAATTGGACCCAGAGTGGTCCCGCCCACCAAATTGGACCCAGTGGGGCTCCGCCCACAAAATCAGACCCAGAGGGGCCCCTGCCACAAAATCAGACCCTGAGGGGCCGCGGCCACAAAATTGGACCCTGATGGTCCCCGGTCACAAAATTGGACCCTGATAGGCCCCGGCCACAAAATCGGACCCTGAGGGGCCCCAACCACAAAATCGGACCCTGAGGGGACCCAACCACAAAATCGGACCCTGAGAGGCCCCGCCCACCAAATTGGACCCAGAGTGGTCCCGCCCACCAAATTGGACCCAGAAGGGCCCCACCCACAAAATTGGACCCAGAGGGGCCCCAACCACAAAATCGGACCCTGAGGGGACCCAACCACAAAATCGGACCCTGAGTGGCCCCTGACACAAAATCGGACCTGAGGGGCCCCGGCCACAAAATCGGACCCTGAGGGGCCCAGCCCACAAAATCGGACCCTGAGGGGCCCCACCCACAAAATTGGACCCTGAGGGGTTCCGGCCACAAAAATCGGATCCTGAGTGGCCCCGGCCACAAAATCGGACCCTGAGGGGCCCCAGCCACAAAATCGGACCTTGAGGGGCCCCATCCACCAAATCAGACCCTGAGGGGCCCCGGCCACCAAATCGGACCCTGAGGGGCCCCGGCCACCAAATCGGACCCCGAGTGGCCCAGGCCACAAAATCGGACCCTGAGGGGCCCCACCCACAAAATCGGACCCTGAGGGGCCCCACCCACAAAATCAGGCCCTGAGGGGCCCCAGCCACAAAATCAGACCCTGAGGCCAAAGTGGCCCCTGAGAGGCACCCACAGTTAAATCGTATCCTGAGTTGAAAGTCTTGCAGGGGCAGCAGGCAAGTCTCTCTTAAAGGGGCAGCCCGGGCACCATTTCAAACCACTATCTGTACTTCCTTCAGGAAATACACATCTAGTTATAGTGGTTTGAAAAAACCACTATATTGTAATCCGAACGCTGCTAACTTATTCTTCTTATTATTATTAAGTTGATTTCCACAATTAATACAGCCCGAACCGCTACACGCACAGACTCCGTTGAGGTGTCGTTTTGAAGCCAGCGTCCATGAGAGGTGTGCTAAGTATTTTTCGTGTCGATCAGATTTGTAGATTTTGCGCAATTTGCGTTCGAAAATTTTTTTTCCCGTCATTGGAATGAATTGTCTCAATGCATTTGAATGGGGAAATGGCAAAACATGCCCTGAGGCGATTGAAATGGCAGTTGAGCTCATTGATATGCGCAGGCAGAACCAGTTACTATGCCAACGCCTACGAACGTCACATGACATCTCCAGAACATAGCTTCTGCCACATAATATCAGCTCTTAAAGCGAAACCCACAGCACAAATGCAAATCTAGCTTCATCACATGACACATGCCCCTGAGAGAGAATGTGCGCCAAAGTGTATTTAGAAGCCCAGTGAGCCAAACTGGCTCTTAAAGGGCCGAAGTGCAAAAGTGACTGTTAAAGGGCCGGCGCACCGAAATGAGTCTTAAAGGGCCAACACGCCAAATCGAAAGCTGAGTGACCACAGGCTCCAAATGGGAGGCTGATCGACCCCCCGGCCTCCAAATCGGAGGCTGAGCCACCCCGGCCTCCAAATCGGAGGCTGAGCCACCCCGGCCTCCAAATCGGAGGCTGATCGACCCCGGCCTCCAAATCGGAGTCTGATCGACCCCGGCCTCCAAATCGGAGACTGAGCCACCCCGGCCTCCAAATCGGAGGCTGAGCCACCCCGGCCTCCAAATCGGAGGCTGAGCCACCCCGGCCTCCAAATCGGAGGCTGAGCCACCCCGGCCTCCAAATCGGAGGCTGAGCCACCCCGGTCTCCAAATCGGAGGCTGAGCCACCCCGGTCTCCAAATCGGAGACTGAGCCACCCAGGCCTCCAAATCGGAGGCTGATCGACCCCGGCCTCCAAATCGGAGTCTGATCGACCCCGGCCTCCAAATCGGAGACTGAGCCACCCCGGCCTCCAAATCGGAGGCTGAGCCACCCCGGCCTCCAAATCGGAGGCTGAGCCACCCCGGCCTCCAAATCGGAGGCTGAGCCACACAGGCCTCCAAATCGGAGGCTGAGCCACCCCGGCCTCCAAATCGGAGGCTGAGCCACCCCGGTCTCCAAATCGGAGGCTGAGCCACCCCGGTCTCCAAATCGGAGACTGAGCCACCCAGGCCTCCAAATCGGAGGCTGATCAACCCCGGCCTCCAAATCGGAGGCTGAGCGACCCCAGCCTCCAAATCTTACCCAGAGCGACCCCACCCACCAAATCGGACCCAGAGAGGCCCTGCCCACCAAACCGGACCCTGAGGGGCCCCGACTACCAAATCGGACCCAGAGGGGCCCCGCCCACAAAATCGGACCTTGAGGCCCAGGCCACAAAATCTAACCCTGAGTGATCCTGTCCACCATTTCAAGCCCTGAGGAGCCCAGGCCACAG
This sequence comes from Dendrobates tinctorius, assembly GCF_039654945.1. Taxonomy (NCBI): domain Eukaryota; kingdom Metazoa; phylum Chordata; class Amphibia; order Anura; family Dendrobatidae; genus Dendrobates; species Dendrobates tinctorius. The sequence goes on along the minus strand of NW_027361829.1, from coordinate 4,907,438 downwards.
AATCGGATCCTGAGGGGTCCCACCCACGAAATCAGACCTTGAGGGGCCCCACCCACCAAATCGGACCCTGAGGGGTCCTGGCCACAAAATCGGACCCTGATGGGCCCCAGCCACAAAATCGGACCCCGAGGGGCCCCAACCACAAAATCGGAACTTGAGGGGTCCCAAACACAAAATCGGACCCTGAGGGGCCCCGGACACAAAATCGGACCCTGAGGGTTCCCGGCCACAAAATCGGACCCTGAGGGGTCCCCGGCCAGAAAATCGGACCCTGAGGGACCCCGCCCACCAAATCAGACCCTGAGGGGCCCCGCCCACAAAATTGGACCCTGAGGGGCCCCACCCACCAAATCGGACCCTGAGGGGCCCCACCCACTAAATCGGACCCTGAGTAGCCCCACCCAACAAAACGGACCCAGAGTGGTCCCACCCACCAAATCGGACCCAGAGTGGTCCCACCCACCAAATCGGACCCAGAGTGGCCCCACCCACAAAATCGGACCCTGAGGGGCCCCAACCACAAAATCGGACCCTGAGGGGCCCCACCCACAAAATCGGACCCTGAGAGGATCCAGCCACAAAATCAGACCCTGAGGGGCCCCGCACACAAAATCGGACCCTGAGGGGCCCCACCCACAAAATCGGACCCTGAGGGGCCACACCCACAAAATCAGACCCTGAGGGGCCACACCCACAAAATCGGAGCTTGAGGAGCCCCGGCTACAAAATTGGGCCCTGAAGGGCCCCACCCACAAAATCGGACCCTGAGGGGATCCGGCCACAAAATCGGACCCTGAGGGGCCGGGGCCACAACATCGGACCCTGAGGGGCCGCGGCCACAAAATCGGACCCTGAGGGGCCACACCCACAAAATCGGAGCCTGAGGGATCCCGGCCAACAATTCAAGCCCTGAGGAGCCCAGGCCAAGGAATCAGATCCTGAGGGGCCCCACCCACCAAATCAGACCCTGAGGCCAAAGTGGCCCCTGAGAGGCACTCACAGTTAAAATGGATCCTGAGTTGAAAGTCTTGCAGTGGCAGTAGGCAAGTTTCTCTTAAAGGGGCAGCCCGGGCACCATTTCAAACCACTATCTGTGCTTCCTTCAGGAAATACACATCTAGTTATAGTGGTTTGAAAAAACCACTATATTGTAATCCGAACGCTGCTAACTTATTCTTCTTCTTATTTTCCAGTTGATTTCCGCAATTAATGCGGCCCAAATTGCTACACGCACAGACTCCGTTGAGGTGTCGTTTCGAAGCCAGCGTCTATGAGAGGTGTGCTAAGTATTTTTCATGTCGATCGGATTTGTAGTTTTTGCGCAATTTGCGTTTGAAAATTTTTTTTCCCGTCATTGGAATGCACTGTCTCAATGCATTTGAATGGGGAAATTTTGCTGTAGACAAAACATGCCCTGAGGCGATTGAAATGGCAGTTAAGCTCATTGATATGCGCAGGCAGACCCAGTTACTATGCCAACGCCTAAGAGCGTCACATGACCTCTCCAAGACAGAGCTTCTGCCACATAATATCAGCTCTTAAAGCAAAACCCACAGCACAAATGCAAATCTAGCTTCATCACATGACGTATGCCCCTGAGAGAGAATGTGCGCCAAAGTGGATTTAGAAGCCCAGTGAGCCACCCTGGCTCTTAAAGAGCCGGCGCACCAAAATGAGTCTTAAAGGGCCGGCGCGCCAAATCGAAAGCTGAGTGACCCAAGGCTCCAAATCGGAGGCTGATAGACCCTGGCCGACAAAAAGGACCCAGAGTGGCCCCGCCCATCAAATCAGACCCAGAGTGGCCCCGCCCACCAAATCAGACCCAGAGTGGCACCACCCACCAAATTGGACCCTGAGGGGCCCCACCCACAAAATCGGACCCTGAGGGGCCCCGGCCACAAAATCGAACCCAGAGGGGCCCCACCCACAAAATTGGACCCTGAGGGGCCCCGCCCACAAAATCGGACCCTGAGGGGCCCCGCCCTCAAAATCGGACCCTGAGAGGCCCCGCCCACCAAATCGGACCCTGAGGGGCCCCGGCCACAAAATCGGACCCTGAGAGACCCCGGCCACAAAATCGAACCCAGAGGGGCCCCGCCCACCAAATCGGACCCTGAGGGGCCCCGCCCACAAAATCGGACCCTGAGGGGCCCCACCCTCAAAATCTGACCCTGAGGGGCCCCGCCCACCAAATCGGACCCTGAGGGGCCCTGCCAACCAAATTGGACTCTGAGGGGCCCCACCCACAAAATCGGACCCTGAGGGCCCCCAACCACAAAATTGGACCCTAAGGGGCCCCGCCCTCAAAATCGGACCCTGAGTAGACCCGGCCACAAAATCAGACCATGAGGGGTCCCGGCCACAAAATCGGACCCTGAGGAGCCCCAGCCACAAAATCGGACCCTGAAAGCCCACACACACAAAATCGGACCCTGAGGGGCCCCGCCCACCAAATCAGACCCTGAGGGGCTCCACCCACCAAATTGGACCCTGAGAGGCCCCGCTCACCAAATCGAACTCTGAGGGACTCCGCTCACCAAATCAGACCCTGAGGGGCCCCGCCCACCAAATCAGACCCTGAGGGGCCCCACCCACCAAATTGGACCCTGAGGGGCCCCGCCCAACAAATCGACCTCTGAGGGGCTGTAATCACCAAATCAGACCCTGAGGGGCCCCGCCCCAAGAAATCGGACCCTGAGGGGCCCCGCCCACCAAATCGGACCATGTGGGGCCCCGCCCACCTAATCAGACCCTGAGGGGCCCCAACCACTAAATCAGACCCTGAGGGGCCCCGGCCACAAAATCGGACCCTGAGGGGCCCCAACTACAAAATCGGACCCTGAGGGGCCCCAAACACTAACTCGGACCCTGAGGGGCCCCGACCACAAAATCGGACCCTGAGAGACCCCAGCCACAAAATCGAACCCAGAGGGACCCCAGTCACAAAATCGGACCCTGAGCCCCAACCCACAAAATCGGACCCTGGGGGTCTCCACCCACAAAATCGGACCCTGAGGGGCCCCGGCCACAAAATCGAACCATGAGGGGCCCCGCCCACGAAATCGGACCCTGAGGGGCCTCGCCCACAAAATCAGACTCTGAGGAGCCCCGCCCACAAAATCGGACCCTGAAGGGCCCCGCCCACCAAACCGGACCCTGAGGGGCCCCGGCCACAAAATCGGACCCTGAGGGGCTCCAACCACAAAATTGGACCCTGAGAGACCCCGGCCACAAAATTGAACCCAGAGGGGCGCCGGCCACAAAATCAGACCCTGAGGGGCCCCAATCACAAAATCAGACCCTCAAGGGCCCCGTCCACAAAATCGGACCCTGAGGTCCCCCAACCACAAAACCGGACCCTGAGGGGCCCCAACCACAAAATCGGACCCTGAGGGGCCCCAACCACAAAATCGGACCCTGAGGGGCCCCGTCCACAAAATCGGACCCAGTGGGGCCCCAGTCACAAAATCGGACCCTGAGGGGCCCCACCCACTAAACCGGACTAAGAGTGGCCCCTCCCACCAAATCGGACCCTGAGGAGCTCCACCCACCAAATCGGACCCTGAGGGGCCCCACCCACCAAATCGGACCCTGAGGTCCCCCAACCACAAAACCGGACCCTGAGGGGCCCCAACCACAAAATCGGACCCTGAGGGGCCCCAACCACAAAATCGGACCCTGAGAAACCCCGGCCACAAAATTGAACCCAGTGGGGCCCCAGTCACAAAATCGGACCCTGAGGGGCCCCACTCACTAAACCGGACTAAGAGTGGCCCCTCCCACCAAATCGGACCCTGAGGAGCTCCACCCACCAAATCGGACCCTGAGGGGCCCCACCCACCAAATCGGACCCTGAGTGGTTCCGGCCACAAAATCGGACCCTGAGGGGCCCCGACCACAAAATTGGACCCTGAGGGGCCCCGGCCACAAAATCGGACCCTGAGGGTCCACGCCCACCAAATCGGACCCTGAGGGACCCCGCCCAGCAAATTGGACCCTGAGGGTCCCCGCCCACCAAATCTGACTCTGATGGGCCCCGCCCACCATATCGGACCCTGGGGGGCCCCGCCCACCAAATCGGACCCGGAGTGGCCCCCTCCCACAAATCGGACCCTGAGGGGCCACGCCCACCAAATTGGACCCTGAGGGGCCCCAGACACAAAATCGGACCCTGAGGGGCCCCACCCACAAATTTGGGCCATGAGGGGCCCCCACCCACAAAATCGGACCCTGGGGCCAAAGTGGCCCCTGAGAGGCATCCACAGTTAAAACGGATCCTGAGTTGAAAGTCTTGCAGGGGCATCAGGCAAGTCTCTCTTAAAGGGGCAGCCTGGGCACCATTTCAAACCACTATCTGTACTTTCTTCAGGAAATACACATCTAGTATTATTATTACTATTCAGTTGATTTCCGCAATTAATGCGGCCCGAACCGCTACACGCACAGACTCCGTTGAGGTGTTGTTTTGAAGCCAGCGTCCACGAGTGGTGTGCTAAGTATTTTTCATGTCGATCGGATTTGTAGTTTTTGCGCAATTTGCGTTTGAAATTTTTTTTTCCCGTCATTGGAATGCACTGTCTCAATGCATTTGAATGGGAAATGGCAAAACGTGCCCTGAGGCGATTGAAATGGCAGTTAAGCTCATTGAAATGCGCAGGAACACCCAGTTACTATGCCAACGCCTACGAACGTCACATGACGCCCCCAGGACAGAGCTTCTGCCACATAATATCAGCTCTTAAAGCGAAACCCACAGCACAAATGCAAATCTAGCTTCATCACATGACGCATGCCCCTGAGAGAGAATGTGCGCCAAAATGTGCGCCCCGCTCACCAAATCGGACCCTGAGGGGCCCCGCTCAACAAATCGGATTCTGAAAGACCCCAACCACCAAATAGGACCCTGAGGGGCCCCACCCACCAAATAGGACCCTGAGGGACCCCGCCCAGCAAATCGGACCCTGAGGGTCCCCGCCCACCAAATCGGACCCTGAGGGGCCCCGCCCACCAAATAGGACCCTGAGGGACCCCGCCCAGCAAATCGGACCCCGAGAGTCCCCGCCCACCAAATCTGACTCTGATGGGCCCCGCCCACCAAATCGGACCCTGGGGGGCCCCGCCCACCAAATCGGACCCTGAGTGGCCCCGCCCACCAAATCGGACCCTGAGGGGCCACGCCCACCAAATTGGACCCTGAGGGGCCCCGGACACAAAATCGGACCATAAGGGGCTCCACCCACAAAATCGGACCCTGAGGGTCCCCAACCACAAAATCAGACGCTGGGGGGCCCCACCCACCAAATCTGATCCTATGGGGCGATGCTGACCAAATCGGACCCCGATGGGCCCCGCTCACCAAATCGGACCCTGAGGGGCCCCACCCACAAAATAGGACCCTGAGCGCCCCCAACCACAAAATCGGACCCTGAGAGGCCCCAACCCCAAAATAGGACCATGAGGGGCCCCGGCCACAAAATCGAACCTTGAGGGGCCCCACCCACAAAATTGGACCCTGAGGGGCCCCGCCCACCAAAACGGACCCTGAGAGACCCCGCCAACCAAATCGGACCCTGAGTAGACCCGACCACAAAATCAGACCCTGAGGGGCCCCAACCACAAAATCGGACCCTGAGGGGCCCCGGCCACAAAATCAAACCCTGAGGGGCCCCACCTTCAAAATCGGATCCTGAGGGGCCCAACCAACAAAATCGGACCCTGAGGGGCCCCACCCACAAAATCGGACCCTGAGGGGCCCCGGCCACAAAATCGGAACCTGAGGGGCCCCGGCCACAAAATCGGACCCTGAGGAGCGCCGGCCACAAAATCGGACCCTGAGGGCCCCCAACCACAAAACCGGACTCTGAGGGGCCCCAACCACAAAATCGGACCCTGAGGGGCCCCAACCATAAAATCGGACCCTGAGGGGCCCCGGCCACAAAATCAGACCCTGAGAGACCCCGGCCACAAAAACGAACCCAGAGGGGCCCCACCCACAAAATTAGACCCTGAGGGGCCCCGCCCACCAAATCGGACCCTGAGGGGCCCCACCCACCAAATCAGTCCCTGAGGTGCTCCGCCCACCAAATCGTACCCTGAGGTGACCTGCCCACCAAATTGGACCCAGAGTGGCCACGCCCACCAAATTAGACCCAGAGTGGCCCCGCCCACCAAATCAGACCCAGTGTGTCCCCGCCCGCCAAATCGGATCCTGAGGTGCCCCACCCACCAAATCAGACCCTGAGAGGCCCCACTGGCCAAAGTGGCCCCTGAGAGGCACCCACAGTTAAAACGGATCCTGAGTTGAAAGTCTTGCAGGGGCAGCAGGCAAATCTATCTTAAAGGGGCAGCCCGGGCACCATTTCAAACCACTATCTGTACTTCCTTCAGGAAATACACATCTAGTTATAGTGGTTTGAAAAAACCACTATATTGTAATCCGAACGCTGCTAACTTATTCTTCTTCTTCTTCTTCTTTTTCTTCTTCTTATTAAGTTGATTTCCGCTACACGCACAGACTCCATTGAGGTGTCGTTTCGAAGCCAGCGTCCATGAGAGGTGTGCTAAGTATTTTTCGTGTCGATCGGATTTGTAGTTTTTGCGCAATTTGCGTTTGAAATTTTTTTTTCCCGGCATTGGAATGCACTGTCTCCAATGCTTTTCAATATGAAATGGCAAAACGTGCCCTGAGGCGATTGAAATGACAGTTGAGCTCATTGATATGCGCAGGCAGACCCAGTTACTATGCCAACGCCTACGAACTTCACTTGAACCCCAGCACAGAGCTTCTGCCACATAATATCAGCTCTTAAAGAGAAACCCACAGCACAAAGAAAATCTAGCTTCATCACATGACACATTCCCCTGAGAGAGAATGTGTGCGCTAAAGTGGATTTAAAAGAGCCCAGTGAGCCAAACTAGCTCTTAAAGGGCCAACGCTCCAAAGTGATTGTGAAAGGGCCAGCGCACCCAAATGAGTCTTAAAGGGCCGACACACCAAATCGGAGACTGAGCCACCCCGGCCTCCAAATCGGAGGCTGAGCCACCCCGGCCTCCAAATCGGAGGCTGAGCCACCCCGGCCTCCAAATCGGAGGCTGAGCCACCCCGGCCTCCAAATCGGAGGCTGAGCCACCCCGGCCTCCAAATCGGAGGCTCATCGACCCTGGCCTCCAAATCGGAAGCTCATCGACCCCGGCCACCAAATCGGAGGCTCTTTGACCTCGGCCTCCAAATGGGAAGCTCAACGACCCCGGCCTCCAAATTGGAGGCTGAGCGACCCCAGTCTCCAAATCTTACCCAGAGTGGCCCCACCCACCAAATTAGACCCAGAGTGGTCCCGCCCACCAAATTGGACCCAGAGGGGCCCCACCCACAAAATCGGACCCTGAGGGGCCCCTGCCACAAAATCAGACCCTGAGGGGCCGCGGCCACAAAATCAGACCCTGAGGGGCCGCGGTCACAAAATCGGACCCTGAGGGGCCCCAACCACAAAATTGGTCCCTGAGGGGACCCAACCACAAAATCGGACCCTAACGGGCCCCGGTCACAAAATCGGACCCTGACGGGCCCCTGACACAAAATCGGACCCTGAGGGGCCCCGACCACAAAATTGGACCCTGAGGGGCCCCGGCCACAAAATCGGACCCTGAGGGTCCACGCCCACCAAATCGGACCCTGAGGGACCCCGCCCAGCAAATTGGACCCTGAGGGTCCCCGCCCACCAAATCTGACTCTGATGGGCCCCGCCCACCATATCGGACCCTGGGGGGCCCCGCCCACCAAATCGGACCCGGAGTGGCCCCCTCCCACAAATCGGACCCTGAGGGGCCACGCCCACCAAATTGGACCCTGAGGGGCCCCAGACACAAAATCGGACCCTGAGGGGCCCCACCCACAAATTTGGGCCATGAGGGGCCCCCACCCACAAAATCGGACCCTGGGGCCAAAGTGGCCCCTGAGAGGCATCCACAGTTAAAACGGATCCTGAGTTGAAAGTCTTGCAGGGGCATCAGGCAAGTCTCTCTTAAAGGGGCAGCCTGGGCACCATTTCAAACCACTATCTGTACTTTCTTCAGGAAATACACATCTAGTATTATTATTACTATTCAGTTGATTTCCGCAATTAATGCGGCCCGAACCGCTACACGCACAGACTCCGTTGAGGTGTTGTTTTGAAGCCAGCGTCCACGAGTGGTGTGCTAAGTATTTTTCATGTCGATCGGATTTGTAGTTTTTGCGCAATTTGCGTTTGAAATTTTTTTTTCCCGTCATTGGAATGCACTGTTTCAATGCATTTGAATGGGAAATGGCAAAACGTGCCCTGAGGCGATTGAAATGGCAGTTAAGCTCATTGAAATGCGCAGGAACACCCAGTTACTATGCCAACGCCTACGAACGTCACATGACGCCCCCAGGACAGAGCTTCTGCCACATAATATCAGCTCTTAAAGCGAAACCCACAGCACAAATGCAAATCTAGCTTCATCACATGACGCATGCCCCTGAGAGAGAATGTGCGCCAAAATGTGCGCCCCGCTCACCAAATCGGACCCTGAGGGGCCCCGCTCAACAAATCGGATTCTGAAAGACCCCAACCACCAAATAGGACCCTGAGGGGCCCCACCCACCAAATAGGACCCTGAGGGACCCCGCCCAGCAAATCGGACCCTGAGGGTCCCCGCCCACCAAATCGGACCCTGAGGGGCCCCGCCCACCAAATAGGACCCTGAGGGACCCCGCCCAGCAAATCGGACCCCGAGAGTCCCCGCCCACCAAATCTGACTCTGATGGGCCCCGCCCACCAAATCGGACCCTGGGGGGCCCCGCCCACCAAATCGGACCCTGAGTGGCCCCGCCCACCAAATCGGACCCTGAGGGGCCACGCCCACCAAATTGGACCCTGAGGGGCCCCGGACACAAAATCGGACCATAAGGGGCTCCACCCACAAAATCGGACCCTGAGGGTCCCCAACCACAAAATCAGACGCTGGGGGGCCCCACCCACCAAATCTGATCCTATGGGGCGATGCTGACCAAATCGGACCCCGATGGGCCCCGCTCACCAAATCGGACCCTGAGGGGCCCCACCCACAAAATAGGACCCTGAGCGCCCCCAACCACAAAATCGGACCCTGAGAGGCCCCAACCCCAAAATAGGACCATGAGGGGCCCCGGCCACAAAATCGAACCTTGAGGGGCCCCACCCACAAAATTGGACCCTGAGGGGCCCCGCCCACCAAAACGGACCCTGAGAGACCCCGCCAACCAAATCGGACCCTGAGTAGACCCGACCACAAAATCAGACCCTGAGGGGCCCCAACCACAAAATCGGACCCTGAGGGGCCCCGGCCACAAAATCAAACCCTGAGGGGCCCCACCTTCAAAATCGGATCCTGAGGGGCCCAACCAACAAAATCGGACCCTGAGGGGCCCCACCCACAAAATCGGACCCTGAGGGGCCCCGGCCACAAAATCGTAACCTGAGGGGCCCCGGCCACAAAATCGGACCCTGAGGAGCGCCGGCCACAAAATCGGACCCTGAGGGCCCCCAACCACAAAACCGGACTCTGAGGGGCCCCAACCACAAAATCGGACCCTGAGGGGCCCCAACCATAAAATCGGACCCTGAGGGGCCCCGGCCACAAAATCAGACCCTGAGAGACCCCGGCCACAAAAACGAACCCAGAGGGGCCCCACCCACAAAATTAGACCCTGAGGGGCCCCGCCCACCAAATCGGACCCTGAGGGGCCCCACCCACCAAATCAGTCCCTGAGGTGCTCCGCCCACCAAATCGTACCCTGAGGTGACCTGCCCACCAAATTGGACCCAGAGTGGCCACGCCCACCAAATTAGACCCAGAGTGGCCCCGCCCACCAAATCAGACCCAGTGTGTCCCCGCCCGCCAAATCGGATCCTGAGGTGCCCCACCCACCAAATCAGACCCTGAGAGGCCCCACTGGCCAAAGTGGCCCCTGAGAGGCACCCACAGTTAAAACGGATCCTGAGTTGAAAGTCTTGCAGGGGCAGCAGGCAAATCTATCTTAAAGGGGCAGCCCGGGCACCATTTCAAACCACTATCTGTACTTCCTTCAGGAAATACACATCTAGTTATAGTGGTTTGAAAAAACCACTATATTGTAATCCGAACGCTGCTAACTTATTCTTCTTCTTCTTCTTCTTTTTCTTCTTCTTATTAAGTTGATTTCCGCTACACGCACAGACTCCATTGAGGTGTCGTTTCGAAGCCAGCGTCCATGAGAGGTGTGCTAAGTATTTTTCGTGTCGATCGGATTTGTAGTTTTTGCGCAATTTGCGTTTGAAATTTTTTTTTCCCGGCATTGGAATGCACTGTCTCCAATGCTTTTCAATATGAAATGGCAAAACGTGCCCTGAGGCGATTGAAATGACAGTTGAGCTCATTGATATGCGCAGGCAGACCCAGTTACTATGCCAACGCCTACGAACTTCACTTGAACCCCAGCACAGAGCTTCTGCCACATAATATCAGCTCTTAAAGAGAAACCCACAGCACAAAGAAAATCTAGCTTCATCACATGACACATTCCCCTGAGAGAGAATGTGTGCGCTAAAGTGGATTTAAAAGAGCCCAGTGAGCCAAACTAGCTCTTAAAGGGCCAACGCTCCAAAGTGATTGTGAAAGGGCCAGCGCACCCAAATGAGTCTTAAAGGGCCGACACACCAAATCGGAGACTGAGCCACCCCGGCCTCCAAATCGGAGGCTGAGCCACCCCGGCCTCCAAATCGGAGGCTGAGCCACCCCGGCCTCCAAATCGGAGGCTGAGCCACCCCGGCCTCCAAATCGGAGGCTGAGCCACCCCGGCCTCCAAATCGGAGGCTCATCGACCCTGGCCTCCAAATCGGAAGCTCATCGACCCCGGCCACCAAATCGGAGGCTCTTTGACCTCGGCCTCCAAATGGGAAGCTCAACGACCCCGGCCTCCAAATTGGAGGCTGAGCGACCCCAGTCTCCAAATCTTACCCAGAGTGGCCCCACCCACCAAATTAGACCCAGAGTGGTCCCGCCCACCAAATTGGACCCAGAGGGGCCCCACCCACAAAATCGGACCCTGAGGGGCCCCTGCCACAAAATCAGACCCTGAGGGGCCGCGGCCACAAAATCAGACCCTGAGGGGCCGCGGTCACAAAATCGGACCCTGAGGGGCCCCAACCACAAAATTGGTCCCTGAGGGGACCCAACCACAAAATCGGACCCTAACGGGCCCCGGTCACAAAATCGGACCCTGACGGGCCCCTGACACAAAATCGGACCCTGAGGGGCCCCGGCCACAAAATCGGACACTGAGGGGCCCAACCCACAAAATCGGACCCTGAGGGGCCCTGCCCACCAAATTGGACCCTGAGGGGCCCCACCACCAAATTGGACCCTGAGAGGCCCCACCCACAAAATCGGACCCTGACGGGCCCCGGTCACAAAATCAGACACTGAGGGGCCCCACCCACAAAATTGGACCCTGAGGGGTTCCGGCCACAAAAATCGGATCCTGAGGGGCCCCAGCCACAAAATCGGACCTTGAGGGGCCCCACCAACCAAATCAGACCCTGAGGGGCCCCAGCCACCAAATCGGACCCTGAGTGGCCCCGGCCACAAAATCGGACCCTGAGGGGCCCCACCCACAAAATCGGACCCTGAGGGGCCCCACCCACAAAATCAGGCCCTGAGGGGCCCCACCCACAAAATCAGACCCTGAGGCCAAAGTGGCCCCTGAGAGGCACCCACAGTTAAATCGTATCCTGAGTTGAAAGTCTTGCAGGGGCAGCAGGCAAGTCTCTCTTAAAGGGGCAGCCCGGGCACCATTTCAAACCACTATCTGTACTTCCTTCAGGAAATACACATCTAGTATTATTATTACTATTCAGCTGATTTCCGCAATTAATGCGGCCCGAACCGATACACGTACAGACTCCGTTGAGGCTTCGTTTCGAATCCAGCGTCCACGAGTGGTGTGCTAAGTATTTTTCCTGTCGATCGGATTTGTAGTTTTTGCGCAATTTGCGTTTGAAAAAACATTTTCCTCAGTGCATTTCAATGGGAAAATGTTGCCATAAAGAAAACATGGGACAGTCGTGAGGTGGCAATTAAGCTCATTGATATGCGCAGGCTCACCCAGTTACTATGCCAACGCCTACGAACGTCACATGACCTCTCTAGGACAGAGTTTCTGGCAGATAATTTCAGCTCTTAAAGCGAAACCCACAGCATAAGTGCAAATCTAGCTTCATCACATGACGCATGCCCCTGAGAGAGAATGTGCGCCAAAGTGGATTTAGAAGCCCAGTGCGCCAAACTGGCTCTTAAAGGACCGACGCGCCAAAGTGATTCTTAAAGGGACGGCGCACCAAAATGAGTCTTAAAGGGCTGGCGCGCCAAATCGAAAGCTGAGTGACCCCAGGCTCCAAATCGGAGGCTGAGCCACCCTGCTCTCCAAATCGGACCCAGTGTGGCCCCGCTCAAAAAAATCAGACCCTGAGTGGCCCCGCCCACCAAAACGGACCCAGAGTGGCACAGCCCACCAAATCGGACCCTGAGTGGCCCCGCCCACCTAATCAGACTCAGAGTGTCCCCACCCACCAAATTGGACCCTGAGGAGCACCGCCCACCAAATCAGACCAGAGTGGGCCCGCCCACCAAATCGGAACCTGAGGAGCACCCCCCACCAAATTGGACCCAGAGGGGCCCCGACCACCAAATCGGACCCTGAGGGGCCCCGCCCACCAAATTGGACCCTGAGGGGCCCCAACCTCAAAATCGGACCCTGAGGGGCCCAACCAACAAAATCGGACCCTGAGGGGCCCCGGCCACAAAATCGGGCCCTGAGGGGCCCTGGCCACAAAATCGGACCCTGAGGGGCCCCGGCCACAAAATCAGACCCTGAGGGGCCCCGCCCACAAAATCGGACCCTGAGGGGTCCCGGCCACAAAATCGGACCCTGAGGGGCCCCACCCACAAAATCAGACCCTGAGGGGCCCCGGCCATAAAATCGGACCCTGAGGGGCCCCACCCACAAAATCGGACCCTGAGGGGCCCCACCCATAAAATCGGACTCTGAGATGACCCACCCACAAAATCAGACCCTGAGAGGCCACACCCACAAAATCAGACCCTGAGGGGCCCCACCCACAAAATTGGACCCTGAGGAATCCCGGCCACTAATTCAAATCCTGAGGAGCCCAGGCCACCGAATCGGATCCTGAGGGGCCCCACCCACCAAATCAGACCCTGAGGCCAAAGTGGCCCCTGAGAGGCACCCACATTTAAAACGGATTCTGAGTTGAAAGTCTTGCAGGGGCAGCAGCCAAGTCTCTCTTAAAGGGGCAGCCGGGTACAATTTCAAACCACTATCTGTACTTCCTTCAGGAAATACACATCTAGTTATAGTGGTTTGAAAAAAACCACTATATTGTAATCCGAACGCTGCTAACTTATTCTTCTTCTTATTATAGTGGTTTGAAAAAACCACTATATTGTAATCCGAACGCTGCTAACTTATTCTTCTTCTTCTTATTATTATTAAGTTGATTTCCGCAATTAATACAGCCCGAACCGCTACACGCACAGACTCCGTTGAGGTGTCGTTTCGAAGCCAGCGTCCACGAGAGGTGTGCTAAGTATTTTTCGTGTCGATCAGATTTGTAGTTTTTGCGCAATTTGCGTTCGAAATTTTTTTTTCCCGTCATTGGAATGCACTGTCTCCAATGCATTTGAATGGGGAAATGGCAAAACGTGCCCTGAGGCGATTGAAATGGCAGTTGAGCTCATTGATATGCGCAGGCAGACCCAGTTACTATGCCAACGCCTACGAACTTCACTTGAACCCCAGCACAGAGCCTCTGCCACATAATATCAGCTCTTAAAGCGAAACCCACAGCACAAATGCAAATCTAGCTTCATCACATGACACATGCCCCTGAGAGAGAAAGTGCGCCAAAGTGTATTTAGAAGCCCAGTGAGCCAAACTGGCTCTTAAAGGGCCGAAGTGCAAAAGTGACTGTTAAAGGGCCGGCGCACCGAAATGAGTCTTAAAGGGCCAACACGCCAAATCGAAAGCTGAGTGACCACAGGCTTCAAATGGGAGGCTGATCGACCCCCCGGCCTCCAAATCGGAGGCTGAGCCACCCCGGCCTCCAAATCGGAGGCTGAGCCACCCCGGCCTCCAAATCGGAGGCTGATCGACCCCGGCCTCCAGATCGGAGGCTGATCGACCCCGGCCTCCAAATCGGAGGATGATCGACCCCGGCCTCCAAATCGGAGGCTGATCGACCCCGGCCTCCAAATCGGAGGCTGAGCCACCCCGGCCTCCAAATCGGAGGCTGAGCCACCCCGGCCTCCAAATCGGAGGCTGAGCCACCCCGGCCTCCAAATCGGAGGCTGAGCCACCCCGGCCTCCAAATCGGAGGCTGAGCCACCCCGGCCTCCAAATCGGAGGCTGAGCCACCCCTGCCTCCAAATGGGAGGCTGATCGACCCCGGCCTCCAAATGGGAGGCTGATCGACCCCGGCCTCCAAATGGTAGGCTGATCGACCCCGGCCTCCAAATGGGAGGCTGAGCCACCCCGGCCTCCAAATGGGAGGCTGAGCCACCCCGGCCTCCAAATGGGAGGCTGAGCCACCCCGGCCTCCAAATGGGAGGCTGATCAACCCCGGCCTCCAAATGGGAGGCTGAGCCACCCCGGCCTCCAAATGGGAGGCTGAGCCGGGGTCGGCCTCCAAATGGGAGGCTGAGCCACCCCGGCCTCCAAATGGGAGGCTGAGCCACCCCGGCCTCCAAATGGGAGGCTGAGCCACCCCGGCCTCCAAATCGGAGGCTGATCGACCCCGGCCTCCAAATCGGAGGCTGAGCCACCCCGGCCTCCAAATGGGAGGCTGAGCCACCCCGACCTCCAAATGGGAGGCTGAGCCACCCCGGCCTCCAAATCGGAGGCTGATCGACCCCGGCCTCCAAATCGGAGGCTGAGCCACCCCGGCCTCCAAATCGGAGGCTGAGCCACCCCGGCCTCCAAATCGAAGGCTGAGCCACCCCGGCCTCCAAATCGGAGGCTCTTTGACCTCGGCCTCCAAATCGGAAGCTCATCGACCCCGGCCTCCAAATCTTACCCAGAGTGGCCCCGCCCACCAAATCTTACCGAGTGGCCCCGCCCACCAAATCGGACCCAGAGAGGCCCCGCCCACCAAACCGGACCCTGAGGGGCCCCGCCCACCAAATCGGACCCTGTGGGGCCCCGCCCACTAAATCGGACCCAGAGTGGCCCCGCCGACCAAATCGGACCCAGAGGGTCTCCGCCCACAAAATCAGACCCTAAGGGGCCCAACCCACCAAATCTGACCCTGAGGGGCCCCAACCACAAAATCGGACCCTGATTGGTCCCAACCACAAAATCGGACCCTGAGGGGCCCCAGCCACAAAATCGGACCCTGAGGGGCCCCGGCCACAAAATCGGACCCTGAGGGGCCCTGGCCACAAAATCGGACCCTGAGGGGCCCAACCCACATAATCGGACCCTGAGGGGCCGCGGCCACAAAATCGGACCCTGAGAGACCCCGGCCACAAAATCGGACCCTGAGGGGCCCCAACCACAAAATCAGACCCTGAGGGGCCCCAGTCACAAAATCGGACCCTGAGGGGCCCCACCCACAAAATCAGACCCTGAGGGACCCCAGCCACAAAATCAGAACCTGAGGGGCCCCAACCACAAAATCAGAACCTGAGGGGCCCCACCCTCAAAATCGGTCGCTGAGGGGCTCCACCCACAAAATCGGACCCTGAGAGACCCCGGCCACAAAATCGAACCCAGAGGGGCCTCAGTTACAAAATCAGACCCTAAGGGGCCCCGGCCACAAAATTGGACCCTGAGGGGCCTCACCCACAAAATCAGACCCTGAGGGACCCCAGCCACAAAATCGGACCCTGAGGGGCCACACCCACAAAATCAGACCCTGTGGGGCCCCAGTCACAAAATCGGACCCTGATGGGCCCCAGCCACAAAATCAGTCCCTGAGGGGCCCCAGCCACAAAATCGGACCCTGAGGGGCCCCACCCACAAAATCAGACCCTGAGGGGCCCCACCCACAAAATCGGACCCTGAGGGGCCCCGCCCACCAAATTAGACCCTGAGGGGCCCCACCCTCAAAATCAGACCCTGAGGGGCCACAGCCACAAAATCAGACCATGAGGGGCCCCAGCCACAAAATCGGACCCTGAGGGGCCCCACCCACAAAATCTGACCCGGATGGGCCCCACCCACAAATCCAGACCCTGAGGGGCCCCAGCCACAAAATCAAACCCTGAGAGACCCCGGCCACAAAATCGGACCCTGAGGGGCCCCAACCACAAAATCAGACCCAGAGGGGCCCCGGTCACAAAATCGGACCCTGAGGGGCCCCACCCACAAAATCAGACCCTGAGGGACCCCAGCCACAAAATCAGACCCTGAGGGGCCCCAGCCACAAAATCGGACCCTGAGGGGCCCCAGCCACAAAATAGGACCCTGAGGGGCCTCACCCACAAAATCGGACCCTGAGGGGCCCCGCCCACCAAATTAGACCCTGAGGGGCCCCACCCTCAAAATCGGTCCCTGAGGGGCCCCGGCCAAAAATCGGACCCTAAGGGGCCCCACCCGCAAAATCGGACCCTAAGGGGCCCCGGCCACAAAATCGGACCCTGAGGGGCCCCATCCGCAAAATCGGACCCTGAGGGGCCCCGGCCACAAAATCGGACCCTGAGGGGCCCCACCCACAAAATCGGACCCTGAGGGGCCCCACCCACAAAATCGGACCCTGAGGGGATCCGGCCACAAAATCAGACCCTGAGGGGCCCCGGCCACAACATCGGACCCTGAGGGGGCCCCACTCACAAAATCGGACCCTGAGGGGCCCCACCCACAAAATCGGACCCTGAGGGGCCCCAACCACAAAATCGGACCCTGAGGGGCCCCGGCCACAAAATCGGACCCTCACGGGCCCCGGCCAAAAAATCGGACCCTCACGGGCCCCGGCCACAAAATCGGACCCTGAGGGGCCCCGCCTACAAAATTGAACCCTGAGGGGCCCCAACCACAAAATTGGATCCTGAGGGGCCCCACCCACAAAATCGGATCCTGAGGGGCGCCAACCACAATATCAGACCCTGAGGGGCCCCACCCACAAAATCAGACCCTGAGGGGCCCCGGCCACAAAATCAGACCCTGAGGGGCCCCACTCACAAATTCGGACCCTGAGGGGCCCCACCCACAAAATCGGACCCTGAGGGGCTCAGGCCAAGGAATCAGATCCTGAGGGGCCCCACCCACAAAATCAGACCATAAGGCAAAAGTGGCCCCTGGTATGTGTTAAGGGTGGGCCCACTGAGACTTTTTCTCCCGGGGCCCTCAAAAACCTGGAGTCGGCCCTGGCGCAGGCACACCCAGTTACTATGCCAACGAATACGAACTTTACATGACCCCAGCAGGACACAGTTTCTGCCAGATAATATCAGCTCTTAAAGCGAAACCCAAAGCACAAATGCAAATCTAGCTTTATCACATGATGCTTGCCCCTGAGAGAGAATGTCCGCCAAAGTGGATTTAGAAGCCCAGTGCGCCAAACTAGCTCTTAAAGGGCCGACGCGCCTAAGTGATTCTTAAAGGGCCGACGCACCGAAATGAGTCTTAAAGGGCCGGCGCGCCAAATCGAAAGCTGAGTGACCCCACGCTCCAAATCAGAGGCTGAGCCACCCCAGCCTCCAAATCGGAGGCTGATTGACCCTGGCCTACAAATCGGAGGCTGAGCCACCCTGGCCTCCAAATCGGACCCAGAGTGGCCCCGCCCACCAAATCGGATCCTGAGGGGCCCCACCCACCAAATCGGATCCTGAGGGGCCCCACCCACCAACTCAGACCCTGAGGGGACCCACAGGCCAAAGTGGCCCCTGAGAGGCACCCACAGTTAAAACGGATCCAGAGTTGAAAGTCTTGCAGGGGCAGCAGGCAAGTCTCTCTTAAAGGGGCAGACCGGGCACCATTTCAAACCACTATCTTTACTTCCTTCAGGAAATACACATCTAGTATTATTATTACTATTCAGTTGATTTCCGCAATCAATGCGGCCCGAACCGCTACACGCACAGACTCCGTTGAGGTGTCGTTTCGAAGCCAGCGTCCACGAGAGGTGTGCTAAGTATTTTTCGTGTCGATCGGATTTGTAGTTTTTGTGCAATTTGTGTTTGAAAAAACATTTTCCTCTCATTGGAATGCATTGTCTCAATGCATTTTAACAGGAAAATGTTGCCATAGGGAAAACATGGGGCAGTCGTAAGGTAGCAGTTATACTCATTGATATGCGTAGGCCAGGGCCGGCGTCAGCACCCGGCGCACCCGGGCAAGTGCCGGGGCCCTGGCGAGATGGGAGGGCCCAATCACGCTGTCTGGGATACCCGCCGGCCGCCGCCACGCCCCCCATGTACTGATCCCATCCTGCGCCCTCCGCGAGGGACCCACGCAGTGACGCAGCCCCTTAGGCTGAGTGCAGATGACTTTTTAGCCCTGCGGATTTTTCCGCTCAGAATTGAAGATATCCACTGGTCATATGACCTGCATTTTTCCTGCGGATTTCTTCCATTTTTCCTGCGGTTTTTATTGCGGCTTTTGTGTGGTTTTATTGCGGTTTTCCCCCTGCGGATTTGGTGACAGGGGAGATGGAAAGCCGCACAAAAGAAGTAACATGCTGCGGATTTTGTACCGCAGGAAAACCGTGCGGAAAAATCCGCAGCGTCTGCACAGCGTTTTTTTTTTTTCATTGATTTTAAGGCTACTGTACATCACAATGTGGATATGCAATGTTTCTGCGCGGTAAAATCCGCTGCGGGACCGCTGCAAATCTGCATCGTGTGCACACAGCCTTACTGCCAGCAATGATCATCGCTTCCTTCGGCTGTAATCTTGTGTGTGGTGGCGGCACAGGACCTGTGATGAGGTCACAGGAGGGGAGGAGTCAGGGGTCACATGATCAGGGCGGCTGTAGGACTCTGCTGTGCTGGTCGCTTGTCATTATGGTGCTGGTCTGGATGGATGAGGTAACGTTTATGTGTGGGACAGTGAGGTCAGGGAGGGCTTTAACAAGGTGGATGTAGCAGAGCCGTGTGTGTACTTATGTGGGGTCAGGAGGTGTTTTTCACAAGGTGGATGAAGCAGAGCAGTGTGTGTACTTGTGTGGGGTCAGGAGGAGGGATTTTACAAGGTGGATGTAGCAGAGCCGTGTGTGTACTTGTGTGGGGTCAGGAGGGGTTTACAAGGTGGATGTAGCAGAGCCGTGTGTGTACTTATGTGTGGGGTCAGGAGGGGTTTAGCAAGGTGGTGTAGCAGAGCCGTGTGTGTACTTATGTGGGGTCAGGAGGGGTTTTACAAGGTGGATGTAGCAGAGCCGTGTGTGTACTTATGTGGGGTCAGGAGGGGTTTTACAAGGTGGATGTAGCAGTGCCGTGTGTGTACTTGTGTGGGGTCAGGAGGGCTTTTACAAGGTGGATGTAGCAGAGCCGTGTGTGTACTTGTGTGGGGTCAGGAGGGGTTTGCAAGGTGGATGTAGCAGTGCCGTGTGTGTACTTGTGTGGGGTCAGGAGGGCTTTTACAAGGTGGATGTAGCAGAGCCGTGTGTGTACTTGTGTGGGGTCAGGAGGGGTTTGCAAGGTGGATGTAGCAGAGCCGTGTGTGTACTTGTGTGGTGTCAGGAGGAGGGGTTTTACAAGGTGGATGTAGCAGAGCCGTGTGTGTTCTGGGGTGGGGTCAGGAGGGGTTTACAAGGTGTTCGGAGCAGAGCCGTGTGTGTACGAGGTGTACGGAGCGGAGCCGTGTGTTTATGGACCGGAGCAGAGTCGGGGGTGTACGGAGTGAAGCCGCGTGTGTACGAGGCATACAAAGAGGAGCTGTAAGTGTACGAGGTGTATGGTGGGGAGCATTTATACCTCCCGAGTCCCAACCGTCCCGGATCCGGTGAGACAGTCCCGATTTTGAGAGAGAGACTGCCCCAGCCAGGAGCATGCTTTCCCCGTGCGACACAGGAGTACACAGCGGAGCCCCAAGGAGCAATTTAAAACTTGCACGTAACTTTCTACCGGAAGTGACGTGCTGGAAGCTGACCAGAAATTAGGTAACTTCAGTAGGAGATTGTGACGGAAGCATGGAGGCACTTCAGGGAATGTTTCAGATCCATCACTGTGTCCTCCTCTGACAGAGCGGACAGCGGGATCGCCTTGGAATCAGGGATGTCGGCCAAGTGAGCGGATCATGATATGTCCTGCACCAGGAGGCTCAGGTAGGCACTACAATGGGAGCTGGGCTGCTATAGTATCTTTATAGAATTTTTCTTTCTCTGTTTTTTTTCTCTCTAACCTTTTTTTTTTTTTCCTTTCTTTCTTTGTTCTTTCTCTCTCAATCTCTGGCCCCGCCCACCAAATCGGCCCCCACAGTTAAAATGGATCCTGAGTTGAAAGTCTTGCAGAGGCAGCAGGCAAGTCTCTCTTAGGCCTCTTTCACACATCAGTTTTTTGCCTTCAGGCGCGATCCGGCTTTTTTTTGTAAAACCGGATCCGGCAAAATGCAATGCCGGATCCGGTTTTTCCCCATTGACTTGCATTAGTGCCGGATCGTGCCGGATGGCATTGCGTTTCATCCGTTTTTTGCCAGATCCGGCAACTTGTCTCATTCCGGCGTCTGGAAAAAACGTCTACTGTAACGTTTTTTGTCTCCGGCGAAAAAGCCGGAAGCGCCGGATCCGGCGCTTCCAGCTTTTTGCTACAATGAAAGTCTATGGGCGCCGGAATGCGCCGGATCCAGAAAAAGACGGATCCAGCCACCGGATCCGGTTTTTTTAAGTCTGCGCATGCTCAGATCCAATTGGCCAGCCTCCAGGAACAGAGACGGATCCAGCAAAAAAACGGATCCGTTTCTACAGTTCTCCAAAATTTATGCCGGATCCGTTTTTTCGAAAAAAAGCCGGATCCTGCCTGACGGCAAAAAACTGATGTGTGAAAGTAGCCTTAAAGGGGCAGCCCGGGCACCATTTCAAACCACTATCTGTACTTCCTTCAGGAAATACACATCTAGTTATTATTATTAAGTTGATTTCCGCAATTAATGCGGCCCGAACCGCTACACGCACAGACTCCGTTGAGGTGTCGTTTCGAAGCCAGCGTCCATGAGAGGTGTGCTAAGTATTTTTCGTGTCGATCGGATTTGTAGTTTTTGCGCAATTTGCGTTTGAAAATTTTTTTTCCCGTCATTGGACCCAGAGTGGCCCCGCCCAGCAAATCGGACCCAGAGTAGCCCCGCCGACCAAATTGCCCCCCGAGTGGCCCCGCCCACCAAATCGTCCCCCGAGTGGCCACGCCCACCATATTGGGCCCCAAGTGGCCCCACCCTCCAAATCGGACACTGAGGGGCCCCACCCACAAAATCGGGCCCTGAGGGGCCCCACCCACAAAATCGGACCCTGAGGTCAAAGTGGCCCTTGAGAGGCATCCACAGTTAAAATGGATCCTGAGTTGAAAGTCTTGCAGGGGCAGCAGGCAAGTCTCTCTTGGGCAGCCTGGGCACCATTTCAAACCACTATCTGTACTTCCTTCAGGAAATACACATCTAGTTATAGTGGTTTGAAAAAAACGCTGTATTGTAATCCGAACGCTGCTAATTAATTATAGTGGTTTGAAAAAACCACTATATTGTAATCCGAACGCTGCTAACTTTTTCTTCTTATTATTAATAAGTTGATTTCCGCAATTAATGCGGCCCAAACCGCTACACGCACAGACTCCGTTGAGGTGTCGTTTCGAAGCCAGCGTCCATGAGAGGTGTGCTAAGTATTTTTCGAGTCGATCGGATTTGTAGTTTTTGCGCAATTTGCGTTTGAAAATTTTTTTCCCCGTCATTGGAAAGCACTGTCTCCAATGCTTTTCAATGGGAAATGGCAAAACGTGCCCTGAGGCGATTGAAATGGCAGTTAAGCTCATTGATATGCGCAGGCACACCCAGTTACTATGCCAACGCCTACGAACGTCACATGACGCCCCGAGGACAGAGCTTCTGCCACATAATATCAGCTCTTAAAGCGAAACCCACAGCACAAATGCAAATCTAGCTTCATCACATGACACATGCCCCTGATAGAGAATGTCCGCCAAAGTGGATTTAGAAGAAGCCCAGTGAGCCAAACTAGCTCTTAAAGGGCCGACGTGCCAAAGTGATTGTTAAAGGGCCGGCGCACCGAAATGAGTCTTAAAGGGCCGACACGCCAAATCGAAAGCTGAGTGACCACAGGCTCCAAATGGGAGGCTCATCGACCCCGGCCTCCAAATCGGAAGCTCATCGACCCCTGCCTCCAAATCGGAGGCTCTTTGACCTCGGCCTCCAAATCGGAAGCTCAACGACCCCGGCCTCCAAATTGGAGGCTGAGCGACCCCAGCCTCCAAATCTTACCCAGAGTGGCCCCACCCACCAAATCAGACCCAGAGAGGCCCTGCCCACCAAATCGGTCCCTGAGGGGCCCCGCCCGCCAAATCGGACCCTGAGAGGCCCCGCCCACCAAATTGGACCCAGAGTGGTCCCGCCCACCAAATTGGACCCAGAGTGGTCCCGCCCACCAAATTGGACCCAGAGTGGTCCCGCCCACCAAATTGGACCCAGAGTGGTCCCGCTCACCAAATTGGACCCAGTGGGGCTCCGCCCAACAAATCGGACCCAGAGGGGCCCCTGCAACGAAATCAGACCCTTAGGGGCCGCGGCCACAAAATCGGACCCTGATGGGCCCCGGTCACAAAATTGGACCCTGATAGGCCCCGGCCACAAAATCGGACCCTGAGGGGCCCCAACCTCAAAATCGGACCCTGAGGGGACCCAACCACAAAATCGGACCCTGAGAGGTCCCGCCCACCAAATTGGACCCAGAGTGGTCCCGCCCACCAAATTGGACCCAGAGGGGCCCCACCCACAAAATTGGACCCAGTGGGGCCCCAACCACAAAATCGGACCCTGAGGGGACCCAACCACAAAATCGGACCCTGAGGGGCCCCTGACACAAAATCGGACCCTGAGGGGCCCCGGCCACAAAATCGGACCCTGAGGGGCCCAGCCCACAAAATCGGACCCTGAGGGGCCCTGCCCACCAAATTGGACCCTGAGGGGCCCCGCCCACCAAATCAGACCCTGAGAGGCCCCACCCACAAAATAGGACCCTGACGGGCCCCACCCACAAAATTGGACCCTGAGGGGTTCCGGCCACAAAAATCGGATCCTGAGTGGCCCCGGCCACAAAATCGGACCCTGAGGGGCCCCAGCCACAAAATCGGACCCTGAGGGGCCCCACCCACAAAATCAGACCCTGAGGGGCCCCGGCCACCAAATCGGACCCTGAGGGGCCCCGGCCACAAAATCGGACCCTGAGGGGCCCCACCCACAAAATCGGACCCTGAGGGGCCCCACCCACAAAATCGGACCCTGAGGGGCCCCACCCACAAAATCAGGCCCTGAGGGGCCCCACCCACAAAATCAGACCCTAAGGCCAAAGTGGCCCCTGAGAGGCACCCACAGTTAAATCGTATCCTGAGTTGAAAGTCTAGCAGGGGCAGCAGGCAAGTCTCTCTTAAAGGGGCAGCCCGGGCACCATTTCAAACCACTATCTGTACTTCCTTCAGGAAATACACATCTAGTATTACAATTATAATGCGTCAATCACAAGTTATTCAGTTGATTTCCGCAATTAATGCGACCCGACCCGCTACACTCACAGACTCCATTGAGGCGTCGTTTGAAAGCCAGCTTCCACGAGTGGTGTGCTAAGTATTTTTCGTGTCGATCGGAATTGTAGTTTTTGTGCAATTTGCGTTTGAAAAAATGCATTTGTCTCAATGCATTTCAATGGGAAAATTTTGCAATAGAAAAACATTGGGCAGTCATGAGGCGATTCAAATGGCAGTTAAGCTCATTGATAAGCGCAGGCAGACCCAGTTACTATGCCAACGCCTACGAACTTCACATGACCTCTCCAGGACACAGATTCTGCCAGATAATTTCAGCTCTTAAAGCGAAACCCACAGCACAAATGCAAATCTAGCTTCATCACATGACGCATGCCCCTGAGAGAGAATGTGCGCCAAAGTGGATTTAGAAGCCCAGTGAGCCAAACTAGCTCTTAAAGGGCCGACGCGCCTACGTGATTCTGAAAGGGTTGGCGCACCAAATGAGTCTTAAAGGGCCGGCACGCCAAATCGAAAGCTGAGTGACCCCAGTCTCCAAATCGGAGGCTGATTGACCCTGGCCTACAAATCAGAGGCTGAGCCACCCTGGCCTCCAAATCGGACCCAGAGTGGCTGCGCCCACCAAATTGGACCCAGAGTGGCCGCGCCCACCAAATCAGACCCAGAGTGGCCCCGCCCACCAAATCTGACCTTGAGGGGCCCCGCACACCAAATTGGACCCAGAGTGGCCCCGCCCACCAAATTGGACCCTGAAGGCCCCGCCCACCAAATCGGATCCAGTGTGGCACCGGCTACAAAATCAGACCCTGAGGGGCCTTGGCCACAAAATCAGACCCTGAGGGGCCCCGCCCACCAAATCGGACCCTGAAGGGCCCCGCCCACCAAATCGAACCCTGAAGGGCCCCGCCCACCAAATCGTACCCTGAAGGGCCTCGCCCGCCAAATTAGACCATGATGGGCCCTGCCCACCAAATCAGACACTGAGGGGCCCCGCCCACCAAATAGAACCCTGAGGGGCCCCGCCCACCAAATTGGACCCAGGGGGCTCCACCCACAAAATCAGACCCTAAGGGGCCCCACCTGCAAAATCGGTCTTGGCCACAAAATTGGACCCTGAGAGTCCCCAACCACAAAATCGCACCCTGAGGGCCCCCGGCCACAAAATCGCACACTGAGGGCCCCTGGCCACAAAATCGGATCATGAGGGGCCCCGGCCACAAAATCAGACCCTGAGGGGCCCCAACCACAAAATCAGACTCAGAGTGGCCCCGCCCACCAAATCGGACCCTGAGGGGCCCCGGCCACCAAATCGGAACCTGAGGGGCTCCACCCATAAAATCAGACCCTGAGGGGCCCCTGCCACAAAATCGGACCCTGAGGGGTCCCACCCACAAAATCGGACCCTGAGGGGGCCCAGCCACAAAATTGGACCCTTAGGGGCCCCACCCACAAAATCGGACCTTGAGGGGCCCCTGCCACAAAATCGAACCCTGAGGGGCCCCACCCACAAAATCGGACCGTGAGGGATCCCGGCCAGCAAATCAAGCCCTGAGGAGCCCAGGCCACCGAATCGGATCCTGAGGGGCCCTACAAATCAAATCAGACCCTGAGGCCAAAGTGGCCCCTGAGAAGCACCCACATTTAAAACGGATCCTGTGTTGAAAGGCTTGCAGGGGCAGCAGTCAAGTCTCTCTTAAAGGGGCAGCCCAGGCACCATTTCAAACCACTATCTGTACTTCCTTCAGGAAATACATACAGTGGGGAAAAAAAGTATTTAGTCAGTCAGCAATAGTGCAAGTTCCACCACTTAAAAAGATGAGAGGCGTCTGTAATTTACATCATAGGTAGACCTCAACTATGGGAGACAAACTGAGAAAAAAAAATCCAGAAAATCACATTGTCTGTTTTTTTCTCATTTTATTTGCATATTATGGTGGAAAATAAGTATTTGGTCAGAAACAAGCAATCAAGATTTCTGGCTCTCACAGACCTGGAACTTCTTCTTTAAGAGTCTCCTCTTTCCTCCACTCATTGCCTGTAGTAATGGCACCTGTTTAAACTTGTTATCAGTATAAAAAGACACCTGTGCACACCCTCAAACAGTCTGACTCCAAACTCCACTATGGTGAAGACCAAAGAGCTGTCAAAGGACACCAGAAACAAAATTGTAGCCCTGCACCAGGCTGGGAAGACTGAATCTGCAATAGCCAACCAGCTTGGAGTGAAGAAATCAACTGTGGGAGCAATAATTAGAAAATGGAAGACATACAAGACCACTGATAATCTCGCTCGATCTGGTGCTCCACGCAAAATCCCACCCCGTGGGGTCAGAATGATCACAAGAACGGTGAGCAAAAATACCAGAACCACGCGGGGGGACCTAGTGAATGAACTGCAGAGAGCTGGGACCAATGTAACAAGGCCTACCATAAGTAACACACTATGCCACCATGGACTCAGATCCTGCAGTGCCAGACGTGTCCCACTGCTTAAGCCTGTACATGTCCGGGCCCGTCTGAAGTTTGCTAGAGAGCATTTGGATGATCCAGAGGAGTTTTGGGAGAATGTCCTATGGTCTGATGAAACCAAACTGGAACTGTTTGGTAGAAACACAACTTGTCGTGTTTGGAGGAAAAAGAATACTGAGTTGCATCCATCAAACACCATACCTACTGTAAAGCATGGTGGTGGAAACATCATGCTTTGGGGCTGTTTCTCTGCAAAGGGGCCAGGACGACTGATCCGGGTACATGAAAGAATGAATGGGGCCATGTATCGTGAGATTTTGAGTGCAAACCTCCTTCCATCAGCAAGGGCATTGAAGATGAAACGTGGCTGGGTCTTTCAACATGACAATGATCCAATGATCCAAAGCACACCGCCAGGGCAATGAAGGAGTGGCTTCGTAAGAAGCATTTCAAGGTCCTGGAGTGGCCTAGCCAGTCTCCAGATCTCAACCCTATAGAAAACCTTTGGAGGGAGTTGAAAGTCCGTGTTGCCAAGTGAAAAGCCAAAAACATCACTGCTCTAGAGGAGATCTGCATGGAGGAATGGGCCAACATACCAACAACAGTGTGTGGCAACCTTGTGAAGACTTACAGAAAACGTTTGACCTCTGTCATTGCCAACAAAGGATATATCACAAAGTATTGAGATGAAATTTTGTTTCTGACCAAATACTTATTTTCCACCATAATATGCAAATAAAATGAAAAAAAAAACAGACAATGTGATTTTCTGGATTTTTTTTTCTCAGTTTGTCTCCCATAGTTGAGGTCTACCTATGATGTAAATTACAGATGCCTCTCATCTTTTTAAGTGGTGGAACTTGCACTATTGCTGACTGACTAAATACTTTTTTTCCCCACTGTATCTAGTTATTATTATTCAGTTGGTTTCCGTAATTAATGCTGCCCGAACCGCTACACGCACAGACTCCGTTGAGGTGTCGTTTCGAAGCCAGCGTCCACGATAGGTGTGCTAAGAATTTTTCGTGTCAATTGGATTTGTAGTTTTTGCGCAATTTGCATTTGAAAATGTTTTTTCCCGTCTTTGGAATGCACTGTCTCAATGCTTTTCAATGGGAAGGTAAAACATGCACTGAGGTGATTCAAATGGCAGTTAAGCTCATTGATAAGCGCAGGCACACCCAGTTACTATGCCAACGCCTATGAACTTCACATGACGCCCCCAGGACACAGTTTCTGGCACATAATATCAGCTCTTAAAGCGAAACCCACAGCACAAATGCAAATCGAGCTTCATCACATGACACATGCCCCTGAGAAAGAATGTGCGCCAAAGTGAATTTAGAAGCCCAGTGAGCCAAACTAGCTCTTAAAGGGCCGACGCACCTAAGTGATTCTTAAAGGGCCGGCGCACCATACTGAGTCTTAAAGGGCTTGCGCGCCACATCGAAAGCTGAGTGACCCCAGGCTCCAAATCAGAGGCTGATCGACCCTGGCCTACAAAAAGGAGGCTGAGTCACCCTGGCCTCCAAATTGGACCCAGAGTGGCCCCGTCCACCAAATCGGACCCATAGTGGCCCCGCCCACCAAATTGGACCCAGAGGGGCTGCGCCCACAAAATCAGACCCTAAGGGGCCCCACCCACAAAATCGGACCCTGAGGGGCCCCGCCCAACAAATCACACCCTGAGGGGCCCCGCTCACCAAATCAGACCCTGAGGGGCCCCGCTCACCAAATCGGATCCTGAGGGGCACTGCTCACAAATTTGGACCCTGAAGGGCCCCGCCCACCAAATCGGACCCTGAGGGGCCCCACCCACCAAATTGGACCCTGAGGGACCCCGCCCACCAAATCAGACCCTGAGGGGCCCCGCTCACCAAATCAGACCCTGAGGGGCCCCGCTCACCAAATCGGACCCTGAGGGGCCACGCCCACCAAATCGGATTCTGAGGGTCCCCAACCACAAAATCGGACCCTGAAGGGCCCCGGACACAAAATCGGACCCTGATGGTCCCCACCCACAAAATCAGACCCTGAGGGGCCCCAACCACAAAATCGGACCCGGAGGGGCCCCACCCACCAAATCAGACCCTGAGGGGCCCCACTCACCAAATCGGACCCTGAGAGGCCCCGCTCACCAAATTGAACTCTGAGGGGCCCCACCCACCAAATCAGACCCTGAGGGGACCCGCCCAGCAAATCGGAATCTGAGGGGCCCCGCCCACCAAATCGGACCCTGAGGGGCCCCACCCACCAAATTGGACCCTGAGGGGCCCTGCCCACCAAATTGAGCTCTGAAGGGCCGCGCTCACCAAATCAGACCCTGAGTGGCCCCGCCCACCAGATCGGACCCTGAGGGGCCCCGTTCACCAAATTGGACCCTGAGGGGCCCCGCCCACAAAATCAGACCCTGAGGGGCCCCGCTCACCAAATTGAACTCTGAGGGTCCCCGCTCACCAAATCGGATCCTGAGGGGCCCCGCCCACCAAATCAGACCCTGAGGGGCCCCACTCACCAAATCAGACCCTGAGGGGCCTCGCCCAAAAAATAAGACCCTGAGGGGCTCCGGCCACAAAATCAGACCCTGAGGGATCCCATCCACCAAATCAAGCCCTGAGGAGTCCAGGCCACCGAATCGGATCCTGAGGGGCCCCACCCACCAAATCAGACCCTGAGGGGCCCCAAAGGCCAAAGTGGCCCCTGAGAGGCACCAACAGATAAAATGGATCCTGAGTTGAAAGTCTTGCAGGGGCAGCAGGCAAGTCTCTCTCAAAGGGGCAGCCCGGGCTCCATTTCAAAGCACTATCTGTACTTCCTTCAGGAAATACACATCTAGTTCTTATTATAGTGGTTTGAAAAAACCACTATATTGTAATCCGAACGCTGCTAACTTATTCTTCTTCTTATTATTATTATTATTAAGTTGATTTCCGCAATTAATGCGGCCCGAACCGCTTCACGCACAGACTCCGTTGAGGTGTCGTTTCGAAGCCAGCGTCCATGAGAGGTGTGCTAAGTATTTTTCGTGTCGATCGGATTTGTAGTTTTTGCGCAATTTGCGTTTGAAATTTTTTTTTCCCGTCATTGGAATGCACTGTCTCCAATGCATTTCAATAGGAAATGGCAAAACGTGCCCTGAGGCGATTGAAATGACAGTTGAGCTCATTGATATGCGCAGGCAGACCCAGTTACTATGCCAACGCCTACGAACTTCACTTGAACCCCAGCACAGAGCCTCTGCCACATAATATCAGCTCTTAAAGCGAAACTCACAGAACAAATGCAAATCTAGCTTTATCACATGACACATGCCCCTGAGAGAGAATGTCTGCGCCAAAGTGGATTTAAAAGAAGCCCAGTGAGCCAAACTAGCTCTTAAAGGGTCAACGCGCCAAAGTGATTGTTAAAGGGCCAGCGCACCCAAATGAGTCTTAAAGGGCCGACACACCAAATCGGAGGCTGAGCCACCCCGGCCTCCATATCGGAGGCTGAGCCACCCCGGCCTCCAAATCGGAGGCTGAGCCACCCCGGCCTCCAAATCGGAGGCTGAGCCACCCCGGCCTCCAAATCGGAGGCTGAGCCACCCCGGCCTCCAAATCGGAGGCTGAGCCACCCCGGCCTCCAAATCGGAGGCTGAGCCACCCCGGCCTCCAAATCGGAGGCTGATCGACCCCGGCCTCCAAATCGGAGGCTGAGCCACCCCGGCCTCCAAATCGGAGGCTGAGCCACCCCGGCCTCCAAATCGGAGGCTGAGCCACCCCGGCCTCCAAATCGGAGGCTGAGCCACCCCGGCCTCCAAATAGGAGGCTGAGCCACCCCGGCCTCCAAATCGGAGGCTGATCGACCCCGGCCTCCAAATCGGAGGCTGAGCCACCCCGGCCTCCAAATCGGAGGCTGAGCCACCCCGGCCTCCAAATCGGAGGCTGAGCAACCCCGGCCTCCAAATCGGAGGCTGATCCACCCCGGCCTCCAAATCGGAGGCTGAGCCACCCCGGCCTCCAAATCGGAGGATGAGTCACCCAAGCCTCCAAATCGGAGGCTGATCCACCCCGGTCTCCAAATCGGAGGCTGAGCCACCCCGGCCTCCAAATCGGAGGCTGATCGACCCAGGCCTCCAAATCGGAGGCTGAGCCACCCCGGCCTCCAAATCGGAGGCTGAGCCACCCCGGCCTCCAAATCGGAGGCTGAGCCACCCCGGCCTCCAAATCGGAGGCTGAGCCACCCCGGCCTCCAAATCGGAAGTTCATCGACCCCGGCTTCCAAATCAGAGGCTCTTTGACCTCGGCCTCCAAATTGGAAGCTCAACGACCCCGGCCTCCAAATTGGAGGCTGAGCGACCCCAGCCTCCAAATCTTACCCAGAGTTGCCCCGCCCACCAAATCGGACCCTGAGAGGCCCCGCCCACCAAATCGGACCCAGAGTGGTCCCGCCCACCAAATTGGACCCAGAGTGGTCCCGCCCACCAAATTGGACCCAGAGGGGCTCCGCCCACAAAATCAGACCCAGAGGGGCCCCTGCCACAAAATCAGACCCTGAGGGGCCCCTGCCACAAAATCAGACCCTGAGGGGCCACGGCCACAAAATCAGACCCTGATGGGCCCCAGTCACAAAATTGGACCCTGATAGGCCCCGGCCACAAAATCGGATCCTGAGGGGCCCCAACCACAAAATCAGACCCTGAGGGGACCCAACCACAAAATCGGACCCTGAGAGGCCCCACCCACCAAATTGGACCCAGAGTGGTCCCGCCCACGAAATTGGACCCAGAGGAGCCCCACCCACAAAATCGGACCCAGAGGGGCCCCTGCCACAAAATCGGACCCAGAGGGGCCCCGGCCACAAAATCGGACCCTGAGGGGCCGCGGCCACAAAATCGGACCCTGAGGGGACCCAACCACAAAATCGGACCCTGAGGGGACCCAACCACAACATCGGACCCTGAGGGGCCCCACCCACAAAATCAGGCCCTGAGGGGCCCCACCCACAAAATCAGACCATGAGGCCAAAGTGGCCCCTGAGAGGCACCCACAGTTAAATCGTATCCTGAGTTGAAAGTCTTGCAGGGGCAGCAGGCAAGTCTCTCTTAAAGGGGCAGCCCGGGCACCATTTCAAACCACTATCTGTACTTCCTTCAGGAAATACACATCTAGTATTATTATTACTATTCAGTTGATTTCCGCAATTAATGCGGCCCGAACCGCTACACGCACAGACTCCGTTGAGGCCTCGTTTTGAAGCCAGCGTCCATGAGAGGTGTGCTAAGTATTTTTCATGTAGATCGGATTTGGAGTTTTTGCGCTATTTGGGTTTGAAAAAACATTTTCCTCAATGCATTTCAATGGGAAAATATTGCCATAGGGAAAACAGGGGACAGTCGCGAGGTGGCAGTTAAGCTCATTGATATGCGCAGGCTCACCAAGTTGCTATGCCAACTCCTACGAACTTCACATGACCTCTCTAGCACAGCGTTTCTGGCAGATAATTTCAGCTCTTAAAGCGAAACCAACAGCAAAAATGCAAATCTAGCTTCATCACATGACGCATGCCACTGAGAGAGAATGTGCGCCAAAGTGGATTTAGAAGCCCAGTGAGCCACCCTGTCTCTAAAACGGCCGACGCGCAAAAGTGATTCTTAAAGGGCCAGCGCTCGAAATCGAAAACTGAGTGACCCCAGGCTCCAAATCGGAGGCTTAGCCACCCCGGCCTCCAAATTGGAGGCTGATCGACCCGGGCCTCCAAATCGGACCCAGCGTGGCCCCGCTCAAGAAATCGGACCCAGAGGGGCTCCGCTCACCAAATCAGACCCAGAGTGGCCCAGCCCAGAAAATCAGACCCAGAGTAGCCCCGCCCACCAAATCGGCCCCCGAGTGGCCCCGCCCACCAAATCGGCCCCCGAGTGACCCCGCCCACCATATAGACTCCCGAGTGGCCCCGCCCACCAAATCGGCCCCCGAGTAGCCCCGCCCACCAAATCAGCCCCCCGAGTGGCCCCGCCCACCAAATTGGACCCAGAGTGGTCCCGCATACCAAAACGGACCCAGAGTGGTCCCGCCCACCAAATTGGACCCAGAGGGGCTCCGCCCACAAAATCAGACCCTAAGGGGCCCCACCCACAAAATCAGACCCTGAGGGGCCCCGGCCACAAAATCAGACCCTGAGGGGCCCCAACAAAATCAGACCCTGAGGGGCCTCAGCCACAAAATCGGACCCTGATGGGCCCCAGTCACAAAATCGGACCCTGAGGGGCACCGGCCACAAAATCAGATCCTGAGGGGCCCCAACCACAAAATCAGACCCTGAGGGGACCCAACCACAAAATCGGACCCTGAGAGGCCCCACCCACCAAATTGGACCCAGAGTGGTCCCGCCCACGAAATTGGACCCAGAGGAGCCCCAACCACAAAATCGGACCCAGAGGGGCCCCTGCGACAAAATCGGACCCAGAGGGGCCCCGGCCACAAAATCGGACCCTGAGGGGCCGCGGCCACAAAATCGGACCCTGAGGGG
Source organism: Dendrobates tinctorius (assembly GCF_039654945.1). NCBI lineage: Eukaryota > Metazoa > Chordata > Amphibia > Anura > Dendrobatidae > Dendrobates > Dendrobates tinctorius. Next base: position 4,874,709 of record NW_027361829.1, on the reverse strand, counting down.
ACCCAACCACAAAATCGGACCCTGAGGGGCCCTGGCCACAAAATCGGACCCTAAGGGGCCCCGCCCACCAAATCAGACCCTGAGGGGCCCCCACCAAATTGGACCCAGAGTGGCCCCGCCCACCGAATCAGACCCAGGGGGCCCCACCCACACAATTGAACCCTGAGGGGCACCGGCCACAAAATCGGACCCTGAAGGGTTCCGGCCACAAAATCGGACCCTGAAGGGACCCGACCACAAAATCGGACCCTGAGGGGCCCCACCCACCAAATCAGCCCCTGAGGGGCCCCGGCCACCAAATCAGACCCTGAGGGGCCCCACCCACCAAATCGGACCCTGAGGTACCCCACCCACAAAATCGGGCCCTGAGGGGCCCCACCCTCAAAATCGGACCCTGAGGCCAAAGTGGCCCCTGAGAGGCACCCACAGTTAAAACGGATCCTGAATTGAAAGTCTTGCAGGGGCAGCAGACAAGTCTCTCTTAAAGGGGTAGCCCGGGCACCATTTCAAACCACTATCTGTACTTCCTTCAGGAAATACACATCTAGTATTAATGTTGTAATCCGAACGCTGCTAACTTATTCTTATTTTTCAGTTGATTTCCGCAATTAATGCGGCCCGAACCGCTACACGCACAGACTCCGTTGAGGTGTCGTTTCAAAGCCAGTGTCCACGAGAGGTGTGCTAAGTATTTTTCGTGTCGATCGGATTTGTAGTTTTTGCGCAATTTGCGTTTGAAATTTTTTTTCCCTGTCATTGGAATGCAGTGTCTCAATGCATTTGAATGGGAAACTTAAAACGTGCCCTGAGGCGATTGAAATGGCAGTAAATCTCATTGATATGCGCAGGCACACCCAGTTACTATGCCAACGCCTACGAACGTCACATGACGCCCCCAGGACACAGCTTCTGCCACATAATATCAGCTCTTAAAGCGAAACCCACAGCACAAATGCAAATCTAGCTTCTTCACATGACGCATGCCCCTGAGAGAGAATGTGGGCCAAAGTGCGCCCCCGCCCACCAAATCGGACCCTGAGTGGCCCCGCCAACCAAATCGGACCCTGAGCGGCCCCGCCCACCAAATCGGATTCTGAAAAGCCCCAACCACAAAATCGGACCCTGAGGGGCCCCACCCACAAAATCGGACCCTGAGGGGCCCCAACCACAAAATCGAACCCAGAGTGGCCCAGCCCACCAAATCGGACCCTGAGGGGCCCCACCCACAAAATCGGACCAAGAGGGGTCCCGGCCACAAAATCGTTCCCTGAGGGGCCCCGGCCACAAAATCAGACCCTGAGGGTCCCCGCCCACAAAATCGGACCCTGAGGGGCCCCGCCCACCAAATCAGACCCAGAATGGCCCCCGCCCAGCAAATCGGACCCTGAGGGGCCCCACCCACCAAATCAGACCCTGAGGGGCCCCGCCCACCAAACCAGACCCTGACGGGCACCGCTCACCAAATCGGACCCTGAGGGGCCCCGCTCACCAAATTGGACCCTGAGGGACCCCACCCACCAAATCGGATTCTGAAGGGCCCCAACCACAAAATCGGACCCCGAGGGGTCCCGGACACAAAATTGGACCATGAGGGGCCCCACCCACAAAATCAGACCCTGAGGTGACCCAACCACAAGGCTCCAAATCGGAGGCTGATAGACCCTGGCCTACAAAAAGGAGGCTGAGCAACCCTGGCATCCAAATTGGACCCAGAGTGGCCCCGCCCACCAAATCAGACCCAGGGGGCCCCACCCACAAAATCGGACCCTGAGTGGCCCCGGCCACCAAATCGGACCCTGAGGGGCCCCGACCACAAAATTGGACCCTTAGGAGCCCTGGCCACAAAATTGGACTCTTAGGGGCCCAACCCACCAAATCGAATCCTGAGGGCCCCCACCCACCAAATCGGACCCTGAGGGGCCCCGCTCACCAAATGGAACCCTGAGGGGCCCCGCCCACCATTTCGGACCCTGAGGGGCCCCGCCCACCAAATCGGACTCTGAGAGATCCCGCCTACCAAATCAGACCCTGAGGGGCCCTGCTCACCAAATTGAACTCTGAGGGGCCCCGCTCAACAAATTGAACTCTGAGGGGCACCGCTCACCAAATCGGATTCTGTAAGGCCCCAACCACCAAATCCAATTTGGTGGGCGGGGCCCCTCAGGGTCTGATTTGGTGGGCGGGACCCCTCAGGGTCCTATTCGCCCGCCCACCAAATCAGACCCTGAGAGGCCTCGCCCACCAAATTGGACCCAGAGGGGCCCCGCACACCAAATTGGACCCTGAGGGGCCCCGCCCACCAAATCGAACCCAGAGGGGCCCCGGCCTCAAAATCGGATCCTGAGGGGCCCCGGCCACAAAATTAGACCCTGAGGGGCCCCACCCACAAAATCGGACCCTGAGGGGCCCCGACCACCAAATCAGATCCAGAATGGCCCCCGTCCACAAAATCGGACCCTGAGAGACCCCGGCCACAAATCGGACCCTGAGGGGCCCCGCCCACCAAATCGGACCCTGAGGGGCCCCGCCCACAAAATTGGACCCTGAGGGGCCCCGCCCTCGAAATCGGACCCTGAGGGGCCCCGCCCACCAAATCGGACCCTGAGGGGCCCCGCCAACCAATCGGACCCTGAGGGGACCCACCCACAAAATCAGACCCTGAGTGGCCACACCCACAAAATCGGACCCTGAGGGGCCACACCCACAAAATCAGACCCTGAGGGTCCCCACCCACAAAATTGGACCCTGAGGAATCCCGGCCACTTATTCAAATCCTGAGGAGCCCAGGCCACCAAATCGGATCCTGAGGGTCCCCACCCACCAAATCAGACCCTGAGGCCAAAGTGGCCCCTGAGAGGCACCCACATTTAAAACGGATCCTGAGTTTAAAGTCTTGCAGGGGCAGCAGGCAAGTCTCTCTTAAAGGGGCAGTCCAGGCACCATTTCAAACCACTATCTGTACTTCCTTCAGGAAATACACATCTAGTTATAGTGGTTTGAAAAAAACCACTATATTGTAATCCGAACGCTGCTAACTTATTCTTCTTCTTCTTATTATTATTATTAAGTTGATTTCCGCAATTAATACAGCCCGAACCGCTACACGCACAGACGCCGTTGAGGTGTCGTTTCGAAGCCAGCGTCCATGAGAGGTGTGCTAAGTATTTTTCGTGTCGATCGGATTTGTAGTTTTTGCGCAATTTGCGTTTGAAATTTTTTTTTCCCGTCATTGGAATGCACTGTCTCCAATGCTTTTCAATGGGTAATGGCAAAACGTGCCCTGAGGCGATTGAAATGGCAGTTGAGCTCATTGATATGCGCAGGCAGACCCAGTTACTATGCCAACGCCTACGAACGTCACATGACATCCCAAGGACAGAGCTTGTGCCACATAATATCAGCTCTTAAAGTGAAACCCACAGCACAAATGCAAATCTAGCTTCATCACATGACACATGCCCCTGAGATAGAATGTGCGACAAAGTGGATTTAGAAGCCCAGTGAGCCACCCTGGCTCTTAAAGGGCCGACGTGCCACAGTGATTCTTAAAGGGCCAGCGCACCGAAATGAGTCTTAAAGGGCCGGCGCGCCAAATCGAAAGCTGAGCGACCCCGGCCTCCAAATCGTAGGCTGAACCACCCCGGCCTCCAAATCGTAGGCTGAACCACCCCGGCCTCCAAATCGGAGGCTGAGCCACCCTGGCCTCCAAATCGGACCCAGTGTGGCCCGCTCAAAAAATCAGACCCAGAGTAGCACAGCCCACCAAATCGGATCCTGAGGGGCCCCGCCCACCAAATCAGACTCCGAGTGGCCCCATCCACCAAATCGGACCCTGAAGGGCCCCGTCCACCAAATCGGACCCTGAGGAGCCCCGCCCACCAAATCAGACCCTGAGAAGCCCCGCCCACCAAATCGGACCCAGAGTGACCCCGCCCACCAAATCGGACCCTGAAGGGCCCCGCCCATCAAATTGGACCCAAAGTGACCTCGCCCACCAAATCGGACCCAGAGGGGCCCCGCCCATCAAATCGGACCCTGAGTGGCCCCGCCCACCAAATCGGACCCCGAGGAGCCCCGCCCACCAAATCGGACCCAGATTGACCCCGCCCACCAAATCAGACCCAGAGGGTCCCCGCCCACCAAATCGGACACAGAGGGGCCCCGCCCACCAAATCGGACGATGAGGGGCACCGCCCACTAAATCGGACCCAGAGTGGCCCCGCCCACCAAAATGGACCCAGGGGGCTCCACCCACAAAATCAGACCCTAAGGGGCCCCACCCACAAAATCGGATCCTGAGTGGGCCCGGCCACAAAATCAGACCCTGAGGGGCCCCAACCACAAAATCGGACCCTGAGAGACCCCGGCCACAAAATCGAACCTAGAGGGGTCCCAGTCACAAAATAGGACCCTGAGGGGCCCCACCCACAAAATCAGACCCTGAGGGGCCCCACCCACAAAATCAGACCCTGAGGGGCCCCACCCACAAAATCGGACCCTGAGGGGCCCCAGCCACAAAATCGGACCCTGATGGGCCCCACCCAAAAATCCAGACCCTGAGGGGCCCCAGCCACAAAATCGGACCCTGAGAGACCCCGGCCACAAAATCGGACCCTGAGGGGCCCCAACCACAAAATCGGACCCTGAGGGGCCCCAACCACAAAATCAGACCCTGAGGGGACCCACCCACAAAGTCAGACCCTGAGGGGATCCACCCACAAAATCGGACCCTGAGGGGCCCCACCCACCAAATTAGACCCTGAGGGGCCCCACCCTCAAAATCGGTCTGAGGGGCCCCACCCTCAAAATCGGACCCTGAGGGGCCCCAGCCACAAAATCGGACCCTGAGGGGCCCCGGCCACAAAATCGGACCCTGAGGGGCCCCGGCCACAAAATCGGACCCTGAGGGGCCCCACCCGCAAAATCGGACCCTAAGGGGCCCCGGCCACAAAATCGGACCCTGAGGGGCCCCACCCGCAAAATTGGACCCTGAGGGGCCCCACCCACAAAATCAGACCCTGAGGGGCCCCACCCGCAAAATCGGACCCTGAGGGGCCCCGGCCCCAAAAATCGGACCCTGAGGGGCCCCAACCACAAAATCGGACCCTGAGAGGCACCGGCTACAAAATCGGACCCTGAGGGGCCTCAGTCACAAAATCAGACCCTAAGGGGCCCCGGCCACAAAATCAGACCCTGAGGGGCCCCACCCACAAAATCGGACCCTGATGGGCCCCACCCACAAATCCAGACCCTGAGGGGCCCCGGCCACAAAATCGGACCCTGAGAGACCCCGGCCACAAAATCGGACCCTGAGGGGCCCCACCCACAAAATCAGACCCTGAGGGACCCCAGCCACAAAATCAGACCCTGAGGGGCCCCAGCCACAAAATCGGACCCTGAGGGGCCCCACCCACAAAATCGGACCCTGAGGGGCCCCACCCACAAAATTGGACCCTGAGGGGCCCCACCCACAAAATTGGACCCTGAGGGGCCCCACCCACAAAATTGGACCCTGAGGGGCCCCACCCTCAAAATCGGTCCCTGAGGGGCCCCGGCCACAAAATCGGACCCTGAGGGGCCCCGGCCACAAAATCGGACCCTGAGGGGCTCCACCCGCAAAATCGGACCCTGAGGGGCTCCACCCGCAAAATCGGACCCTGAGGGGCTCCACCCGCAAAATCGGACCCTGAGGGGCTCCACCCGCAAAATCGGACCCTGAGGGGCCCCGGCCCCAAAAATCGGACCCTGAGGGGCCCCAACCACAAAATCGGACCCTGAGGGGCACCGGCTACAAAATCGGACCCTGAGGGGCCCAACCCACAAAATCAGACTCAGTGTCTCCGCCCACCAAATTGGACCCTAAAGGGCCCCGTCCGCTAAATCGGACCCAAAGTGGCCCCGCCCACCAAATGGGACCCTGAGGGGCCCCGCCCACCAAATGGGACCCTGAGGGGCCCCGCCCAGTAAATCGGATTCTGAAAGGCCCCAACCACAAAATCGGACCCTGAGGGGCCCCACCCACCAAATCGGACCCCGAGGGGCCCCGCCCACCAATTCGGACCCCGAGGGGCCCCGCCCACCAATTCTGACCCCGAGGGGCCCCGCCCACCAAATCAGACCCTGAGGGGCCCCGCCCACCAAATCGGACCCCGAGGGATCCCGCCCACCAAATCAGACCCCGAGGGTCCCCGCCAGCCAAATTGGACGCTGACGGCCCCGCCCACCAAATCGGACTCTGATAGATCCCGCCCACCAAATCAGACCCTGAGGGGCCCAGCTCACCAAATCGGACCCAGAGTGGCCCCGCCCACCAAATCGGACCCAGAGTGGCCCCGCCCACCAAATTGTACCCTGAGGGGCCCCACCCACAAAATCAAATCCTAAGGGGCCCCACACACAAAATTGGACCCTGAGGGGCCCCGGCCACAAAATTGGACCCTGAGGGGCCCCACCCACAAAATCGGACCCTGAGGGGATCCGGCCACAACATCGGACCCTGAGTGGCCCCACTCACAAAATCGGACCCTGAGGGGCCCTACCCACAAAATCGGACCCTGAGGGGCCCTACCCACAAAATCGGACCCTGAGGGGCCCCAACCACAAAATCGGACCCTGACGGGCCCCGGCCACAAAATCGGACCCTGAGGGGCCCCGGCCACAAAATTGGACCCTGAGGGACCCCACCTACAAAATTGAACCCTGAGGGGCCCCTACCACAAAATCGGATCCTGAGGGGCCTCACCCACAAAATCGGACCCTGAGGGGCCCCACCCACAAAATTGGACCCTCAGGGGCCCCGGCAACAAAATCGGACCCTGAGGGACCCCGGCCACAAAATCACATCCTGAGGGGCCCCAACCACAAAATCGGACCCTGAGAGGCTCCGGCTGCAAAATCGGACCCTGAGGGGCCCCAACCACAAAATCGGACCCTGTGAGGCACCGGCCACAAAATCGGACCCTGAGGGGCCCCACCCACAAATCCAGACCCTTAGGGGACCCGGCCACAAAATCGGACCCTGAGGGGCCCCGCCCACCAAATCGGACCCCGAGGGTCCCCGCCCACCAAATCGGACCCCGAGGGGCCCCGCCCACCAAATTGGACCCTGAGGGGCCCCACTCGCCAAATCGGACCCTGAGGGGCCCCGCTCGCCAAATCGGACCCTGAGGGGCCCCGCTCGCCAAATCGGACCCTGAGGGGCCCCGGCCACAAAATCGGACCCTGAGGGGCCCCACCCACAAAATTGGACCCGAGGGGCCCCGGCCACAAGATTGGACCCGAGGGGCCCCAACCACCAAATCAGACCCTGAGGGGCCCCGGCCACAAAATCGGACCCTTAGGGGCCCCACCCACCAAATCAGCCCCTGAGGGGACCCGGCCACCAAATCAGACCCTGAGGGGCCCCACCCACCAAATCTGACCCTGAGGCCAAAGTGGCCCCTGAGAGGCACCCACAGTTAAAACGGATCCTGAGTTGAAAGTCTTGCAGGTGCAGCAGGCAAGTCTCTCTTAAAGGGGCAGCCTGGGCAGCATTTCAAACCACTATCTGTACTTCCTTCAGGAAATACACATCTAGTATTAATGTTGTAATCCGACCGCTGCTAACTTATTCTTATTATTCAGTTGATTTCCGCAATTAATGCGGCCCGAACCGCTACACGCACAGACTCCGTTGAGGTGTCGTTTCGAAGCCAGCATCCATGAGAGGTGTGCTAAGTAATTTTCGTGTCGATTGGATTTGTAGTTTTTGCGCAATTTGCATTAGAAATTTTTTTTTCCCGTCATTTGAATGTATTGTCTCAATGCTTTTCAATGGGGAAATTTTGCCTTAGAGAAAACATGCCCTGAGGCGATTCAAATGGCAGTTTAGCTCATTGATATGCGCAGGCAGACCCAGTTACTATGCCAGCGCCAAAGAACTTCACATGACCCCAGCAGGACACAGTTTCTGGCGATAATATCAGCTCTTAAAGCGAAACCCACAGCACAAATGCAAATCTAGCTTCATCACATGACGCGTGCCCCTGAGAGAGAATGTACGCCAAAGTGAATTTAGAAGCCCAGTGCGCCAAACTAGCTCTTAAACAGCCGACGCGCCTAAGTGAATCTTAAAGGGCCGGCGCACCAAAATGAGCCTTAAAGGGCTGGCGCGCCAAATCGAATGCTGAGTGACCCCAGGCTCCAAATCGGAGGCTGATCGACCCTGGCCTACAAATCGGAGGCTGAGCCACCCAGGCCAACAAATTGGCCCCGGAGTGGCCCCGCCCTCCAAATCAGACCCAGAGAGGCCCCGCCCACCAAATTGGACCCTGAGGGGCCCCGCTCACCAAATCAGACCCGTAGTGGCCCCGCCCTCCAAATCGGACCCAGAGTGGCCCGCCCACCAAATTGAACCCTGAGGGGCCCCTCCCACCAAATCAGACTCAGAGTGGTCCCGCCTACCAAATTGTACCCTGAAGGGCCCCGCCCACCAAATTGGACCCAGAGTGGCCCCGCCCACCAAATCAGACCCTGAGGGGTCCCACCCACCAAATCTGACCCTAAGGGGCCCCACCCACCTAATCAGACCCAGAGTGGCCCCGCCCACCAAATCAGGCCATGAGGGGCACCGCCCACCAAATCAGACCCTCATGGGCCCCGCCTGCCAAATCATACCCTGAAGAGCCCCACCCACCAAATCGGATCCTGAGGGGACCCGCCCACCAAATCGGACCCTGAGAGGCCCCGTCTACCAAATCGGAACCAGAGGAGCTCTGCCCACGAAATTGGACCCTGTAGGGCCCCACTCACCAAATCGGACCCTGTGGTGCCCCACCCACCAAATTGAACTCTGAGGGGCCCCGCCCACCAAATCGGACCCAGAGGGGTCCCACCCGCCAAATCAGACCCTGAGGGGCGGTGCCCACCAAACCGGACCCTGAGGGGCCTCGCCCACCAAATCGGTCCACCAATTCAAGCCCTGAGGAGCCCAGTCCACTGAATCAGATCCTGAGGGGCCCCACCCACCAAATCAGACCCTGAGGGGCCCCACAGGCCAAAGTGGCCCCTGAGAGGCACCCACAGGTAAAACGGATACTGAGTTGAAAGGCGTGCAGGGGCAGCAGGCAAGTCTCTCTTAAAGTCGCAGCCCGGGCACCATTTCAAACCACTATCTGTACTTCCTTCAGGAAATACACATCTAGTTGTTATTATTATTATTATTATTACGTTGATTTCCGCAATTAATGCGGCCCGAACCGCTACACGCACAGACTCCGTTGAGGTGTCAATTCGATGCCAGCGTCCATGAGAGGTGTGCTAAGTATTTTTCGTGTCGATCGGATTTGTAGTTTTTGCGCAATTTGCGTTAAAAAATTTTTTTTCCCATCATTGGAATGAATTGTCTCAGTGCATTTGAATGGGGAAATGGCAAAACGTGCCCTGAGGCAATTGAAATGGCAGTTGAGCTCATTGATATGCGCAGGCAGAACCAGTTACTATGCCAACGCCTACGAACGTCACATGACATCTCCAGAACAGAGCTTCTGCCACATAATATCAGCTCTTAAAGCGAAACCCACAGCACAAATGCAAATCTATGTTCATCACATGACACATGCCCCTGATAGAGAATGTGCGCCAAAGTGTATTTAGAAGCCCAGTGAGCCAAACTGGCTCTTAAAGGGCCGAAGCGCCAAAGTGATTCTTAAAGGGCTGCCGCACCGAAATGAGTCTTAAAGAGCCGACGCGCCAAATCGAAAGCTGAGTGACCCCAGGCTCCAAATCGGAGGCTGAGCCACCCCGGCCTTAAAATCGGAGGCTGAGCCACCCTGGCCTCCAAATCGGACCCAGAGTGGCCCCACCCACCAAATCGGACACTTAAGGGCCCCGCCCACCAAATCGGACCCAGAGGGGCCCTGCCCACCAAATCGGACCCTGAGGAGCTCCGTCCACCAAATCGGACCAGAGTGACCCCGCCCACCAAATCGGACCCTGAAGGGCCCCGCCCACCAAATCGGAAGCAGAGGGGCCCCGCCCACCAAATCGGACCCTGAGGGGCACTGCCCAATAAATCGGACCGAGAGAGGCCACGCCCACCAAATCGGACAATGAGGAGCCCCGCCCACCAAATCAGACCCCGAGGGGCCCCGCCCACCAAATCAGACCCTGAGGGGCCCCGGCCACCAAATAGGACCCTGAGGGGCCCGGCCACAAAATCGGAACCTGAGGGGCCCCGGCCACAAAATCGGACCCTGAGGGGCCCCAGCCACAAAATCGGACCCTGAGGGGCCCCAGCCACAAAATTAGACCCTGAGGGGCCCCAGCCACAAAATCAGACCCTGAGCGGTCCCAGCCACGAAATCGAACCCTGAGGGGCGCCGGCCACTAAATCGGACCCTGAGAGACCCCGGCCACAAAATCGAACCCACAGGGGCCCCACCCACAAAATTGGACCCTGAGGGGCCCCACCCACCAAATCGGACCCTCAGGGGCCCGCCCTCAAAATCATACCCTGAGAGGCCCCGCCCACCAAATCGGACCCTGAGGGGCCCCGCCAACCAAATCGGACTCTGAGGGGCCCCAACCACAAAATCGGACCCTGAGGGGCCACGGCCACAAAATCGGACCCTGAGGGGCCCCACCCACAAAATCGTACCCTGAGGGGCCCCGGCCACAAAATCGGAACCTGAAGGGCCCCGGCCACAAAATCGGACCCTGAGCGGCCCATCCCCAAATCGGACCCTGAGGGGCCCCAGCCACAAAATCGGACCCTGAGGGGCCCCAGCCACAAAATCGGACCCTGAGGGGCCCCGGCCACGAAATCGGACCCTGAGGGGCCCCACCCACAAAATCGGACCCTGAGGGGCCCCGGCCACAAAATTGGAACCTGAAGTGCCCCGGCCACAAAATCGGACCCTAAGCGGCCTATCCACAAAATAGGACCCTGAGGGGCCCCATCCACAAAATCGGACCCTGAGGGGCCCCGGCCACGAAATCGGACACTGAGGGGCCCCGCAAACCAAATCGGACCCTGAGGGGCCCCGCCAACCAAATCGGACCCTGAGGGGCCCCGCCAACCAAATCGGACTCTGAGGGACCCCACCCACAAAATCGGACCCTGAGGGCCCCAACCACAAAATCGGACCCTGAGAGACCCCGGCCACAAAATTGAACCCAGAGGGGCCCCACCCACAAAATTGGACCCTGGGGGCCCCGCCCACCAAATTGGACCCTGAGGGGCCCGGCCCACCAAATCGGAACCTGAGGGGCCCCGCCAACCAAATCGGACCCTGAGTGGCCCCGCCAACCAAATCGGACTCTGAGGGGCCCCACCCTCAAAATCGGACCCTGAAGGGCCCCAACCACAAAATCAGACCCTGAGGGTCCCCGCCCACCAAATCGGACCCTGAGGGGCCCCAGCCACAAAATCGGACCCTGATCCCCACCCACAAAATCGGACCCTGAGTGGCCCCGGCCACAAAATCGGACCCTCAGGGGCCCCAGCCACAAAATCGGACCCTGAGGGGCCCCAGCCACAAAATTGGACCCTGAGAGGCCCCAGCCACAAAATCGGACCCTGAGGGGCCCCGGCCACGAAATTGGACCCTGTGGGGCCCCGGCCACGAAATCGGACCCTGAGGGGCCCCAACCACAAAATCAGACCCTGAGGGGCCCCAGCCACAAAACCGGACCCTGAGGGCCCCTAACCACAAAACCGGACCCTGAGGGGCCCCAACCACAAAATCGGACCCTGAGGGGCCCCAACCACAAAATCGGACCCTGAGGGGCCCCGACCACAAAATCGGACCCTGAGAGACCCCGGCCACAAAATCGAACCCAGAGGGGCCCCGCCCACCAAATCAGACCCTCTGAGGCCCGCACACAAAATCGGACCATGGGGGGCCCCGCCCTCAAAATCGGACCCTGAGTTGCCCCGCCCACCAAATCGGACTCTAAGGGGCCCCAACCAAAAAATCGGACCCTGAGGGCCCCCAACCACAAAATCGGACCCTAAGGGGCCCCAACCACAAAATCGGACCCTGAGGGGCCCCGGCCACAAAATCGGACCCTGAGAGACCCCGGCCACAAAATCGAACCCAGAGGGGCCCCACCCACAAAATTGGACCCTTGGTGCCCCGCCCACAAAATCGGACCCCGAGGGGCTCCGCCCTCAAAATCGGACCCAGAGGGGCCCCACCCACAAAATTGGACCCTGGGTGCCCCGCCCACCAAATCGGACCCTGAGGGGCCCCGCCCTCAAAATCGGCAACTGAGGTGCCCCGCCCACCAAATCGGACCCTGAGGGGCCCCGCCCACCAAATCGGACCCTGAGGGGCCCCACCCTCAAAATCGGGCCCTGAGGGGCCCTGGCCACAAAATCGGACCCTGAGGGGCCCCGGCCACAAAATCGGACACAGAGGGGCCACGGTCACAAAATCGGACCCTGAGGGGTCCCGGCCACAAAATCGGACCCTGAGGGGCACCACCCACAAAATCAGACCCTGAGGGGCCCCGGCCCTAAAATCAGACCCTGAGGGGCCCCGGCCATAAAATCGGACCCTGAGGGGCCCCGGCCACAAAATCGTACCCTGAGGGAACCCACCCACAAAATCGGACCCTGAGGGGCCACACCCACAAAATTGGACCCTGAGAGGCCACACCCACAAAATCAGACTCTGAGGGACCCCACCCACAAAATTGGACCCTGAGGAATCCCGGCCACTAATTCAAATCCTGAGGAGCCCAGGCCACCGAATCAGACCCTGAGGCCAAAGTGGCCCCTGAGAGGCACCCACATTTAAAACGGATCCTGAGTTGAAAGTCTTGCAGGGGCAGCAGCCAAGTCTCTCTTAAAGGGGCAGCCCAGGCACCATTTCAAACCACTATCTGTACTTCCTTCAGGAAATACACATCTAGTTCTTCTTATTATTATAGTGGTTTGAAAAAACCACTATATTGTAATCCGAACGCTGCTAACTTATTCTTCTTCTTCTTATTTTCCAGTTGATTTCCGCAATTAATGCGGCCCGAACCGCTACGCGCACAGACTCCGTTGAGGTGTCGTTTCGAAGCCAGCGTCCATGAGAGGTGTGCTAAGTATTTTTCGTGTCGATCGGATTTGTAGTTTTTGCGCAATCTGCGTTAGAAATTTTTTTTTTCCCGTCATTGGAATGCACTGGCTCCAATGCTTTTCAATGGGAAATGGCAAAACGTGCCCTGAGGCGATTGAAATGGCAGTTGAACTCATTGATATGCACAGGCTCACCCAGTTACTATGCCAACGCCTACGAATGTCACATGACGCCCCGAGGACAGAGCTTCTGCCACATAATATCAGCTCTTAAAGCGAAACCCACAGCACAAATGCAAATCTAGCTTCATCACATGACACATGCCCCTGAGAGAGAATGTGCGCCAAAGTGGATTTAGAAGAACCCCAGTTAGCCAAACTAGCTCTTAATGGGCCGACGCGCCAAAGTGATTGTTAAAGGGCCGGCGCACCGAAATGAGTCTTAAAGGGCCGACACGCCAAATCGAAAGCTGAGTGACCCTAGGCTTCAAATCGGAGGCTGAGCCACCCCGACCTCCAAATCGGAGGCTGATCGACCCCAGCCTCCAGATCGGAGCCTGAGCCACCCCAGCCCCCAAATCGGAGGCTGATCGACCCCGGCCCCAAATCGGAGGCTGAGCCACCCCGGCCTCCAAATCGGACCCTGAGGGGCCCCGCTCACCAAATCGGACCCTGAGGGGCCCTGCTCACCAAATTGAACACTGAGCGGCCCCGCCCACCAAATCGGATTCTGAAAGGCCCCAACCACAAAATTGGACCCTGAGGGGCCCTGCCCACCAAATCTGACCCTAAGGGGCCCCGCCCACCAAATTGAACTCTGAGGGGCCCTGCTCACCAAATCGGACCCTGGGTGGCCCCGCCCACCAAATCGGATTCTGAAAGGCCCCAACCACAAAATAGGACCATGAGGGGCCCCGGACATAAAATCGGACCCTGAGGGGGCCCGCCCACCAAATCGGACCGTGAGGGGCCCCACCCACCAAATCGGACTCTGAGGGGCCCCGCCCACCAAATCGGACCTTGAGGGGCCCCGCTCACCAAATCGGACCCTGAGGGGCCCTGCCCACCAAACTAGATTCTGAAAAGCCCCAACCACAAAATCGGACCCTGAGGGGCCCCGCCCACCAAATCGGACCCTGAGGGGCCCCGCCAACCAATCGGACCCTGAGGGGACCCACCCACAAAATCAGACCCTGAGTGGCCACACCCACAAAATCGGACCCTGAGGGGCCACACCCACAAAATCAGACCCTGAGGGTCCCCACCCACAAAATTGGACCCTGAGGAATCCCGGCCACTTATTCAAATCCTGAGGAGCCCAGGCCACCAAATCGGATCCTGAGGGTCCCCACCCACCAAATCAGACCCTGAGGCCAAAGTGGCCCCTGAGAGGCACCCACATTTAAAACGGATCCTGAGTTTAAAGTCTTGCAGGGGCAGCAGGCAAGTCTCTCTTAAAGGGGCAGTCCAGGCACCATTTCAAACCACTATCTGTACTTCCTTCAGGAAATACACATCTAGTTATAGTGGTTTGAAAAAAACCACTATATTGTAATCCGAACGCTGCTAACTTATTATTCTTCTTCTTCTTATTATTATTAAGTTGATTTCCGCAATTAATACAGCCCGAACCGCTACACGCACAGACGCCGTTGAGGTGTCGTTTCGAAGCCAGCGTCCATGAGAGGTGTGCTAAGTATTTTTCGTGTCGATCGGATTTGTAGTTTTTGCGCAATTTGCGTTTGAAATTTTTTTTTCCCGTCATTGGAATGCACTGTCTCCAATGCTTTTCAATGGGTAATGGCAAAACGTGCCCTGAGGCGATTGAAATGGCAGTTGAGCTCATTGATATGCGCAGGCAGACCCAGTTACTATGCCAACGCCTACGAACGTCACATGACATCCTAAGGACAGAGCTTGTGCCACATAATATCAGCTCTTAAAGTGAAACCCACAGCACAAATGCAAATCTAGCTTCATCACATGACACATGCCCCTGAGATAGAATGTGCGACAAAGTGGATTTAGAAGCCCAGTGAGCCACCCTGGCTCTTAAAGGGCCGACGTGCCACAGTGATTCTTAAAGGGCCAGCGCACCGAAATGAGTCTTAAAGGGCCGGCGCGCCAAATCGAAAGCTGAGCGACCCCGGCCTCCAAATCGTAGGCTGAACCACCCCGGCCTCCAAATCGTAGGCTGAACCACCCCGGCCTCCAAATCGGAGGCTGAGCCACCCTGGCCTCCAAATCGGACCCAGTGTGGCCCGCTCAAAAAATCAGACCCAGAGTAGCACAGCCCACCAAATCGGATCCTGAGGGGCCCCGCCCACCAAATCAGACTCCGAGTGGCCCCATCCACCAAATCGGACCCTGAAGGGCCCCGTCCACCAAATCGGACCCTGAGGAGCCCCGCCCACCAAATCAGACCCTGAGAAGCCCCGCCCACCAAATCGGACCCAGAGTGACCCCGCCCACCAAATCGGACCCTGAAGGGCCCCGCCCATCAAATTGGACCCAAAGTGACCTCGCCCACCAAATCGGACCCAGAGGGGCCCCGCCCATCAAATCGGACCCTGAGTGGCCCCGCCCACCAAATCGGACCCCGAGGAGCCCCGCCCACCAAATCGGACCCAGATTGACCCCGCCCACCAAATCAGACCCAGAGGGTCCCCGCCCACCAAATCGGACACAGAGGGGCCCCGCCCACCAAATCGGACGATGAGGGGCACCGCCCACTAAATCGGACCCAGAGTGGCCCCGCCCACCAAAATGGACCCAGGGGGCTCCACCCACAAAATCAGACCCTAAGGGGCCCCACCCACAAAATCGGATCCTGAGTGGGCCCGGCCACAAAATCAGACCCTGAGGGGCCCCAACCACAAAATCGGACCCTGAGAGACCCCGGCCACAAAATTGAACCTAGAGGGGTCCCAGTCACAAAATAGGACCCTGAGGGGCCCCACCCACAAAATCAGACCCTGAGGGGCCCCACCCACAAAATCAGACCCTGAGGGGCCCCACCCACAAAATCGGACCCTGAGGGGCCCCAGCCACAAAATCGGACCCTGATGGGCCCCACCCATAAATCCAGACCCTGAGGGGCCCCAGCCACAAAATCGGACCCTGAGAGACCCCGGCCACAAAATCGGACCCTGAGGGGCCCCAACCACAAAATCGGACCCTGAGGGGCCCCAACCACAAAATCAGACCCTGAGGGGACCCACCCACAAAGTCAGACCCTGAGGGGATCCACCCACAAAATCGGACCCTGAGGGGCTCCACCCACCAAATTAGACCCTGAGGGGCCCCACCCTCAAAATCGGTCCGAGGGGCCCCAGCCACAAAATCGGACCCTGAGGGGCCCCAGCCACAAAATCGGACCCTGAGGGGCCCCGGCCACAAAATCGGACCCTGAGGGGCCCCACCCGCAAAATCGGACCCTAAGGGGCCCCGGCCACAAAATCGGACCCTGAGGGGCCCCACCCGCAAAATTGGACCCTGAGGGGCCCCACCCACAAAATCAGACCCTGAGGGGCCCCACCCGCAAAATCGGACCCTGAGGGGCCCCGGCCCCAAAAATCGGACCCTGAGGGGCCCCAACCACAAAATCGGACCCTGAGAGGCACCGGCTACAAAATCGGACCCTGAGGGGCCTCAGTCACAAAATCAGACCCTAAGGGGCCCCGGCCACAAAATCAGACCCTGAGGGGCCCCACCCACAAAATCGGACCCTGATGGGCCCCACCCACAAATCCAGACCCTGAGGGGCCCCGGCCACAAAATCGGACCCTGAGAGACCCCGGCCACAAAATCGGACCCTGAGGGGCCCCAACCACAAAATCAGACCCTGAGGGGCCCCACCCACAAAATCAGACCCTGAGGGACCCCAGCCACAAAATCAGACCCTGAGGGGCCCCAGCCACAAAATCGGACCCTGAGGGGCCCCACCCACAAAATTGGACCCTGAGGGGCCCCACCCACAAAATTGGACCCTGAGGGGCCCCACCCACAAAATTGGACCCTGAGGGGCCCCACCCTCAAAATCGGTCCCTGAGGGGCCCCGGCCACAAAATCGGACCCTGAGGGGCCCCGGCCACAAAATCGGACCCTGAGGGGCTCCACCCGCAAAATCGGACCCTGAGGGGCTCCACCTGCAAAATCGGACCCTGAGGGGCTCCACCCGCAAAATCGGACCCTGAGGGGCTCCACCCGCAAAATCGGACCCTGAGGGGCCCCGGCCCCAAAAATCGGACCCTGAGGGGCCCCAACCACAAAATCGGACCCTGAGGGGCACCGGCTACAAAATCGGACCCTGAGGGGCCCAACCCACAAAATCAGACTCAGTGTCTCCGCCCACCAAATTGGACCCTAAAGGGCCCCGTCCGCTAAATCGGACCCAAAGTGGCCCCGCCCACCAAATGGGACCCTGAGGGGCCCCGCCCACCAAATGGGACCCTGAGGGGCCCCGCCCAGTAAATCGGATTCTGAAAGGCCCCAACCACAAAATCGGACCCTGAGGGGCCCCACCCACCAAATCGGACCCCGAGGGGCCCCGCCCACCAATTCGGACCCCGAGGGGCCCCGCCCACCAATTCTGACCCCGAGGGGCCCCGCCCACCAAATCAGACCCTGAGGGGCCCCGCCCACCAAATTGGACCCCGAGGGATCCCGCCCACCAAATCAGACCCCGAGGGTCCCCGCCAGCCAAATTGGACGCTGACGGCCCCGCCCACCAAATCGGACTCTGATAGATCCCGCCCACCAAATCAGACCCTGAGGGGCCCAGCTCACCAAATCGGACCCAGAGTGGCCCCGCCCACCAAATCGGACCCAGAGTGGCCCCGCCCACCAAATTGTACCCTGAGGGGCCCCACCCACAAAATCAAATCCTAAGGGGCCCCACCCACAAAATTGGACCCTGAGGGGCCCCGGCCACAAAATTGGACCCTGAGGGGCCCCACCCACAAAATCGGACCCTGAGGGGATCCGGCCACAACATCGGACCCTGAGGGGTCCCACCCACAAAATCGGACCCTGAGGGGATCCGGCCACAACATCGGACCCTGAGTGGCCCCACTCACAAAATCAGACCCTGAGGGGCCCTACCCACAAAATCGGACCCTGAGGGGCCCTACCCACAAAATCGGACCCTGAGGGGCCCCAACCACAAAATCGGACCCTGACGGGCCCCGGCCACAAAATCGGACCCTGAGGGGCCCCGGCCACAAAATTGGACCCTGAGGGACCCCACCTACAAAATTGAACCCTGAGGGGCCCCTACCACAAAATCGGATCCTGAGGGGCCTCACCCACAAAATCGGACCCTGAGGGGCCCCACCCACAAAATTGGACCCTCAGGGGCCCCGGCAACAAAATCGGACCCTGAGGGACCCCGGCCACAAAATCACATCCTGAGGGGCCCCAACCACAAAATCGGACCCTGAGAGGCTCCGGCTGCAAAATCGGACCCTGAGGGGCCCCAACCACAAAATCGGACCCTGTGAGGCACCGGCCACAAAATCGGACCCTGAGGGGCCCCACCCACAAATCCAGACCCTTAGGGGACCCGGCCACAAAATCGGACCCTGAGGGGCCCCGCCCACCAAATCGGACCCCGAGGGTCCCCGCCCACCAAATCGGACCCTGAGGGGCCCCGCCCACCAAATTGGACCCTGAGGGGCCCCACTCGCCAAATCGGACCCTGAGGGGCCCCGCTCGCCAAATCGGACCCTGAGGGGCCCCGCTCGCCAAATCGGACCCTGAGGGGCCCCGGCCACAAAATCGGACCCTGAGGGGCCCCACCCACAAAATTGGACCCGAGGGGCCCCGGCCACAAGATTGGACCCGAGGGGCCCCAACCACCAAATCAGACCCTGAGGGGCCCCGGCCACAAAATCGGACCCTTAGGGGCCCCACCCACCAAATCAGCCCCTGAGGGGACCCGGCCACCAAATCAGACCCTGAGGGGCCCCACCCACCAAATCTGACCCTGAGGCCAAAGTGGCCCCTGAGAGGCACCCACAGTTAAAACGGATCCTGAGTTGAAAGTCTTGCAGGTGCAGCAGGCAAGTCTCTCTTAAAGGGGCAGCCTGGGCAGCATTTCAAACCACTATCTGTACTTCCTTCAGGAAATACACATCTAGTATTAATGTTGTAATCCGACCGCTGCTAACTTATTCTTATTATTCAGTTGATTTCCGCAATTAATGCGGCCCGAACCGCTACACGCACAGACTCCGTTGAGGTGTCGTTTCGAAGCCAGCATCCATGAGAGGTGTGCTAAGTAATTTTCGTGTCGATTGGATTTGTAGTTTTTGCGCAATTTGCATTAGAAATTTTTTTTTCCCGTCATTTGAATGTATTGTCTCAATGCTTTTCAATGGGGAAATTTTGCCTTAGAGAAAACATGCCCTGAGGCGATTCAAATGGCAGTTTAGCTCATTGATATGCGCAGGCAGACCCAGTTACTATGCCAGCGCCAAAGAACTTCACATGACCCCAGCAGGACACAGTTTCTGGCGATAATATCAGCTCTTAAAGCGAAACCCACAGCACAAATGCAAATCTAGCTTCATCACATGACGCGTGCCCCTGAGAGAGAATGTACGCCAAAGTGAATTTAGAAGCCCAGTGCGCCAAACTAGCTCTTAAACAGCCGACGCGCCTAAGTGAATCTTAAAGGGCCGGCGCACCAAAATGAGCCTTAAAGGGCTGGCGCGCCAAATCGAATGCTGAGTGACCCCAGGCTCCAAATCGGAGGCTGATCGACCCTGGCCAACAAATCGGAGGCTGAGCCACCCAGGCCAACAAATTGGCCCCGGAGTGGCCCCGCCCTCCAAATCAGACCCAGAGAGGCCCCGCCCACCAAATTGGACCCTGAGGGGCCCCGCTCACCAAATCAGACCCGTAGTGGCCCCGCCCTCCAAATCGGACCCAGAGTGGCCCGCCCACCAAATTGAACCCTGAGGGGCCCCTCCCACCAAATCAGACTCAGAGTGGTCCCGCCTACCAAATTGTACCCTGAAGGGCCCCGCCCACCAAATTGGACCCAGAGTGGCCCCGCCCACCAAATCAGACCCTGAGGGGTCCCACCCACCAAATCTGACCCTAAGGGGCCCCACCCACCTAATCAGACCCAGAGTGGCCCCGCCCACCAAATCAGGCCATGAGGGGCACCGCCCACCAAATCAGACCCTCATGGGCCCCGCCTGCCAAATCATACCCTGAAGAGCCCCACCCACCAAATCGGATCCTGAGGGGACCCGCCCACCAAATCGGACCCTGAGAGGCCCCGTCTACCAAATCGGAACCAGAGGAGCTCTGCCCACGAAATTGGACCCTGTAGGGCCCCACTCACCAAATCGGACCCTGTGGTGCCCCACCCACCAAATTGAACTCTGAGGGGCCCCGCCCACCAAATCGGACCCAGAGGGGTCCCACCCGCCAAATCAGACCCTGAGGGGCGGTGCCCACCAAACCGGACCCTGAGGGGCCTCGCCCACCAAATCGGCCCACCAATTCAAGCCCTGAGGAGCCCAGTCCACTGAATCGGATCCTGAGGGGCCCCACCCACCAAATCAGACCCTGAGGGGCCCCACAGGCCAAAGTGGCCCCTGAGAGGCACCCACAGGTAAAACGGATACTGAGTTGAAAGGCGTGCAGGGGCAGCAGGCAAGTCTCTCTTAAAGTCGCAGCCCGGGCACCATTTCAAACCACTATCTGTACTTCCTTCAGGAAATACACATCTAGTTATTATTATTATTACGTTGATTTCCGCAATTAATGCGGCCCGAACCGCTACACGCACAGACTCCGTTGAGGTGTCAATTCGATGCCAGCGTCCATGAGAGGTGTGCTAAGTATTTTTCGTGTCGATCGGATTTGTAGTTTTTGCGCAATTTGCGTTAAAAAAAATTTTTTCCCATCATTGGAATGAATTGTCTCAGTGCATTTGAATGGGGAAATGGCAAAACGTGCCCTGAGGCAATTGAAATGGCAGTTGAGCTCATTGATATGCGCAGGCAGAACCAGTTACTATGCCAACGCCTACGAACGTCACATGACATCTCCAGAACAGAGCTTCTGCCACATAATATCAGCTCTTAAAGCGAAACCCACAGCACAAATGCAAATCTATGTTCATCACATGACACATGCCCCTGATAGAGAATGTGCGCCAAAGTGTATTTAGAAGCCCAGTGAGCCAAACTGGCTCTTAAAGGGCCGAAGCGCCAAAGTGATTCTTAAAGGGCTGCCGCACCGAAATGAGTCTTAAAGAGCCGACGCGCCAAATCGAAAGCTGAGTGACCCCAGGCTCCAAATCGGAGGCTGAGCCACCCCGGCCTTAAAATCGGAGGCTGAGCCACCCTGGCCTCCAAATCGGACCCAGAGTGGCCCCACCCACCAAATCGGACACTTAAGGGCCCCGCCCACCAAATCGGACCCAGAGGGGCCCTGCCCACCAAATCGGACCCTGAGGAGCTCCGTCCACCAAATCGGACCAGAGTGACCCCGCCCACCAAATCGGACCCTGAAGGGCCCCGCCCACCAAATCGGAAGCAGAGGGGCCCCGCCCACCAAATCGGACCCTGAGGGGCACTGCCCAATAAATCGGACCGAGAGAGGCCACGCCCACCAAATCGGACAATGAGGAGCCCCGCCCACCAAATCAGACCCCGAGGGGCCCCGCCCACCAAATCAGACCCTGAGGGGCCCCGGCCACCAAATAGGACCCTGAGGGGCCCGGCCACAAAATCGGAACCTGAGGGGCCCCGGCCACAAAATCGGACCCTGAGGGGCCCCAGCCACAAAATCGGACCCTGAGGGGCCCCAGCCACAAAATTAGACCCTGAGGGGCCCCAGCCACAAAATCAGACCCTGAGCGGTCCCAGCCACGAAATCGAACCCTGAGGGGCGCCGGCCACTAAATCGGACCCTGAAAGACCCCGGCCACAAAATCGAACCCACAGGGGCCCCACCCACAAAATTGGACCCTGAGGGGCCCCACGCACCAAATCGGACCCTCAGGGGCCCGCCCTCAAAATCATACCCTGAGGGGCCCCGCCAACCAAATCGGACTCTGAGGGGCCCCAACCAGAAAATCGGACCCTGAGGGGCCACGGCCACAAAATCGGACCCTGAGGGGCCCCACCCACAAAATCGGACCCTGAGGGGCCCCGGCCACAAAATCGGAACCTGAAGGGCCCCGGCCACAAAATCGGACCCTGAGCGGCCCATCCCCAAATCGGACCCTGAGGGGCCCCAGCCACAAAATCGGACCCTGAGGGGCCCCAGCCACAAAATCGGACCCTGAGGGGCCCCGGCCACGAAATCGGACCCTGAGGGGCCCCACCCACAAAATCGGACCCTGAGGGGCCCCGGCCACAAAATTGGAACCTGAAGTGCCCCGGCCACAAAATCGGACCCTAAGCGGCCTATCCACAAAATAGGACCCTGAGGGGACCCATCCACAAAATCGGACCCTGAGGGGCCCCGGCCACGAAATCGGACACTGAGGGGCCCCGCAAACCAAATCGGACCCTGAGGGGCCCCGCCAACCAAATTGGACCCTGAGGGGCCCCGCCAACCAAATCGGACTCTGAGGGACCCCACCCACAAAATCGGACCCTGAGGGCCCCAACCACAAAATCGGACCCTGAGAGACCCCGGCCACAAAATTGAACCCAGAGGGGCCCCACCCACAAAATTGGACCCTGGGGGCCCCGCCCACCAAATTGGACCCTGAGGGGCCCGGCCCACCAAATCGGAACCTGAGGGGCCCCGCCAACCAAATCGGACCCTGAGTGGCCCCGCCAACCAAATCGGACTCTGAGGGGCCCCACCCTCAAAATCGGACCCTGAAGGGCCCCAACCACAAAATCAGACCCTGAGGGTCCCCGCCCACCAAATCGGACCCTGAGGGGCCCCAGCCACAAAATCGGACCCTGATCCCCACCCACAAAATCGGACCCTGAGTGGCCCCGGCCACAAAATCGGACCCTCAGGGGCCCCAGCCACAAAATCGGACCCTGAGGGGCCCCAGCCACAAAATTGGACCCTGAGAGGCCCCAGCCACAAAATCGGACCCTGAGGGGCCCCGGCCACGAAATCGGACCCTGTGGGGCCCCGGCCACAAAATCGGACCCTGAGGGGCCCCAACCACAAAATCAGACCCTGAGGGGCCCCAGCCACAAAACCGGACCCTGAGGGCCCCTAACCACAAAACCGGACCCTGAGGGGCCCCAACCACAAAATCGGACCCTGAGGGGCCCCAACCACAAAATCGGACCCTGAGGGGCCCCGACCACAAAATCGGACCCTGAGAGACCCCGGCCACAAAATCGAACCCAGAGGGGCCCCGCCCACCAAATCAGACCCTCTGAGGCCCGCACACAAAATCGGACCATGGGGGGCCCCGCCCTCAAAATCGGACCCTGAGTTGCCCCGCCCACCAAATCGGACTCTAAGGGGCCCCAACCAAAAAATCGGACCCTGAGGGCCCCCAACCACAAAATCGGACCCTAAGGGGCCCCAACCACAAAATCGGACCCTGAGGGGCCCCGGCCACAAAATCGGACCCTGAGAGACCCCGGCCACAAAATCGAACCCAGAGGGGCCCCACCCACAAAATTGGACCCTTGGTGCCCCGCCCACAAAATCGGACCCCGAGGGGCTCCGCCCTCAAAATCGGACCCAGAGGGGCCCCACCCACAAAATTGGACCCTGGGTGCCCAGCCCACCAAATCGGACCCTGAGGGGCCCCGCCCTCAAAATCGGCAACTGAGGTGCCCCGCCCACCAAATCGGACCCTGAGGGGCCCCGCCCACCAAATCGGACCCTGAGGGGCCCCACCCTCAAAATCGGGCCCTGAGGGGCCCTGGCCACAAAATCGGACCCTGAGGGGCCCCGGCCACAAAATCGGACACAGAGGGGCCACGGTCACAAAATCGGACCCTGAGGGGTCCCGGCCACAAAATCGGACCCTGAGGGGCACCACCCACAAAATCAGACCCTGAGGGGCCCCGGCCCTAAAATCAGACCCTGAGGGGCCCCGGCCATAAAATCGGACCCTGAGGGGCCCCGGCCACAAAATCGTACCCTGAGGGAACCCACCCACAAAATCGGACTCTGAGGGGCCACACCCACAAAATTGGACCCTGAGAGGCCACACCCACAAAATCAGACTCTGAGGGGCCCCACCCACAAAATTGGACCCTGAGGAATCCCGGCCACTAATTCAAATCCTGAGGAGCCCAGGCCACCGAATCAGACCCTGAGGCCAAAGTGGCCCCTGAGAGGCACCCACATTTAAAACGGATCCTGAGTTGAAAGTCTTGCAGGGGCAGCAGCCAAGTCTCTCTTAAAGGGGCAGCCCAGGCACCATTTCAAACCACTATCTGTACTTCCTTCAGGAAATACACATCTAGTTCTTCTTATTATTATAGTGGTTTGAAAAAACCACTATATTGTAATCCGAACGCTGCTAACTTATTCTTCTTCTTCTTATTTTCCAGTTGATTTCCGCAATTAATGCGGCCCGAACCGCTACGCGCACAGACTCCGTTGAGGTGTCGTTTCGAAGCCAGCGTCCATGAGAGGTGTGCTAAGTATTTTTCGTGTCGATCGGATTTGTAGTTTTTGCGCAATCTGCGTTAGAAATTTTTTTTTTCCCGTCATTGGAATGCACTGGCTCCAATGCTTTTCAATGGGAAATGGCAAAACGTGCCCTGAGGCGATTGAAATGGCAGTTGAACTCATTGATATGCGCAGGCTCACCCAGTTACTATGCCAACGCCTACGAATGTCACATGACGCCCCGAGGACAGAGCTTCTGCCACATAATATCAGCTCTTAAAGCGAAACCCACAGCACAAATGCAAATCTAGCTTCATCACATGACACATGCCCCTGAGAGAGAATGTGCGCCAAAGTGGATTTAGAAGAACCCCAGTTAGCCAAACTAGCTCTTAATGGGCCGACGCGCCAAAGTGATTGTTAAAGGGCCGGCGCACCGAAATGAGTCTTAAAGGGCCGACACGCCAAATCGAAAGCTGAGTGACCCTAGGCTCCAAATCGGAGGCTGAGCCACCCCGACCTCCAAATCGGAGGCTGATCGACCCCAGCCTCCAGATCGGAGCCTGAGCCACCCCAGCCCCCAAATCGGAGGCTGATCGACCCCGGCCCCAAATCGGAGGCTGAGCCACCCCGGCCTCCAAATCGGACCCTGAGGGGCCCCGC
This sequence comes from Dendrobates tinctorius, assembly GCF_039654945.1. Taxonomy (NCBI): domain Eukaryota; kingdom Metazoa; phylum Chordata; class Amphibia; order Anura; family Dendrobatidae; genus Dendrobates; species Dendrobates tinctorius. The sequence goes on along the minus strand of NW_027361829.1, from coordinate 4,849,424 downwards.
TCACCAAATCGGACCCTGAGGGGCCCTGCTCACCAAATTGAACACTGAGCGGCCCCGCCCACCAAATCGGATTCTGAAAGGCCCCAACCACAAAATTGGACCCTGAGGGGCCCTGCCCACCAAATCTGACCCTAAGGGGCCCCGCCCACCAAATTGAACTCTGAGGGGCCCTGCTCACCAAATCGGACCCTGGGTGGCCCCGCCCACCAAATCGGATTCTGAAAGGCCCCAACCACAAAATAGGACCATGAGGGGCCCCGGACATAAAATCGGACCCTGAGGGGCCCCGCCCACCAAATCGGACCGTGAGGGGCCCCACCCACCAAATCGGACTCTGAGGGGCCCCGCCCACCAAATCGGACCTTGAGGGGACCCGCTCACCAAATCGGACCCTGAGGGGCCCTGCCCACCAAACTAGATTCTGAAAGGCCCCAACCACAAAATCGGACCATGAGGGGCCCCGCTCACCAAATCGGACCCTGAGGGGCCCTGCCCACCAAATCGGACCCTGAGCGGCCCCGCCCACCAAATCGGATTCTGAAAGGCCCCAACCACAAAATCGGACCCTGAGCGGCCCCGCCCACCAAATCGGATTCTGAAAGGCCCCAACCACAAAATCGGACCATGAGGGGCCTAGGACACAAAATCGGACCCTGAGGGGCCCCGCTCACCAAATCGGATTCTGAAAGGTCCCAACCACAAAATTGGACCCTGAGGGGCCCAGCCCACCAAATCTGACCCTGAGGGGCCCCGCCCACCAAATCGGACTCTGAGGGGCCTCGCCCACCAAATCAGACCCTGATGGGCCCGGCTCACCAAATCGGACCCTGAGGGGCCCCGCCCACCAAATCGGACCCTGAGGGGCCCCGCCCACCAAATCGGACCGTGAGGGGCCCCGCCCACCAATTCGGACCCTGAGGGGCCCCGCCCACCAAATCGGACCCAGAGGGGCCCCGGACACAAAATCGGACCCCGAGGGGCCCCGCCCACCAAATCAGACCCAGAGGGATTCCGCCCACCAAATCGGACCCCGAGGGTCCCCGCCCACCAAATCGGACTCTGATAGATCCCGCCCACCAAATCAGACCCTGAGGGGCCCCACTCACCAAATCGGACCCTGAGGGGCCCCGCTCACCAAATCGGACCCTGAGGGGCCCCGCTCACCAAATCGGACCCTGAGGGGCCCCAGCCACAAAATTGGACCCTGAGGGGCCCCACCCACAAAATCGGACCCTGAGTGGCCCCGGCAACAAGATTGGACCCTGAGGGGCCCCAACCACCAAATCAGACCCTGAGGGGCCCCGGCCACAAAATCGGACCCTTAGGCACCCCACCCACCAAATCAGCCCCTGAGGGGTCCCACCCACCAAATCGGACCCAGAGTGCCCCCGCCCACCAAATTGGATTCTGAGGGGTCCCGCCCACCAAATCCGACCCTGAGGGGCCCCGCCCACCAAATCGAACCCTGAGGTGCCCCACCCACAAAATCGGGCCCTGAGGGCCCCACCCACAGTTAAAACGGATCCTGAGTTGAAAGTCTTGCAGGTGCAGCAGGCAAGTCTCTCTTAAAGGGGCAGCCTGGGCAGCATTTCAAACCACTATCTGTACTTCCTTCAGGAAATACACATCTAGTTATAGTGGTTTGAAAAACTATCTGTACTTCCTTCAGGAAATACATATCTAGTTATTATTAGTAAGTTGATTTCCGCAATTAATACAGCCCGAACCGCTACACGCACAGACTCCGTTGAGGTGTCGTTTCGAAGCCAGCGTCCATGAGAGGTGTGCTAAGTATTTTTCGTGTCGATCAGATTTGTAGTTTTTGCGCAATTTGTGTTAGAAATTTTTTTTTCCCGTCATTGGAATGCATTTGAATGGGGAAATGGCAAAACGTGCCCTGAGGCGATTGAAATGGCAGTTGAGCTCATTGATATGTGCAGGCAGAACCAGTTACTATGCCAACTCCTACGAACGTCACATGACATCTCCAGAACAGAGCTTCTGCCACATAATATCAGCTCTTAAAGCGAAACCCACAGCACAAATGCAAATCTAGCTTCATCACATGACACATGCCCCTGAGAGAGAATGTGCGCCAAAGCCCAGTGAGCCAAACTGGCTCTTAAAGGGTCGAAGCGCCAAAGTGATTCTTAAAGGGCCGCCGCCCGAAATGAGTCTTAAAGGGCCGACGCGCCAAATCGAAAGCTGAGTGACCCCAGGCTCCAAATCGGAGGCTGAGCCACCCCGGCCTTAAAATCGGAGGCTGAGCCACCTTGGCCTCCAAATCGGACCCAGAGTGGCCCCGCCCACCAAAAACGGACCCAGAGTGGCCCCTCACACCAAATCAGACTCATAGTGGCCCCACCCACCAAATCGGACCCTGAAGGGCCCCGCCCACCAAATCGGACCCAGAGGGGCCCTGCCCACCAAATCGGACCCTGAGGAGCTCCGTCCACCAAATCGGTCCCAGAGTGACCCTGCCCACCAAATCGGACCATGAAGGGCCCCACCCACCAATCAGGAAGCAGAGGGGCCCCACCCACCAAATCGGACCCCGAGGGTCCCCGCCCACCAAATCGGACCCCGTGGGGCCCCGCCCACCAAAATGGATCCAGGGGGCTCCACAAAATCAGACCCTAAGGGGCCCCACCCACAAAATCGGACCCTGAGTAGACCCGGCCACAAAATCAGACCCTGAGGGGCCCCAACCACAAAATCTGACCCTGAGGGGCCCCAGCCACAAAATTGGACCATGAGGGGCCCCACCCACAAATCCAGACCCTGAGGAGACCCGCCCACCAAATCGGACCCTAAGGGGCCCCGCCCACTAAATCGGATTCTGAAAGGCCCCAACCACAAAATCGGACCCTGAGGGGCCCTGCTGACCAAATTGAACTCTGAGGGGCCCCGCCCACCAAATCGGACCCAGACTGGCCCACCTACCAAATCAGACCTAGAGTGGCCCCGCTCACCAAATCTGACCCCGAGGGGCCCCACCCACCAAATCGGACCCCGAGGGGCCCCGCCCACCAAATCGGACCCCGAGGGGCCGCGCCCACCAAATCGGACCCAGAGGGATTCCACCCACCAAATCGGACCCCGAGGGTCCCCGCCCACCAAATTGGACCCTGAGGGGCCCCGCCCACCAAATCGGACTCTGATAGATCCCGCCCACCAAATCAGACCCTGAGTGGCCCCGCTCACCAAATCGGACCCCGAGGGGCCCCACCCACCAAATCGGACCCCGAGGGTCCCCGCCCACCAAATCGGACCCCGAGGGGCCCCGCCCACCAAATCAGACCCAGAGGGATTCCGCCCACCAAATCGGACCCCGAGGGTCCCCGCCCACCAAATCGGACTCTGATAGATCCCGCCCACCAAATCAGACCCTGAGGGGCCCCACTCACCAAATCGGACCCTGAGGGGCCCCGCTCACCAAATCGGACCCTGAGGGGCCCCGCTCACCAAATCGGACCCTGAGGGGCCCCAGCCACAAAATCGGACCCTGAGGGGCCCCAGCCACAAAATCGGACCCTGAGTGGCCCCGGCAACAAGATTGGACCCTGAGGGGCCCCAACCACCAAATCAGACCCTGAGGGGCCCCGGCCACAAAATCGGACCCTTAGGCGCCCCACCCACCAAATCAGCCCCTGAGGGGTCCCACCCACCAAATCGGACCCAGAGTGCCCCCGCCCACCAAATTGGATTCTGAGGGGTCCCGCCCACCAAATCCGACCCTGAGGGGCCCCGCCCACCAAATCGGACCCTGAGGTGCCCCACCCACAAAATCGGGCCCTAAGGGCCCCACCCACAGTTAAAACGGATCCTGAGTTGAAAGTCTTGCAAGTGCAGCAGGCAAGTCTCTATTAAAGGGGCAGCCTGGGCAGCATTTCAAACCACTATCTGTACTTCCTTCAGGAAATACACATCTAGTTATAGTGGTTTGAAAAAACCACTATATTGTAATCCGAACGCTGCTAACTTATTCTTCTTCTTATTATTATTATTAAGTTGATTTCCGCAATTAATACAGCCCGAACTGCTACACGCACAGACTCCGTTGAGGTGTCGTTTTGAAGCCAGCGCCCATGAGAGGTGTGCTAAGTATTTTTCGTGTCGATCAGATTTGTAGTTTTTGCGCAATTTGCGTTAGTGCATTCCAATGACGGCAAAAAAAAAATTTCTGTCTCCAATGCATTTGAATGGGGAAATGGCAAAACATGCCCTGAGGCGATTGAGATGGAAGTTGAGCTCATTGATATGCGCAGGCAGAACCCGTTACTATGCCAACGCCTACGAACGTCACATGACATCTCCAGAACATACCTTCTGCCACATAATATCAGCTCTTAAAGCGAAACCCACAGCACAAATGCAAATCTAGCTTCATCACATGACACATGCCCCTGAGAGAGAATGTGCGCCAAAGTGTATTTAGAAGCCCAGTGAGCCAAACTGGCTCTTAAAGGGCCGAAGTGCAAAAGTGACTTTTAAAGGGCCGGCGCACCGAAATGAGTCTTAAAGGGCCAACACGCCAAATCGAAAGCTGAGTGACCACAGGCTCCAAATGGGAGGCTGATCGACCCCCCGGCCTCCAAATCGGAGGGTGAGCCACCCCGGACTCCAGATAGGAGGCTGAGCCACCCCGGACTACAGATCGGAGGCTGAGCCACCCCGGACTACAGAACGGAGGCTGAGCCACCCCGGACTACAGATCTGAGCCACCCCGGCCTCCAGATCTGAGCCTGAGAGACCCCGGCCTCCAAATTGGAGGCTGAGCCACCCCGGCCTCCAAATCGGAGGCTGATTGACCCCGGCCTTCAAATCGGAGGCTGATTGACCCCGGCCTTCAAATCGGAGGCTGGTTGACCCCGGCCTCCAAATCGGAGGCTGAGCCACCCCGGCCTCCAAATCGGAGGCTGAGCCACCCCGGCCTCCAAATCGGAGGCTGAGCCACCCCGGCCTCCAAATCGGAGGCTGAGCCACCCCGGCCTCAAAATCGGAGGCTGAGCCACCCCGGCCTCAAAATCGGAGGCTGAGCCACCCCGGCCTCAAAATCGGAGGCTGAGCCACCCCGGCCTCCAAATCGGAGGCTGAGCCACCCCGGCCTCCAAATCGGAGGCTGAGCCACCCCGGTCTCCAAATCAGAGGCTGAGCCAACCCGGCCTCCAAATGGGAGGCTGATCGACCCCGGCCTCCAAATGGGAGGCTGATCGACCCCGGCCTCCAAATGGGAGGCTGAGCCACCCCAGCCTCCAAATGGGAGGCTGAGCCACCCCGGCCTCCAAATGGGAGGCTGAGCCACCCCGGCCTCCAAATGGGAGGCTGAGCCACCCCGGCCTCCAAATGGGAGGCTGAGCCACCCCGGCCTCCTTATCGGAGGCTGATCTACCCCGGCCTCCAAATCGGAGGCTGAGCCACCCCGGCCTCCAAATCGGAGGCTGAGCTACCCCGGCCTCCAAATCGGAGGCTGATCCACCCCGGCCTCCAAATCGGAGGCTGAGCCACCCCGGCCTCCAAATCGGAGGCTGATCCACCCCGGCCTCCAAATCGGAGGCTGATCCACCCCGGCCTCCAAATCGGAGGCTGATCCACCCCGGCCTCCAAATCGGAGGCTGAGACACCCCGGCCTCCAAATCGGAGGCTGAGACACCCCGGCCTCCAAATCGGAAGCTGAGCCACCCCGGCCTCCAAATCGGAGGCTGAGACACCCCGGCCTCCAAATCGGAGGCTGAGACACCCCGGCCTCCAAATCGGAGGCTGAGCGACCCCGGCCTCCAAATCGGAAGCTGAGCGACCCCGGCCTCCAAATCGGAGGCTGAGCGACCCCGGCCTCCAAATCGGAGGCTGATCTACCCCGGCCTCCAAATCGGAGGCTGAGCCACCCCGGCCTCCAAATCGGAGGCTGATCCACCCCGGCCTCCAAATCGGAGGCTGAGCCACCCCGGCCTCCAAATCGGAGGCTGAGACACCCCGGCCTCCAAATCGGAGGCTGAGACACCCCGGCCTCCAAATCGGAAGCTGAGCCACCCCGGCCTCCAAATCGGAGGCTGAGCCACCCCGGCCTCCAAATCGGAGGCTGAGCCACCCCGGCCTCCAAATCGGAGGCTCATCGACCCCTGCCTCCAAATCGGAGGCTCTTTGACCTCGGCCTCCAAATCGGAAGCTTAACGACCCCGGCCTCCAAATTGGAGGCTGAGCGACCCCAGCCTCCAAATCTTACCCAGAGTGGCCCCACCCACCAAATCAGACCCAGAGAGGCCCTGCCCACCAAGTCGGACCCTGAGGGGCCCCACCCACCAAATCGGACCCTGTGGGGCCCCGCCCACCAAATCGGACCCTGAGAGGCCCCGCCCACCAAATTGGACCCAGAGTGGTCCCGCCCACCAAATTGGACCCAGAGTGGTCCCGCCCACCAAATTGGACCCAGTGGGGCTCCGCCCACAAAATCAGACCCAGAGGGGCCCCTGCCACAAAATCAGACCCTGAGGGGCCGCGGCCACAAAATCGGACCCTGATGGTCCCCGGTCACAAAATTGGACCCTGATAGGCCCCGGCCACAAAATCGGACCCTGAGGGGCCCCAACCACAAAATCGGACCCTGAGGGGACCCAACCACAAAATCGGACCCTGAGAGGCCCCGCCCACCAAATTGGACCCAGAGTGGTCCCGCCCACCAAATTGGACCCAGAAGGGCCCCACCCACAAAATTGGACCCAGAGGGGCCCCAACCACAAAATCGGACCCTGAGGGGACCCAACCACAAAATCGGACCCTGAGTGGCCCCTGACACAAAATCGGACCCTGAGGGGCCCCGGCCACAAAATCGGACCCTGAGGGGCCCAGCCCACAAAATCGGACCCTGAGGGGCCCCACCCACAAAATTGGACCCTGAGGGGTTCCGGCCACAAAAATCGGATCCTGAGTGGCCCCGGCCACAAAATCGGACCCTGAGGGGCCCCAGCCACAAAATCGGACCTTGAGGGGCCCCATCCACCAAATCAGACCCTGAGGGGCCCCGGCCACCAAATCGGACCCTGAGGGGCCCCGGCCACCAAATCGGACCCCGAGTGGCCCCGGCCACAAAATCGGACCCTGAGGGGCCCCACCCACAAAATCGGACCCTGAGGGGCCCCACCCACAAAATCAGGCCCTGAGGGGCCCCAGCCACAAAATCAGACCCTGAGGCCAAAGTGGCCCCTGAGAGGCACCCACAGTTAAATCGTATCCTGAGTTGAAAGTCTTGCAGGGGCAGCAGGCAAGTCTCTCTTAAAGGGGCAGCCCAGGCACCATTTCAAACCACTATCTGTACTTCCTTCAGGAAATACACATCTAATTATAGTGGTTTGAAAAAACCACTATATTGTAATCCGAACGCTGCTAACTTATTCTTCTTATTATTATTAAGTTGAATTCCACAATTAATACAGCCCGAACCGCTACACGCACAGACTCCGTTGAGGTGTCGTTTTGAAGCCAGCGTCCATGAGAGGTGTGCTAAGCATTTTTCGTGTCGATCAGATTTGTAGATTTTGCGCAATTTGCGTTCGAAAATTTTTTTTCCCGTCATTGGAATGCACTGTCTCCAATGCATTTGAATGGGGAAATGGCAAAACATGCCCTGAGGCGATTGAAATGGCAGTTGAGCTCATTGATATGCGCAGGCAGAACCAGTTACTATGCCAATGCCTACGAACGTCACATGACATCTCCAGAACAGAGCTTCTGCCACATAATATCAGCTCTTAAAGCGAAACCCACAGCACAAATGCAAATCTAGCTTCATCACATGACACATGCCCCTGAGAGAGAATGTGCGCCAAAGTGTATTTAGAAGCCCAGTGAGCCAAACTGGCTCTTAAAGGGCCGAAGTGCAAAAGTGACTGTTAAAGGGCCGGCGCACCGAAATGAGTCTTAAAGGGCCAACACGCCAAATCGAAAGCTGAGTGACCACAGGCTCCAAATGGGAGGCTGATCGACCCCCCGGCCTCCAAATCGGAGGCTGAGCCACCCCGGCCTCCAAATCGGAGGCTGAGCCACCCCGGCCTCCAAATCGGAGGCTGATCGACCCCAGCCTCCAAATCGGAGTCTGATCGACCCCGGCCTCCAAATCGGAGACTGAGCCACCCCGGCCTCCAAATCGGAGGCTGAGCCACCCCGGCCTCCAAATCGGAGGCTGAGCCACCCCGGCCTCCAAATCGGAGGCTGAGCCACCCAGGCCTCCAAATCGGAGGCTGAGCCACCCCGGTCTCCAAATCGGAGGCTGAGCCACCCCGGTCTCCAAATCGGAGACTGAGCCACCCAGGCCTCCAAATCGGAGGCTGATCATCCCCGGCCTCCAAATCGGAGGCTGAGCGACCCCAGCCTCCAAATCTTACCCAGAGCGACCCCACCCACCAAATCGGACCCAGAGAGGCCCTGCCCACCAAATTGGACCCAGAGTGGTCCCGCCCATCAAATTGGACCCAGAGGGGCCCCACCCACAAAATTGGACCCAGAGGGGCCCCAACCACAAAATCGGACCCTGAGGGGACCCAACCACAAAATCGGACCCTGAGTGGCCCCTGACACAAAATCGGACCCTGAGGGGCCCCGGCCACAAAATCAAACCCTGAGGGGCCCAGCCCACAAAATCGGACCCTGAGGGGCCCCACCCACAAAATTGGACCCTGAGGGGTTCCGGCCACAAAAATCGGATCCTGAGTGGCCCCGGCCACAAAATCGGACCCTGAGGGGCCCCAGCCACAAAATCGGACCTTGAGGGGCCCCATCCACCAAATCAGACCCTGAGGGGCCCCGGCCACCAAATCGGACCCTGAGGGGCCCCGGCCACCAAATCGGACCCCGAGTGGCCCCGGCCACAAAATCGGACCCTGAGGGGCCCCACCCACAAAATCGGACCCTGAGGGGCCCCACCCACAAAATCAGGCCCTGAGGGGCCCCAGCCACAAAATCAGACCCTGAGGCCAAAGTGGCCCCTGAGAGGCACCCACAGTTAAATCGTATCCTGAGTTGAAAGTCTTGCAGGGGCAGCAGGCAAGTCTCTCTTAAAGGGGCAGCCCGGGCACCATTTCAAACCACTATCTGTACTTCCTTCAGGAAATACACATCTAGTTATAGTGGTTTGAAAAAACCACTATATTGTAATCCGAACGCTGCTAACTTATTCTTCTTATTATTATTAAGTTGATTTCCACAATTAATACAGCCCGAACCGCTACACGCACAGACTCAGTTGAGGTGTCGTTTTGAAGCCAGCGTCCATGAGAGGTGTGCTAAGTATTTTTCGTGTCGATCAGATTTGTAGATTTTGCGCAATTTGCGTTCGAAAATTTTTTTTCCCGTCATTGGAATGCACTGTCTCCAATGCATTTGAATGGGGAAATGGCAAAACATGCCCTGAGGCGATTGAAATGGCAGTTGAGCTCATTGATATGCGCAGGCAGAACCAGTTACTATGCCAACGCCTACGAACGTCACATGACATCTCCAGAACATAGCTTCTGCCACATAATATCAGCTCTTAAAGCGAAACCCACAGCACAAATGCAAATCTAGCTTCATCACATGACACATGCCCCTGAGAGAGAATGTGCGCCAAAGTGTATTTAGAAGCCCAGTGAGCCAAACTGGCTCTTAAAGGGCCGAAGTGCAAAAGTGACTGTTAAAGGGCCGGCGCACCGAAATGAGTCTTAAAGGGCCAACACGCCAAATCGAAAGCTGAGTGACCACAGGCTCCAAATGGGAGGCTGATCGACCCCCCGGCCTCCAAATCGGAGGCTGAGCCACCCCGGCCTCCAAATCGGAGGCTGAGCCACCCCGGCCTCCAAATCGGAGGCTGATCGACCCCGGCCTCCAAATCGGAGTCTGATCGACCCCGGCCTCCAAATCGGAGACTGAGCCACCCCGGCCTCCAAATCGGAGGCTGAGCCACCCCGGCCTCCAAATCGGAGGCTGAGCCACCCCGGCCTCCAAATCGGAGGCTGAGCCACCCCGGCCTCCAAATCGGAGGCTGAGCCACCCCGGCCTCCAAATCGGAGGCTGAGCCACCCCGGTCTCCAAATCGGAGACTGAGCCACCCAGGCCTCCAAATCGGAGGCTGATCGACCCCGGCCTCCAAATCGGAGTCTGATCGACCCCGGCCTCCAAATCGGAGACTGAGCCACCCCGGCCTCCAAATCGGAGGCTGAGCCACCCCGGCCTCCAAATCGGAGGCTGAGCCACCCCGGCCTCCAAATCGGAGGCTGAGCCACCCAGGCCTCCAAATCGGAGGCTGAGCCACCCCGGCCTCCAAATCGGAGGCTGAGCCACCCCGGTCTCCAAATCGGAGGCTGAGCCACCTCGGTCTCCAAATCGGAGACTGAGCCACCCAGGCCTCCAAATCGGAGGCTGATCAACCCCGGCCTCCAAATCGGAGGCTGAGCGACCCCAGCCTCCAAATCTTACCCAGAGCGACCCCACCCACCAAATCGGACCCAGAGAGGCCCTGCCCACCAAACCGGACCCTGAGGGGCCCCAACTACCAAATCGGACCCAGAGGGGCCCCGCCCACAAAATCGGACCTTGAGGCCCAGGCCACAAAATCTAACCCTGAGTGATCCTGTCCACCATTTCAAGCCCTGAGGAGCCCAGGCCACAGAATCGGATCCTGAGGGGCCCCACCCACGAAATCAGACCTTGAGGGGCCCCACCCACCAAATCGGACCCTGAGGGGTCCTGGCCACAAAATCGGACCCTGATGGGCCCCAGCCACAAAATCGGACCCCGAGGGGCCCCAACCACAAAATCGGAACTTGAGGGGTCCCAAACACAAAATCGGACCCTGAGGGGCCCCGGACACAAAATCGGACCCTGAGGGTTCCCGGCCACAAAATCGGACCCTGAGGGGTCCCCGGCCAGAAAATCGGACCCTGAGGGACCCCGCCCACCAAATCAGACCCTGAGGGGCCCCGCCCACAAAATTGGACCCTGAGGGGCCCCACCCACCAAATCGGACCCTGAGGGGCCCCACCCACTAAATCGGACGCTGAGTAGCCCCACCCAACAAAACGGACCCAGAGTGGTCCCACCCACCAAATCGGACCCAGAGTGGTCCCACCCACCAAATCGGACCCAGAGTGGCCCCACCCACAAAATCGGACCCTGAGGGGCCCCAACCACAAAATCGGACCCTGAGGGGCCCCACCCACAAAATCGGACCCTGAGAGGATCCAGCCACAAAATAAGACCCTGAGGGGCCCCGCACACAAAATCGGACCCTGAGGGGCCCCACTCACAATATCGGACCCTGAGGGGCCCCACCCACAAAATCGGACCCTGAGGGGCCACACCCACAAAATCAGACCCTGAGGGGCCACACCCACAAAATCGGAGCTTGAGGAGCCCCGGCTACAAAATTGGGCCCTGAAGGGCCCCACCCACAAAATCGGACCCTGAGGGGATCCGGCCACAAAATCGGACCCTGAGGGGCCGCGGCCACAACATCGGACCCTGAGGGGCCGCGGCCACAAAATCGGACCCTGAGGGGCCACACTCACAAAATCGGAGCCTGAGGGATCCCGGCCAACAATTCAAGCCCTGAGGAGCCCAGGCCAAGGAATCAGATCCTGAGGGGCCCCACCCACCAAATCAGACCCTGAGGCCAAAGTGGCCCCTGAGAGGCACTCACAGTTAAAATGGATCCTGAGTTGAAAGTCTTGCAGTGGCAGTAGGCAAGTTTCTCTTAAAGGGGCAGCCCGGGCACCATTTCAAACCACTATCTGTACTTCCTTCAGGAAATACACATCTAGTTATAGTGGTTTGAAAAAACCACTATATTGTAATCCGAACGCTGCTAACTTATTCTTCTTCTTATTTTCCAGTTGATTTCCGCAATTAATGCGGCCCAAATTGCTACACGCACAGACTCCGTTGAGGTGTCGTTTCGAAGCCAGCGTCTATGAGAGGTGTGCTAAGTATTTTTCATGTCGATCGGATTTGTAGTTTTTGCGCAATTTGCGTTTGAAAATTTTTTTTCCAGTCATTGGAATGCACTGTCTCAATGCATTTGAATGGGGAAATTTTGCTGTAGACAAAACATGCCCTGAGGCGATTGAAATGGCAGTTAAGCTCATTGATATGCGCAGGCAGACCCAGTTACTATGCCAACGCCTAAGAGCGTCACATGACCTCTCCAAGACAGAGCTTCTGCCACATAATATCAGCTCTTAAAGCAAAACCCACAGCACAAATGCAAATCTAGCTTCATCACATGACGTATGCCCCTGAGAGAGAATGTGCGCCAAAGTGGATTTAGAAGCCCAGTGAGCCACCCTGGCTCTTAAAGAGCCGGCGCACCAAAATGAGTCTTAAAGGGCTCCAAATCGAAAGCTGAGTGACCCAAGGCTCCAAATCGGAGGCTGATAGACCCTGGCCGACAAAAAGGACCCAGAGTGGCCCCGCCCATCAAATCAGACCCAGAGTGGCCCCGCCCACCAAATCAGACCCAGAGTGGCACCACCCACCAAATTGGACCCTGAGGGGCCCCACCCACAAAATCGGACCCTGAGGGGCCCCGGCCACAAAATCGAACCCAGAGGGGCCCCACCCACAAAATTGGACCCTGAGGGGCCCCGCCCACAAAATCGGACCCTGAGGGGCCCCGCCCTCAAAATCGGACCCTGAGAGGCCCCGCCCACCAAATCGGACCCTGAGGGGCCCCGGCCACAAAATCGGACTCTGAGAGACCCCGGCCACAAAATCGAACCCAGAGGGGCCCCGCCCACCAAATCGGACCCTGAGGGGCCCCGCCCACAAAATCGGACCCTGAGGGGCCCCACCCTCAAAATCTGACCCTGAGGGGCCCCGCCCACCAAATCGGACCCTGAGGGGCCCTGCCAACCATATTGGACTCTGAGGGGCCCCACCCACAAAATCGGACCCTGAGGGCCCCAACCACAAAATTGGACCCTAAGGGGCCCCGCCCTCAAAATCGGACCCTGAGTAGACCCGGCCACAAAATCAGACCATGAGGGGTCCCGGCCACAAAATCGGACCCTGAGGAGCCCCAGCCACAAAATCGGACCCTGAAAGCCCACACACACAAAATCGGACCCTGAGGGGCCCCGCCCACCAAATCAGACCCTGAGGGGCTCCACCCACCAAATTGGACCCTGAGAGGCCCCGCTCACCAAATCGAACTCTGAGGGACTCCGCTCACCAAATCAGACCCTGAGGGGCCCCGCCCACCAAATCAGACCCTGAGGGGCCCCACCCACCAAATTGGACCCTGAGGGGCCCCGCCCAACAAATCGACCTCTGAGGGGCTGTAATCACCAAATCAGACCCTGAGGGGCCCCGCCCCAAGAAATCGGACCCTGAGGGGCCCCGCCCACCAAATCGGACCATGTGGGGCCCCGCCCACCTAATCAGACCCTGAGGGGCCCCAACCACTAAATCAGACCCTGAGGGGACCCGGCCACAAAATCGGACCCTGAGGGGCCCCAACTACAAAATCGGACCCTGAGGGGCCCCAAACACTAACTCGGACCCTGAGGGGCCCCGACCACAAAATCGGACCCTGAGAGACCCCGGCCACAAAATCGAACCCAGAGGGACCCCAGTCACAAAATCGGACCCTGAGCCCCAACCCACAAAATCGGACCCTGGGGGTCTCCACCCACAAAATCGGACCCTGAGGGGCCCCAGCCACAAAATCGAACCATGAGGGGCCCCGCCCACGAAATCGGACCCTGAGGGGCCTCGCCCACAAAATCAGACTCTGAGGAGCCCCGCCCACAAAATCGGACCCTGAAGGGCCCCGCCCACCAAACCGGACCCTGAGGGGCCCCGGCCACAAAATCGGACCCTGAGGGGCTCCAACCACAAAATTGGACCCTGAGAGACCCCGGCCACAAAATTGAACCCAGAGGGGCGCCGGCCACAAAATCAGACCCTGAGGGGCCCCAATCACAAAATCAGACCCTCAAGGGCCCCGTCCACAAAATCGGACCCTGAGGTCCCCCAACCACAAAACCGGACCCTGAGGGGCCCCAACCACAAAATCGGACCCTGAGGGGCCCCAACCACAAAATCGGACCCTGAGGGGCCCCGTCCACAAAATCGGACCCAGTGGGGCCCCAGTCACAAAATCGGACCCTGAGGGGCCCCACCCACTAAACCGGACTAAGAGTGGCCCCTCCCACCAAATCGGACCCTGAGGAGCTCCACCCACCAAATCGGACCCTGAGGGGCCCCACCCATCAAATCGGACCCTCAAGGGCCCCGTCCACAAAATCGGACCCTGAGGTCCCCCAACCACAAAACCGGACCCTGAGGGGCCCCAACCACAAAATCGGACCCTGAGGGGCCCCAACCACAAAATCGGACCCTGAGAAACCCCGGCCACAAAATTGAACCCAGTGGGGCCCCAGTCACAAAATCGGACCCTGAGGGGCCCCACTCACTAAACCGAACTAAGAGTGGCCCCTCCCACCAAATCGGACCCTGAGGAGCTCCACCCACCAAATCGGACCCTGAGGGGCCCCACCCACCAAATCGGACCCTGAGTGGTTCCGGCCACAAAATCGGACCCTGAGGGGCCCCGACCACAAAATTGGACCCTGAGGGGCCCCGGCCACAAAATCGGACCCTGAGGGTCCACGCCCACCAAATCGGACCCTGAGGGACCCCGCCCAGCAAATCGGACCCTGAGGGTCCCCGCCCACCAAATCTGACTCTGATGGGCCCCGCCCACCATATCGGACCCTGGGGGGCCCCGCCCACCAAATCGGACCCGGAGTGGCCCCCTCCCACAAATCGGACCCTGAGGGGCCACGCCCACCAAATTGGACCCTGAGGGGCCCCAGACACAAAATCGGACCCTGAGGGGCCCCACCCACAAATTTGGGCCATGAGGGGCCCCCACCCACAAAATCGGACCCTGGGGCCAAAGTGGCCCCTGAGAGGCATCCACAGTTAAAACGGATCCTGAGTTGAAAGTCTTGCAGGGGCATCAGGCAAGTCTCTCTTAAAGGGGCAGCCTGGGCACCATTTCAAACCACTATCTGTACTTTCTTCAGGAAATACACATCTAGTATTATTATTACTATTCAGTTGATTTCCACAATTAATGCGGCCCGAACCGCTACACGCACAGACTCCGTTGAGGTGTTGTTTTGAAGCCAGCGTCCACGAGTGGTGTGCTAAGTATTTTTCATGTCGATCGGATTTGTAGTTTTTGCGCAATTTGCGTTTGAAATTTTTTTTTCCCGTCATTGGAATGCACTGTCTCAATGCATTTGAATGGGAAATGGCAAAACGTGCCCTGAGGCGATTGAAATGGCAGTTAAGCTCATTGAAATGCGCAGGAACACCCAGTTACTATGCCAACGCCTACGAACGTCACATGACGCCCCCAGGACAGAGCTTCTGCCACATAATATCAGCTCTTAAAGCGAAACCCACAGCACAAATGCAAATCTAGCTTCATCACATGACGCATGCCCCTGAGAGAGAATGTGCGCCAAAGTGTGCCCCGGCCCACCAAATCGGACCCTGAGGGGCCCCACCCACCAAATCAGACCCTGAGGGGCCCCGCCCACCAAATCGGACACAGAGGGGCCCCGCTAACCAAATCAGACCATAAGGGGCCCCGCTCACCAAATCGAACTCTGAGGGGCCCCGCTCACCAAATCGGACCCAGAGGGGCCCCGCCCATCAAATCGGACCCAGAGGGGCCCCGCCCACCAAATCAGACCCTGAGGGGCCCCGCCCACCAAATCAGACTCTGAGAGATCCCGCCCACCAAATCGGACTGAGAGATCCCGCCCACCAAATCAGACCCTGAGGGTCCCCGCTCACCAAATCGGACCCTATGGGGCCCCCCCCACCAAATCAGACCCTGAGGGTCCCCGCTCACCAAATCGGACCCTAAGGGGCCCCGCTTACCAAATCGGACCCTGAGGGGCCCCGCTCAACAAATCGGATTCTGAAAGACCCCAACCACCAAATAGGACCCGGAGGGGCCCCACCCACCAAATAGGACCCTGAGGGACCCCACCCAGCAAATCGGACCCTGAGAGTCCCCGCCCACCAAATCTGACTCTGATGGGCCCCGCCCACCAAATCGGACCCTGGGGGGCCCCGCCCACCAAATCGGACCCTGAGTGGCCCCGCCCACCAAATCGGACCCTGAGGGGCCACGCCCACCAAATTGGACCCTGAGGGGCCCCGGACACAAAATCGGACCATAAGGGGCTCCACCCACAAAATCGGACCCTGAGGGTCCCCAACCACAAAATCAGACGCTGGGGGGCCCCACCCACCAAATCTGATCCTATGGGGCGATGCTGACCAAATCGGACCCCGATGGGCCCCGCTCACCAAATCGGACCCTGAGGGGCCCCACCCACAAAATCGGACCCTGAGCGCCCCCAACCACAAAATCGGACCCTGAGAGGCCCCAACCCCAAAATAGGACCATGAGGGGCCCCGGCCACAAAATCAAACCTTGAGGGGCCCCACCCACAAAATTGGACCCTGAGGGGCCCCGCCCACCAAATCGGACCCTGAGAGGCCCCGCCAACCAAATCGGACCCTGAGTAGACCCGACCACAAAATCAGACCCTGAGGGGCCCCAACCACAAAATCGGACCCTGAGGGGCCCCGGCCACAAAATCAAACCCTGAGGGGCCCCACCTTCAAAATCGGATCCTGAGGGGCCCAACCAACAAAATCGGACCCTGAGGGGCCCCACCCACAAAATCGGACCCTGAGGGGCCCCGGCCACAAAATCGGAACCTGAGGGGCCCCGGCCACAAAATCGGACCCTGAGCGGCCTAACCACGAAATCGGACCCTGAGGGGCGCCGGCCACAAAATCGGACCCTGAGGGCCCCCAACCACAAAACCGGACTCTGAGGGGCCCCAACCACAAAATCGGACCCTGAGGGGCCCCAACCATAAAATCGGACCCTGAGGGGCCCCGGCCACAAAATCAGACCCTGAGAGACCCCGGCCACAAAAACGAACCCAGAAGGGCCCCACCCACAAAATTAGACCCTGAGGGGCCCCGCCCACCAAATCGGACCCTGAGGGGCCCCACCCACCAAATCAGTCCCTGAGGTGCTCCGCCCACCAAATCGGACCCTGAGGTGACCTGCCCACCAAATTGGACCCAGAGTGGCCACGCCCACCAAATTAGACCCAGAGTGGCCCCGCCCACCAAATCAGACCCAGTGTGTCCCCGCCCGCCAAATCGGATCCTGAGGTGCCCCACCCACCAAATCAGACCCTGAGAGGCCCCACTGGCCAAAGTGGCCCCTGAGAGGCACCCACAGTTAAAACGGATCCTGAGTTGAAAGTCTTGCAGGGGCAGCAGGCAAATCTATCTTAAAGGGGCAGCCCGGGCACCATTTCAAACCACTATCTGTACTTCCTTCAGGAAATACACATCTAGTTATAGTGGTTTGAAAAAACCACTATATTGTAATCCGAACGCTGCTAACTTCTTCTTCTTCTTCTTCTTCTTTTTCTTCTTCTTATTAAGTTGATTTCCGCAATTAATGCGGCCCGAACCGCTACACGCACAGACTCCATTGAGGTGTCGTTTCGAAGCCAGCGTCCATGAGAGGTGTGCTAAGTATTTTTCGTGTCGATCGGATTTGTAGTTTTTGCGCAATTTGCGTTTGAAAATTTTTTTTCCCGGCATTGGAATGCACTGTCTCCAATGCTTTTCAATATGAAATGGCAAAACGTGCCCTGAGGCGATTGAAATGACAGTTGAGCTCATTGATATGCGCAGGCAGACCCAGTTACTATGCCAACGCCTACGAACTTCACTTGAACCCCAGCACAGAGCTTCTGCCACATAATATCAGCTCTTAAAGAGAAACCCACAGCACAAAGAAAATCTAGCTTCATCACATGACACATTCCCCTGAGAGAGAATGTGTGCGCTAAAGTGGATTTAAAAGAGCCCAGTGAGCCAAACTAGCTCTTAAAGGGCCAACGCTCCAAAGTGATTGTGAAAGGGCCAGCGCACCCAAATGAGTCTTAAAGGGCCGACACACCAAATCGGAGACTGAGCCACCCCGGCCTCCAAATCGGAGGCTGAGCCACCCCGGCCTCCAAATCGGAGGCTGAGCCACCCCGGCCTCCAAATCGGAGGCTGAGCCACCCCGGCCTCCAAATCAGACGCTGAGCCACCCCGGCCTCCAAATCGGACGCTGAGCCACCCCGGCCTCCAAATCGGACGCTGATCCACCCCGGCCTCCAAATCGGACGCTGATCCACCCCGGCCTCCAAATCGGAGGCTGAGCCACCCCGGCCTCCAAATCGGAGGCTGAGCCACCCCGGCCTCCAAATCGGAGGCTGAGCCACCCCGGCCTCCAAATCGGAGGCTGAGCCACCCCGGCCTCCAAATCGGAGGCTGAGCCACCCCGGCCTCCAAATCGGAGGCTCATCGACCCTGGCCTCCAAATCGGAAGCTCATCGACCCCGGCCGCCAAATCGGAGGCTCTTTGACCTCGGCCTCCAAATGGGAAGCTCAACGACCCCGGCCTCCAAATTGGAGGCTGAGCGACCCCAGTCTCCAAATCTTACCCAGAGTGGCCCCACCCACCAAATTGGACCCAGAGTGGTCCCGCCCACCAAATTGGACCCAGAGGGGCCCCACCCACAAAATCGGACCCTGAGGGGCCCCTGCCACAAAATCAGACCCTGAGGGGCCGCGGCCACAAAATCAGACCCTGAGGGGCCGCGGTCACAAAATCGGACCCTGAGGGGCCCCAACCACAAAATTGGTCCCTGAGGGGACCCAACCACAAAATCGGACCCTGACGGGCCCCGGTCACAAAATCGGACCCTGACGGGCCCCTGACACAAAATCGGACCCTGAGGGGCCCCAGCCACAAAATCGGACACTGAGGGGCCCAACCCACAAAATCGGACCCTGAGGGGCCCTGCCCACCAAATTGGACCCTGAGGGGCCCCACCACCAAATTGGACCCTGAGAGGCCCCACCCACAAAATCGGACCCTGACAGGCCCCGGTCACAAAATCAGACCCTGAGGGGCCCCACCCACAAAATTGGACCCTGAGGGGCTCCGGCCACAAAAATCGGATCCTGAGGGGCCCCAGCCACAAAATCGGACCTTGAGGGGCCCCACCAACCAAATCAGACCCTGAGGGGCCCCAGCCACCAAATCGGACCCTGAGTGGCCCCGGCCACAAAATCAGACCCTGAGGGGCCCCACCCACAAAATCGGACCCTGAGGGGCCCCACCCACAAAATCAGGCCCTGAGGGGCCCCACCCACAAAATCAGACCCTGAGGCCAAAGTGGCCCCTGAGAGGCACCCACAGTTAAATCGTATCCTGAGTTGAAAGTCTTGCAGGGGCAGCAGGCAAGTCTCTCTTAAAGGGGCAGCACGGGCACCATTTCAAACCACTATCTGTACTTCCTTCAGGAAATACACATCTAGTATTATTATTACTATTCAGCTGATTTCCGCAATTAATGCGGCCCGAACCGATACACGTACAGACTCCGTTGAGGCTTCGTTTCGAATCCAGCGTCCACGAGTGGTGTGCTAAGTATTTTTCCTGTCGATCGGATTTGTAGTTTTTGCGCAATTTGCGTTTGAAAAAACATTTTCCTCAGTGCATTTCAATGGGAAAATGTTGCCATAAAGAAAACATGGGACAGTCGTGAGGTGGCAATTAAGCTCATTGATATGCGCAGGCTCACCCAGTTACTATGCCAACGCCTACGAACGTCACATGACCTCTCTAGGACAGAGTTTCTGGCAGATAATTTCAGCTCTTAAAGCGAAACCCACAGCATAAGTGCAAATCTAGCTTCATCACATGACGCATGCCCCTGAGAGAGAATGTGCGCCAAAGTGGATTTAGAAGCCCAGTGCGCCAAACTGGCTCTTAAAGGACCGACGCGCCAAAGTGATTCTTAAAGGGACGGCGCACCAAAATGAGTCTTAAAGGGCTGGCGCGCCAAATCGAAAGCTGAGTGACCCCAGGCTCCAAATCGGAGGCTGAGCCACCCTGCTCTCCAAATCGGACCCAGTGTGGCCCCGCTCAAAAAAATCAGACCCTGAGTGGCCCCGCCCACCAAAACGGACCCAGAGTGGCACAGCCCACCAAATCGGACCCTGAGTGGCCCCGCCCACCTAATCAGACTCAGAGTGTCCCCACCCACCAAATTGGACCCTGAGGAGCACCGCCCACCAAATCAGACCAGAGTGGGCCCGCCCACCAAATCGGAACCTGAGGAGCACCCCCCACCAACTTGGACCCAGAGGGGCCCCGACCACCAAATCGGACCCTGAGGGGCCCCGCCCACCAAATTGGACCCTGAGGGGCCCCAACCTCAAAATCGGACCCTGAGGGGCCCAACCAACAAAATCGGACCCTGAGGGGCCCCGGCCACAAAATCGGGCCCTGAGGGGCCCTGGCCACAAAATCGGACCCTGAGGGGCCCCGGCCACAAAATCGGACCCTGAGGGGCCCCGCCCACAAAATCGGACCCTGAGGGGTCCCGGCCACAAAATCGGACCCTGAGGGGCCCCACCCACAAAATCAGACCCTGAGGGGCCCCGGCCATAAAATCGGACCCTGAGGGGCCCCACCCACAAAATCGGACCCTGAGGGGCCCCACCCATAAAATCAGACCCTGAGAGGCCACACCCACAAAATCAGACCCTGAGGGGCCCCACCCACAAAATTGGACCCTGAGGAATCCCGGCCACTAATTCAAATCCTGAGGAGCCCAGGCCACCGAATCGGATCCTGAGGGGCCCCACCCACCAAATCAGACCCTGAGGCCAAAGTGGCCCCTGAGAGGCACCCACATTTAAAACGGATTCCAAGTTGAAAGTCTTGCAGGGGCAGCAGCCAAGTCTCTCTTAAAGGGGCAGCCGGGTACAATTTCAAACCACTATCTGTACTTCCTTCAGGAAATACACATCTAGTTATAGTGGTTTGAAAAAACCACTATATTGTAATCCGAACGCTGCTAACTTATTCTTCTTCTTCTTATTATTATTAAGTTGATTTCCGCAATTAATGCGGCCCGAACCGCTACACGCACAGACTCCGTTGAGGTGTCGTTTCGAAGCCAGCGTCCATGAGAGGTGTGCTAAGTATTTTTCGTGTCGATCGGATTTGTAGTTTTTGCGCAATTTGCGTTTGAAAATTTTTTTTCCCGTCATTGGAATGCACTGTCTCCAATGCTTTTCAATAGGAAATGGCAAAACGTGCCCTGAGGCGATTGAAATGACAATTGAGCTCATTGATATGCGCAGGCAGACCCAGTTACTATGCCAACGCCTACGAACGTCACATGACATCCCAAGGACAGAGCTTCTGCCACATAATATCAGCTCTTAAAGCGAAACTCACAGCACAAATGCAAATCTAGCTTCATCACATGACACATGCCCCTGAGAGAGAATGTGTGCGCCAAAGTGGATTTAAAAGAAGCCCAGTGAGCCAAACTAGCTCTTAAAGGGCCAACGTGCCAAAGTGATTGTTAAAGGGCCAGCGCACCCAAATGAGTCTTAAAGGGCCGACACACCAAATCGGAGACTGAGCCACCCCGACCTCCAAATCGTAGGCTGAGCCACCCCGGCCTCCAAATCGGAGGCTGAGCCACCCCGGCCTCCAAATCGGAGGCTGAGCCACCCCGGCCTCCAAATCGGAGGCTGAGCCACCCCGGCCTCCAAATCGGAGGCTGAGCCACCCCGGCCTCCAAATCGGAGGCTCATCGACCCCGGCCTCCAAATCGGAGGCTGAGCCACCCCGGCCTCCAAATCGGAGGCTGAGCCACCCCGGCCTCCAAATCGGAGGCTGAGCCACCCCGGCCTCCAAATCGGAGGCTGAGCCACCCCGGCCTCCAAATCGGAGGCTGAACCACCCCGGCCTCCAAATCAGAGGCTCATCGACCCCGGCCTCCAAATCGGAAGCTCATCGACCCCTGCCTCCAAATCCGAGGCTCTTTGACCTCGGACTCCAAATCGGAAGCTCAACGACCCCGGCCTCCAAATTGGAGGATGAGCGACCCCAGCCTCCAAATCTTACCCAGAGTGGCCCCACCCACCAAATCAGACCCAGAGAGGCCCTGCCCACCAAATCGGACCCTGAGGGGCCCCACCCACCAAATCGGACCCTGTGGGGCCCCGCCCACCAAATCGGACCCTGAGAGGCCCCGCCCACCAAATTGGACCCAGAGTGGTCCCGCCCACCAAATTGGACCCAGTGGGGCTCCACCCACAAAATCAGACCCAGAGGGGCCCCTGCCACAAAATCAGACCCTGAGGGGCCCCACCCACAAAATCAGGCCCTGAGGTGCCCCACCCACAAAATCAGACTCTGAGGCCAAAGTGGTCCCTGAGAGGCACCCACAGTTAAATCGTATCCTGAGTTGAAAGTCTTGCAGGGGCAGCAGGCAAGTCTCTCTTAAAGGGGCAGCTCGGGCACCATTTCAAACCTCTATCTGTACTTCCTTCAGGAAATACACATCTAGTATTAATGTTGTAATCCGAATGCTGCTAACTTTTTCTTTTAATTCAGTTGATTTCCGCAATTAATGCGGCCCGAACCGCTACACGCACAGACTCCGTTGAGGTGTTGTTTCGAAGCCAGCTTCCACGAGAGGTGTGCTAAGTATTTTTCGTGTCGATCGGATTTGTAGTTTTTGCGCAATTTGCATTTGAAATTTTTTTTTCCCGTGATTGGAATGCATGTCTCAATGGGCAACTTAAAACGTGCCCTGAGGCAATTCAAATGGCAGTAAAGCTCATTGATATGCGCAGGCACTCCCATTTACTATGCCAACGCCTACGAACATCACATGACGCCCCAGGACAGAGCTTCTGCCACATAATATCAGCTCTTAAAGCGAAACCCACAGCACAAATGCAAATCTAGCCTCATCACATGAAGCATGCCCCTGAGAGAGAATGTGTGCCAAAGTGGATTTAGAAGCCCAGTGAGCCACCCTGTCTCTAAAACGGCTGACGCGCCAAAGTGATTCTTAAAGGGCCAGCGCGCCAAATCGAAAACTGAGTGACCCCAGGCTCCAAATCGGAGGCTTAGCCACCCCGGCCTCCAAATTGGAGGCTGATCGACCCTGGCCTCCAAATCGGACGCAGCGTGGCCCTGCTCAAGAAATCGGACCCAGAGGGTCTCCGCTCATCAAATCAGACCCAGAGTGGCCCCGCCCAGCAAATCGGACCCAGAGTAGCCCCGCCGACCAAATTGCCCCCCGAGTGGCCCCGCCCACCAAATCGTCCCCCGAGTGGCCACGCCCACCATATTGGGCCCCAAGTGGCCCCACCCTCCAAATCGGACACTGAGGGGCCCCACCCACAAAATCGGGCCCTGAGGGGCCCCACCCACAAAATCGGACCCTGAGGTCAAAGTGGCCCTTGAGAGGCATCCACAGTTAAAATGGATCCTGAGTTGAAAGTCTTGCAGGGGCAGCAGGCAAGTCTCTCTTGGGCAGCCTGGGCACCATTTCAAACCACTATCTGTACTTCCTTCAGGAAATACACATCTAGTTATAGTGGTTTGAAAAAAACGCTGTATTGTAATCCGAACGCTGCTAATTAATTATAGTGGTTTGAAAAAACCACTATATTGTAATCCGAACGCTGCTAACTTTTTCTTCTTATTATTAATAAGTTGATTTCCGCAATTAATGCGGCCCAAACCGCTACACGCACAGACTCCGTTGAGGTGTCGTTTCGAAGCCAGCGTCCATGAGAGGTGTGCTAAGTATTTTTCGAGTCGATCGGATTTGTAGTTTTTGCGCAATTTGCGTTTGAAAATTTTTTTCCCCGTCATTGGAAAGCACTGTCTCCAATGCTTTTCAATGGGAAATGGCAAAACGTGCCCTGAGGCGATTGAAATGGCAGTTAAGCTCATTGATATGCGCAGGCACACCCAGTTACTATGCCAACGCCTACGAACGTCACATGACGCCCCGAGGACAGAGCTTCTGCCACATAATATCAGCTCTTAAAGCGAAACCCACAGCACAAATGCAAATCTAGCTTCATCACATGACACATGCCCCTGATAGAGAATGTCCGCCAAAGTGGATTTAGAAGAAGCCCAGTGAGCCAAACTAGCTCTTAAAGGGCCGACGTGCCAAAGTGATTGTTAAAGGGCCGGCGCACCGAAATGAGTCTTAAAGGGCCGACACGCCAAATCGAAAGCTGAGTGACCACAGGCTCCAAATGGGAGGCTCATCGACCCCGGCCTCCAAATCGGAAGCTCATCGACCCCTGCCTCCAAATCGGAGGCTCTTTGACCTCGGCCTCCAAATCGGAAGCTCAACGACCCCGGCCTCCAAATTGGAGGCTGAGCGACCCCAGCCTCCAAATCTTACCCAGAGTGGCCCCACCCACCAAATCAGACCCAGAGAGGCCCTGCCCACCAAATCGGTCCCTGAGGGGCCCCGCCCGCCAAATCGGACCCTGAGAGGCCCCGCCCACCAAATTGGACCCAGAGTGGTCCCGCCCACCAAATTGGACCCAGAGTGGTCCCGCCCACCAAATTGGACCCAGAGTGGTCCCGCCCACCAAATTGGACCCAGAGTGGTCCCGCTCACCAAATTGGACCCAGTGGGGCTCCGCCCAGCAAATCGGACCCAGAGGGGCCCCTGCCACGAAATCAGACCCTTAGGGGCCGCGGCCACAAAATCGGACCCTGATGGGCCCCGGTCACAAAATTGGACCCTGATAGGCCCCGGCCACAAAATCGGACCCTGAGGGGCCCCAACCTCAAAATCGGACCCTGAGGGGACCCAACCACAAAATCGGACCCTGAGAGGTCCCGCCCACCAAATTGGACCCAGAGTGGTCCCGCCACCAAATTGGACCCAGAGGGGCCCCACCCACAAAATTGGACCCAGTGGGGCCCCAACCACAAAATCGGACCCTGAGGGGACCCAACCACAAAATCGGACCCTGAGGGGCCCCTGACACAAAATCGGACCCTGAGGGGCCCCGGCCACAAAATCGGACCCTGAGGGGCCCAGCCCACAAAATCGGACCCTGAGGGGCCCTGCCCACCAAATTGGACCCTGAGGGGCCCCGCCCACCAAATCGGACCCTGAGAGGCCCCACCCACAAAATAGGACCCTGAAGGGCCCCACCCACAAAATTGGACCCTGAGGGGTTCCGGCCACAAAAATCGGATCCTGAGTGGCCCCGGCCACAAAATCGGACCCTGAGGGGCCCCAGCCACAAAATCGGACCCTGAGGGGCCCCACCCACAAAATCAGACCCTGAGGGGCCCCGGCCACCAAATCGGACCCTGAGGGGCCCCGGCCACAAAATCGGACCCTGAGGGGCCCCACCCACAAAATCGGACCCTGAGGGGCCCCACCCACAAAATCAGACCCTGAGGGGCCCCACCCACAAAATCAGGCCCTGAGGGGCCCCACCCACAAAATCAGACCCTAAGGCCAAAGTGGCCCCTGAGAGGCACCCACAGTTAAATCGTATCCTGAGTTGAAAGTCTAGCAGGGGCAGCAGGCAAGTCTCTCTTAAAGGGGCAGCCCGGGCACCATTTCAAACCACTATCTGTACTTCCTTCAGGAAATACACATCTAGTATTACAATTATAATGCGTCAATCACAAGTTATTCAGTTGATTTCCGCAATTAATGCGACCCGACCCGCTACACTCACAGACTCCATTGAGGCGTCGTTTGAAAGCCAGCTTCCACGAGTGGTGTGCTAAGTATTTTTTGTGTCGATCGGAATTGTAGTTTTTGCGCAATTTGCGTTTGAAAAAATGCATTTGTCTCAATGCATTTCAATGGGAAAATTTTGCAATAGAAAAACATTGGGCAGTCATGAGGCGATTCAAATGGCAGTTAAGCTCATTGATAAGCGCAGGCAGACCCAGTTACTATGCCAACGCCTACGAACTTCACATGACCTCTCCAGGACACAGATTCTGCCAGATAATTTCAGCTCTTAAAGCGAAACCCACAGCACAAATGCAAATCTAGCTTCATCACATGACGCATGCCCCTGAGAGAGAATGTGCGCCAAAGTGGATTTAGAAGCCCAGTGAGCCAAACTAGCTCTTAAAGGGCCGACGCGCCTACGTGATTCTGAAAGGGTTGGCGCACCAAATGAGTCTCAAAGGGCCGGCACGCCAAATCGAAAGCTGAGTGACCCCAGTCTCCAAATCGGAGGCTGATTGACCCTGGCCTACAAATCAGAGGCTGAGCCACGCTGGCCTCCAAATCGGACCCAGAGTGGCTGCGCCCACCAAATCGGACCCAGAGTGGCCGCGCCCACCAAATCAGACCCAGAGTGGCCCCGCCCACCAAATCTGACCTTGAGGGGCCCCGCACACCAAATTGGACCCAGAGTGGCCCCGCCCACCAAATTGGACCCTGAAGGCCCCGCCCACCAAATCGGATCCAGTGTGGCACCGGCTACAAAATCAGACCCTGAGGGGCCTTGGCCACAAAATCAGACCCTGAGGGGCCCCGCCCACCAAATCGGACCCTGAAGGGCCCCGCCCACCAAATCGAACCCTGAAGGGCCCCGCCCACCAAATCGTACCCTGAAGGGCCTCGCCCGCCAAATTAGACCATGATGGGCCCTGCCCACCAAATCAGACACTGAGGGGCCCCGCCCACCAAATAGAACCCTGAGGGGCCCCGCCCACCAAATTGGACCCAGGGGGCTCCACCCACAAAATCAGACCCTAAGGGGCCCCACCTGCAAAATCGGTCTTGGCCACAAAATTGGACCCTGAGAGTCCCCAACCACAAAATCGCACCCTGAGGGCCCCCGGCCACAAAATCGCACACTGAGGGCCCCTGGCCACAAAATCGGATCATGAGGGGCCCCGGCCACAAAATCAGACCCTGAGGGGCCCCAACCACAAAATCAGACTCAGAGTGGCCCCGCCCACCAAATCGGACCCAGAGGGGCCCCGGCCACCAAATCGGAACCTGAGGGGCTCCACCCATAAAATCAGACCCTGAGGGGCCCCTGCCACAAAATCGGACCCTGAGGGGTCCCACCCACAAAATCGGACCCTGAGGGGGCCCAGCCACAAAATTGGACCCTTAGGGGCCCCACCCACAAAATCGGACCTTGAGGGGCCCCTGCCACAAAATCGAACCCTGAGGGGCCCCACCCACAAAATCGGACCGTGAGGGATCCCGGCCAGCAAATCAAGCCCTGAGGAGCCCAGGCCACCGAATCGGATCCTGAGGGGCCCTACAAATCAAATCAGACCCTGAGGCCAAAGTGGCCCCTGAGAAGCACCCACATTTAAAACGGATCCTGTGTTGAAAGGCTTGCAGGGGCAGCAGTCAAGTCTCTCTTAAAGGGGCAGCCCAGGCACCATTTCAAACCACTATCTGTACTTCCTTCAGGAAATACATACAGTGGGGAAAAAAAGTATTTAGTCAGTCAGCAATAGTGCAAGTTCCACCACTTAAAAAGATGAGAGGCGTCTGTAATTTACATCATAGGTAGACCTCAACTATGGGAGACAAACTGAGAAAAAAAAATCCAGAAAATCACATTGTCTGTTTTTTTCTCATTTTATTTGCATATTATGGTGGAAAATAAGTATTTGGTCAGAAACAAGCAATCAAGATTTCTGGCTCTCACAGACCTGGAACTTCTTCTTTAAGAGTCTCCTCTTTCCTCCACTCATTGCCTGTAGTAATGGCACCTGTTTAAACTTGTTATCAGTATAAAAAGACACCTGTGCACACCCTCAAACAGTCTGACTCCAAACTCCACTATGGTGAAGACCAAAGAGCTGTCAAAGGACACCAGAAACAAAATTGTAGCCCTGCACCAGGCTGGGAAGACTGAATCTGCAATAGCCAACCAGCTTGGAGTGAAGAAATCAACTGTGGGAGCAATAATTAGAAAATGGAAGACATACAAGACCACTGATAATCTCGCTCGATCTGGTGCTCCACGCAAAATCCCACCCCGTGGGGTCAGAATGATCACAAGAACGGTGAGCAAAAATCCCAGAACCACGCGGGGGGACCTAGTGAATGAACTGCAGAGAGCTGGGACCAATGTAACAAGGCCTACCATAAGTAACACACTATGCCACCATGGACTCAGATCCTGCAGTGCCAGACGTGTCCCACTGCTTAAGCCTGTACATGTCCGGGCCCGTCTGAAGTTTGCTAGAGAGCATTTGGATGATCCAGAGGAGTTTTGGGAGAATGTCCTATGGTCTGATGAAACCAAACTGGAACTGTTTGGTAGAAACACAACTTGTCGTGTTTGGAGGAAAAAGAATACTGAGTTGCATCCATCAAACACCATACCTACTGTAAAGCATGGTGGTGGAAACATCATGCTTTGGGGCTGTTTCTCTGCAAAGGGGCCAGGACGACTGATCCGGGTACATGAAAGAATGAATGGGGCCATGTATCGTGAGATTTTGAGTGCAAACCTCCTTCCATCAGCAAGGGCATTGAAGATGAAACGTGGCTGGGTCTTTCAACATGACAATGATCCAATGATCCAAAGCACACCGCCAGGGCAACGAAGGAGTGGCTTCGTAAGAAGCATTTCAAGGTCCTGGAGTGGCCTAGCCAGTCTCCAGATCTCAACCCTATAGAAAACCTTTGGAGGGAGTTGAAAGTCCGTGTTGCCAAGTGAAAAGCCAAAAACATCACTGCTCTAGAGGAGATCTGCATGGAGGAATGGGCCAACATACCAACAACAGTGTGTGGCAACCTTGTGAAGACTTACAGAAAACGTTTGACCTCTGTCATTGCCAACAAAGGATATATCACAAAGTATTGAGATGAAATTTTGTTTCTGACCAAATACTTATTTTCCACCATAATATGCAAATAAAATGAAAAAAAAAACAGACAATGTGATTTTCTTTATTTTTTTTTCTCAGTTTGTCTCCCATAGTTGAGGTCTACCTATGATGTAAATTACAGATGCCTCTCATCTTTTTAAGTGGTGGAACTTGCACTATTGCTGACTGACTAAATACTTTTTTTCCCCACTGTATCTAGTTATTATTATTCAGTTGGTTTCCGTAATTAATGCTGCCCGAACCGCTACACGCACAGACTCCGTTGAGGTGTCGTTTCGAAGCCAGCGTCCACGATAGGTGTGCTAAGAATTTTTCGTGTCAATTGGATTTGTAGTTTTTGCGCAATTTGCATTTGAAAATGTTTTTTCCCGTCTTTGGAATGCACTGTCTCAATGCTTTTCAATGGGAAGGTAAAACATGCACTGAGGTGATTCAAATGGCAGTTAAGCTCATTGATAAGCGCAGGCACACCCAGTTACTATGCCAACGCCTACGAACTTCACATGACGCCCCCAGGACACAGTTTCTGGCACATAATATCAGCTCTTAAAGCGAAACCCACAGCACAAATGCAAATCGAGCTTCATCACAAGACACATGCCCCTGAGAAAGAATGTGCGCCAAAGTGAATTTAGAAGCCCAGTGAGCCAAACTAGCTCTTAAAGGGCCGACGCACCTAAGTGATTCTTAAAGGGCCGGCGCACCATACTGAGTCTTAAAGGGCTTGCGCGCCACATCGAAAGCTGAGTGACCCCAGGCTCCAAATCAGAGGCTGATCGACCCTGGCCTACAAAAAGGAGGCTGAGTCACCCTGGCCTCCAAATTGGACCCAGAGTGGCCCCGTCCACCAAATCGGACCCATAGTGGCCCCGCCCACCAAATTGGACCCAGAGGGGCTGCGCCCACAAAATCAGACCCTAAGGGGCCCCACCCACAAAATCGGACCCTGAGGGGCCCCGCCCAACAAATCACACCCTGAGGGGCCCCGCTCACCAAATCAGACCCTGAGGGGCCCCGCTCACCAAATCGGATCCTGAGGGGCACTGCTCACAAATTTGGACCCTGAAGGGCCCCGCCCACCAAATCGGACCCTGAGGGGCCCCACCCACCAAATTGGACCCTGAGGGACCCCGCCCACCAAATCAGACCCTGAGGGGCCCCGCTCACCAAATCAGACCCTGAGGGGCCCCGCTCACCAAATCGGACCCTGAGGGGCCACGCCCACCAAATCGGATTCTGAGGGTCCCCAACCACAAAATCGGACCCTGAAGGGCCCCGGACACAAAATCGGACCCTGATGGTCCCCACCCACAAAATCAGACCCTGAGGGGCCCCAACCACAAAATCGGACCCGGAGGGGCCCCACCCACCAAATCAGACCCTGAGGGGCCCCACTCACCAAATCGGACCCTGAGAGGCCCCGCTCACCAAATTGAACTCTGAGGGGCCCCACCCACCAAATCAGACCCTGAGGGGACCCGCCCAGCAAATCGGAATCTGAGGGGCCCCGCCCACCAAATCGGACCCTGAGGGGCCCCACCCACCAAATTGGACCCTGAGGGGCCCTGCCCACCAAATTGAGCTCTGAAGGGCCGCGCTCACCAAATCAGACCCTGAGTGGCCCCGCCCACCAGATCGGACTCTGAGGGTCCCCGCTCACCAAATCGGATCCTGAGGGGCCCCGCCCACCAAATCAGACCCTGAGGGGCCCCACTCACCAAATCAGACCCTGAGGGGCCTCGCCCAAAAAATAAGACCCTGAGGGGCTCCGGCCACAAAATCAGACCCTGAGGGATCCCATCCACCAAATCAAGCCCTGAGGAGTCCAGGCCACCGAATCGGATCCTGAGGGGCCCCACCCACCAAATCAGACCCTGAGGGGCCCCAAAGTCCAAAGTGGCCCCTGAGAGGCACCAACAGATAAAATGGATCCTGAGTTGAAAGTCTTGCAGGGGCAGCAGGCAAGTCTCTCTCAAAGGGGCAGCCCGGGCTCCATTTCAAAGCACTATCTGTACTTCCTTCAGGAAATACACATCTAGTTCTTATTATAGTGGTTTGAAAAAACCACTATATTGTAATCCGAACGCTGCTAACTTATTCTTCTTCTTATTATTATTATTATTAAGTTGATTTCCGCAATTAATGCGGCCCGAACCGCTTCACGCACAGACTCCGTTGAGGTGTCGTTTCGAAGCCAGCGTCCATGAGAGGTGTGCTAAGTATTTTTCGTGTCGATCGGATTTGTAGTTTTTGCGCAATTTGCGTTTGAAATTTTTTTTTCCCGTCATTGGAATGCACTGTCTCCAATGCATTTCAATAGGAAATGGCAAAACGTGCCCTGAGGCGATTGAAATGACAGTTGAGCTCATTGATATGCGCAGGCAGACCCAGTTACTATGCCAACGCCTACGAACTTCACTTGAACCCCAGCACAGAGCCTCTGCCACATAATATCAGCTCTTAAAGCGAAACTCACAGAACAAATGCAAATCTAGCTTTATCACATGACACATGCCCCTGAGAGAGAATGTGTGCGCCAAAGTGGATTTAAAAGAAGCCCAGTGAGCCAAACTAGCTCTTAAAGGGCCAACGCGCCAAAGTGATTGTTAAAGGGCCAGCGCACCCAAATGAGTCTTAAAGGGCCGACACACCAAATCGGAGGCTGAGCCACCCCGGCCTCCATATCGGAGGCTGAGCCACCCCGGCCTCCAAATCGGAGGCTGAGCCACCCCGGCCTCCAAATCGGAGGCTGAGCCACCCCGGCCTCCAAATCGGAGGCTGAGCCACCCCGGCCTCCAAATCGGAGGCTGAGCCACCCCGGCCTCCAAATCGGAGGCTGAGCCACCCCGGCCTCCAAATCGGAGGCTGAGCCACCCCGGCCTCCAAATCGGAGGCTGATCGACCCCGGCCTCCAAATCGGAGGCTGATCCACCCCGGCCTCCAAATCGGAGGCTGAGCCACCCCGGCCTCCAAATCGGAGGCTGAGCCACCCCGGCCTCCAAATCGGAGGCTGAGCCACCCCGGCCTCCAAATCGGAGGCTGATCGACCCCGGCCTCCAAATCGGAGGCTGAGCCACCCCGGCCTCCAAATCGGAGGCTGAGCCACCCCGGCCTCCAAATCGGAGGCTGAGCCACCCCGGCCTCCAAATCGGAGGCTGAGCCACCCCGGCCTCCAAATCGGAGGCTGAGCCACCCCGGCCTCCAAATCGGAGGATGAGTCACCCCGGCCTCCAAATCGGAGGCTGAGCCACCCCGGCCTCCAAATCGGAGGCTGAGCCACCCCGGCCTCCAAATCGGAGGCTGATCGACCCCGGCCTCCAAATCGGAGGCTGATCGACCCCGGCCTCCAAATCGGAGGCTGATCGACCCCGGCCTCCAAATAGGAGGCTGAGCCACCCCGGCCTCCAAATAGGAGGCTGAGCCACCCCGGCCTCCAAATAGGAGGCTGAGCCACCCCGGCCTCCAAATCGGAGGCTGAGCCACCCCGGCCTCCAAATCGGAGGCTGATCGACCCCGGCCTCCAAATCGGAGGCTGATCCACCCCGGCCTCCAAATCGGAGGCTGATCCACCCCGGCCTCCAAATCGGAGGCTGAGCCACCCCGGCCTCCAAATCGGAGGCTGAGCCACCCCGGCCTCCAAATCGGAGGCTGATCAACCCAGGCCTCCAAATCGGAGGCTGAGCCACCCCGGCCTCCAAATCGGAGGCTGATCCACCCCGGCCTCCAAATCGGAGGCTGATCCACCCCGGCCTCCAAATCGGAGGCTGATCCACCCCGGCCTCCAAATCGGAGGCTGATCCACCCCGGCCTCCAAATCGGAGGCTGAGCCACCCCGGCCTCCAAATCGGAGGCTGAGCCACCCCGGCCTCCAAATCGGAGACTGAGCCACCCCGGCCTCCAAATCGGAGGCTGAGCCACCCCGGCCTCCAAATCGGAGGCTGATCCACCCCGGCCTCCAAATCGGAGGCTGAGCCACCCCGGCCTCCAAATCGGAGGCTGAGCCACCCCGGCCTCCAAATCGGAGGCTGATCCACCCCGGTCTCCAAATCGGAGGCTGAGCCACCCCGGCCTCCAAATCGGAGGCTGATCGACCCAGGCCTCCAAATCGGAGGCTGAGCCACCCCGGCCTCCAAATCGGAGGCTGAGCCACCCCGGCCTCCAAATCGGAGGCTGAGCCACCCCGGCCTCCAAATCGGAGGCTGAGCCACCCCGGCCTCCAAATCGGAAGTTCATCGACCCCGGCTTCCAAATCAGAGGCTCTTTGACCTCGGCCTCCAAATTGGAAGCTCAACGACCCCGGCCTCCAAATTGGAGGCTGAGCGACCCCAGCCTCCAAATCTTACCCAGAGTTGCCCCGCCCACCAAATCGGACCCTGAGAGGCCCCGCCCACCAAATCGGACCCAGAGTGGTCCCGCCCACCAAATTGGACCCAGAGTGGTCCCGCCCACCAAATTGGACCCAGAGGGGCTCCGCCCACAAAATCAGACCCAGAGGGGCCCCTGCCACAAAATCAGACCCTGAGGGGCCCCTGCCACAAAATCAGACCCTGAGGGGCCACGGCCACAAAATCAGACCCTGATGGGCCCCAGTCACAAAATTGGACCCTGATAGGCCCCGGCCACAAAATCGGATCCTGAGGGGCCCCAACCACAAAATCAGACCCTGAGGGGACCCAACCACAAAATCGGACCCTGAGAGGCCCCGCCCACCAAATTGGACCCAGAGTGGTCCCGCCCACGAAATTGGACCCAGAGGAGCCCCACCCACAAAATCAGACCCAGAGGGGCCCCTGCCACAAAATCGGACCCAGAGGGGCCCCGGCCACAAAATCGGACCCTGAGGGGCCGCGGCCACAAAATCGGACCCTGAGGGGACAAAACCACAAAATCGGACCCTGAGGGGACCCAACCACAACATCGGACCCTGAGGGGCCCCACCCACAAAATCAGGCCCTGAGGGGCCCCACCCACAAAATCAGACCATGAGGCCAAAGTGGCCCCTGAGAGGCACCCACAGTTAAATCGTATCCTGAGTTGAAAGTCTTGCAGGGGCAGCAGGCAAGTCTCTCTTAAAGGGGCAGCCCGGGCACCATTTCAAACCACTATCTGTACTTCCTTCAGGAAATACACATCTAGTATTATTATTACTATTCAGTTGATTTCCGCAATTAATGCGGCCCGAACCGCTACACGCACAGACTCCGTTGAGGCCTCGTTTTGAAGCCAGCGTCCATGAGAGGTGTGCTAAGTATTTTTCATGTAGATCGGATTTGGAGTTTTTGCGCTATTTGGGTTTGAAAAAACATTTTCCTCAATGCATTTCAATGGGAAAATATTGCCATAGGGAAAACAGGGGACAGTCGCGAGGTGGCAGTTAAGCTCATTGATATGCGCAGGCTCACCAAGTTGCTATGCCAACTCCTACGAACTTCACATGACCTCTCTAGCACAGCGTTTCTGGCAGATAATTTCAGCTCTTAAAGCGAAACCAACAGCAAAAATGCAAATCTAGCTTCATCACATGACGCATGCCACTGAGAGAGAATGTGCGCCAAAGTGGATTTAGAAGCCCAGTGAGCCACCCTGTCTCTAAAACGGCCGACGCGCAAAAGTGATTCTTAAAGGGCCAGCGCTCGAAATCGAAAACTGAGTGACCCCAGGCTCCAAATCGGAGGCTTAGCCACCCCGGCCTCCAAATTGGAGGCTGATCGACCCGGGCCTCCAAATCGGACCCAGCGTGGCCCCGCTCACCAAATCAGACCCAGAGTGGCCCAGCCCAGAAAATCAGACCCAGAGTAGCCCCGCCCACCAAATCGGCCCCCGAGTGGCCCCGCCCACAAAATCGGCCCACCGAGTGACCCCGCCCACTAAATCGGCCCCCAAGTGGCCCCACCCACCATATCGGGCCCCGAGTGGCCCCACCCACCAAATCGGCCCCCGAGTGACCCCGCCCACCATATCGACTCCCGAGTGGCCCCGCCCACCAAATCGCCCCCCCCCCGAGTGGCCCCGCCCACCAAATTGGACCCAGAGTGGTCCCGCATACCAAAACGGACCCAGAGTGGTCCCGCCCACCAAATTGGACCCAGAGGGGCTCCGCCCACAAAATCAGACCCTAAGGGGCCCCACCCACAAAATCGGACCCTGAGGGGCCCCGGTCACAAAATCAGACCCTGAGGGGCCCCAACAAAATCAGACCCTGAGGGGCCTCAGCCACAAAATCGGACCCTGATGGGCCCCAGTCACAAAATCGGACCCTGAGGGGCACCGGCCACAAAATCGGACCCTGAGGGGCCCCAACCACAAAATCGGACCCTGAGGGGTCCCAACCACAAAATCGGACCCTGAGGGGCCCCGGCCACAAAATCAGACCCTGAGGGGCCCAACCCACAAAATCGGACCCTGAGGGGCCCCGGCCACAAAATCGGACCCTGAGGGGCCCCGGCCACAAAATCGGACCCTGAGGGGCCCCGCCCACCAAATCAGACCCAGAGTGGCCCGACCCACAAAATCGGAACCTGTGGGGCCCCAGTCACAAAATCAGACCCTGAGGGGCCCTGGCCACAAAATCGGACCCTAAGGGGCCCCGCCCACCAAATCGGACCCTGAGGGGCCCCCACCAAATTGGACCCAGAGTGGCCCCGCCCACCAAATCAGACCCAGGGGGCCCCACCCACACAATTGAACCCTGAGGGGCACCGGCCACAAAATCGGACCCTGAAGGGTTCCGGCCACAAAATCGGACCCTGAAGGGACCCGACCACAAAATCGGACCCTGAGGGGCCCCACCCACCAAATCAGCCCCTGAGGGGCCCCGGCCACCAAATCAGACCCTGAGGGGCCCCACCCACCAAATCGGACCCTGAGGTACCCCACCCACAAAATCGGGCCCTGAGGGGCCCCACCCTCAAAATCGGACCCTGAGGCCAAAGTGGCCCCTGAGAGGCACCCACAGTTAAAACGGATCCTGAATTGAAAGTCTTGCAGGGGCAGCAGACAAGTCTCTCTTAAAGGGGTAGCCCGGGCACCATTTCAAACCACTATCTGTACTTCCTTCAGGAAATACACATCTAGTATTAATGTTGTAATCCGAACGCTGCTAACTTATTCTTATTTTTCAGTTGATTTCCGCAATTAATGCGGCCCGAACCGCTACACGCACAGACTCCGTTGAGGTGTCGTTTCAAAGCCAGTGTCCACGAGAGGTGTGCTAAGTATTTTTCGTGTCGATCGGATTTGTAGTTTTTGCGCAATTTGCGTTTGAAATTTTTTTTCCCTGTCATTGGAATGCAGTGTCTCAATGCATTTGAATGGGAAACTTAAAACGTGCCCTGAGGCGATTGAAATGGCAGTAAATCTCATTGATATGCGCAGGCACACCCAGTTACTATGCCAACGCCTACGAACGTCACATGACGCCCCCAGGACACAGCTTCTGCCACATAATATCAGCTCTTAAAGCGAAACCCACAGCACAAATGCAAATCTAGCTTCTTCACATGACGCATGCCCCTGAGAGAGAATGTGGGCCAAAGTGCGCCCCCGCCCACCAAATCGGACCCTGAGTGGCCCCGCCAACCAAATCGGACCCTGAGCGGCCCCGCCCACCAAATCGGATTCTGAAAAGCCCCAACCACAAAATCGGACCCTGAGGGGCCCCACCCACAAAATCGGACCCTGAGGGGCCCCAACCACAAAATCGAACCCAGAGTGGCCCAGCCCACCAAATCGGACCCTGAGGGGCCCCACCCACAAAATCGGACCAAGAGGGGCCCCGGCCACAAAATCGTTCCCTGAGGGGCCCCGGCCACAAAATCAGACCCTGAGGGTCCCCGCCCACAAAATCGGACCCTGAGGGGCCCCGCCCACCAAATCAGACCCAGAATGGCCCCCGCCCAGCAAATCGGACCCTGAGGGGCCCCACCCACCAAATCAGACCCTGAGGGGCCCCGCCCACCAAACCAGACCCTGACGGGCACCGCTCACCAAATCGGACCCTGAGGGGCCCCGCTCACCAAATTGGACCCTGAGGGACCCCACCCACCAAATCAGATTCTGAAGGGCCCCAACCACAAAATCGGACCCCGAGGGGTCCCGGACACAAAATCGGACCATGAGGGGCCCCACCCACAAAATCAGACCCTGAGGGGACCCAACCACAAGGCTCCAAATCGGAGGCTGATAGACCCTGGCCTACAAAAAGGAGGCTGAGCAACCCTGGCATCCAAATTGGACCCAGAGTGGCCCCGCCCACCAAATCAGACCCAGGGGGCCCCACCCACAAAATCGGACCCTGAGTGGCCCCGACCACAAAATTGGACCCTTAGGAGCCCTGGCCACAAAATTGGACTCTTAGGGGCCCAACCCACCAAATCGAATCCTGAGGGCCCCCACCCACCAAATCGGACCCTGAGGGGCCCCGCTCACCAAATGGAACCCTGAGGGGCCCCGCCCACCATTTCGGACCCTGAGGGGCCCCGCCCACCAAATCGGACTCTGAGAGATCCCGCCTACCAAATCAGACCCTGAGGAGCCCTGCTCACCAAATTGAACTCTGATGGGCCCCGCTCAACAAATTGAACTCTGAGGGGCACCGCTCACCAAATCGGATTCTGTAAGGCCCCAACCACCAAATCCAATTTGGTGGGCGGGGCCCCTCAGGGTCTGATTTGGTGGGCGGGACCCCTCAGGGTCCTATTCGCCCGCCCACCAAATCAGACCCTGAGAGGCCTCGCCCACCAAATTGGACCCAGAGGGGCCCCGCACACCAAATTGGACCCTGAGGGGCCCCGCCCACCAAATCGAACCCAGAGGGGCCCCGGCCTCAAAATCGGATCCTGAGGGGCCCCGGCCACAAAATTAGACCCTGAGGGGACCCACCCACAAAATCGGACCCTGAGGGGCCCCGACCACCAAATCAGATCCAGAATGGCCCCCGTCCACAAAATCGGACCCTGAGGGGCCCCGGCCACAAAATCGGACCCTGAGAGACCCCGGCCACAAATCGGACCCTGAGGGGCCCCGCCCACCAAATCGGACCCTGAGGGGCCCCGCCCACAAAATCGGACCCTGAGGGGCCCCGCCCTCGAAATCGGACCCTGAGGGGCCCCGCCCACCAAATCGGACCCTGAGGGGCCCCGCCAACCAATAGGACCCTGAGGGGACCCACCCACAAAATCAGACCCTGAGTGGCCACACCCACAAAATCGGACCCTGAGGGGCCACACCCACAAAATCAGACCCTGAGGGTCCCCACCCACAAAATTGGACCCTGAGGAATCCCGGCCACTTATTCAAATCCTGAGGAGCCCAGGCCACCAAATCGGATCCTGAGGGTCCCCACCCACCAAATCAGACCCTGAGGCCAAAGTGGCCCCTGAGAGGCACCCACATTTAAAACGGATCCTGAGTTTAAAGTCTTGCAGGGGCAGCAGGCAAGTCTCTCTTAAAGGGGCAGTCCAGGCACCATTTCAAACCACTATCTGTACTTCCTTCAGGAAATACACATCTAGTTATAGTGGTTTGAAAAAAACCACTATATTGTAATCCGAACGCTGCTAACTTATTCTTCTTCTTCTTATTATTATTAAGTTGATTTCCGCAATTAATACAGCCCGAACCGCTACACGCACAGACGCCGTTGAGGTGTCGTTTCGAAGCCAGCGTCCATGAGAGGTGTGCTAAGTATTTTTCATGTCGATCGGATTTGTAGTTTTTGCGCAATTTGCGTTTGAAATTTTTTTTTCCCGTCATTGGAATGCACTGTCTCCAATGCTTTTCAATGGGTAATGGCAAAACGTGCCCTGAGGCGATTGAAATGGCAGTTGAGCTCATTGATATGCGCAGGCAGACCCAGTTACTATGCCAACGCCTACGAATGTCACATGACATCCCAAGGACAGAGCTTGTGCCACATAATATCAGCTCTTAAAGTGAAACCCACAGCACAAATGCAAATCTAGCTTCATCACATGACACATGCCCCTGAGATAGAATGTGCGACAAAGTGGATTTAGAAGCCCAGTGAGCCACCCTGGCTCTTAAAGGGCCGACGTGCCACAGTGATTCTTAAAGGGCCAGCGCACCGAAATGAGTCTTAAAGGGCCGGCGCGCCAAATCGAAAGCTGAGCGACCCCGGCCTCCAAATCGTAGGCTGAACCACCCCGGCCTCCAAATCGTAGGCTGAACCACCCCGGCCTCCAAATCGGAGGCTGAGCCACCCTGGCCTCCAAATCGGACCCAGTGTGGCCCGCTCAAAAAATCAGACCCAGAGTAGCACAGCCCACCAAATCGGATCCTGAGGGGCCCCGCCCACCAAATCAGACTCCGAGTGGCCCCATCCACCAAATCGGACCCTGAAGGGCCCCGTCCACCAAATCGGACCCTGAGGAGCCCCGCCCACCAAATCAGACCCTGAGAAGCCCCGCCCACCAAATCGGACCCAGAGTGATCCCGCCCACCAAATCGGACCCTGAAGGGCCCCGCCCATCAAATTGGACCCAAAGTGACCCCGCCCACCAAATCGGACCCAGAGGGGCCCCGCCCAACAAATCGGACCCTGAGGGGCCCCGCCCAACAAATCGGACCCTGAGGGGCCCCGCCCACCAAATCGGACCCCGAGGAGCCCCGCCCACCAAATCGGACCCAGATTGACCCCGCCCACCAAATCAGACCCAGAGGGTCCCCGCCCACCAAATCGGACACAGAGGGGCCCCGCCCACCAAATCGGACGATGAGGGGCACCGCCCACTAAATCGGACACAGAGTGGCCCCGCCCACCAAAATGGACCCAGGGGGCTCCACCCACAAAATCAGACCCTAAGGGGCCCCACCCACAAAATCGGATCCTGAGTGGGCCCGGCCACAAAATCAGACCCTGAGGGGCCCCAACCACAAAATCGGACCCTGAGAGACCCCGGCCACAAAATCGAACCTAGAGGGGTCCCAGTCACAAAATAGGACCCTGAGGGGCCCCACCCACAAAATCAGACCCTGAGGGGCCCCACCCACAAAATCAGACCCTGAGGGGCCCCACCCACAAAATCGGACCCTGAGGGGCCCCAGCCACAAAATCGGACCCTGATGGGCCCCACCCATAAATCCAGACCCTGAGGGGCCCCAGCCACAAAATCGGACCCTGAGAGACCCCGGCCACAAAATCGGACCCTGAGGGGCCCCAACCACAAAATCGGACCCTGAGGGGCCCCAACCACAAAATCAGACCCTGAGGGGCCCCACCCACAAAGTCAGACCCTGAGGGGATCCACCCACAAAATCGGACCCTGAGGGGCCCCACCCACCAAATTAGACCCTGAGGGGCCCCACCCTCA
This sequence comes from Dendrobates tinctorius, assembly GCF_039654945.1. Classification (NCBI taxonomy): domain Eukaryota; kingdom Metazoa; phylum Chordata; class Amphibia; order Anura; family Dendrobatidae; genus Dendrobates; species Dendrobates tinctorius. Next base: position 4,809,254 of record NW_027361829.1, on the reverse strand, counting down.
AAATCGGTCCGAGGGGCCCCACCCTCAAAATCGGACCCTGAGGGGCCCCAGCCACAAAATCGGACCCTGAGGGGCCCCGGCCACAAAATCGGACCCTGAGGGGCCCCGGCCACAAAATCGGACCCTGAGGGGCCCCACCCGCAAAATCGGACCCTAAGGGGCCCCGGCCACAAAATCGGACCCTGAGGGGCCCCACCCGCAAAATTGGACCCTGAGGGGCCCCACCCACAAAATCAGACCCTGAGGGGCCCCACCCGCAAAATCGGACCCTGAGGGGCCCCGGCCCCAAAAATCGGACCCTGAGGGGCCCCAACCACAAAATCGGACCCTGAGAGGCACCGGCTACAAAATCGGACCCTGAGGGGCCTCAGTCACAAAATCAGACCCTAAGGGGCCCCGGCCACAAAATCAGACTCTGAGGGGCCCCACCCACAAAATCGGACCCTGATGGGCCCCACCCACAAATCCAGACCCTGAGGGGCCCCGGCCACAAAATCGGACCCTGAGAGACCCCGGCCACAAAATCGGACCCTGAGGGGCCCCACCCACAAAATCAGACCCTGTGGGACCCCAGCCACAAAATCAGACCCTGAGGGGCCCCACCCACAAAATCAGACCCTGTGGGACCCCAGCCACAAAATCAGACCCTGAGGGGCCCCAGCCACAAAATCGGACCCTGAGGGGCCCCACCCACAAAATTGGACCCTGAGGGGCCCCACCCACAAAATTGGACCCTGAGGGGCCCCACCCACAAAATTGGACCCTGAGGGGCCCCACCCTCAAAATCGGTCCCTGAGGGGCCCCGGCCACAAAATCGGACCCTGAGGGGCCCCGGCCACAAAATCGGACCCTGAGGGGCTCCACCCGCAAAATCGGACCCTGAGGGGCTCCACCAGCAAAATCGGACCCTGAGGGGCTCCAACCGCAAAATCGGACCCTGAGGGGCTCCACCCGCAAAATCGGACCCTGAGGGGCCCCGGCCCCAAAAATCGGACCCTGAGGGGCCCCAACCACAAAATCGGACCCTGAGGGGCACCGGCTACAAAATCGGACCCTGAGGGGCCCAACCCACAAAATCAGACTCAGTGTCTCTGCCCACCAAATTGGACCCTAAAGGGCCCCGTCCGCTAAATCGGACCCAAAGTGGCCCCGCCCACCAAATGGGACCCTGAGGGGCCCCGCCCACCAAATGGGACCCTGAGGGGCCCCGCCCAGTAAATCGGATTCTGAAAGGCCCCAACCACAAAATCGGACCCTGAGGGGCCCCACCCACCAAATCGGACCCCGAGGGGCCCCGCCCACCAATTCGGACCCCGAGGGGCCCCGCCCACCAATTCTGACCCCGAGGGGCCCCGCCCACCAAATCAGACCCTGAGGGGCCCCGCCCACCAAATCGGACCCCGAGGGATCCCGCCCACCAAATCAGACCCCGAGGGTCCCCGCCAGCCAAATTGGACGCTGACAGCCCCGCCCACCAAATCGGACTCTGATAGATCCCGCCCACCAAATCAGACCCTGAGGGGCCCAGCTCACCAAATCGGACCCAGAGTGGCCCCGCCCACCAAATCGGACCCAGAGTGGCCCCGCCCACCAAATTGTACCCTGAGGGGCCCCACCCACAAAATCAAATCCTAAGGGGCCCCACCCACAAAATTGGACCCTGAGGGGCCCCGGCCACAAAATTGGACCCTGAGGGGCCCCACCCACAAAATCGGACCCTGAGGGGATCCGGCCACAACATCGGACCCTGAGTGGCCCCACTCACAAAATCGGACCCTGAGGGGCCCTACCCACAAAATCGGACCCTGAGGGGCCCTACCCACAAAATCGGACCCTGAGGGGCCCCAACCACAAAATCGGACCCTGACGGGCCCCGGCCACAAAATCGGACCCTGAGGGGCCCCGGCCACAAAATTGGACCCTGAGGGACCCCACCTACAAAATTGAACCCTGAGGGGCCCCTACCACAAAATCGGATCCTGAGGGGCCTCACCCACAAAATCGGACCCTGAGGGGCCCCACCCACAAAATTGGACCCTCAGGGGCCCCGGCAACAAAATCGGACCCTGAGGGACCCCGGCCACAAAATCACATCCTGAGGGGCCCCAACCACAAAATCGGACCCTGAGAGGCTCCGGCTGCAAAATCGGACCCTGAGGGGCCCCAACCACAAAATCGGACCCTGTGAGGCACCGGCCACAAAATCGGACCCTGAGGGGCCCCACCCACAAATCCAGACCCTGAGGGGACCCGGCCACAAAATCGGACCCTGAGGGGCCCCGCCCACCAAATCGGACCCCGAGGGTCCCCGCCCACCAAATCGGACCCCGAGGGGCCCCGCCCACCAAATTGGACCCTGAGGGGCCCCACTCGCCAAATCGCACCCTGAGGGGCCCCGCTCGCCAAATCGGACCCTGAGGGGCCCCGCTCGCCAAATCGGACCCTGAGGGGCCCCGGCCACAAAATCGGACCCTGAGGGGCCCCACCCACAAAATTGGACCCGAGGGGCCCCGGCCACAAGATTGGACCCGAGGGGCCCCAACCACCAAATCAGACCCTGAGGGGCCCCGGCCACAAAATCGGACCCTTAGGGGCCCCACCCACCAAATCAGCCCCTGAGGGGACCCGGCCACCAAATCAGACCCTGAGGGGCCCCACCCACCAAATCTGACCCTGAGGCCAAAGTGGCCCCTGAGAGGCACCCACAGTTAAAACGGATCCTGAGTTGAAAGTCTTGCAGGTGCAGCAGGCAAGTCTCTCTTAAAGGGGCAGCCTGGGCAGCATTTCAAACCACTATCTGTACTTCCTTCAGGAAATACACATCTAGTTATAGTGGTTTGAAAAAACCACTATATTGTAATCCGAACGCTGCTAACTTATTCTTCTTCTTCTTATTATTATTATTAAGTTGATTTCCGCAATTAATGCAGCCCGAACCGCTACACGCACAGACTCCGTTGAGGTGTCGTTTCGAAGCCAGCGTCCATGAGAGGTGTGCTAAGTATTTTTCGTGTCGATCGGATTTGTAGTTTTTGCGCAATTTGCGTTTGAAAATTTTTTTCCCGTCATTGGAATGCACTGTGTCAATGCTTTTCAATGGGAAGCTTAAAACGTGCCCTGAGGCGATTGAAATGGCAGTTGAGCTCATTGATATGCGCAGGCAGACCCAGTTACTATGCCAACGCCTACGAACGTCACATGACATCTCCAGAACAGAGCTTTTGCCACATAATATCAGCTCTTAAAGCTAAACCCACGGCACAAATGCAAATCTAGCTTCATCACATGACGCATGCCCCTGAGAGAGAATGTGTGTGCCAAAGTGGATTTAGAAGCCCAGTGAGCCACCCTGGCTCTTAAAGGGCCGACGCGCCAAATTGAGTCTTAAAGGGCCGGCGCGCCAAATCGAAAGCTGAGTGACCCAAGGCTCCAAATCGGAGGCTGATAGACCCTGGCCTACAAAAAGGAGGCTGAGCAACCCTGGCATCCAAATCGGACCCAGAGTGGCCCCGCCCACGAAGTCGGACCCAGAGTGGCCTCGCCCTCCAAATCAGACCCAGAGTGGCCCCGCCCACCAAATTGGACCCTGAGGAGCCCCACCCACAAAATCGGACCCTGAAGGCCCCACCCACAAAATCGGACCCTGAGGGGCCCCACCCACAAAATCGGACCCTGAGGGGCCCCACCCACAAAATCGGACCCTGACTGGCCCCGGCCACAAAATCGGACCCTGACGGGACCTGGCCACAAAATCGGACCCTGAGGGACCCCACCTACAAAATTGAACCCCGAGGGGCCCCAACCACAAAATCGGACCCTGAGGGGCCCCAACCACAAAATCGGACCCAGAGTGGACCTGCCCACCAAAATGGACCCAGGGGGCTCCACCCACAAAATCAGACCCTAAGCGGCCCCACCCACAAAATCGGACCCTGAGTAGACCCGGCCACAAAATCAGACCCTGAGGGGCCCCAACCACAAAATCGGACCCTGAGGGGCCCCAGCCACAAAATCGGACCCTGAGGGGCCCCAGCCACAAAATCGGACCCTGAGGGTCCCCGGCCACAAAATCGGACCCTGAGCGGCCCAACCACAAAATCAGACCCTGAGGGGCCCCAGCCACAAAATCGGACCCTCAGGGGCCCCGCCCTCAAAATCGGACCCTGAGGGGCCCCTTCCTCAAAATCGGACCCTGAGAGGCCCCGCCCACCAAATCAGACCCTGAGGGGCCCCGCCAACCAAATCGGACTCTAAGGGGCCCCACCCACAAAATCAGACCCTGAGGGCCTCCAACCACAAAATAGGACCCTAAGGGGCCCCACCCTCAAAATCGGACCCTGAGTAGACCCGGCCACAAAATCAGACCCTGAGGGGCCCCAACCACAAAATCGGACCCTGAGGGGCCCAGGCCACAAAATCGAACCCTGAGGGGCCCCACCCTCAAAATCAGATCCTGAGGGGCCCAACCAACAAAATCGGACTCTGAGGGGCCCCAGCCACAAAATCGGACACTGAGGGGCCCCACCCACAAAATCGGACCCTGAGGGGCCCCGGCCACAAAATCGGACCCTGAGCGGCCCAACCACAAAATCGGACCCTGAGGGGCCCCGGCCACAAAATCGGACCCTGAGGGGCCCCAGCCACAAAATCGGACCCTGAGGGGCCCCGGCCACGAAATCGGACCCTGACGGGTGCCGGCCACAAAATCGGACCCTGAGGGGCCCCGGCCACAAAATCGGACCCTGAGGGGCCCCGGCCACAAAATCGGACCCTGAGGGGCCCCAACCACAAAACCGGACCCTGAGGGGCCCCAACCACAAAATCGGACCCTGAGGGGCCCCAACCACAAAATCGGACCCTGAGGGGCCCCGGCCACAAAATCGGACCCTGAGAGACCCCGGCCACAAAATCGAACCCAGAGGGGCCCCACCCACAAAATTGGACCCTGAGCGCCCCAACCACAAAATCGGCCCTGAGGGGCCCCAACCCCAAAATCGGACCCTGAGGGGCCCCGGCCACAAAATCGGACCCTCAGGGGCCCTGCCCTCAAAATCGGACCCTGAGGGGCCCCTCCCTCAAAATCGGACCCTGAGAGGCCCCGCCCACCAAATCAGACCCTGAGGGGCCCCGCCAACCAAATCGGACTCTAAGGGGCCCCATCCACAAAATCAGACCCTGAGGGCCCCCAACCACAAAATAGGACTCTAAGGGGCCCCACCCTCAAAATCGGACCCTGAGTAGACCCGGCCACAAAATCAGACCCTGAGGGGCCCCAACCACAAAATCGGACCCTGAGGGGCCCAGGCCACAAAATCGAACCCTGAGGGGCCCCACCCTCAAAATCGGATCCTGAGGGGCCCAACCAACAAAATCGGACCCTGAGGGGCCCCAGCCACAAAATCAGACACTGAGGGGCCCCACCCACAAAATCGGACCCTGAGGCGCCCCAACCACAAAATCGGCCCTGAGGGGCCCCAACCCCAAAATCGGACCCTGAGGGGCCCCGGCCACAAAATCGGACCCTCAGGGGCCCTGCCCTCAAAATCGGACCCTGAGGGGCCCTTCCCTCAAAATCGGACCCTGAGAGGCCCCGCCCACCAAATCAGACCCTGAGGGGCCCCGCCAACCAAATCGGACTCTAAGGGGCCCCATCCACAAAATCAGACCCTGAGGGCCCCCAACCACAAAATAGGACTCTAAGGGGCCCCACCCTCAAAATCGGACCCTGAGTAGACCCGGCCACAAAATCAGACCCTGAGGGGCCCCAACCACAAAATCGGACCCTGAGGGGCCCAGGCCACAAAATCGAACCCTGAGGGGCCCCACCCTCAAAATCGGATCCTGAGGGGCCCAACCAACAAAATCGGACCCTGAGGGGCCCCAGCCACAAAATCAGACACTGAGGGGCCCCACCCACAAAATCGGACCCTGAGGCGCCCCGGCCACAAAATCGGACCCTGAGGGGCCCCGGCCACAAAATCGGACCCTGAGGGGTCCCAACCACGAAATCAGACCCTGAGGGGCTCCGGACTCAAAATCAGACCGTGAGGGCCCCCAACCACAAAATCGGACCCTGAGGGGCCCCAACCACAAAATCGGACCCTGAGAGACCCCGGCCACAAAATCGGACCCTGAGGGTCCCCGGCCACAAAATCGGACCTTGAGAGGCCCCGGCCACAAAATCGGACCCTGAGGGGCCCCGGCCACAAAATCGGACCCTGCGGGGTGCCGGCCACAAAATCAGACCCTGAGGGGTCCCAACCACAAAATCAGACCCTGAGGGGCCCCAGTCACAAAATCAGACCCTGAGCGACCCCAACCACAAAATCGAACCCTGAGAGGCCCCGGCCACAAAATCGGACCCTGAGGGGCCCCAACCACAAAATCGGACGCTGAGCCACCCCGGCCTCCAAATCGGACGCTGAGCCACCCCGGCCTCCAAATCGGAGGCTGAGCCACCCCGGCCTCCAAATCGGAGGCTGAGCCACCCCGGCCTCCAAATCGGAGGCTGAGCCACCCCGGCCTCCAAATCGGAGGCTGAGCCACCCCGGCCTCCAAATCGGAGGCTGAGCCACCCCGGCCTCCAAATCGGAGGCTGAGCCACCCCGGCCTCCAAATCGGAGGCTGAGCCACCCCGGCCTCCAAATCGGAGGCTGAGCCACCCCGGCCTCCAAATCGGAGGCTGAGCCACCCCGGCCTCCAAATCGGAGGCTGAGCCACCCCGGCCTCCAAATCGGAGGCTCATCGACCCCGGCCTCCAAATCGGAGGCTCATCGACCCCGGCCTCCAAATCGGAGGCTCATCGACCCCTGCCTCCAAATCGGAGGCTCTTTGACCTCGGCCTCCAAATCGGAAGCTCAACGACCCCGGCCTCCAAATTGGAGGCTGAGCGACCCCAGCCTCCAAATCTTACCCAGAGTGGCCCCGCCCACCAAATCGGACCCTGTGGGGCCCCGCCCACCAAATCGGACCCTGAGAAGCCCCGCCCACCAAATTGGACCCAGAGTGGTCCCGCCCACCAAATTGGACCCAGAGTGGTCCCGCCCACCAAATTGGACCCAGTAGGGCTCCGCCCACAAAATCAGACCCAGAGGGGCCCCTGCCACAAAATCAGACCCTGAGGGGCCGCGGCCACAAAATCGGACCCTGATGGGCCCCAGTCACAAAATTGGACCCTGAGGGGCCCCAACCACAAAATCGGACCCTGAGGGGACCAACCACAAAATCGAACCCTGAGAGGCCCCGCCCACCAAATTGGACCCAGAGTGGCCCCGCCCACCAAATTGGACCCAGAGGGGCCCCACCCACAAAATCGGACCCAGAGGGGCCCCTGCCACAAAATCGGACCCTGAGGGGCCGCGGCCATAAAATCAGACCCTGAGGGGCCGAGGCCACAAAATCGGACCCTGAGGGGCCCCAACCACAAAATCGGACCCTGAGGGGACCCAACCACAAAATCGGACCCTGAGGGGCCCCTGACTCAAAATCAGACCCTGAGGGGCCCCGGCCACAAAATCGGACCCTGAGGGGCCCAACCCACAAAATCGGACCCTGAGGGGCCCAACCCACCAAATCGGACCCTGAGAGGCCCCACCCACCAAATCGAACCCTGAGGGGCTCCACTCACCAAATCGGACCCTGAGGGTGCCCGCCCACCAAATCGGACCCTGAGGGGCCCAGCTCTCCAAATCGGACCCTGAGGGGGCCTGTTCACAAAATCGAACCCTGAGGGGCCCCGTCCACCAAATCAGACCCAGAGGGGCCCACCCACCAAATTGGACCCTGAGTGACGCCGCCCACAAAATCAGACCCTGAGGGGCCCCGGCCTCAAAATCGGACCCTGAGGGATCCCGGCCACCAATTCAAGCCCTGAGGAGCCCAGGCCACCGAATCGGATCCTGAGGGGCCCCACCTACCAAATCAGACCCTGAGGCCAAAAGTGTCCCCTGAGAGGCACCCACAGTTAAAACAGATCCTGACTTCAAAGTCTTGCAGGGGCAGCAGGCAAGTCTCTCTTAAAGGGGCAGCCCGGGCACCATTTCAAACCACTATCTGTACTTCCTTCAGGAAATACACATCTAGTATTATTATTACTATTCAGTTGATTTCCGCAATTAATGCGGCCCGAACCGCTACATGCACAGACTCTGTTGAGGCCTCGCTTCGAAGCCAGCATCCACGAGTGGTGTGCTAAGTATTTTTGATGTAGATCGGATTTGGAGTTTTTGCGCAATTTGCGTTTGAAAAAACATTTTCCTCAATGCATTTCAATGGGAAAATGTTGCCATAGGGAAAACATGAGACAGTCGTGAGGTGGCAGTTTAGCTCATTGATATGCGCAGGCTCACCAAGTTACTATGCCAACGCCTACGAACTTCACATGACCTCTCTAGGACAGCGTTTCTGGCAGATAATTTCAGCTCTTAAAGTGAAACCAACAGCATAAATGCAAATCTAGCTTCATCACATGACGCATGCCACTGAGAGAGAATATGCGCCAAAGTGGATTTAGAAGCCCAGTGAGCCAAACTGGCTCTTAAAGGGCCGACGCGCCAAAGTGATTCTTAAAGGGCCGACTCACCGAAATGAGTCTTAAAGGGCCGGCGCGCCAAATCGAAAGCTGAGTGACCCCAGGCTCCAAATCGGAGGCTGAGCCACCCCGACCTCCAAATCGGAGGCTGATCCACCCTGACCTCCAAATCGGACCCAGCGTGGCCCCGCTAAAAAAAATCAGACCCTGAGTGGCCCCGCCCACCAAAATGGACCCAGAGTGGCACAGCCCACCAAATCGGACCCTGAAGGGCCCCGCCCACCAAATCGGACCCTGAGAAGCACCGCCCACCAAATCGGACCCAGAGTGACCCCGCCCACCAAATCGGACCCTGAGGGGCCCCGCTCACCAAATCGAACCCTGAGGCACCCCGCTCACCAAATCGGACCCAGAATGGCCCCGCCCATCAAATTGGACCCCGAGGGGCCCCACCCACCAAATCAGCCCCTGAGGGGCCCCGGCCACCAAATCAGACCCTGAGGGGCCCCACCTACCAAATCGGACTGAGGGGCCCCGGCCACAAAATCGGACCCTGAGGGGCCCCGGCCACAAAATCAGACCCTGAGGGGCTCCACCCACAAAATCGGACCCTGAGGGGATCCGGCTACAAAATCAGTCCCTGAGGGGCTCCACCCACAAAATCGGACCCTGAGGGGCCCCACCCACAAAATCGGACTCTGAGGGGCCCCACCCACAAAATCGGACCCTGAGGGGCCCCACCCACAAAATCGGACCCTGAGGGGATCCGGCCACAAAATCAGACCCTGAGGGGACCCGGCCACAACATCGGACCCTGAGGGGCCCCACCCACAAAATTGGACCCTGAGGGGCCCCGCCCACAAAATTGGACCCTGAGAGGCCCCACCCACAAAATTGGACACTGAGGGACCCCGGCCAAAAAACTGGACCCTGAGGGGCCCCACCCACAAAATTGGACCCTGAGGGGCCCCGGCCACAAAATCGGACCCTGAGGGGCCCCAGCCACAAAATCGGACCCTGAGAGGCTCCGGACATAAAATCGGACCCTGAGGGGCCCCAACCACAAAATCGGACTCTGAGAGGCACTGGCCACAAAATCGGACCCTGAAGGGCCCGGCCACAAAATCGGAACCTGAGAGGCCCAACCCACAAAATCACTCAGTGTCCCCGCCCACCAAATTGGACCCTGAAGTGCCCCGCCCACCAAATCGGACCCAGAGTGGTCCCGCCCACCAAATCAGACCCAGAGTGGCCCCGCCCACAAAATCGGACCCTGAGGGGCCCCGCCCAACAAATTGGACCCTGAGGGGCCCCGCCCATCAAATCGGACCCTGAGGGGCCCCGCCCACCAAATCAGACCCTGAAGGGCCCCGCCCACCAATTCGGACCCTGAGGGGCCCCGCCCACTTAATCGGATTCTGAAAGGCCCCAACCACAAAATCGGACCCTGAGGGGCCCCACCCACAAAATTGAACTCTGAGGGGCCCTGCTGACCAAATTGGACCCTGAGTGGCCCCGCCCACCAAATTGGACCCTGAGTGGCCCCGCCCACCAAATCGGACCCTGAGTGGCCCCCCCACCAAATTGGACCCTAAGGGGCCCGACCCACAAAATCGGACCCTGAGGTGCCCCGGCCACAAAATCGGACCCAGAGGGGCCCCACCCACAAAATCGGGCCCTGAGGGATCCCACCCACCAAATCGGACCCTGATTCCAAAGTGGCCCCTGCGAGGCACCCACAGTTAAAACGGATCCTGAGTTGAAAGTCTTGCAGGGGCAGCAGGCAAGTCTCTCTTAAAGGGGCAGCCCGGGCACCATTTCAAACCACTATCTGTACTTCCTTCAGGAAATACACATCTAGTATTAATGTTGTAATCCGAATGCTGCTAACTTATTCTTATTATTCAGTTGATTTCCGCAATTAATGCGGCCCGAACCGCTACACGTACAGACTCCGTTGACGTGTTGTTTCGAAGCCAGCGTCCACGAGAGGTGTGCTAAGTATTTTTCGTGTCAATCGGATTTGTAGTTTTTGCGCAATTTGCGTTTGAAAAAACATTTTCCTCAATGTGTTTCAATGGGAAAATGTTGCCACAGGGAAAACATGCCCTCAGGCGATTCAAATAGCAGTTAAGCTCATTGATATGCGCAGGCAGACCCAGTTACTATGCCAACGTCTGCGAACTTCACATGACCCCCCCGAGGACAGAGTTTCTGCCAGATAATTTCTACTCTTAAAGTGAAACCCACAGCACAAATGCAAATCTAGCTTCATCACATGACGCATGCCCCTGAGAGAGAATGTGCGCCAAAGTGGATTTAGAATCCCAGTGAGCCAAACTGGCTCTTAAAGGGCCAATGCGCGAAAGTGATTCTTAAAGGGCCGTGCACCGAAATGAGTCTTAAAGGGCCGGCGTGCCAAATTGAAAGCTGAGTGACTCCAGGCTCCAAATCGGAGGCTGAGCCACCCCTGCCTCCAAATCGGAGGCTGATCGACCCTGGCCTACAAATCGGAGGGTGAGCCACCCTGGCCTCCAAATCAGACCCAGAGTGGCCCCACCCACCAAATCGGACCCAGAGTGGCCACACCCACCAAATCAGACACAGAGTGGCCCCGCCCACCAAATCGAACCCAGAGTGGCACCGCCAACCAAATCGGACCCTGAGGGGCCCCGCTCACCAAATCGGACCCAGAGGGGCCCCGCTCACCAAATCGAACTCTGAGGGGCTCCGCCCACCAAATCGGACCCTGAGGGGCCCTGGCCACAAAATTGGACCCTGAGGGGCCCCAGCCACAAAATCAGACCCTGAGGTGCCCCAACCACAAAATCGGTCCTTGAGGGGCCCCAGCCACCAATTCGGACCCTGAGGGGCCCAACCCACCAAATCGGACCCTGAGGGACCCCGGCCACAAAATCGGACCCTGAGGGGCCCCACCCACAAAATCGGACCCTGAGGGGCCCCACCCACAAAGTCAGACCCTGAGGCCAAATTGCCCCTGAGATGCACCCACAGTTAAAACAGATCCTGAGTTGAATGTCTTGCACGGGCAGCAGGCAAGTCTCTCTTAAAGGGGCACGCCGGGCACCATTTCAAACCACTATCTGTACTTCCTTCAGGAAATACAAATCTAGTATTAATGTTGTAATCCGAATGCTGCTAACTTTTTCTTTTTATTCAGTTGATTTCCGCAATTAATGCGGCCCGAACCGCTACGCGCACAGACTCCGTTGAGGTTTCGTTTCGAAGCCAGCGTCCACAAGAGGTGTGCTAAGTATTTTTCGTGTCAATCGGATTTGTAGTTTTTGCGCAATTTGCGTCTGAAAATTTTTTTTCCCGTCATTGGAATGCACTGTCTCCAATGCTTTTCAATGGGAATTGGCAAAACGTGCCCTGAGGCGATTGAAATGGCAGTTAAGCTCATTGATATGCGCAGGCACACCCAGTTACTATGCCAACGCCTACGAACGTCACATGACGCCCCGAGGACAGAGCTTCTACCACATAATATAAGCTCTTAAAGCGAAACCCACAGCACAAGTGCAAATCTAGCTTCATCACATGACACATGCCCCTGAGAGAGAATGTCCACCAAAGTTGATTTAGAAGCCCAGTGAGCCAAACTAGCTCTTAAAGGGCCAACGCGCCAAAGTGATTGTTAAAGGGCCGACGCACCAAAATGAGTCTTAAAGGGCCTACACGCCAAATCTGAGGCTGAGCCACCCCGGCCTCCAAATCGGAGGCTGATCAACCCCCGGCCTCCAAATTGGAGGCTGATCGACCCCGGCCTCCAAATCGGAGGCTGAGCCAACCCGGCCTCCAAATCGGAGGCTGAGCCACCCCGGCCTCCAAATCGAAGGCTGAGCCACCCCGGCCTCCAAATCGGAGGCTGAGCCACCCCGGCCTCCAAATCGGAGGCTGAGCCACCCCGGCCTCCAAATCGGAGGCTGAGTCACTCCGGCCTCCAAATCAGAGGCTGATCGACCCCGGCCTCCAAATCAGAGGCTGAGACACCTCTGCCTCCAAATCAGAGGCTGAGCCACCCCAACCTCCAAATAGGAGGCTGAGCCAAACCGGCCTCCAAATCGGACGATGAACCACCCCGGCCTCCAAATAGGAGGCTGCGCCACCCCGGCCTCCAAATAGGAGGCTGCGCCACCCCTGCCTCCAAATCGGACGATGAGCCATCCCGGCCTCCAAATAGGAGGCTGAGCCACCCCGGCCTCCAAATCGGAGGCTGAGCCACCCTGGCCTCCAAATCGGAGGCTGAGCCACCCCGGCCTCCAAATCGGAGGCTGAGTCACTCCGGCCTCCAAATCGGAGGCTGATCGACCCCGGCCTCCAAATCGGAGGCAGAGCCACCTCTGCCTCCAAATCAGAGGCTGAGCCACCCCAACCTCCAAATAGGAGGCTGAGCCAAACCGGCCTCCAAATCGGACGATGAACCACCCCGGCCTCCAAATAGGAGGCTGCGCCACCCCGGCCTCCAAATAGGAGGCTGCGCCACCCCTGCCTCCATATCGGACGATGAGCCACCCCGGCCTCCAAATAGGAGGCTGAGCCACCTCGGCCTCCAAATCGGAGGCTGAGCAACCCCAGCCTGGGCACCATTTCAAACCACTATCTGTACTTCCTTCAGGAAATACACATCTAGTATTAATGTTGTAATCCGACCGCTGCTAACTTATTCTTATTATTCAGTTGATTTCCGCAATTAATGCGGCCCGAACCGCTACACGCACAGACTCCGTTGAGGTGTCGTTTCGAAGCCAGCATCCATGAGAGGTGTGCTAAGTAATTTTCGTGTCGATTGGATTTGTAGTTTTTGCGCAATTTGCATTAGAAATTTTTTTTTCCCGTCATTTGAATGTATTGTCTCAATGCTTTTCAATGGGGAAATTTTGCCTTAGAGAAAACATGCCCTGAGGCGATTCAAATGGCAGTTTAGCTCATTGATATGCGCAGGCAGACCCAGTTACTATGCCAGCGCCAAAGAACTTCACATGACCCCAGCAGGACACAGTTTCTGGCGATAATATCAGCTCTTAAAGCGAAACCCACAGCACAAATGCAAATCTAGCTTCATCACATGACGCGTGCCCCTGAGAGAGAATGTACGCCAAAGTGAATTTAGAAGCCCAGTGCGCCAAACTAGCTCTTAAACAGCCGACGCGCCTAAGTGAATCTTAAAGGGCCGGCGCACCAAAATGAGCCTTAAAAGGCTGGCGCGCCAAATCGAATGCTGAGTGACCCCAGGCTCCAAATCGGAGGCTGATCGACCCTGGCCTACAAATCGGAGGCTGAGCCACCCAGGCCAACAAATTGGCCCCGGAGTGGCCCCGCCCTCCAAATCAGACCCAGAGAGGCCCCGCCCACCAAATTGGACCCTGAGGGGCCCCGCTCACCAAATCAGACCCGTAGTGGCCCCGCCCTCCAAATCGGACCCAGAGTGGCCCGCCCACCAAATTGAACCCTGAGGGGCCCCTCCCACCAAATCAGACTCAGAGTGGTCCCGCCTACCAAATTGTACCCTGAAGGGCCCCGCCCACCAAATTGGACCCAGAGTGGCCCCGCCCACCAAATCAGACCCTGATGGGTCCCACCCACCAAATCTGACCCTAAGGGGCCCCACCCACCTAATCAGACCCAGAGTGGCCCCGCCCACCAAATCAGGCCATGAGGGGCACCGCCCACCAAATCAGACCCTCATGGGCCCCGCCTGCCAAATCATACCCTGAAGAGCCCCACCCACCAAATCGGATCCTGAGGGGACCCGCCCACCAAATCGGACCCTGAGAGGCCCCGTCTACCAAATCGGAACCAGAGGAGCTCTGCCCACGAAATTGGACCCTGTAGGGCCCCACTCACCAAATCGGACCCTGTGGTGCCCCACCCACCAAATTGAACTCTGAGGGGCCCCGCCCACCAAATCGGACCCAGAGGGGTCCCACCCGCCAAATCAGACCCTGAGGGGCGGTGCCCACCAAACCAGACCCTGAGGGGCCTCGCCCACCAAATCGGCCCACCAATTCAAGCCCTGAGGAGCCCAGTCCACTGAATCGGATCCTGAGGGGCCCCACCCACCAAATCAGACCCTGAGAGGCACCCACAGGTAAAACGGATACTGAGTTGAAAGGCGTGCAGGGGCAGCAGGCAAGTCTCTCTTAAAGTCGCAGCCCGGGCACCATTTCAAACCACTATCTGTACTTCCTTCAGGAAATACACATCTAGTTATTATTATTATTATTATTACGTTGATTTCCGCAATTAATGCGGCCCGAACCGCTACACGCACAGACTCCGTTGAGGTGTCAATTCGATGCCAGCGTCCATGAGAGGTGTGCTAAGTATTTTTCGTGTCGATCGGATTTGTAGTTTTTGCGCAATTTGCGTTAAAAAATTTTTTTTCCCATCATTGGAATGAATTGTCTCAGTGCATTTGAATGGGGAAATGGCAAAACGTGCCCTGAGGCAATTGAAATGGCAGTTGAGCTCATTGATATGCGCAGGCAGAACCAGTTACTATGCCAACGCCTACGAACGTCACATGACATCTCCAGAACAGAGCTTCTGCCACATAATATCAGCTCTTAAAGCGAAACCCACAGCACAAATGCAAATCTATGTTCATCACATGACACATGCCCCTGATAGAGAATGTGCGCCAAAGTGTATTTAGAAGCCCAGTGAGCCAAACTGGCTCTTAAAGGGCCGAAGCGCCAAAGTGATTCTTAAAGGGCTGCCGCACCGAAATGAGTCTTAAAGAGCCGACGCGCCAAATCGAAAGCTGAGTGACCCCAGGCTCCAAATCGGAGGCTGAGCCACCCCGGCCTTAAAATCGGAGGCTGAGCCACCCTGGCCTCCAAATCGGACCCAGAGTGGCCCCACCCACCAAATCGGACACTTAAGGGCCCCGCCCACCAAATCGGACCCAGAGGGGCCCTGCCCACCAAATCGGACCCTGAGGAGCTCCGTCCACCAAATCGGACCAGAGTGACCCCGCCCACCAAATCGGACCCTGAAGGGCCCCGCCCACCAAATCGGAAGCAGAGGGGCCCCGCCCATCAAATCGGACCCTGAGGGGCACTGCCCAATAAATCGGACCGAGAGAGGCCACGCCCACCAAATCGGACAATGAGGAGCCCCGCCCACCAAATCAGACCCCGAGGGGCCCCGCCCACCAAATCAGACCCTGAGGGGCCCCGGCCACCAAATAGGACCCTGAGGGGCCCGGCCACAAAATCGGAACCTGAGGGGCCCCGGCCACAAAATCGGACCCTGAGGGGCCCCAGCCACAAAATCGGACCCTGAGGGGCCCCAGCCACAAAATTAGACCCTGAGGGGCCCCAGCCACAAAATCAGACCCTGAGCGGTCCCAGCCACGAAATCGAACCCTGAGGGGCGCCGGCCACTAAATCGGACCCTGAGAGACCCCGGCCACAAAATCGAACCCACAGGGGCCCCACCCACAAAATTGGACCCTGAGGGGCCCCACCTACCAAATCGGACCCTCAGGGGCCCGCCCTCAAAATCATACCCTGAGAGGCCCCGCCCACCAAATCGGACCCTGAGGGGCCCCGCCAACCAAATCGGACTCTGAGGGGCCCCAACCACAAAATCGGACCCTGAGGGGCCACGGCCACAAAATCGGACCCTGAGGGGCCCCACCCACAAAATCGTACCCTGAGGGGCCCCGGCCACAAAATCGGAACCTGAAGGGCCCCGGCCACAAAATCGGACCCTGAGCGGCCCATCCCCAAATCGGACCCTGAGGGGCCCCAGCCACAAAATCGGACCCTGAGGGGCCCCAGCCACAAAATCGGACCCTGAGGGGCCCCGGCCACGAAATCGGACCCTGAGGGGCCCCACACACAAAATCGGACCCTGAGGGGCCCCGGCCACAAAATTGGAACCTGAAGTGCCCCGGCCACAAAATCGGACCCTAAGCGGCCTATCCACAAAATAGGACCCTGAGGGGCCCCATCCACAAAATCGGACCCTGAGGGGCCCCGGCCACGAAATCGGACACTGAGGGGCCCCGCAAACCAAATCGGACCCTGAGGGGCCCCGCCAACCAAATCGGACCCTGAGGGGCCCCGCCAACCAAATCGGACCCTGAGGGGCCCCACCCACAAAATCGGACCCTGAGGGCCCCAACCACAAAATCGGACCCTGAGAGACCCCGGCCACAAAATTGAACCCAGAGGGGTCCCACCCACAAAATTGGACCCTGGGGGCCCCGCCCACCAAATTGGACCCTGAGGGGCCCGGCCCACCAAATCGGAACCTGAGGGGCCCCGCCAACCAAATCGGACCATGAGTGGCCCCGCCAACCAAATCGGACTCTGAGGGGCCCCACCCTCAAAATCGGACCCTGAAGGGCCCCAACCACAAAATCAGACCCTGAGGGTCCCCGCCCACCAAATCGGACCCTGAGGGGCCCCAGCCACAAAATCGGACCCTGATCCCCACCCACAAAATCGGACCCTGAGTGGCCCCAGCCACAAAATCGGACCCTGAGGGGCCCCAGCCACAAAATTGGACCCTGAGAGGCCCCAGCCACAAAATCGGACCCTGAGGGGCCCCGGCCACGAAATCGGACCCTGTGGGGCCCCGGCCACGAAATCGGACCCTGAGGGGCCCCAACCACAAAATCAGACCCTGAGGGGCCCTGGCCACAAAACCGGACCCTGAGGGCCCCTAACCACAAAACCGGACCCTGAGGGGCCCCAACCACAAAATCGGACCCTGAGGGGCCCCAACCACAAAATCGGACCCTGAGGGGCCCCGGCCACGAAATCGGACCCTGTGGGGCCCCGGCCACGAAATCGGACCCTGAGGGGCCCCAACCACAAAATCAGACCCTGAGGGGCCCTGGCCACAAAACCGGACCCTGAGGGCCCCTAACCACAAAACCGGACCCTGAGGGGCCCCAACCACAAAATCGGACCCTGAGGGGCCCCAACCACAAAATCGGACCCTGAGGGGCCCCGACCACAAAATCGGACCCTGAGAGACCCCGGCCACAAAATCGAACCCAGAGGGGCCCCGCCCACCAAATCAGACCCTCTGAGGCCCGCACACAAAATCGGACCATGGGGGGCCCCGCCCTCAAAATCGGACCCTGAGTTGCCCCGCCCACCAAATCGGACTCTAAGGGGCCCCAACCAAAAAATCGGACCCTGAGGGCCCCCAACCACAAAATCGGACCCTAAGGGGCCCCAACCACAAAATCGGACCCTGAGGGGCCCCGGCCACAAAATCGGACCCTGAGAGACCCCGGCCACAAAATCGAACCCAGAGGGGCCCCACCCACAAAATTGGACCCTTGGTGCCCCGCCCACAAAATCGGACCCCGAGGGGCTCCGCCCTCAAAATCGGACCCAGAGGGGCCCCACCCACAAAATTGGACCCTGGGTGCCCCGCCCACCAAATCGGACCCTGAGGGGCCCCGCCCTCAAAATCGGCAACTGAGGTGCCCCGCCCACCAAATCGGACCCTGAGGGGCCCCGCCCACCAAATCGGACCCTGAGGGGCCCCACCCTCAAAATCGGGCCCTGAGGGGCCCTGGCCACAAAATCGGACCCTGAGGGGCCCCGGCCACAAAATCGGACACAGAGGGGCCACGGTCACAAAATCGGACCCTGAGGGGTCCCGGCCACAAAATCGGACCCTGAGGGGCACCACCCACAAAATCAGACCCTGAGGGGCCCCGGCCCTAAAATCAGACCCTGAGGGGCCCCGGCCATAAAATCGGACCCTGAGGGGCCCCGGCCACAAAATCGTACCCTGAGGGAAACCACCCACAAAATCGGACCCTGAGGGGCCACACCCACAAAATTGGACCCTGAGAGGCCACACCCACAAAATCAGACTCTGAGGTGCCCCACCCACAAAATTGGACCCTGAGGAATCCCGGCCACTAATTCAAATCCTGAGGAGCCCAGGCCACCGAATCAGACCCTGAGGCCAAAGTGGCCCCTGAGAGGCACCCACATTTAAAACGGATCCTGAGTTGAAAGTCTTGCAGGGGCAGCAGCCAAGTCTCTCTTAAAGGGGCAGCCCAGGCACCATTTCAAACCACTATCTGTACTTCCTTCAGGAAATACACATCTAGTTCTTCTTATTATTATAGTGGTTTGAAAAAACCACTATATTGTAATCCGAACGCTGCTAACTTATTCTTCTTCTTCTTATTTTCCAGTTGATTTCCGCAATTAATGCGGCCCGAACCGCTACGCGCACAGACTCCGTTGAGGTGTCGTTTCGAAGCCAGCGTCCATGAGAGGTGTGCTAAGTATTTTTCGTGTCGATCGGATTTGTAGTTTTTGCGCAATCTGCGTTAGAAATTTTTTTTTTCCTGTCATTGGAATGCACTGGCTCCAATGCTTTTCAATGGGAAATGGCAAAACGTGCCCTGAGGCGATTGAAATGGCAGTTGAACTCATTGATATGCGCAGGCTCACCCAGTTACTATGCCAACGCCTACGAATGTCACATGACGCCCCGAGGACAGAGCTTCTGCCACATAATATCAGCTCTTAAAGCGAAACCCACAGCACAAATGCAAATCTAGCTTCATCACATGACACATGCCCCTGAGAGAGAATGTGCGCCAAAGTGGATTTAGAAGAACCCCAGTTAGCCAAACTAGCTCTTAATGGGCCGACGCGCCAAAGTGATTGTTAAAGGGCCGGCGCACCGAAATGAGTCTTAAAGGGCCGACACGCCAAATCGAAAGCTGAGTGACCCTAGGCTCCAAATCGGAGGCTGAGCCACCCCGACCTCCAAATCGGAGGCTGATCGACCCCAGCCTCCAGATCGGAGCCTGAGCCACCCCAGCCCCCAAATCGGAGGCTGATCGACCCCGGCCCCAAATCGGAGGCTGAGCCACCCCGACCTCCAAATCGGACCCTGAGGGGCCCCGCTCACCAAATCGGACCCTGAGGGGCCCTGCTCACCAAATTGAACACTGAGCGGCCCCGCCCACCAAATCGGATTCTGAAAGGCCCCAACCACAAAATTGGACCCTGAGGGGCCCTGCCCACCAAATCTGACCCTAAGGGGCCCCGCCCACCAAATTGAACTCTGAGGGGCCCCGCTCACCAAATCAGATTCTGAAAGGCCCCAACCACAAAATTGGACCCTGAGGGGCCCCGCCCACCAAATCTGACCCTGAGGGGCCCCGCCCACAAAATCGGACTCTGAGGGGCCCCGCCCACCAAATCGGACTCCGAGAGATCCCGTCCACCAAATCAGACCCTGATGGGCCCCGCTCACCAAATCGGACCCTGAGGGGCCCTGCTCACCAAATCGGACCCTGGGTGGCCCCGCCCACCAAATCGGATTCTGAAAGGCCCCAACCACAAAATAGGACCATGAGGGGCCCCGGACATAAAATCGGACCCTGAGGGGCCCCGCCCACCAAATCGGACCGTGAGGGGCCCCACCCACCAAATCGGACTCTGAGGGGCCCCGCCCACCAAATCGGACCTTGAGGGGCCCCGCTCACCAAATCGGACCCTGAGGGGCCCTGCCCACCAAACTAGATTCTGAAAGGCCCCAACCACAAAATCGGACCATGAGGGGCCCCGCTCACCAAATCGGACCCTGAGGGGCCCTGCCCACCAAATCGGACCCTGAGCGGCCCCGCCCACCAAATCGGATTCTGAAAGGCCCCAACCACAAAATCGGACCATGAGGGGCCTTGGACACAAAATCGGACCCTGAGGGGCCCCGCTCACCAAATCGGACCCTGAGGGGCCCCGCCAACCAAATCGGACCCTGAGGGGCCCCGCCAACCAAATCGGACTCTGAGGGACCCCACCCACAAAATCGGACCCTGAGGGCCCCAACCACAAAATCGGACCCTGAGAGACCCCGGCCACAAAATTGAACCCAGAGGGGCCCCACCCACAAAATTGGACCCTGGGGGCCCCGCCCACCAAATTGGACCCTGAGGGGCCCGGCCCACCAAATCGGAACCTGAGAGGACCCGCCAACCAAATCGGACCCTGAGTGGCCCCGCCAACCAAATCGGACTCTGAGGGGCCCCACCCTCAAAATCGGACCCTGAAGGGCCCCAACCACAAAATCAGACCCTGAGGGTCCCCGCCCACCAAATCGGACCCTGAGGGGCCCCAGCCACAAAATCGGACCCTGATCCCCACCCACAAAATCGGACCCTGAGTGGCCCCGGCCACAAAATCGGACCCTCAGGGGCCCCAGCCACAAAATCGGACCCTGAGGGGCCCCAGCCACAAAATTGGACCCTGAGAGGCCCCAGCCACAAAATCGGACCCTGAGGGGCCCCGGCCACGAAATCGGACCCTGTGGGGCCCCGGCCACGAAATCGGACCCTGAGGGGCCCCAACCACAAAATCAGACCCTGAGGGGCCCTGGCCACAAAACCGGACCCTGAGGGCCCCTAACCACAGAACCGGACCCTGAGGGGCCCCAACCACAAAATCCGACCCTGAGGGGCCCCAACCACAAAATCGGACCCTGAGGGGCCCCGACCACAAAATCGGACCCTGAGAGACCCCGGCCACAAAATCGAACCCAGAGGGGCCCCGCCCACCAAATCAGACCCTCTGAGGCCCGCACACAAAATCGGACCATGGGGGGCCCCGCCCTCAAAATCGGACCCTGAGTTGCCCCGCCCACCAAATCGGACTCTAAGGGGCCCCAACCAAAAAATCGGACCCTGAGGGCCCCCAACCACAAAATCGGACCCTAAGGGGCCCCAACCACAAAATCGGACCCTGAGGGGCCCCGGCCACAAAATCGGACCCTGAGAGACCCCGGCCACAAAATCGAACCCAGAGGGGCCCCACCCACAAAATTGGACCCTTGGTGCCCCGCCCACAAAATCGGACCCCGAGGGGCTCCGCCCTCAAAATCGGACCCAGAGGGGCCCCACCCACAAAATTGGACCCTGGGTGCCCCGCCCACCAAATCGGACCCTGAGGGGCCCCGCCCTCAAAATCGGCAACTGAGGTGCCCCGCCCACCAAATCGGACCCTGAGGGGCCCCGCCCACCAAATCGGACCCTGAGGGGCCCCACCCTCAAAATCGGGCCCTGAGGGGCCCTGGCCACAAAATCGGACCCTGAGGGGCCCCGGCCACAAAATCGGACACAGAGGGGCCACGGTCACAAAATCGGACCCTGAGGGGTCCCGGCCACAAAATCGGACCCTGAGGGGCACCACCCACAAAATCAGACCCTGAGGGGCCCCGGCCCTAAAATCAGACCCTGAGGGGCCCCGGTCATAAAATCGGACCCTGAGGGGCCCCGGCCACAAAATCGTACCCTGAGGGAACCCACCCACAAAATCGGACCCTGAGGGACCACACCCACAAAATTGGACCCTGAGAGGCCACACCCACAAAATCAGACTCTGAGGGGCCCCACCCACAAAATTGGACCCTGAGGAATCCCGGCCACTAATTCAAATCCTGAGGAGCCCAGGCCACCGAATCAGACCCTGAGGCCAAAGTGGCCCCTGAGAGGCACCCACATTTAAAACGGATCCTGAGTTGAAAGTCTTGCAGGGGCAGCAGCCAAGTCTCTCTTAAAGGGGCAGCCCAGGCACCATTTCAAACCACTATCTGTACTTCCTTCAGGAAATACACATCTAGTTCTTCTTATTATTATAGTGGTTTGAAAAAAACACTATATTGTAATCCGAACGCTGCTAACTTATTCTTCTTCTTCTTATTTTCCAGTTGATTTCCGCAATTAATGCGGCCCGAACCGCTACGCGCACAGACTCCGTTGACGTGTCGTTTCGAAGCCAGCGTCCATGAGAGGTGTGCTAAGTATTTTTCGTGTCGATCGGATTTGTAGTTTTTGCGCAATCTGCGTTAGAAATTTTTTTTTCCCGTCATTGGAATGCACTGGCTCCAATGCTTTTCAATGGGAAATGGCAAAACGTGCCCTGAGGCGATTGAAATGGCAGTTGAACTCATTGATATGCGCAGGCTCACCCAGTTACTATGCCAACGCCTACGAACGTCACATGACATCTCCAGAACATAGCTTCTGCCACATAATATCAGCTCTTAAAGCGAAACCCACAGCACAAATGCAAATCTAGCTTCATCACATGACACATGCCCCTGAGAGAGAATGTGCGCCAAAGTGGATTTAGAAGAACCCCAGTTAGCCAAACTAGCTCTTAATGGGCCGACGCGCCAAAGTGATTGTTAAAGGGCCGGCGCACCGAAATGAGTCTTAAAGGGCCGACACGCCAAATCGAAAGCTGAGTGACCCTAGGCTCCAAATCGGAGGCTGAGCCACCCCAACCTCCAAATCGGAGGCTGATCGACCCCAGCCTCCAGATCGGAGCCTGAGCCACCCCAGCCCCCAAATCGGAGGCTGATCGACCCCGGCCCCAAATCGGAGGCTGAGCCACCCCGGCCTCGAAATCGGACCCTGAGGGGCCCCGCTCACCAAATCGGACCCTGAGGGGCCCTGCTCACCAAATTGAACACTGAGCGGCCCCGCCCACCAAATCGGATTCTGAAAGGCCCCAACCACAAAATTGGACCCTGAGGGGCCCTGCCCACCAAATCTGACCCTAAGGGGCCCCGCCCACCAAATTGAACTCTGAGGGGCCCCGCTCACCAAATCAGATTCTGAAAGGCCCCAACCACAAAATTGGACCCTGAGGGGCCCCGCCCACCAAATCTGACCCTGAGGGGCCCCGCCCACAAAATCGGACTCTGAGGGGCCCCGCCCACCAAATCGGACTCCGAGAGATCCCGTCCACCAAATCAGACCCTGATGGGCCCCGCTCACCAAATCGGACCCTGAGGGGCCCTGCTCACCAAATCGGACCCTGGGTGGCCCCGCCCACCAAATCGGATTCTGAAAGGCCCCAACCACAAAATAGGACCATGAGGGGCCCCGGACATAAAATCGGACCCTGAGGGGCCCCGCCCACCAAATCGGACCGTGAGGGGCCCCACCCACCAAATCGGACTCTGAGGGGCCCCGCCCACCAAATCGGACCTTGAGGGGCCCCGCTCACCAAATCGGACCCTGAGGGGCCCTGCCCACCAAACTAGATTCTGAAAGGCCCCAACCACAAAATCGGACCATGAGGGGCCCCGCTCACCAAATCGGACCCTGAGGGGCCCTGCCCACCAAATCGGACCCTGAGCGGCCCCGCCCACCAAATTGGATTCTGAAAGGCCCCAACCACAAAATCGGACCATGAGGGGCCTTGGACACAAAATCGGACCCTGAGGGGCCCCGCTCACCAAATCGGATTCTGAAAGGTCCCAACCACAAAATTGGACCCTGAGGGGCCCAGCCCACCAAATCTGACCCTGAGGGGCCCCGCCCACCAAATCGGACTCTGAGGGGCCTCGCCCACCAAATCAGACCCTGATGGGCCCGGCTCACCAAATCGGACCCTGAGGGGCCCCGCTCACCAAATCGGACCCTGGGCGGCCCCGCCCACCAAATCGGATTCTGAAAGGCCCCAACCACAAAATCGGACCATGAGGGGCCAGGACACAAAATCTGACCCTGAGGGGCCCCAACCATAAAATCGAACCTAGAGTGGACCCACCCACCAAATCGGACCCTGAGGGGCCCCAACCACAAAATCGAACCTAGAGTGGCCCCGCCCACCAAATCGGACCCTGAGGGGCCCCGCCCACCAAATCGGACCCTGAGGGGCCCCGCCCACCAAATCGGACCGTGAGGGGCCCCGCCCACCAATTCGGACCCTGAGGGGCCCCGCCCACCAAATCGGACCCAGAGGGGCCCCGGACACAAAATCGGACCCTGAGGGGCCCCACCCACAAAATCAGACCCTGAGGGGCCCCAACCACAAAGTCGGACCCTGAGGAGCCCCACCCACCAAATCGGAACCTGAGGGGACCCGCCCACCAAATTCGACTCAGTGGCCCCACCCACAAAATCGGACCCTGAGGGACCCCACCCACAAAATCGTACCCTGAGGGGTTCCGGCCACAAAATCAGACCCTGATGGGCCCCCGGCCACAAAATCGGACACTGAGGGGCCCCAACCACCAAAATCGGACCCTGAGGGGTTCCACCCACCAAATTGGACCCTGAGGGGCCCCGCCCACCAAATCGGACCCTGAGGGGCCCCGCCCACCAAATCGGATTCTGAGTGGCCCCGGACACCAAATCGGACCCTTAGGGGCCCCACCCACCAGATCGGACCCTGACTGGCCCTGCCCACCAAATCGGACCCTGAGGGGCCCCGCCCACCAAATCGGATTCTGAAGGGCCCCAACCACAAAATCGGACCAGAGGGGCCCCGGACACAAAATCGGACCCTGAGGGGCCCCTCCCACAAAATCAGTCCCTGAGGGGCCCCAACCACAAAGTCGGACCCTGAGGAGCCCCACCCACCAAATCGGACCCTGAAGGGCCCCGCCCACCAAATTCGACTCAGTGGCCCCACCCACCAAATCAGACCCAGGGGTCCCCACCCACAAAATCGGACCCTGAGGGGCCCCAGCCACCAAATTGGACCCAGAGGGGCCCCAACCACAAAATCGGATCCTGAGGGGCCCCACCCACCAAATCGGACCGTGAGGGGCCCCAGCCACAAAATCGGACCCTGAGGGGCCCCGGCCATAAATCGGACCCAGAGGGACCCCACCCACAAAATCGGACCCTGAGGGGTTCCGGCCACAAAATCGGACCCTGAGGGGCCCCAACTACCAAATCGGACCCTGAGGGGCCCCTGCCACAACATCGGACCCTGAGGGGCCCCACCCTCAAAATCGGACCCTGAGGGGCCCCAATCACCAAATCGGTCCCTGAGGGGCCCCGGACACAAAATCGGACTCTGAGGGGCCCCACCCATCAAATCAAACCCTGAGGGGCCCGGACACCAAATCGGACCCTGAGGGGCCCCACCCACAAAATCGGACACTGAGGCCAAAGTGGCCCCTGAGAGGCACCCACACTTAAAACGGATTCTGAGTTGAAAGTCTTGCAGGGGCAGCAGGCAAGTCTCTCTTAAAGGGGCATCCCGGGCACCATTTCAAACCACTATCTGTACTTCCTTCAGGAAATACATATCTAGTTATTATTAGTAAGTTGATTTCCGCAATTAATACAGCCCGAACCGCTACACGCACAGACTCCGTTGAGGTGTCGTTTCAAAGCCAGCGTCCATGAGAGGTGTGCTAAGTATTTTTCGTGTCGATCAGATTTGTAGTTTTTGCGCAATTTGCGTTAGAAAATTTTTTTTCCCGTCATTGGAATGCATTTGAATGGGGAAATGGCAAAACGTGCCCTGTGGCGATTGAAATGGCAGTTGAGCTCATTGATATGCATAGGCAGAACCAGTTACTATGCCAACTCCTACGAACGTCACATGACATCTCCAGAACAGAGCTTCTGCCACATAATATCAGCTCTTAAAGCGAAACCCACAGCACAAATGCAAATCTAGCTTCATCACATGACACATGCCCCTGAGAGAGAATGTGCGCCAAAGTGTATTTAGAAGCCCAGTGAGCCAAACTGGCTCTTAAAGGGCCGAAGCGCCAAAGTGATTCTTAAAGGGCCGCCGCCCGAAATGAGTCTTAAAGGGCCGACGCGCCAAATCGAAAGCTGAGTGACCCCAGGCTCCAAATCGGAGGCTGAGCCACCCCGGCCTTAAAATCGGAGGCTGAACCACATTGGCCTCCAAATCGGACCCAGAGTGGCCCCGCCCACCAAAAACGGACCCAGAGTGGCCCCTCACACAAAATCAGAGTCAGAGTGGCCCCACCCACCAAATCGGACCCTGAAGGGCCCCGCCCACCAAATCGGACCCAGAGGGGCCCTGCCCACCAAATCGGACCCTGAGGAGCTCCGTCCACCAAATCGGACCCAGAGTGACCCCGCCCACCAAATCGGACCATGAAGGGCCCCACCCACCAATCAGGAAGCAGAGGGGCCCCGCCCACCAAATCGGACCCTGAGGGGCCCCGCCCACCAAATCGGACCCTGAGGGGCACTGCCCACCAAAATGGATCCAGGGGGCTCCACAAAATCAGACCCTAAGGGGCCCCACCCACAAAATCGGACCCTGAGTAGACCCGGCCACAAAATCAGACCCTGAGGGGCCCCAACCACAAAATCTGACCCTGAGGGGCCCCGGCCACAAAATCGGACCCTGAGGGGCCCCGGCCACAAAATCGGACCCTGAGCGGCCCAACCACAAAATCGGACCCTAAGGGGCCCCAACCACAAAATCGGACCCTGAGGGGCCCCGGCCACAAAATGGGACCCTGAGAGACCCCGGCCACAAAATTGAACCCAGAGGGGCCCCACCCACAAAATTGGACCCTGGGGGCCCCGCCCACCAAATCGGACCCTGAGGGGCCCCGCCCACCAAATCAGAACCTGAGGGGCCCCGCCAACCAAATCGGACCCTGAGTAGACCCGGGAAACAAAATCAGACCCTGAGGGGCCCCAACCACAAAATCGGACCCTGAGCGGCCCATCCACAAAATCGGACCCTGAGGGGCCCCAGCCACAAAATCGGACCATGAGGGGCCCCGGCCATGAAATCGGACACTGAGTGGCGCTGGCCACAAAATCGGACGCTGAGGGCCCCCAACCACAAAATCGGACCCTGAGGGGCCCCGGCCACAAAATCGGACCTTGAGAGACCCCGGCCACAAAATCGAACCCAGAGGGGCCCCACCCACAAAATTGGACTTTGAGGGGCCCCGGCCACAATATCGGACCCTGAGAGACCCCGGCCACAAAATCGAACCCAGAGGGGCCCCACCCACAAAATTGGACCCTGAGGGCCCCCAATCACAAAATCGGACCCTGAGGGGCCCCAACCACAAAATCGGAGCCTGAGGGCCCCGCCCACCAAATCGGGCCCTGAGGGCCCCCGCCCACAAAATCAGACCCTGAGGGGCCCCGCCCTCAAAATCGGACCCTGAGTAGACCCGGCCACAAAATCAGACCCTGAGGGGCCCAACCAACAAAAACGGGCCCTGAGGGGCCCCAGCCACAAAATCGGACCCTGAGAGACCCCGGCCACAAAATCGAACCCAGAGGGGCCTCAATCACAAAATCAGACCCTGAGGGACCCCAGCCACAAAATCGCACCCAGAGGGGCCCCACCCACAAAATCAGACCCTGAGGGTCCCCGGTCACAAAATCGGACCCTGAGAGGCCCCGCCCACCAAATTAGACCCTGAGGGGCCCCACCCTCAAATCCAGACTCTGAGGGGCTCCAGCCACAAAATCGGACCCTGAGAGACCCCGGCCACAAAATCGAACCCAGAGGGGCCTCAATCACAAAATCAGACCATAAGGGGCCCCGGCCACAACATCGGACCCTGAGGGGCCCCACCCACAAAATCAGACCCTGAGGGACCCCAGCCACAAAATCAGACCATGAGGGGCCCCAGCCACAAAATCGGACCCTGAGGGGCCCCGGCCACAAAATCAGACCCTGAGGGGCCCCACCCACAAATCCAGACCCTGAGGGGCCCCAGCCTCAAAATCGGACCCTGAGAGACCCCGGCCACAAAATCGGACCCTGAGGGGCCCCAACCACAAAATCAGACCCTGAGGGGCCCCGGTCACAAAATCGGACCCGGAGGGGCCCCACCCACAAAATCAGACCCTGAGGGACCCCAGCCACAAAATCAGACCCTGAGGGGCCACAGCCACAAAATCAGACCCTGATGGGCCACAGCCACAAAATCGGACCCTGAGGGGCCCCGCTGACCAAATTGAACTCTGAGGGGCCCCGCCCACCAAATAGGACCCAGAGTGGCCCACCTACCAAATCAGACCTAGAGTGGCCCCGCTCACCAAATCGGACCCCGAGGGGCCCCACCCACCAAATCGGACCCCGAGGGTCCCCGCCCACCAAATCGGACCCCGAGGGGCCCTGCCCACCAAATCAGACCCAGAGGGATTCCGCCCACCAAATCGGACCCCGAGGGTCCCCGCCCACCAAATCGGACTCTGATAGATCCCGCCCACCAAATCAGACCCTGAGGGGCCCCACTCACCAAATCGGACCCTGAGGGGCCCCGCTCACCAAATCGGACCCTGAGGGGCCCCGCTCACCAAATCGGACCCTGAGGGGCCCCAGCCACAAAATTGGACCCTGAGGGGCCCCACCCACAAAATCGGACCCTGAGTGGCCCCGGCAACAAGATTGGACCCTGAGGGGCCCCAACCACCAAATCAGACCCTGAGGGGCCCCGGCCACAAAATCGGACCCTTAGGCACCCCACCCACCAAATCAGCCCCTGAGGGGTCCCACCCACCAAATCGGACCCAGAGTGCCCCCGCCCACCAAATTGGATTCTGAGGGGTCCCGCCCACCAAATCCGACCCTGAGGGGCCCCGCCCACCAAATCGAACCCTGAGGTGCCCCACCCACAAAATCGGGCCCTGAGGGCCCCACCCACAGTTGAAACGGATCCTGAGTTGAAAGTCTTGCAGGTGCAGCAGGCAAGTCTCTCTTAAAGGGGCAGCCTGGGCAGCATTTCAAACCACTATCTGTACTTCCTTCAGGAAATACACATCTAGTTATAGTGGTTTGAAAAACTATCTGTACTTCCTTCAGGAAATACATATCTAGTTATTATTAGTAAGTTGATTTCCGCAATTAATACAGCCCGAACCGCTACACGCACAGACTCCGTTGAGGTGTCGTTTCGAAGCCAGCGTCCATGAGAGGTGTGCTAAGTATTTTTCGTGTCGATCAGATTTGTAGTTTTTGCGCAATTTGTGTTAGAAAAATTTTTTTCCCGTCATTGGAATGCATTTGAATGGGGAAATGGCAAAACGTGCCCTGAGGCGATTGAAATGGCAGTTGAGCTCATTGATATGCGCAGGCAGAACCAGTTACTATGCCAACTCCTACGAACGTCACATGACATCTCCAGAACAGAGCTTCTGCCACATAATATCAGCTCTTAAAGCGAAACCCACAGCACAAATGCAAATCTAGCTTCATCACATGACACATGCCCCTGAGAGAGAATGTGCGCCAAAGCCCAGTGAGCCAAACTGGCTCTTAAAGGGTCGAAGAGCCAAAGTGATTCTTAAAGGGCCGCCGCCCGAAATGAGTCTTAAAGGGCCGACGCGCCAAATCGAAAGCTGAGTGACCCCAGGCTCCAAATCGGAGGCTGAGCCACCCCGGCCTTAAAATCGGAGGCTGAGCCACCTTGGCCTCCAAATCGGACCCAGAGTGGCCCCGCCCACCAAAAACGGACCCAGAGTGGCCCCTCACACCAAATCAGACTCATAGTGGCCCCACCCACCAAATCGGACCCTGAAGGGCCCCGC
The DNA here is from genome assembly GCF_039654945.1 of Dendrobates tinctorius. Lineage (NCBI taxonomy): Eukaryota > Metazoa > Chordata > Amphibia > Anura > Dendrobatidae > Dendrobates > Dendrobates tinctorius. The sequence continues at coordinate 4,779,408 of NW_027361829.1, read as the reverse complement.
CCACCAAATCGGACCCAGAGGGGCCCTGCCCACCAAATCGGACCCTGAGGAGCTCCGTCCACCAAATCGGTCCCAGAGTGACCCCGCCCACCAAATCGGACCATGAAGGGCCCCACCCACCAATCAGGAAGCAGAGGGGCCCCACCCACCAAATCGGACCCCGAGGGTCCCCGCCCACCAAATCGGACCCCGTGGGGCCCCGCCCACCAAAATGGATCCAGGGGGCTCCACAAAATCAGACCCTAAGGGGCCCCACCCACAAAATCGGACCCTGAGTAGACCCGGCCACAAAATCAGACCCTGAGGGGCCCCAACCACAAAATCTGACCCTGAGGGGCCCCAGCCACAAAATTGGACCATGAGGGGCCCCACCCACAAATCCAGACCCTGAGGAGACCCGCCCACCAAATCGGACCCTAAGGGGCCCCGCCCACTAAATCGGATTCTGAAAGGCCCCAACCACAAAATCGGACCCTGAGGGGCCCTGCTGACCAAATTGAACTCTGAGGGGCCCCGCCCACCAAATCGGACCCAGACTGGCCCACCTACCAAATCAGACCTAGAGTGGCCCCGCTCACCAAATCTGACCCCGAGGGGCCCCACCCACCAAATCGGACCCCGAGGGGCCCCGCCCACCAAATCGGACCCCGAGGGGCCGCGCCCACCAAATCGGACCCAGAGGGATTCCGCCCACCAAATCGGACCCCGAGGGTCCCCGCCCACCAAATTGGACCCTGAGGGGCCCCGCCCACCAAATCGGACTCTGATAGATCCCGCCCACCAAATCAGACCCTGAGTGGCCCCGCTCACCAAATCGGACCCCGAGGGGCCCCACCCACCAAATCGGACCCCGAGGGTCCCCGCCCACCAAATTGGACCCCGAGGGGCCCCGCCCACCAAATCAGACCCAGAGGGATTCCGCCCACCAAATCGGACCCCGAGGGTCCCCGCCCACCAAATCGGACTCTGATAGATCCCGCCCACCAAATCAGACCCTGAGGGGCCCCACTCACCAAATCGGACCCTGAGGGGCCCCGCTCACCAAATCGGACCCTGAGGGGCCCCGCTCACCAAATCGGACCCTGAGGGGCCCCAGCCACAAAATCGGACCCTGAGGGGCCCCAGCCACAAAATCGGACCCTGAGTGGCCCCGGCAACAAGATTGGACCCTGAGGGGCCCCAACCACCAAATCAGACCCTGAGGGGCCCCGGCCACAAAATCGGACCCTTAGGCGCCCCACCCACCAAATCAGCCCCTGAGGGGTCCCACCCACCAAATCGGACCCAGAGTGCCCCCGCCCACCAAATTGGATTCTGAGGGGTCCCGCCCACCAAATCCGACCCTGAGGGGCCCCGCCCACCAAATCGGACCCTGAGGTGCCCCACCCACAAAATCGGGCCCTGAGGGCCCCACCCACAGTTAAAACGGATCCTGAGTTGAAAGTCTTGCAAGTGCAGCAGGCAAGTCTCTATTAAAGGGGCAGCCTGGGCAGCATTTCAATCCACTATCTGTACTTCCTTCAGGAAATACACATCTAGTTATAGTGGTTTGAAAAAACCACTATATTGTAATCCGAACGCTGCTAACTTATTCTTCTTCTTATTATTATTATTAAGTTGATTTCTGCAATTAATACAGCCCGAACTGCTACACGCACAGACTCCGTTGAGGTGTCGTTTTGAAGCCAGCGCCCATGAGAGGTGTGCTAAGTATTTTTCGTGTCGATCAGATTTGTAGTTTTTGCGCAATTTGCGTTAGTGCATTCCAATGACGGCAAAAAAAAAATTTCTGTCTCCAATGCATTTGAATGGGGAAATGGCAAAACATGCCCTGAGGCGATTGAGATGGCAGTTGAGCTCATTGATATGCGCAGGCAGAACCCGTTACTATGCCAACGCCTACGAACGTCACATGACATCTCCAGAACATACCTTCTGCCACATAATATCAGCTCTTAAAGCGAAACCCACAGCACAAATGCAAATCTAGCTTCATCACATGACACATGCCCCTGAGAGAGAATGTGCGCCAAAGTGTATTTAGAAGCCCAGTGAGCCAAACTGGCTCTTAAAGGGCCGAAGTGCAAAAGTGACTTTTAAAGGGCCGGCGCACCGAAATGAGTCTTAAAGGGCCAACACGCCAAATCGAAAGCTGAGTGACCACAGGCTCCAAATGGGAGGCTGATCGACCCCCCGGCCTCCAAATCAGAGGCTGAGCCACCCCGGACTCCAGATAGGAGGCTGAGCCACCCCGGACTACAGATCGGAGGCTGAGCCACCCCGGACTACAGAACGGAGGCTGAGCCACCCCGGACTACAGATCTGAGCCACCCCGGCCTCCAGATCTGAGCCTGAGAGACCCCGGCCTCCAAATTGGAGGCTGAGCCACCCCGGCCTCCAAATCGGAGGCTGATTGACCCCGGCCTTCAAATCGGAGGCTGATTGACCCCGGCCTTCAAATCGGAGGCTGGTTGACCCCGGCCTCCAAATCGGAGGCTGAGCCACCCCGGCCTCCAAATCGGAGGCTGAGCCACCCCGGCCTCCAAATCGGAGGCTGAGCCACCCCGGCCTCCAAATCGGAGGCTGAGCCACCCCGGCCTCAAAATCGGAGGCTGAGCCACCACGGCCTCAAAATCGGAGGCTGAGCCACCCCGGCCTCAAAATCGGAGGCTGATCGACCCCGGCCTCCAAATGGGAGGCTGAGCCACCCCGGCCTCCAAATGGGAGGCTGAGCCACCCCGGCCTCCAAATGGGAGGCTGAGCCACCCCGGCCTCCAAATGGGAGGCTGAGCCACCCCGGCCTCCAAATGGGAGGCTGAGCCACCCCGGCCTCCTAATCGGAGGCTGATCTACCCCGGCCTCCAAATCGGAGGCTGAGCCACCCCGGCCTCCAAATCGAAGGCTGATCGACCCCGGCCTCCAAATCGGAGGCTGAGCCACCCCGGCCTCCAAATCGGAGGCTGAGCCACCCCGGCCTCCAAATCGGAGGCTGATCCACCCCGGCCTCCAAATCGGAGGCTGATCGACCCCGGCCTCCAAATCGGAGGCTGATCGACCCCGGCCTCCAAATCGGAGGCTGATCGACCCCGGCCTCCAAATGGGAGGCTGATCGACCCCGGCCTCCAAATCGGAGGCTGAGCCACCCCGGCCTCCAAATCGGAGGCTCTTTGACCTCGGCCTCCAAATCGGAAGCTCATCGACCCCAGCCTCCAAATCTTACCCAGAGTGGCCCCGCCCACCAAATCGGACCCAGAGAGGCCATGCCCACCAAACCGGACCCTGAGGGGCCCCGCCCACTAAATCGGACCCAGAGTGGCCCCGCCCACCAAATCAGACCCAGAGGGTCTCCGCCCACAAAATCAGACCCTAAGGGGCCCAACCCACCAAATCTGACCCTGAGGGGCCCCAACCACAAAATCGGACCCTGATTGGTCCCAACCACAAAATCAGACCCTGAGGGGCCCCGGCCACAAAATCGGACCCTGAGGGGGCCCCGGCCACAAAATCGGACCCTGAGGGGCCCAACCCACATAATCGGACCCTGAGGGGCCCAACCCACATAATTGGACCCTGAGGGGCCACGGCCAGAAAATCGGACCCTGAGGGGATCCGGCCACAAAATCAGACCCTGAGGGGCCCCGGCCACAAAATCGGACCCTGAGGGGGCCCACTCACAAAATCGGAACTTGAGGGGCCCCACCCACAAAAACCCAAAGTGGCCTCTGAGAGGCACTCACAGTTAAAACAGATCCTGAGTTGAAAGTCTTGCAGGGGCAGCAGGCAAGTCTCTCTTAAAGGGGCAGCCCGGGCACCATTTCAAACCACTATCTGTACTTCCTTCAGGAAATACACATCTAGTATTATTATTATTATTCAGTTGATTTTCCGCAATTAATGCTGCCCGAACCACTACACGCACAGACTCCGCTGAGGTGTCGTTTCGAAGCCAGCATCCACGAGTGGTGTGCTAAGTATTTTTCGTGTCGATCGCATTTGTAGTTTTTGCGCAATTTGCGTTTGAAAATTTTTTTCCCCATCATTGGAATGCATTGTCTCAATATATTTCAATAGGAAAATTTTGCCATAGGAAGACATGGTGCAGCTTCATCACATGACACATGCCCCTGAGAGAGAATGTGCACCAAAGTGGATTTAGAAGCCCAGTGCGCCAAATTGGCTCTTAAAGGGCCGATGCGCCAAAGGGATTCTTAAAGGGCCGGCGCACCAAATCGAAAGCTGAGTGACCCCAGGCTCCAAATCGGAGGCTGGTCGAACCCGGCCTCCAAATCAGAGGCTGAGCCACCCGGGCCTCCAAATCGGAGGCTGAGCCACCCCGGCCTCCAAGTCGGAGGCTGGTCGACCCCGGCCTCCAAATCAAAGGCTGATCGACCCCGGTCTCCAAATCGGAGGCTGAGCCACCCCGGCCTCCAAATCGGAGGCTGAGCCACCCCGGCCTCCAAATCGGAGGCTGAGCCACCCCAGCCTCCAAATCGGTGGCTGAGCCACCCCGGCCTCCAAATCGGAGGCTGAGCCACCCCGGCCTCCAAATCGGAGGCTGAGCCACCCCGGCCTCCAAAACGGAGGCTGAGCCACCCCGGCCTCCAAATCGGAGGCTGAGCCACCCCGGCCTCCAAATCGGAGGCTGAGCCACCCCGGCCTCCAAATCGGTGGCTGAGCCACCCCGGCCTCCAAATCGGTGGCTGAGCCACCCCGGCCTCCAAATCGGTGGCTGAGCCACCCCGGCCTCCAAATCGGTGGCTGAGCCACCCCGGCCTCCAAATCGGAGGCTGAGCCACCCCGGCCTCCAAATCGGAGGCTGAGCCAAACCGTCCTCCAAATCGGAGGCTGATCGACGCCGTCCTCCAAATCGGAGGCTGAGCCACCCCGGCCTCCAAATCAGAGGCTGAGCCAATCCGTCCTCCAAATCGGAGGCTGATCGACCCCGTCCTCCAAATCGGACCCCGAGGGGCCCCGTCCTCCAAATCGGACCCCGAGGGGCCCCTCCCACCAAATCGGACCCCGAGGGGCCCCGTCCACCAAATCGGACCCCGAGGGGCCCCGCCCACCAAATCGGACCCCGAGGGTCCCCGCCCACCAAATTGGACCCTGAGTGGCCCCGCCCACCAAATTGGACTCTGATAGATCCCGCCCACCAAATCGGACCCTGAGGGGCCCCGCTCACCAAATCGGACCCTGAGGGGCCCCGCTCACCAAATCGGACCCTGAGGGGCCCCGCTCACCAAATCGGACCCTGAGGGGCCCCGCCCACCAAATCGGACCCTGAGGGGCCCCGGCCACAAAATCGGACCATGAGGGGCCCCAACCACAAAATCAGAACCTGAGGGGCCCCACCCACAAAATCAGACCATAAGAGACCCCACCTACAAAATCGGACCCTGAGGGGCCCCGCCCACCAAATTAGACCCTGAAGGGCCCCACCCTCAAAATCAGACCCTAAGGGGCCCCGGCCACAAAATCGGACCCTGAGGGGCCCCACCCACAAAATCGGACCCTGAGGGTCCCCGGTCACAAAATCGGACCCTGAGGGGCCCCACCCACAGAATCAGACCCTGATGGGTCCCCACCCACAAAATCAGACCCTGAGGGGCCCCAGCCACAAAATTGGACCCTGAGGGGCCCACCCACAAAATCGGACCCTGAGGGGCCCCACCCATAAAATCGGACCCTGAGGGGCCCCGCCCACCAAATTAGACCCTGAGGGGCCCCACCCTCAAAATCGGACCCTAAGGGTCCCCACCCACAAAATCAGACCCTGAAGGTCCCCGGTCACAAAATCGGACCCTGAGGGGTCCCACCCACAGAATCGGACCCTGATGGGTCCCCACCCACAAAATCAGACCCTGAGGGGCCCCAGCCACAAAATCGGACCCTGAGGGGCCCCGATGACCAAATTGAACTCTGAGGGGGCCCTCCCACCAAATCGGACCCAGAGTGGCCCGCCTACCAAGTCAGACCTAGAGTGGCCCCGCCCACCAAATCGGACCCCGAGGTGCCCCGCCCACCAAATCGGACCCCGAGGTGCCCCGCCCACCAAATCGGACCCCGAGGGGCCCCGCCCACCAAATCGGACCCCGAGGGGCCCCACCCATAAAATCGGACCCTGAGGGGCCCCGCCCACCAAATTAGACCCTGAGGGGCCCCACCCTCAAAATCGGACCCTGAGGGGCCCCACCCACAAAATCTGACCCTGAGGGTCCCCGGTCACAAAATCGGACCCTGAGGTGCCCCACCCACAGAATCGGACCCTGATGGGTCCCCACCCACAAAATCAGACCCTGAGGGGCCCCAGCCACAAAATCGGACCCTGAGGGGCCCCACCCACAAAATCAGACCCTGAGGGGCCCCACCCACAAAATCGGACCCTGAGGGGCCCCACCCACAAAATTGGACCCTGAGGGGCCCCACCCTCAAAATCAGACCCTGAGGGGCCACAGCCACAAAATCAGACCATGAGGGGCCCCAGCCACAAAATCGGACCCTGAGGGGTCCCAGCCACAAAATCGGACCCTGAGAGACCCCGGCCACAAAATCGGACCCTGAGGGGCCCCAGCCACAAAATCGGACCCTGAGGGGCCCCACCTACAAAATCGGACCCTAAGGGGCCCCGGCCACAAAATCGGACCCTGAGGGGCCCCGGCCACAAAATCGGACCGAGGGGCCCCGGCCACAAAATCGGACCCTGAGGGGCCCCACCCGCAAAATCGGACCCTAAGGGGTCCCACCCGCAAAATCGGACCCTGAGGGGCCCCACCCGCAAAATCGGACCCTGAGGGGCCCCACCCGCAAATTCGGACCCTAAGGGGTCCCACCCGCAAAATCGGACCCTGAGGGGCCCCACCCGCAAAATCGGACCCTGAGGGGCCCCACCCGCAAATTCGGACCCTGAGGGGCCCGATCCGCAAAATCGGACCCTGAGGGGCTCCACCCGCAAAATCGGACCCTGAGGGGCCCCAACCACAAAATCGGACCCTGAGAGGCACCGGCTACAAAATCGGACCCTGAGGGGCCCCGGACACAAAATCGGACCCTGAGGGGCCCTGGCCACAAAATCGGACCCTGAGGGGCCCAACCCACAAAATCAGACTGTGTCCCCGCCCACCAAATTGGACCCAGAAGGGCCCGTCCACAAAATCGGATTCTGAAAGGCCCCACCCACAAAATCGGACCCTGAGGGTCCTCGCTTACCAAATTGAACTCTGTGGGGCCCCGCCCACCAAATCGGACCCAGAGTGGCCCGCCCACCAAATCAGACCTAGAGTGACCCCGCTCACCAAATTAGACCCTGAGGGGCCCCACCCTCAAAATCGGACCCTGAGGGGCCCCAGCCACAAAATCAGACCCTGAGGGGCCCCAGCCACAAAATCGGACTCTGAGGGGCCCCACCCACAAAATCGGACCCTGAGGGGCCCCACCCACAAATCCAGACCCTGAGGGGACCCGGCCACAAAATCGGACCGTGAGGGGCCCCTCCCACCAAATCGGACCCTGAGGGGCCCCGCCCACTAAATCTGATTCTGAAAGGCCCCAACCACAAAATCGGACCCTGAGGGGCCCCGATGACCAAATTGAACTCTGAGGGGCCCCGCCCACCAAATCGGACCCAGAGTGGCCCGCCTACCAAGTCAGACCTATAGTGGCCCCGCTCACCAAATCGGACCCCGAGGGGCCCCGCCCACCAAATCGGACCCCGAGTGTCCCCGCCCACCAAATCGGACCCCGAGGGGCCCCGCCCACCAAATCGGACCCCGAGGGTCCCCGCCCACCAAATTGGACCCCGAGGGGCCCCGCCCACCAAATTGGACTCTGATAGATCCCGCCCACCAAATCAGACCCTGAGGGGCCCCGCTCACCAAATCGGACCCTGAGGGTCCCCGCTCACCAAATCGGACCCTGAGGGGCCCCGCTCACCAAATCGGACCCTGAGGGGCCCCGGCCACAAAATAGGACCCTGAGGGGCCCCACCCACAAAATCGGACCCTGAGGGGCCTCGGCCACAAGATTGGACCCTGAGGGGCCCCAACCACCAAATCAGACCCTGAGGGGCTCCAGCCACAAAATCTGACCCTTAGGGGCCCCACCCACCAAATCAGCCCCTGAAGGGACCCGGGCACCAAATCGGACCCTGAGGGGCCTCACCCACCAAATCGGACCCTGAGGTGCCCCACCCACAAAATCGGGCCCTGAGGGCCCCACCCACAAAATCGGGCCCTGAGGCCAAAGTGGCCCCTGAGAGGCACCCACAGTTAAAACGGATCCTGAGTTGAAAGTCTTGCAGGTGCAGCAGGCAAGTCTCTCTTAAAGGGGCAGCCTGGGCAGCATTTCAAACCACTATCTGTACTTCCTTCAGGAAATACACATCTAGTATTAATGTAGTAATCCGAACGCTGCTAACTTATTCTTATTATTCAGTTGATTTCCGCAATTAATGCGGCCTGAACCGCTACACGCACAGACTCCGTTGAGGAGTCGTTTCGAAGCCAGCATCCACTGGAGGTGTGCTAAGTAATTTTCATGTCGATCGGATTTGTAGTTTGAGCAATTTGCGCTAGAAAATTTTTTTTCCCGTCATTGGAAAGTATTGCTCAATGCTTTTCAATGGGGAAATTTTGCCATAGAGAAAACAGGCTCTGAGGCGATGCAAATGGCAGTTAAGCTCATTGATATGCACAGGCAGACCCAGTTACTATGCCAACGCCTACGAACTTTACATGACGCCCCCAGGACACAGTTTCTGGCAGATAATATCAGCTCTTAAAGCGAAACCCACAGCACAAATGCATATCTAGCTTCATCACATGACACATGCCCCTGAGAGAGAATGTATGCCAAAGTGGATTTAGAAGCCCCGCCCACCAAATCAGACCCAGAGTGGCCCCGCCCACCAAATCAGACCCTGAGGGGCCCCGCCCACCAAATTAGACCCTGAGGGGCCCCGCCCACCAAATCAGACCCTGAGTAGCCCCGCCCACCAAATCAGACCCAGAGTGGCCCCGCCCACCAAATCAGACCCAGAGTGGCCCCGCCCACCAAATTAGACCCTGAGGGGCCCCACCCACCAAATCAGACCCTGAGTAGCCCCGCCCACCAAATCAGACCCAGAGTGGCCCCGCCCACCAAATCAGACCCAGAGTGGCCCTCCCACCAAATCAGACCCTGATGGGCCCCGCCCACCAAATCAGACCCTGAGGGCCCCCTCCACCAAATCAGACCCTGAGTTGCCCTGCCCACCAAATCAGACCCAGAGTGGCCCCGACCACGAAATCATACCCTGAGTGGCCCCGCCCACCAAATCAAACCCAGAGTGGCTCCGCCCTCCAAATCGGACCCAGAGTGGCCCCGCCCACCAAATCAGACCCTGAGGGGCCCCTCCCACCAAGTCAGACTCAGAGTGGCCCCGCCCATCAAATTGGACCCTGAAGGGCCCCGTCAACCAAATTGGACCCAGAGTTGCCCAGCCCACCAAATCAGACCCTGAGGGGTTCCGCCCACCAAATCAGACCCTGAGGGGTTCCGCCCACCAAATCTGACCCTAAGGGGCCCCGCCCACCTAATCGGACGCAGAGTGGCCCCGCCCACCAAATCGGACCCTGAGGGGCCCCGCCCACCAAATTGGACCTTGAGGGGAACCGCCTACCAAATCGGAACGAGAGGGGCCCCGCCCACCACATCAGACCCTGTGGGGCCACACCCACCATATCAGACCCTGTGGGGTCCCACCCACCAAATCGAACCCTAAGGGGCCCCGCCCTCCAAGTCGGACCCAGAGGGGTCCCACCCGCCAAATCTGACCCTGATGGGCCCCGCCCACCAAACCGGACCATGAGGGACCCCGCCCACCAAATCAGACCCAGAGTGGCACCGCCCACCAATTCAAGCCCTGAGGAGCCCAGTCCACTGAATCGGATCCTGAGGGGCCCCACCCACAAAATTAGACCCTGAGGGACCCCATAGGCCAAAGTGGCCCCTGAGAGGCACCCACAGGTAAAACCAATCCTGAGTTGAAAGTCTTGCAGGGGCAGCAGGCAAGTCTCTCTTAAAGGGGCAGCCCAGGCACCATTTCAAAGCACTATCTGTACTTCCTTCAGGAAATACACATCTAATATTATTATAGTGGTTTGAAAAAACCACTGTATTGTAATCCGAACGCTGCTTATTCTTCTTCATATTATTATTATTATTAAGTTGATTTCCGCAATTAATACGGCCCGAACCGCTACACGCACAGACTCCGTTGAGGTGTCGTTTCGAAGCCAGCGTCCATGAGAGGTGTCCTAAGTATTTTTCGTGTCGATCGGATTTGTAGTTTTTGCGCAATTTTCGTTTGAAATTTTTTTTCCCATCATTGGAATGCTGAGCCACCCCGGCCTCCAAATCGGAGGCTGATCGACCCCGGCCTCCAGATCGGAGGCTGATCGACCCCGGCCTCCAGATCAGAGGCTGATCGACCCCGGCCTCCAGATCAGAGGCTGATCGACCCCGGCCTCCAGATCAGAGGCTGATCGACCCCGGCCTCCAGATCAGAGGCTGATCGACCCCGGCCTCCAGATCGGAGGCTGATCGACCCCGGCCTCCAGATCGGAGGCTGATCGACCCCGGCCTCCAGATCGGAGGCTGATCGACCCCGGCCTCCAGATCGGAGGCTGATCGACCCCGGCCTCCAGATCGGAGGCTGATCGACCCCGGCCTCCAGATCGGAGGCTGAGCCACCCAGGCCTCCAAACCGGAGGCTGAGCCACCCAGGCCTCCAAACCAGAGGCTGAGCCACCCAGGCCTCCAAACCAGAGGCTGAGCCACCCAGGCCTCCAAACCGGAGGCTGAGCCACCCAGGCCTCCAAACCGGAGGCTGAGCCACCCCGGCCTCCAAATCGGAGGCTGAGCCACCCCGGCCTCCAAATCTTACCCAGAGCCACCCCGGCCTCCAAATGTTACCCAGAGTGGCCCCACCCACCAAATCTGACCCAGAGAGGCCCCACCCACCAAACCGGACCCAGAGTGGCCCCGCCCACAAAATCGGACCCTGAGGGGCCCCACCCACAAAATCGGACCCTGAGGGGACCCACCCACAAAATCGGACCCTGAGGGGACCCACCCACAAAATCGGACCCTGAGGGGCCATACCCACAAAATCGGACCCTGAGGGGCCACACCCACAAAATCAGACCCTGAGGGGCCACACCCACAAAATTGGACCCTGAGGGATCCCGGCCACCAATTCAAACACTGAGGAGCCCAGGCCACCGAATCTGATCCTGAGGGGCCCCACCCACCAAATCAGACCCTGAGGCCAAAGTGGCCCCTGAGAGGCACCCACACTTAAAACGGATCCTGAGTTGAAAGTCTTGCAGGAGCAGCAGGCAAGTCTCTCTTAAAGGGGCAGCCTTCAGGAAATACACATTTAGTTCTTCTTATTATTTTCCAGTTGATTTCCGCAATTAATGCGGCCCGAACCGCTACACGCACAGACGCCGTTGAGGTGTCGTTTCGAAGCCAGCGTCCACGAGAGGTGTGCTAAGTATTTTTCGTGTCGATCAGATTTATAGTTTTTGCGCAATTTGCGTTTGAAATTTTTTTTTCCCGTCATTGGAATGCACTGTCTCCAATGCTTTTCAATGGGAAATGGCAAAATGTGCCCTGAGGCGATTGAAATGGCAGTTAAGCTCATTGATATGCGCAGGCACACCCAGTTACTATGCCAACGCCTACGAACGTCACATGATGCCCCAAGGACAGAGCTTCTGCCACATAATATCAGCTCTTAAAGCGAAACCCACAGCACAAATGCAAATCTAGCTTCATCGCATGACACATGCCCCTGAGAGAGAATGTCCGCCAAAGTTGATTTAGAAGAAGCCCAGTGAGCCAAACTAGCTCTTAAAGGGCCGACGCGCCAAAGTGATTGTTAAAGGGCCGGCGCACCGAAATGAGTCTTAAAGGGCCGACACGCCAAATCGAAAGCTGATCGACCCCGGCCTCCAAATCGGAGGCTGATAGACCCCGGCCTCCAAATGGGAGGCTGATCGACCCCGGCCTCCAAATCGGAGGCTGAGACACCCCGGCCTCCAAATCGGAGGCTGAGCCACCCCGGCCTCCAAATCGGAGGCTCTTTGACCTCGGCCTCCAAATCGGAAGCTCATCGACCCCAGCCTCCAAATCTTACCCAGAGTGGCCCCGCCCACCAAATCGGACCGAGAGAGGCCATGCCCACCAAACCGGACGGACCCTGAGGGGCCCCGCCCACTAAATCGGACCCAGAGTGGCCCCGCCCACCAAATCAGACCCAGAGGGTCTCCGCCCACAAAATCAGACCCTAAGGGGCCCAACCCACCAAATCTGACCCTGAGGGGCCCCAACCACAAAATCGGACCCTGATTGGTCCCAACCACAAAATCAGACCCTGAGGGGCCCCGGCCACAAAATCGGACCCTGAGGGGGCCCCGGCCACAAAATCGGACCCTGAGGGGCCCAACCCACATAATCGGACCCTGAGGGGCCCAACCCACATAATTGGACCCTGAGGGGCCACGGCCAGAAAATCGGACCCTGAGGGGATCTGGCCACAAAATCAGACCCTGAGGGGCCCCGGCCACAAAATCGGACCCTGAGGGGGCCCACTCACAAAATCGGAACCTGAGGGGCCCCACCCACAAAAACCCAAAGTGGCCTCTGAGAGGCACTCACAGTTAAAACAGATCCTGAGTTGAAAGTCTTGCAGGGGCAGCAGGCAAGTCTCTCTTAAAGGGGAAGCCCGGGCACCATTTCAAACCACTATCTGTACTTCCTTCAGGAAATACACATCTAGTATTATTATTATTATTCAGTTGATTTTCCGCAATTAATGCTGCCCGAACCACTACACGCACAGACTCCGCTGAGGTGTCGTTTCGAAGCCAGCATCCACGAGTGGTGTGCTAAGTATTTTTCGTGTCGATCGCATTTGTAGTTTTTGCGCAATTTGCGTTTGAAAATTTTTTTCCCCATCATTGGAATGCATTGTCTCAATATATTTCAATAGGAAAATTTTGCCATAGGAAGACATGGTGCAGCTTCATCACATGACACATGCCCCTGAGAGAGAATGTGCACCAAAGTGGATTTAGAAGCCCAGTGCGCCAAATTGGCTCTTAAAGGGCCGATGCGCCAAAGGGATTCTTAAAGGGCCGGCGCACCAAATCGAAAGCTGAGTGACCCCAGGCTCCAAATCGGAGGCTGGTCGAACCCGGCCTCCAAATCAGAGGCTGAGCCACCCCGGCCTCCAAATCGGAGGCTGAGCCACCCCGGCCTCCAAATCGGAGGCTGAGCCACCCCGGCCTCCAAATCGGAGGCTGAGCCACCCCGGCCTCCAAATCGGAGGCTGAGCCACCCCTGCCTCCAAATCGAAGACTGAGCCACCCCGGCCTCCAAATCGGAGGCTGAGCCACCCCGGCCTCCAAATCGGAGGCTGAGCCACCCCGGCCTCCAAATCGGAGGCTGAGCCAAACCGTCCTCCAAATCGGACGCTGATCGACGCCGTCCTCCAAATCGGAGGCTGAGCCACCCCGGCCTCCAAATCAGAGGCTGAGCCAATCCGTCCTCCAAATCGGAGGCTGATCGACCCCGTCCTCCAAATCGGACCCCGAGGGGCCCCGTCCTCCAAATCGGACCCCGAGGGGCCCCTCCCAGCAAATCGGACCCCGAGGGGCCCCACCCACCAAATCGGACCCCGAGGGGCCCCGCCCACCAAATCGGACCCCGAGGGTCCCCGCCCACCAAATTGGACCCTGAGTGGCCCCGCCCACCAAATTGGACTCTGATAGATCCCGCCCACCAAATCGGACCCTGAGGGGCCCCGCTCACCAAATCGGACCCTGAGGGGCCCCGCTCACCAAATCGGACCCTGAGGGGCCCCGCTCACCAAATCGGACCCTGAGGGGCCCCGCCCACCAAATCGGACCCTGAGGCGCCCCGGCCACAAAATCGGACCCTGAGGGGCCCCGGTCACAAAATCGGACCCTGAGGGGCCCCACCCATAAAATCGGACCCTGAGGGGCCCCACCCATAAAATCGGACCCTGAGGGGCCCCGCCCACCAAATTAGACCCTGAGGGGCCCCACCCTCAAAATCGGACCCTGAGGGGCCCCACCCACAAAATCAGACCCTGAGGGTCCCCGTCACAAAATCGGACACTGAGGGGCCACACCCACAGAATCGGACCCTGATGGGTCCCCTCCCACAAAATCAGACCCTGAGGGGCCCCAGCCACAAAATCGGACCCTGAGGGGCCCCGATGACCAAATTGAACTCTGAGGGGCCCCGCCCACCAAATCGGACCCAGAGTGGCCCACCTACCAAGTCAGACCTAGAGTGGCCCCGCCCACCAAATCGGACCCCGAGGGGCCCCGCCCACCAAATCGGACCCCGAGGTGCCCCGCCCACCAAATCGGACCCCGAGGGGCCCCGCCCACCAAATCGGACCCCGAGGGGCCCCACCCATAAAATTAGACCCTGAGGGGCCCCATCCTCAAAATCGGACCCTGAGGGGCCCCACCCACAAAATCAGACCCTGAGGGTCCCCGGTCACAAAATCGGACCCTGAGGGGCCCCACCCACAGAATCGGACCCTGATGGGTCCCCACCCACAAAATCAGACCCTGAGGGGCCCCAGCCACAAAATCGGACCCTGAGGGGCCCCACCCACAAAATCGGACCCTGAGGGGCCCCACCCACAAAATCGGACCCTGAGGGGCCCCACCCACAAAATTGGACCCTGAGGGGCCCCACCCTCAAAATCAGACCCTGAGGGGCCACAGCCACAAAATCAGACCATGAGGGGCCCCAGCCACAAAATCGGACCCTGAGGGGTCCCAGCCACAAAATCGGACCCTGAGAGACCCCGGCCACAAAATCGGACCCTGAGGGGCCCCAGCCACAAAATCGGACCCTGAGGGGCCCTACCTACAAAATCGGACCCTGAGGGGCCCCGGCCACAAAATCGGACCCTGAGGGGCCCCGGCCACAAAATCGGACCGAGGGGCCCCGGCCACAAAATCGGACCCTGAGGGGCCCCGGCCACAAAATCGGACCCTGAGGGGCCCCACCCGCAAAATCGGACCCTAAGGGGTCCCACCCGCAAAATCGGACCCTGAGGGGCCCCACCCGCAAAATCGGACCCTGAGGGGCCCCACCCGCAAATTCGGACCCTGAGGGGCCCGATCCGCAAAATCGGACCCTGAGGGGCTCCACCCGCAAAATCGGACCCTGAGGGGCCCCAACCACAAAATCGGACCCTGAGAGGCACCGGCTACAAAATCGGACCCTGAGGGGCCCCGGACACAAAATCGGACCCTGAGGGGCCCCGGCCACAAAATCGGACCCTGAGGGGCCCAACCCACAAAATCAGACTGTGTCCCCGCCCACCAAATTGGACCCAGAAGGGCCCGTCCACAAAATCGGATTCTGAAAGGCCCCACCCACAAAATCGGACCCTGAGGGTCCTCGCTTACCAAATTGAACTCTGTGGGGACCCGCCCACCAAATCGGACCCAGAGTGGCCCGCCCACCAAATCAGACCTAGAGTGGCCCCGCTCACCAAATTAGACCCTGAGGGGCCCCACCCTCAAAATCGGACCCTGAGGGGCCCCAGCCACAAAATCAGACCCTGAGGGGCCCCAGCCACAAAATCGGACTCTGAGGGGCCCCACCCACAAAATCGGACGCTGAAGGGCCCCACCCACAAATCCAGACCCTGAGGGGACCCGGCCACAAAATCGGACCCTGAGGGGCCCCTCCCACCAAATCGGACCCTGAGGGGCCCCGCCCACTAAATCGGATTCTGAAAGGCCCCAACCACAAAATCGGACCCTGAGGGGCCCCGATGACCAAATTGAACTCTGAGGGGCCCCGCCCACCAAATCGGACCCAGAGTGGCCCGCCTACCAAGTCAGACCTATAGTGGCCCCGCTCACCAAATCGGACCCCGAGTGTCCCCGCCCACCAAATCGGACCCCGAGGGGCCCCGCCCACCAAATCGGACCCCAAGGGTCCCCGCCCTCCAAATCGGACCCCGAGGGTCCCCGCCCACCAAATTGGACCCCGAGGGGCCCCGCCCACCAAATTGGACTCTGATAGATCCCGCCCACCAAATCAGACCCTGAGGGGCCCCGCTCACCAAATCGGACCCTGAGGGGCCCCGCTCACCAAATCGGACCCTGAGGGGCCCCGCTCACCAAATCGGACCCTGAGGGGCCCCGGCCACAAAATAGGACCCTGAGGGGCCCCACCCACAAAATCGGACCCTGAGGGGCCTCGGCCACAAGATTGGACCCTGAGGGGCCCCAACCACCAAATCAGACCCTGAGGGGCTCCGGCCACAAAATCTGACCCTTAGGGGCCCCACCCACCAAATCAGCCCCTGAAGGGACCCGGGCACCAAATCGGACCCTGAGGGGCCCCACCCACCAAATCGGACCCTGAGGTGCCCCACCCACAAAATCGGGCCCTGAGGGCCCCACCCACAAAATCGGACCCTGAGGCCAAAGTGGCCACTGAGAGGCACCCACAGTTAAAACGGATCCTGAGTTGAAAGTCTTGCAGGTGCAGCAGGCAAGTCTCTCTTAAAGGGGCAGCCTGGGCAGCATTTCAAACCACTATCTGTACTTCCTTCAGGAAATACACATCTAGTATTAATGTTGTAATCCGAACGCTGCTAACTTATTCTTATTATTCAGTTGATTTCCGCAATTAATGCGGCCCGAACCGCTACACGCACAGACTCCGTTGAGGTGTCGTTTCGAAGCCAGCATCCACTGGAGGTGGACACATGCCCCTGAGAGAGAATGTCCGCCAAAGTTGATTTAGAAGAAGCCCAGTGAGCCAAACTAGCTCTTAAAGGGCCGACGCGCCAAAGTGATTGTTAAAGGGCCGGCGCACCGAAATGAGTCTTAAAGGGCCGACACGCCAAATCGAAAGCTGAGTGACCCCAGGCTCCAAATCGGAGGCTGAGCCACCCCAGGCTCCAAATCGGAGGCTGAGCCACCCCGGCCTCCAAATCGGAGGCTGAGCCACCCCGGCCTCCAAATCGGAGGCTGAGCCACCCCGGCCTCCAAATCGGAGGCTGAGCCACCCCAGCCTCCAAATTTTACCCAGAGTGGCCCCACCCACCAAATCGGACCCAGAGAGGCCCTGCCCACCAAACCGGACCCTGAGGGGCCCCGCCCACCAAATCAGACCCTGAGTCCCCACCCACCAAATTGGACCCAGAGTGGTCCCGCCAACCAAATCGGACCCAGAGAGGCCCCGCCCACCAAATCGGACCCTGAGAGGCCCCACCCACCAAATTGGACCCAGAGTGGTCCCGCCCACCAAATTGGACCCAGAGTGGTCCCGCCAACCAAATCGGACCCAGAGTGGTCCCGCCCACCAAATTGGACCCAGAGGGTCTCCGCCCACAAAATCAGACCCTAAATGGCCCCACCCACAAAATCGGACCCTAAGTTGCCCCAACCACAAAATCGGACCCTGATTGGTCCCAACCACAAAATCGGACCCTGAGGGGCCCCAACCACAAAATCGGACCCTGAGGAGCCCCGGCCACAAAATCGGACCCTGAGGGGCCCCACCCACCAAATTGGACCCTGAGGGGCCCCGCCCACCAAATCGGACCCTGAGGGGACCCGCCCGCCAAATCGGACCCTGAGGGGCCCCGCCCAACAAATCGGACCCAGAGTGGCCCCGCCCGCCAAATCGGACCCTGAGGGGCCCCGCCCAACAAATCGGACCCAGAGTGGCCCCGCCCAACAAATCGGACGCAGAGTGGCCCCGCACACAAAATCGGACCCTGAGGGGCCCCAACCACAAAATTGGACCCTGATGAGCCCCGGCTACAACATCGGGCCCTGAAGGGCCCCACCCACAAAACTGGACCCTGAGGTGCCCCACCCACAAAATCGGACCCTGAGGGGCCACACCCACAAAATCAGAGCCTGAGAGATCCCCGCCAACAATTCAAGCCCTGAGGAGCCCAGGCCAAAGTGGCCCTTGAGAGGCACTCACAGTTAAAATGGATCCTGAGTTGAAAGTCTTGCACGGGCAGCAGGCAAGTCTCTCTTAAAGGGGCAGCCCGGGCACCATTTCAAACCACTATCTGTACTTCCTTCAGGAAATACACATCTAGTTATAGTGGTTTGAAAAAACCACTATATTGTAATCCGAACGCTGCTAACTTATTCTTCTTATTATTATTATTATTAAGTTGATTTCCGCAATTAATGCGGCCCGAACCGCTACACGCACAGACTCCGTTGAGGTGTCGTTTCGAAGCCAGCGTCCATGAGAGGTGTGCTAAGTATTTTTCGTGTCGATCGGATTTGTAGTTTTTGCGCAATTTGCGTTTGAAAATTTTTTTTCCCATCATTGGAATGCACTGTCTCCAATGCTTTTCAATAGGAAATGGCAAAACGTGCCCTGAGGCGATTGAAATGACAGTTGAGCTCATTGATATGCGCAGGCAGACCCAGTTACTATGCCAATGCCTACGAACTTCACTTGAACCCCAGCACAGAGCCTCTGCCACATAATATCAGCTCTTAAAGCGAAACCCACAGCACAAATGCAAATCTAGCTTCATCACATGACACATGCCCCTGAGAGAGAATGTGTGCGCCAAAGTGGATTTAAAAGAAGCCCAGTGAGCCAAACTAGCTCTTAAAGGGCCAACGCGCCAAAGTGATTGTTAAAGGGCCAGCGCACTCAAATGAGTCTTAAAGGGCCGACACATCAAATCGGAGACTGAGCCACCCCGGCCTCCAAATCGGAGGCTGAGCCACCCCGGCCTCCAAATCGGAGGCTGAGCCACCCCGGCCTCCAAATCGGAGGCTGATCCACCCCGGCCTCCAAATCGGAGGCTGATCCACCCCGCCCTCCAAATCGGAGGCTGATCCACCCCGCCCTCCAAATCGGAGGCTGATCCAACCCGGCCTCCAAATCGGAGGCTGATCCACCACGGCCTCCAAATCGGAGGCTGATCGACCCAGGCCTCCAAATCGGAGGCTGAGCCACCACGGCCTCCAAATCGGAGGCTGAGCCACCCCGGCCTCCAAATAGGAGGCTGAGCCACCCCGGCCTCCAAATAGGAGGCTGAGCCACCCCGGCCTCCAAATAGGAGGCTGAGCCACCCCGGCCTCCAAATCGGAGGCTGAGCCACCCCGGCCTCCAAATCGGAGGCTGAGCCACCCCGGCCTCCAAATCGGAGGCTGAGCCACCCCGGCCTCCAAATCGGAGGCTGAGCCACCCCGGCCTCCAAATCGGAGGCTGAGCCACCCCGGCCTCCAAATCGGAGGCTGAGCCACCCCGGCCTCCAAATCGGAGGCTGATCCACCCCGCCCTCCAAATCGGAGGCTGATCCACCCCGGCCTCCAAATCGGAGGCTGATCCACCCCGGCCTCCAAATCGGAGGCTGATCCACCCCGGCCTCCAAATCGGAGGCTGAGCCACCCCGGCCTCCAAATCGGAAGCTCATCGACCTCGGCCTCCAAATCGGAGGCTCTTTGACCTCGGCCTCCAAATCGGAAGCTTAACGACCCCGGCCTCCAAATTGAAGGCTGAGCGACCCCAGCCTCCAAATCTTACCCAGAGTGGCCCCACCCACCAAATCAGACCCAGAGAGGCCACACCCACAAAATAGGAGCCTGAGGGATCCCGGCCAACAATTCAAGCCCTGAGGGGCCCCACCCTCAAAATCGGACCCTGAGGGGCCCAATCAACAAAATCGGACCCTGAGGGGCCCCAGCCACAAAATCGGACCCTGAGGGGCCCCACCCACAAAATCGGACCCTGAGAGGCCCCACCCGCAAAATCAGACCCTGAGGGGCCCCGGCCATAAAATCTGACCCTGAGGGGCCCCGGCCATAAAATCGGACCCTGAGGGGCCCCGGACACAAAATCATACCCTGAGGGGCCCCACCCACAAAATCAGACCATGAGGGGCCCCACCCACAAAATCGGACCCTGAGGGTCCCCACCCACAAAATCGGACCCTGAGGGGACCCACCCACAAAATCGGACCCTGAGGGGCAAACACCCACAAAATCGGACCCTGAGGGGCAAACACCCACAAAATCCGACCCTGAGGGGCCACACCCACAAAATTGGACCCTGAGGAATCCCGGCAACTAATTCAAATCCTGAGGAGCCCAGGCCACCGAATCGGATCCTCAGGGGCCCCACCCACCAAATCAGACCCTGAGGCCAAAGTGGCCCCTGAGAGGCACCCACATTTAAAACGGATCCTGAGTTGAAAGTCTTGCAGGGGCAGCAGGCAAGTCTCTCTTAAAGGGGCAGACCGGGCACCATTTCAAACCACTATCTGTACTTCCTTCAGGAAATACACATCTAGTATTAATGTTGTAATCCGAACGCTGCTAACTTTTTCTTTTTATTCACTTGATTTCCGCAATTAATGCGGCCCGAACTACTACACGCACAGACTCCGTTGAGGTGTTGTTTCGAAGCCAGCATCAACGAGAGGTGTGCTAAGTATTTTTCGTGTCGATTGGATTTGTAGTTTTAGCGCAATTTGCGTTTGAAATTTTTTTTTTACCGTCATTGGAATGCATGTCTCAATGCTTTTCAATGGGCAACTTAAAACGTGCCCTGAGGCAATTCAAATGGCAGTAAAGCTCATTGATATGTGCAGGCACACCCATTTACTATGCCAGCGCCTACGAACGTCACATGACGCCCCCAGGACAGAGCTTCTGGCACATAATATCAGCTCTTAAAGCAAAACCAACAGCACAAATGCAAATCTAGCCTCATCACATGAAGCATGCCCCTGAGAGAGAATGTGCGCCAAAGTGGATTTAGAAGCCCAGTGAGCCACCCTGTCTCTAAAACGGCCGACGCGCCAAAGTGATTCTTAAAGGGCCAGCGCGCCAAATCGAAAACTGAGTGACCCCAGGCTCCAAATCGGAGGCTTAGCCACCCCGGCCTCCAAATTGGAGGCTGATCGACCCTGGCCTCCAAATCGGACCCAGCGTGGCCCCGCTCAAGAAATCGGACCCAGAGGTGCTCCGCTCACCAAACCAGACCCAGAGTGGCCCCGCCCAGCAAATCGGACCCAGAATAGCCGAGCCCACCAAATCAGACCCTGAGGGGCCCCACCCACCAAATCGGCCCCGAGTGGCCACGCCCACCAAATCGGCCCCCAAATGGCCACGTCCACCAAATTGGCCCCCGAGTGGCCACGCCCTCCAAATCGGCCCCCGAGTGGCCACGCCCACCAAATCGGCCCCCGAGTGGCCCCCCCACCATCTTGGGCCCCGAGTGACCCCACCCACCAAATCGGCCCCCGAGTGGCCCCGCCCACCAAATAGACCCCCCGAGTGGCCCCGCCCACCAAATCGGCCCCCCGAGTGGCCCCGCCCACCAAATCGGCCCCCCGAGTGGCCCCGCCCACCAAATCGGCCCCCGAGTGGCCCCGCCTACCAAATCGACCCCCTAGTGGCCTAGCCCACCAAATCGGCCCCCGAGTAGCACCGCCCACCAAATTGGATCCAGAGTGGTCCCACCCACCAAAACAGACCCAGAGTGGTCCCGCCAACCAAATTGGACCCAGAGGGGCTCCTCCCACAAAATCAGACCCTAAGGGGCCCCACCCACAAAATCGGACCCTGTGGGGCCCCGGCCACAAAATCAGACCCTGAGGGCCCCCAACAAAATCAGACCCTGAGGGGCCTCGGCCACAAAATCGGACCCTGATGGGCCCCAGTCACAAAATCGGACCCTGAGGGGCCCCGGCCACAAAAATGGACCCTGGGGGTCCCAACCACAAAATCGGACCCTGAGGGGCCCAACCCACAAAATCGGACCTTGAGGGGCCCCGGCCAGAAAATCGGACCCTGAAGGGACCCGACCACCAAATCAGACCCAGAGTGGCCCCACCCACAAAATCGGAACCTGAGGGGCCCCAACCACAAAATCGGACCCTGAGGAGCCCCGGCCAAAAAATCGGGCCCTGAAGGGCCCCACCCACAAAATTGGACCCTGAGGGGCCCCAGCCACAAAATCGGATCCTGAGGGGCCCCACCCACAAAATCGGGCCCTGAGGGGATACGGCCACAAAATCAGACCCTGAGGGGCCCCGGCCACAAAATTGGACCCTGAGGGGCCCCACTCACAAAATCGGACCCTGAGGGGCCACACCCACAAAATCAGACCCTGAGGGGCCACACCCACAAAATCGGACCCTAAGGGGCCACACCCACAAAATCGGACCCTAAGGGGCCACACCCACAAAATAGGAGCCTGAAGGATCCCGACCAACAATTCAAGCCCTGAGGAGCCCAGGCCAAGGAATGAGATCCAGAGGGGCCCCACCCACCAAATCAGACCCTGAGGCCAAAGTGGCCCCTGAGAGGCACATACAGTTAAAACGGATCCTGAGTTGAAAGTCGGAGGCTGATCGACCCCGGCCTCCATATCAGAGGCTGATCGACCCCGGCCTCCATATCGGAGGCTGATCGACCCCGGCCTCCAAATCGGAGGCTGATCGAACCCGGCCTCCAAATCGGAGGCTGATCGACCCCGGCCTCCATATCGGAGGCTGATCGACCCCGGCCTCCAAATCGGAGGCTGATCGACCCCGGCCTCCAAATCGGAGGCTGATCGACCCCGGCCTCCAAACCGGAGGCTGAGCCACCCCGGCCTCCAAACCGGAGCCTGAGCCACCCCGGCCTCCAAATTGGAGGCTGAGCCACCCCGGCCTCCAAATCGGAGGCTGAGCCACCCCGGCCTCCAAATCGGAGGCTGAGCCACTCCGGCCTCCAAATCGGAGGCTGAGTCACTCCGGCCTCCAAATCGGAGGCTGAGTCACTCCGGCCTCCAAATCGGAGGCTGAGTCACTCCGGCCTCCAAACCGGAGCCTGAGCCACCCCGGCCTCCAAATTGGAGGCTGAGCCACCCCGGCCTCCAAATTGGAGCCTGAGCCACCCCGGCCTCCAAATTGGAGGCTGAGCCACCCCGGCCTCCAAATTGGAGGCTGAGCCACCCCGGCCTCCAAATTGGAGGCTGAGCCACCCCGGCCTCCAAATTGGAGGCTGAGCCACCCCGGCCTCCAAATTGGAGGCTGAGCCACCCCGGCCTCCAAATTGGAGGCTGAGCCACCCCGGCCTCCAAATCGGAGGCTGAGCCACCCCGGCCTCCAAATCGGAGGCTGAGTCACTCCGGCCTCCAAATCGGAAGCTGATCGACCCTGGGGTCCAAATCGGAGGCTGAGCGAACCCCGGCCTCCAAATCGGGGGCTGAGCCACCCCGGCCTCCAAATCGGAGGCTCGACGACCGCGGCCTCCAAATCGGAGGCTCGACGACCCCGGCCTCCAAATCGGAGGCTCGACGACCCCGGCCTCCAAATCGGAGGCTCGACGACCCCGGCCTCCAAATCGGAAGCTCATCTACCCCGCCTCCAAATCGGAGGCTGAGCGACCCCAGCCTCCAAATCTTACCCAGAGTGGCCCCACCCACCAAATCAAACCCAGAGAGGCCCTGCCCACCAAACACGACACTGAGGGGCCCTGCCCACCAAATCGGACCCAGAGTGGCCCCGCCCACCAAATCGGACCCAGAGTGGTCCCGCCCACCAAATCAGACCCTAAGGGGCCCCACCCACAAAATCGGACCCTGAGGGCCTCCTGCCACAAAATCAGACCCTGAGGGGCCCCAACAAAATCGGACCCTGAGAGGCCTCGGCCAGAAAATCGGACCCTGAGGGGCCCCGCCCACCAAATTGGACCCTGAGGGGCCCCGCCCGCCAAATCGGACCCAGAGTGGCCCCACCCACAAAATCGGATCCAGAGTGGCCCCACCCACAAAATCGGATCCCTGAGGGGCCCCGCCCACCAAATTGGACCCTGAGGGGCCCCGCCCGCCAAATCGGACCCAGAGTGGCCCCACCCACAAAATCGGATCCAGAGTGGCCCCACCCACAAAATCGGATCCAGAGTGGCCCCACCCACAAAATTGGACAATGAGGGGCCCCGGCCACAAAATCGGACCCTGAGGTGCCCCACCCACAAAATCGGACCCTGAGGGTATCCAGCCACAAAATCAGACCCTGAGGGGACCCACCCACAAAATCGGACCCTGAGGGGCCCCACCCACAAAATCGGACCCTGAGGGGCCCCACCCACAAAATCGGACCCTGAGGGATCCCCGCCAACAATTCAAGCCCTGAGGAGCCCAGGCCAAGGAAACAGATCCTGAGGGACCCCACAGGACAAAGTGGCCCCTGAAAGGCACCCACAGTTAAAAAAGATCCTGAGTTGAAAGTCTTGCAGGGGAAGCAGGCTAGTCTCTCTTAAAGGGGCAGCCCGGGCACCATTTCAAACCACTATCTGTACTTCCTTCAGGAAATACAGATCTAGTATTGTTATTATTATTCAGTTGATTTCCACAATTAATGCGGCCCGAACCGCTACACGCACAGACTCTGTTGAGGCGTCGTTTCGAGGCCAGCGTCCACGAGTGGTGTGCTAAGTATTTTTTGTGTCGATCGGATTTGTAGTTTTTGCGGAATTTGCATTTGAAAAAACATTTTCCTCTCATTGGAATGCATTGTCTCAATGCATTTCAATGGGATAATTTTGCCACAAGGAAAACATGGGACAGTCGTGAGGTGGCAGTTAAGCTCAGTCATATGCGCAGGCACACCCAGTTACTATGCCAACGCCTACGAACTTTACATGACCACACCAGGACAGAGTTTCTGCTAGATAGTATCAGCTCTTAAAGTGAAACCCAAAGCACAAATGCAAATCTGATCGACCCTGGCCTACAAATCAGAGGCTTAGCCAACCAGGCCTCCAAATTGAACCCAGAGTGGCCCCGCCCACCAAATCGGACCCTGAGGGTCCCCGCCCACCAAATCGGACCCTGAGGGGCCTCGCCCACCAAATCGGACCCTGAGGGGCTCCGCCCACCAAATCGGACCCTGAGGGCCCCACCCACAAAATTGAACCCTGAGGGGCCCCACCCACAAAATCGGACCCTGAGGGGCCCCACCCACAAAATCGGATCCTGAGGGGCCACACCCACAAAATCAGACCCTGAGGGGCCCTGGCAACAAATTTGGACCCTGAGGGGCCCCAACCACAAAATCGGACCCTGAGGGTCCCCAACCACAAAATTGGACCCTGAGGGGCCCCGCCCACCAAATCGGACTCTGAGGGGCCCCACCCATCATATCGGACCTAGAGTGGTGCCGCCCACCAAATCGGACCCTGAGAGGCCCCGCTCACCAAATCGGAATGAGGGGCCCCGCCCACCAAATCGGACCCTGAAGGGTCCCGCCCACCAAATTAGACCCAGAGTGGCCCCACCCACCAAATCGGACTCTGAGAGGCCCCGCCCACCAAATCGGACCCTAAGGGGCCCCGCTCACCAAATCGGACCCTGAGGGGCTCCGGCCACAAAATCAGACCCAGAGTGGCCCCGCCCACCAAATCGGACCCTGAGGGGCCCCGGCCACAAAATCGGAACCAGAGGGGCCCCAGCCACAAAATCGGACCCTGAGGGGCCCCAGCCACAAAATCGGACCCTGAGGGGCCCCAGCCACAAAATCGGACCCTGAGGGGCCCCAGCCACAAAATCGGACCCTGAGGGGCCCCAGCCACAAAATCGGACCCTGAGGGGCCCCGGCCACAAAATCGGACCCTGAGGGACCCCGGCCACAAAATCAGACCCTGAGGGACCCCGGCCACAAAATCGGACCCTGAGGGGCCCTGGCCACAAAATCGGACCCTGAGGTGCCTCAACCACCAAATCGGACACTGAGGGGCCCGGGCCACAAAATCGGACCCTGAGGGGCCCCAACCACCAAATCGGACCGTGAGGGGACCCGGCCACCAAACCGGACCCAGAGGGGCCCCACCCACCAAATCGAACCCTGATGGGCCCCACCCACAAAATCGGACCCTCAGGGGCCCCACCCACAAAATCGGACCCTGAGGCCAAAGTCGCCCCTGAGAGGCACCCACAGTTAAAATGGATCCTGAGTTGAAAGTCTTGCAGGGGCAGCAGGCAGGTCTCTCTTAAAGGGGCAGCCTGGGCACCATTTCAAACCACTATCTGTACTTCCTTCAGGAAATACACATCTAGTATTATTATTATTATTCAGTTGATTTCTGCAATTAATGCGGCCCGCACCGCTACACGCACAGACTCCGTTGAGGCGTCGTTTCGAAGCCAGCGTCCACGAGTGGTGTGCTAAGTATTTTTCGTTTCGATCAAATTTGTAGTTTTTGCACAATTTGCATTTGAAAAAACATTTTCCTGTCATTGGAATGCACTGTGTCAATGCATTTCAATGGGACAATTTTGCCATAGGGAAAACATGGGGCAGTGGTGAGGTGGCAGTTAAGCTCATTGATATGCACAGGCACACCCAGTTACTATGCCAACGCCTACGAACTTTGCATGACCCCAGCAGGACAGCGTTTTTGCCAAATAATATCAGCTCTTAAAGGGAATCCCAAGCACAAATGCAAATCTGATCGACCCTGGCCTACAAATCGGAGGCTGAGCCACCCAGGCCTCGAAATGGGACCCAGAGTGGCCCCACCCACCAAATTGGACCCAGAGTGCCCCCGCCCACCAAATCGGATTCTGAGGGGTCCCGCCCACCAAATCGGACTCTGAGGGGCCCTGCCCACCAAATCGGACCCAGAGTGGCCCCACCACCAAATGGGACCCTGAGGGGCCCCACACACCAGACCAGACCCTGAGGGGCCCCGCCCACAAAATCGAATCCTGAGGGGCCCCAACCACAAAATCAGACCCTAGAGGGTCCCCGGTCACAAAATCGGACCCTGAGGGGCCCCAGCCACAAAATCAGACCCTGAGGGGCCCCACCCACAAAATCGGACCCTGAGGGGCCCCGGCCACAAAATCAGACCCTGAGGGGCCCCACCAGCAAATTGGACCCTGAAGGGCCCCACCCGAAAAATCGGACCCTGAAGGGCCCCACCCGCAAAATCAGACCCTGAGGGGCCCCCGCCACAAAATCGGACCTTGAGGGGCCCCGGCCACAAAATCGGACCCTGAGGGGCCCCGGCCACAAAATCGGACCCTGAGGGGCCCCACCCACAAAATCGGACCATAAGGGGCCCCACCCACAAAATCGGATCCTGAGGGGCCCCACCCACCAAAACGGACTCTGAGGGGCCCTGCCCACCAAATCGGACCCAGAGTGGCCCCACCACCAAATGGGACCCTGAGGGGACCCACCCACAAATCCAGACCCTGAGGGGCCCCGGCCACAAAATCGAACCCTGAGGGGCCCCAACCACAAAATCGGACCCTAGAGGGTCCCCGGTCACAAAATCGGACCCTGAGGGGCCCCACCCACAAAATCAGACCCTGAGGGGCCCCAGCCACAAAATCAGACCCTGAGGGGCCCCACCCACAAAATCGGACCCTGAGGGGCCCCGGCCACAAAATCAGACCCTGAGGGGCCCCACCCGCAAAATCGGACCCTGAGGGGCCCCACCAGCAAATTGGACCCTGAAGGGCCCCACCCGAAAAATCGGACCCTGAGGGGCCCCACCCGCAAAATCAGACCCTGAGGGGCCCCGGCCACAAAATCGGACCCTGAGGGGCCCCGGCCACAAAATCGGACCCTGAGGGGCCACACCCACAAAATCGGACCCTGAGGGGCCACACCCACAAAATCAGACCCTGAGGGGCCACACCCACAAAATCGGACCCTGAGGGGCCCCAGCCACAAAATCGGATCCTGAGGGGCCCCACCCACAAAATCGGGCCCTGAGGGGATACGGCCACAAAATCAGACCCTGAGGGGCCCCGGCCACAAAATTGGACCCTGAGGGGCCCCACTCACAAAATCGGACCCTGAGGGGCCACACCCACAAAATCAGACCCTGAGGGGCCACACCCACAAAATCGGACCCTAAGGGGCCACACCCACAAAATCGGACCCTAAGGGGCCACACCCACAAAATAGGAGCCTGAAGGATCCCGACCAACAATTCAAGCCCTGAGGAGCCCAGGCCAAGGAATGAGATCCAGAGGGGCCCCACCCACCAAATCAGACCCTGAGGCCAAAGTGGCCCCTGAGAGGCACATACAGTTAAAACGGATCCTGAGTTGAAAGTCGGAGGCTGATCGACCCCGGCCTCCATATCAGAGGCTGATCGACCCCGGCCTCCATATCGGAGGCTGATCGACCCCGGCCTCCAAATCGGAGGCTGATCGAACCCGGCCTCCAAATCGGAGGCTGATCGACCCCGGCCTCCATATCGGAGGCTGATCGACCCCGGCCTCCAAATCGGAGGCTGATCGACCCCGGCCTCCAAATCGGAGGCTGATCGACCCCGGCCTCCAAATCGGAGGCTGATCGACCCCGGCCTCCAAACCGGAGGCTGAGCCACCCCAGCCTCCAAACCGGAGCCTGAGCCACCCCGGCCTCCAAATTGGAGGCTGAGCCACCCCGGCCTCCAAATCGGAGGCTGAGCCACCCCGGCCTCCAAATCGGAGGCTGAGCCACTCCGGCCTCCAAATCGGAGGCTGAGTCACTCCGGCCTCCAAATCGGAGGCTGAGTCACTCCGGCCTCCAAATCGGAGGCTGAGTCACTCCGGCCTCCAAACCGGAGCCTGAGCCACCCCGGCCTCCAAATTGGAGGCTGAGCCACCCCGGCCTCCAAATTGGAGCCTGAGCCACCCCGGCCTCCAAATTGGAGGCTGAGCCACCCCGGCCTCCAAATTGGAGGCTGAGCCACCCCGGCCTCCAAATTGGAGGCTGAGCCACCCCGGCCTCCAAATTGGAGGCTGAGCCACCCCGGCCTCCAAATTGGAGGCTGAGCCACCCCGGCCTCCAAATTGGAGGCTGAGCCACCCCGGCCTCCAAATCGGAGGCTGAGCCACCCCGGCCTCCAAATCGGAGGCTGAGTCACTCCGGCCTCCAAATCGGAAGCTGATCGACCCTGGGGTCCAAATCGGAGGCTGAGCGAACCCCGGCCTCCAAATCGGGGGCTGAGCCACCCCGGCCTCCAAATCGGAGGCTCGACGACCGCGGCCTCCAAATCGGAGGCTCGACGACCCCGGCCTCCAAATCGGAGGCTCGACGACCCCGGCCTCCAAATCGGAAGCTCATCTACCCCGCCTCCAAATCGGAGGCTGAGCGACCCCAGCCTCCAAATCTTACCCAGAGTGGCCCCACCCACCAAATCAAACCCAGAGAGGCCCTGCCCACCAAACACGACACTGAGGGGCCCTGCCCACCAAATCGGACCCAGAGTGGCCCCGCCCACCAAATCGGACCCAGAGTGGTCCCGCCCACCAAATCAGACCCTAAGGGGCCCCACCCACAAAATCGGACCCTGAGGGCCTCCTGCCACAAAATCAGACCCTGAGGGGCCCCAACAAAATCGGACCCTGAGAGGCCTCGGCCAGAAAATCGGACCCTGAGGGGCCCCGCCCACCAAATTGGACCCTGAGGGGCCCCGCCCGCCAAATCGGACCCAGAGTGGCCCCACCCACAAAATCGGATCCAGAGTGGCCCCACCCACAAAATCGGATCCCTGAGGGGCCCCGCCCACCAAATTGGACCCTGAGGGGCCCCGCCCGCCAAATCGGACCCAGAGTGGCCCCACCCACAAAATCGGATCCAGAGTGGCCCCACCCACAAAATCGGATCCAGAGTGGCCCCACCCACAAAATTGGACAATGAGGGGCCCCGGCCACAAAATCGGACCCTGAGGTGCCCCACCCACAAAATCGGACCCTGAGGGTATCCAGCCACAAAATCAGACCCTGAGGGGACCCACCCACAAAATCGGACCCTGAGGGGCCCCACCCACAAAATCGGACCCTGAGGGGCCCCACCCACAAAATCGGACCCTGAGGGATCCCCGCCAACAATTCAAGCCCTGAGGAGCCCAGGCCAAGGAAACAGATCCTGAGGGACCCCACAGGACAAAGTGGCCCCTGAAAGGCACCCACAGTTAAAAAAGATCCTGAGTTGAAAGTCTTGCAGGGGAAGCAGGCTAGTCTCTCTTAAAGGGGCAGCCCGGGCACCATTTCAAACCACTATCTGTACTTCCTTCAGGAAATACAGATCTAGTATTGTTATTATTATTCAGTTGATTTCCACAATTAATGCGGCCCGAACCGCTACACGCACAGACTCTGTTGAGGCGTCGTTTCGAGGCCAGCGTCCACGAGTGGTGTGCTAAGTATTTTTTGTGTCGATCGGATTTGTAGTTTTTGCGGAATTTGCATTTGAAAAAACATTTTCCTCTCATTGGAATGCATTGTCTCAATGCATTTCAATGGGATAATTTTGCCACAAGGAAAACATGGGACAGTCGTGAGGTGGCAGTTAAGCTCAGTCATATGCGCAGGCACACCCAGTTACTATGCCAACGCCTACGAACTTTACATGACCACACCAGGACAGAGTTTCTGCTAGATAGTATCAGCTCTTAAAGTGAAACCCAAAGCACAAATGCAAATCTGATCGACCCTGGCCTACAAATCAGAGGCTTAGCCAACCAGGCCTCCAAATTGAACCCAGAGTGGCCCCGCCCACCAAATCGGACCCTGAGGGTCCCCGCCCACCAAATCGGACCCTGAGGGGCCTCGCCCACCAAATCGGACCCTGAGGGGCTCCGCCCACCAAATCGGACCCTGAGGGCCCCACCCACAAAATTGAACCCTGAGGGGCCCCACCCACAAAATCGGACCCTGAGGGGCCCCACCCACAAAATCGGATCCTGAGGGGCCACACCCACAAAATCAGACCCTGAGGGGCCCTGGCAACAAATTTGGACCCTGAGGGGCCCCAACCACAAAATCGGACCCTGAGGGTCCCCAACCACAAAATTGGACCCTGAGGGGCCCCGCCCACCAAATCGGACTCTGAGGGGCCCCACCCATCATATCGGACCTAGAGTGGTGCCGCCCACCAAATCGGACCCTGAGAGGCCCCGCTCACCAAATCGGAATGAGGGGCCCCGCCCACCAAATCGGACCCTGAAGGGTCCCGCCCACCAAATTAGACCCAGAGTGGCCCCACCCACCAAATCGGACTCTGAGAGGCCCCGCCCACCAAATCGGACCCTAAGGGGCCCCGCTCACCAAATCGGACCCTGAGGGGCTCCGGCCACAAAATCAGACCCAGAGTGGCCCCGCCCACCAAATCGGACCCTGAGGGGCCCCGGCCACAAAATCGGAACCAGAGGGGCCCCAGCCACAAAATCGGACCCTGAGGGGCCCCAGCCACAAAATCGGACCCTGAGGGGCCCCAGCCACAAAATCGGACCCTGAGGGGCCCCAGCCACAAAATCGGACCCTGAGGGGCCCCAGCCACAAAATCGGACCCTGAGGGGCCCCGGCCACAAAATCGGACCCTGAGGGACCCCGGCCACAAAATCAGACCCTGAGGGACCCCGGCCACAAAATCGGACCCTGAGGGGCCCTGGCCACAAAATCGGACCCTGAGGTGCCTCAACCACCAAATCGGACACTGAGGGGCCCGGGCCACAAAATCGGACCCTGAGGGGCCCCAACCACCAAATCGGACCGTGAGGGGACCCGGCCACCAAACCGGACCCAGAGGGGCCCCACCCACCAAATCGAACCCTGATGGGCCCCACCCACAAAATCGGACCCTCAGGGGCCCCACCCACAAAATCGGACCCTGAGGCCAAAGTCGCCCCTGAGAGGCACCCACAGTTAAAATGGATCCTGAGTTGAAAGTCTTGCAGGGGCAGCAGGCAGGTCTCTCTTAAAGGGGCAGCCTGGGCACCATTTCAAACCACTATCTGTACTTCCTTCAGGAAATACACATCTAGTATTATTATTATTATTCAGTTGATTTCTGCAATTAATGCGGCCCGCACCGCTACACGCACAGACTCCGTTGAGGCGTCGTTTCGAAGCCAGCGTCCACGAGTGGTGTGCTAAGTATTTTTCGTTTCGATCAAATTTGTAGTTTTTGCACAATTTGCATTTGAAAAAACATTTTCCTGTCATTGGAATGCACTGTGTCAATGCATTTCAATGGGACAATTTTGCCATAGGGAAAACATGGGGCAGTGGTGAGGTGGCAGTTAAGCTCATTGATATGCACAGGCACACCCAGTTACTATGCCAACGCCTACGAACTTTGCATGACCCCAGCAGGACAGCGTTTTTGCCAAATAATATCAGCTCTTAAAGGGAATCCCAAGCACAAATGCAAATCTGATCGACCCTGGCCTACAAATCGGAGGCTGAGCCACCCAGGCCTCGAAATGGGACCCAGAGTGGCCCCACCCACCAAATTGGACCCAGAGTGCCCCCGCCCACCAAATCGGATTCTGAGGGGTCCCGCCCACCAAATCGGACTCTGAGGGGCCCTGCCCACCAAATCGGACCCAGAGTGGCCCCACCACCAAATGGGACCCTGAGGGGCCCCACACACCAGACCAGACCCTGAGGGGCCCCGCCCACAAAATCGAATCCTGAGGGGCCCCAACCACAAAATCAGACCCTAGAGGGTCCCCGGTCACAAAATCGGACCCTGAGGGGCCCCAGCCACAAAATCAGACCCTGAGGGGCCCCACCCACAAAATCGGACCCTGAGGGGCCCCGGCCACAAAATCAGACCCTGAGGGGCCCCACCAGCAAATTGGACCCTGAAGGGCCCCACCCGAAAAATCGGACCCTGAAGGGCCCCACCCGCAAAATCAGACCCTGAGGGGCCCCCGCCACAAAATCGGACCTTGAGGGGCCCCGGCCACAAAATCGGACCCTGAGGGGCCCCGGCCACAAAATCGGACCCTGAGGGGCCCCACCCACAAAATCGGACCATAAGGGGCCCCACCCACAAAATCGGATCCTGAGGGGCCCCACCCACCAAAACGGACTCTGAGGGGCCCTGCCCACCAAATCGGACCCAGAGTGGCCCCACCACCAAATGGGACCCTGAGGGGACCCACCCACAAATCCAGACCCTGAGGGGCCCCGGCCACAAAATCGAACCCTGAGGGGCCCCAACCACAAAATCGGACCCTAGAGGGTCCCCGGTCACAAAATCGGACCCTGAGGGGCCCCACCCACAAAATCAGACCCTGAGGGGCCCCAGCCACAAAATCAGACCCTGAGGGGCCCCAGCCACAAAATCAGACCCTGAGGGGCCCCACCCACAAAATCGGACCCTGAGGGGCCCCGGCCACAAAATCAGACCCTGAGGGGCCCCACCCGCAAAATCGGACCCTGAGGGGCCCCACCAGCAAATTGGACCCTGAAGGGCCCCACCCGAAAAATCGGACCCTGAGGGGCCCCACCCGCAAAATCAGACCCTGAGGGGCCCCGGCCACAAAATCGGACCCTGAGGGGCCCCGGCCACAAAATCGGACCCTGAGGGGCCCCACCCACAAAATCGGACCATAAGGGGCCCCACCCACAAAATCGGATCCTAAGGGGCCCCACCCACAAAATCAGACCCTGAGGCCAAAGTGGCCCCTGAGAGGCATCCACACTTAAAACGGATCCTGAGTTGAAAGTCTTGCAGGGGCAGCAGGCAAGTCTCTCTTAAAGGGGCAGCCCGGGCACCATTTCAAACCACTATCTGTACTTCCTTCAGGAAATACACATCTAGTTATTATTAAGTTGATTTCCGCAATTAATATAGCCCGAACCGCTACACGCACAGACTCCGTTGAGGTGTCGTTTCGAAGCCAGCGTCCATGAGAGGTGTGCTAAGTATTTTTCGTGTCGATCAGATTTGTAGTTTTTGCGCAATTTGCGTTAGAAAATTTTTTTTCCCGTCATTGGAATGAATTGTCTCAATGCATTTGAATGGGGAAATGGCAAAACGTGCCCTGAGGCGATTGAAATGGCAGCTGAGCTCATTGATATGCGCAGGCAGAACCAGTTACTATGCCAACGCCTACGAACGTCACATGACATCTCCAGAACAGAGCTTCTGCCACATAATATCAGCTCTTAAAGCGAAACCCACAGCACAAATGCAAATCTAGCTTCATCACATGACACATGCCCCTGAGAGAGAATGTGCGCCAAAGTGTATTTAGAAGCCCAGTGGCTCTTAAAGGGCCGCAGCGCCAAAGTGATTCTTAAAGGGCCGCCGCACCGAAATGAGTCTTAAAGGGCCGAAGCGCCAAATCGAAAGTTGAGTGACCCCAGGCTCCAAAATCGGAGGCTGAGCCACCCTGGCCTCCAAATCGGACCCAGAGTGGCCCCGCCCACCAAAAATGGACCCAGAGTGGCACAGCCCACCAAATCGGACACTGAGGGCCCCCGCCCACCAAATCAGATTCAGAGTGGCCCCACCCACCAAATCGGACCCTGAGGAGCTCCGTCCACCAAATCGGACCCAGAGTGACCCCGCCCACCAAATCGGACCATGAGGGGCCCCGGCCACAAAATCGGAACCTGAAGGGCCCCGGCCACAAAATCGGACCCTGAGCGGCCCATCCACAAAATCGGACCGTGAGGGGCCCCAGCCACTAAATCGGACCCTGAGGGGCCCCGGCCACGAAATCGGACCCTGAGGGGCGCTGGCCACAAAATCGGACCCTGAGGGGTCCCAACCACGAAATCAGACCCTGAGGGCCCCCGGCCACAAAATCGGACCCTGAGGGCCCCCAACCACAAAATCGGACCCTGAGGGGCCTCGGCCACAAAATCGAACCCCAGAGGGTCCCCACCCACAAAATTGGACCCTGAGGGGCCCCGCCCAACCAAATCGGACCCTCAGGGGCCCCGCCCAACCAAATCGGACCCTGAGGGGCCCCGCCCACCAAATCGGACCCTGAGGGGCCCCGCCCACCAAATCGGACCCTGAGGGGCCCCGCCCACAAAATCGGACCCTGAGGGGCTCCGCCCACCAAATCGGACCCTGAGGGGCTCCGCCCACCAAATCGGACCCTGAGGGCCCCACCCACAAAATTGAACCCTGAGGGGCCCCGCCCACAAAATCGGACCCTGAGGGGCCCCGGCCACAAAATCAAACCCAGAGGGGCCCCACCCACAAAATTGGACCCTGGTGGCCCCGCCCACCAAATCGGACCCTGAGGGGCCCCAGCCACAAAATCAGACCCTGAGGGGCCCCAGCCACAAAATCGGACCCTGAGGGGCCCCAGCCACGAAATCGGACCTTGAGGGGCGCCGGCCAAAAAATCAGACCTTGA
Source organism: Dendrobates tinctorius (assembly GCF_039654945.1). Classification (NCBI taxonomy): domain Eukaryota; kingdom Metazoa; phylum Chordata; class Amphibia; order Anura; family Dendrobatidae; genus Dendrobates; species Dendrobates tinctorius. The sequence goes on along the minus strand of NW_027361829.1, from coordinate 4,744,204 downwards.
GGGGCCCCAACCACAAAACCGGACCCTGAGGGGCCCCAGCCACAAAATCGGACCCTGAGGGGCCCCGGCCACAAAATCGGACCCTGAGAGACCCCAGCCACAAAATCGAACCCAGAGGGGCCCCACCCACAAAATCGGACCCTGAGGGGCCCCGCCCACAAAATCGGACCCTGAGGGGCCCCGCCCTCAAAATCGCACCCTGAGAGGCCCCACCCACCAAATCAGACCCTGAGGGGCCCCGCCAACCAAATCGGACCCTGAGGGGCCCCAACCACAAAATAGGACCCTAAGGGGCCCCGCCCTCAATATCGGACCCTGAGTAGACCCGGCCACAAAATCAGACCCTGAGGGGCCCCACCCTCAAAATCGGACCCTGAGGGGCCACACCCACAAAATCGGACCCTGAGGGGCCACACCCACAAAATCAGACCCTGAGGGGCCCCACCCACAAAATTGGACCCTGAGGAATCCCGGCCACTAATTCAAATCCTGAGGAGCCCAGGCCACCGAATCGGATCCTGAGGGGCCCCACCCACCAAATCAGACCCTGAGGCCAAAGTGGCCCCTGAGAGGCACCCACATTTAAAACGGATCCTGAGTTGAAAGTCTTGCAGGGGCAGCAGCCAAGTCTCTCTTAAAGGGGCAGCCCAGGCACCATTTCAAACCACTATCTGTACTTCCTTCAGGAAATACACATCTAGTTATTATATAAAAACAATGACAGAGTTCACATGGAGTTCAAACACTAGACCTGTGTTCTTTTTCAGAAAGCTAATGGAAGAGCTGACACAAATGCATTTAATACACAGCTTCAACCCAATACGACGATATATACACATGTGCTACATGAAGTTAATTAAAATTACCAATTGATGGTAAAAAATAATTTTAACACACATAAAATGACATACAACATTATATCATAGAATAGAAATGCAGAAAAAAACAATTTTTCATGAAAATGCATACAAATTGCATATTAATAATGATGTATAATTTCTCTGTGTGCATTTAAGCCAGCTGGAGCCCATGTTCCCACACAAAATATCCAATAGGCTTCACGTGTCCGTAGCAATTTTTTAATATTTCCCCCTCATGGTTGCGTGACAATTCTCTCAATGCCAATCACATAAAATGATGAAGTGTTTCTATGATGATGAGAAATAAAATGTTTTGAGGCAGAAGGTAAATTACGATTCTATCTCTCTCTCCAATAGAATCTGCATCAATTCCACTGGACAAAGTATAGGAATCCGCAGGGAAAACTGCATGTGTTTCACACTGCGGTTTCTGCCAAGCGATGCGAATTTTTCTGCAGAAAAAATCTGCAGCGTGTGCACACACCCATAGACGCTGGCTTCTGTGGAGTGCAGACCAAGTACACAGTGGTGTACAGGCAAAGCCACTACTTGGTGCTGAAGCTAGGCCCTGACTCTGTCTCCTACCTGCACTTCCTACCTATCAGCCAAGACACGACCTGGCAAGGCTGATCAACACATGAGTACCAAGGGTAAAGGTTTCATAATGAGTCAGTCACCAGAGACATTCATATGTGCATACAAAACTCAATCCACATTCTCTATACTAGCACACGGTCGTGCAATCCTTTTATACCCGCAGACTTCCGGGACCTTCCTGATGGCCCAATCCAAGCTGCTTGAGGACATGAGCATGTGACCTCCGACCACCAATGAGCGGTCGTTTCATGGGCATGCTTAGATGGAGAAAAGTAGGACTTAGTCCCAGGAGTGTCTGCTCGCCGCTGACTAATGCTGAAAGCTATAGCTGGACCTGGGGCGGCAGTAGCCACCAGACACAAAGCATTAGACTGAGCAAGACACTTGGACTGAAGTCTCTGCTGAGCAGGAACCTCTGTGGCTGCAGAAGAACAGAAGACCGCAGAGGACATGGCTTGAGATTCCCTCTGTGCAGTGTCGGGAACTCGACGCCTTACAAATAACAAATATGAAGTGGATTTTCAGGTGGCCATCCAGTATGTGGCTTGAATAGATCATTGGGGTACATGTAACTTTGGGGCAAACCAGGCCTTGCATTCGATGTAACATTTTTTTCTTGAAACCCTCTTATACCTATCGTGAAAGGGGTATTGGAGTGTGTCGTAATTCTTGGCAGCCCATCCACTCAATGCATAGGCAATAACATTTTAGGAGACCCAAAGTTTAATATTGGCCCTTTAAGAAGATTAATGCCACCTGATGCCCCAGTAAAAATAGGCTCTGTGACTTTAAGAGTCCCTCCTTCATAAACGAAACAAGATGTGTCTGCTTATGTGTCACACACCACATGGCAAGCTAGGGTTTGTAAATGTTACAATGACATTTCTCAGTGATTGCATTTGAATTGGTTGAAAGCAATGTTACAGTTAAAAAACACTTCAAAAATGCTGCATCTGAACATAGCCCAAGTGGTGGAGGAACATTTTGGTCTGGGGTTGATTATTTTGCCTTATATACAATTCATTAACCTGGAAATGATGTACCTTAACATATTTCCCAGCAAAATCTGTGTTTGTTTTGTTTTGGTATGTTTTTTGGTGCATGAATGACATGAAACTCTGACAACATTGTTTAAAGCTGTGAACTAGGAGTCAGGGATGCTTCCAGGGGCGATCCCCATGATGTCCCTATGTCATTTGAGCAGTGTTTCCATCATTTTCAAACGTTTTTAGACCTTAAAATGACTCCCGGGGGATAGCGGTAAAAATACTTGTGTCCCCTATAGACTTGCATTGAGCTTGTTGTATTGTCCGAGTATTCCAATTTGCTCTACCCGAGCAATGAGCACCCAAGCATTTTAGTGCTCGCTCATCACTAATAGGGAGTGCACACTGTGCTGTTCCATGTAGGTTATGCTTCTTAGGTTTCTATGGATTGTATTACCTCCATGCTGTGTATAATCGTCTTGCATGTGCTCTGCTGCCATCTGCTGGTCTTTTTTCCATATAGCAGCCTGCAGTTAATTAATCCTTATGGCATGCCTTCCACTTCCGGTTCAAGGTTCAGGTCTCCTCTTCCTCCTAGCAGCCATTGTTAGTTTCACTTTCTCTGGGAGAGACATGCTTGTACCGAGTTGTGAAAGGCATCAGTTTTTTGACCACTTTGTTGTTAGCACTCTGCATTTCTGGAGAACTTATTGTATTACCAATCATACGCTGTATGTCCAGATTTCCAATTAAGCAAGTCTGGACTGTACTATCACTGGTGTGCATCATCTCTCTGAATGCTGAGCAACATTGGTCCTGTCTGCCCTGCATTGAAGGTAATGAAAGTAGGACCTCTCCCAGCCCCTATTCACCAACCACATCTTCATTCGCCTCATGCAGGGACAGAAAAGTCAAAAAACTGCTTTGAAGCCCGGCAAAAAAATCATTTTTATATCCCAACCCATCCACCTGCTCACATACTGCAGCCCTGCTCTGCTAAGAAATCTCCTACAGTGTCACCTCACACTACATTGTGCATAGAAACTCTGTATATTATATCACATCGCTGCAGATTGTCCGACTGCAAAACCCCACAATTCTGCAAAAACACCTTCGAAATCTAGTCAGGAGGACTTAACTAAGCTGCACTGCGATTTCCAGCCCCCAATTCAAAGGTTCAGTTTCTTAAAGAGACAGGGCACCTTAAATCAAAATGGCCGAAAAAGACTCTGCACTTGTCATGGTCACGTGTGTCGGGACGCAGATGTTTCCGCAAGGCGGACCCATAACACACGTGACCCTGGATACACCGCCTCCAGTGGGGCGCATTTAAATAATAAAACGTGCAGGTGGATACGCCGCCTCCACCTGGCGAATTTAGGTATTACACGTTATACAATAAATCAAATGATAAAGGGGGAACCTGGGAAACTTTAACAATGGTGGGCCCTGCGATAGGGAATGGGGACATGGAGACCTCCTAAGCTCCCCTGAGCCAGTGTCCCTGCACTCCTTACATTCCCTAAACAGGCTCCGCACCTGTCGCCGCACGCGTACCTTAACGCCCTTGCTCACCCTGACCCTAAACCCTCACTAGGGAATGGGTCGGTGCGGAGACTAATCCCACCACTGCACTAATAACACACATGAGGAAAGAGACAATACAGGGGAAACACCACTTAGCTTTGCTCTGTTGCGTGCACTCCTAGCAACAGAGCCCTCCACCTGAGTGCATCTTCTCCTCCACCTGGATCCATCACCATAACAGGATCCTTCACCTTAGTGCAACCTTGGAGCAGAGTCCAACACCAGTTGCAGCTGCTTAGTACCAGAGTCCCAAGGAAGTGTTCAGCTTCTGCCACGAAGTCAAGCATGCTTGAGTCCAGCTCAGCGGCCAAGTCCCACATGGTGAGTGCCACTCTCCATAGTAGCCACTCCACCAGACCATGCAGACACTTCCCGCTGACTCCATCACTGCGACCCCACCACGCCATGCGAGCCCTTCGTCCAGACACCATAGCTGCAACACGTCCCCCCTGGCTAAGCTGCGCAGGACTCCTCACCAGCTCCATCCTTCCTCCAGGCTCTCCACTCAAAGTGAAAGCAATCTCACAATATCACAGGCAGTGAGTGAACACCCTGAGCACACCTTTATAGGGTGACACACCTGATCCATAATTAAGTGAACATTAACCTAAACCTAAGGTGCGATACCATTCCCCACCACCGGGCAACTTAGAATGAACGACACCACGTGATGATTCTAATGGCCACCGGGGGCAATCACGACACACTTTGGAACCAAAGGAAAAAAAGTTCACTTAATGCATTTAATACCGCCATATCCAACACTGGATCATGACAGTACCCCCTCCTAAATGAGGGGCCTCAGGACCCTCAAGACCACCCCTCATCAGGAAAACACCTACAGCGGGGACGCCCAGACCCTGAGTTCACCCCACCATTCCCTGACACTTCAGGTTTATGACAAACACAGCTGATATTGGCAATATATGTTCCTTTTGGAGGCACCACTCATCTCCACAGCGCCGACCTGGGGAACGAGTTAATGTATGTGTAGGTTTGCTCAGAGCTGATCAGACTCCACAACACATTTCCACAAGATGTATTTTGGTGGAACCCATACATGCTCGTTCACACACAGGTCCGGACCTGATCGTTTATTGCACACATACATTTGTCATAACTTGGTGAACTCACTCTGGACTTTACAACAGAGGCGTCCCCCTGTGTCACCACACTCACACCCCCACTATTCACCAAGGGACACCACCCTCCAACCCTTTCACCATGAGGACTGCGCCTCCTAGGGTTGGTTAATGGCGAGGGTAGAGATTTGTCCCTACTCCCCCGCAGCACACCTGCTGCACACACCAGGAGGAAAAGGGGACGGGGAAATGGAGGGAATATACTCTCGCTGGTCGCCTCCACACGACCAGGAGGGCGGCTTCTTCGATGGTATGAAGATTTGGCGTAAAAACCCCGCGGACTCTCACACCAGTCAGTTCACCACAGGGGCGTACCCCTTCACCTCGGGGAATACCAGGCAGCTCCGTGGGGCACCATTCCTCCCACCTGCCTGGGTGTGCCCGCCTGCATGAACCAGTCCTGCTCCCCAGCAGCGACTCTAGGGGGTTTTAGTACCATAGCCGCAGGAATATGGAGGAAAATATATATACTCGCTGGTCGCCTCCACACGACCAGGAGGGGCGGCATCGAAGATTTGGCATGAGCCCCGCGGACTATTCACCAATCTGCTCACTACAGGGACGTACCCCTTCACCTCGGGGAATACCAGGCAGCTCCGTGGGGCACCATTCCTCCCACCTGCCTGGGTGCGTCCCCTGTAAGAGCAAGTCCCGCTCCCCAGCAGCGACTACACACCTAGTCTGCTCACCACAGGGATGTACCCCTTCACCTCGGGGAATACCAGGCAGCTCCATGGGGCACCATTCCTCCCACCTGCCTGGGTACCTCCCCGTGTGAGAGCAAGTCCCGCTCCCCAGCAGCGACTCTAGGGGCTTTTGCCAGACCGCAGCCGCCATTTTTTTGTTTTTTTTATTTTCTGGTTAGCTGATCAGAGGCCCCAGACCCTGATAACTGCTGCTGCAGCGGCTCTAACACACCATGCCGCTCCCCACTCTCCTCACTGAGGCCCGGCAGCAATTACCACAGGTCTCCACATGGCCGAAGCTCACCAGAAAAAAAAGTAAGGGCCTGTGATAATGTCATGGTCACGTGTGTCGGGACGCAGATGTTTCCGCAAGGCGGACCCATAACACACGTGACCCTGGATACACCGCCTCCAGTGGGGCGCATTTAAATAATAAAACGTGCAGGTGGATACGCCGCCTCCACCTGGCGAATTTAGGTATTACACGTTATACAATAAATCAAATGATAAAGGGGGAACCTGGGAAACTTTAACAATGGTGGGCCCTGCGATAGGGAATGGGGACATGGAGACCTCCTAAGCTCCCCTGAGCCAGTGTCCCTGCACTCCTTACATTCCCTAAACAGGCTCCGCACCTGTTGCCGCACGCGTACCTTAACGCCCTTGCTCACCCTGACCCTAAACCCTCACTAGGGAATGGGTCGGTGCGGAGACTAATCCCACCACTGCACTAATAACACACATGAGGAAAGATACAATACAGGGGAAACACCACTTAGCTTTGCTCTGTTGCGTGCGCTCCTAGCAACAGAGCCCTCCACCTGAGTGCATCTTCTCCTCCACCTGGATCCATCACCATAACAGGATCCTTCACCTTAGTGCAACCTTGGAGCAGAGTCCAACACCAGTTGCAGCTGCTTAGTACCAGAGTCCCAAGGAAGTGTTCAGCTTCTGCCACGAAGTCAAGCATGCTTGAGTCCAGCTCAGCAGCCAAGTCCCACATGGTGAGTGCCACTCTCCATAGTAGCCACTCCACCAGACCATGCAGACACTTCCCGCTGACTCCATCACTGCGACCCCACCACGCCATGCGAGCCCTTCGTCCAGACACCATAGCTGCAACACGTTCCCCCTGGCTAAGCTGCGCAGGACTCCTCACCAGCTCCATCCTTCCTCCAGGCTCTCCACTCAAAGTGAAAGCAATCTCACAATATCACAGGCAGTGAGTGAACACCCTGAGCACACCTTTATAGGGTGACACACCTGATCCATAATTAAGTGAACATTAACCTAAACCTAAGGTGCAATACCATTCCCCACCACCGGGCAACTTAGAATGAACAACACCACGTGATGATTCTAATGGCCACCGGGGGCAATCACGACACACTTTGGAACCAAAGGAAAAAAAGTTCACTTAATGCATTTAATACCGCCAGATCCAACACTGGATCATGACAGCACTGTTCCCCAGTGTCGAAATAGAGCAAATACAACCCTATACTGCCCATTATGAAGAACGGGAAACCAAGTCAGCTCCAGAGACAGACCAAGACTCATGACCAGTGCGCTCCCTTAAGTCAACGTTAAAGGTCCTAGAGAACTACTGTTCCACAAAGGACGAGTACAATGACAACATGGACGACTTATGAGAACGAGTCATCTCCCTCATGTCAAGAATCCAATGCCACAAAAATGATGCAGTGAGTCTAGAGGACACTATAAAATGTCTAGACACAGCCCACAGAAGATACAAGAGACAATCCACAAGGTACGCTGCCTTCCTAAATGACTAATATTGACAAAGCCTTATCAGAGATAAGCAAAGCAGATTCCACAAACAGAGAAAGGGACGCCGTTGTGCAAGATGCCAAAGATAAAGCGGGGCTCCACATTGCTTATCTGCAAGAAGCTGGATCTCACAGGTCAGGTTCATCCAAGCACTCTGCTTGGTCATACAAATCATCCTGCTCAAGAACTTCAACCCTCAGTGACAGAACCCTAGAGGCCCGCTTGAATGCAGATCAATCCAAACTAAGATATTCCAACACAGAAAACAAAGCAGAAGCAAAGAAAGCAGAAGCAGAGGCAGAAGCCAAGAAAGCAAAAGCAAAATCAGAGACAGAAACCAAGAAAGCAGATGCAAAGGCAGAAACCAACAAAACAGAAGCAGAGCCTGAAGCCAAGAAAGCAGAAGCAGAGGCCCAAGCAAAGATCCTTCAAACAGAAGCAGAGGCTCAGGCAAAGATTCTTCAAACAGAAATGGAGGAAAAAAATCGCATTAGCTGAAGCAAAAATACTTGAGCAAGCATTGAAGCAAAACCTCGACCCGATTTGCCTACCACCACTGGAAGAAGATGACCCAGCTGTTCGTACCAGTTACTACATGCAGAAACAGATATCTGCAGCACACACCTTCTCCAGCGATGTTCTACCCAACATTGTGGAAATGTCCAAGTCAGCCCAACTTACTGTGCCATTGTTACCCACAGCATCTGCAGTGACCCAAGTCCAACGCCATGATGTGTCTCCTCAGGAGCAGCAATCATCACAAGACGACCACAAGTCACACTGCAGTCCATCTCCACAGTTCAAGCTGCAGACATCGAAATCTCCAAAGGTTAAGCCACAGCTCAACTCTACAGCAACATCATTCTACCCGGGAACAATTCCTCCCTCCATGCCACACAGCTTGTACGCCCGAGGGGCACCACAAGCTAACACGGTAACAAGGAGTGAAGGATCAGACATGGCTGAGTTTGCCAGGTTCATGGTGAGCAGAGAGCTAATCAGCACCAGCCTCTCAAAATTTGACGGCTGTGCAGAGAACTACAGAGCCTGGAAAGCAACCTTCAAGGCCGCCATTGTCGACCTCAACCTATCCGCGGAAGAGGAGCTCTACCTCATGGTTAAATGGTTGGGTCCTGAATCCACAAACCGTATCAAGGGTCTTCAAACTGTCTATGTGGGGCAAGCCGAAGCAGGTCTCGCTGCTGCCTGGCTGAGACTCAAAAGAACCTATGGCAGCTGTAAGGGGGTGGCAGTGCTATGGACAGTAGAGACAAGCTAGAAAGGAGAAAAATATCCAGCTCCACACAAGGATCGATTTCCAAATTTATTCCAGTGAAGATAATATACAGATCAGCTCCAGGGCTGCATCAGCTCAGACACGAGCGACATAGGCGATGCGTTTCGATCGCTACATGCGATCTTTATCAAAGCTACCATATCAAAATCACACACAGGTTAAAAAGGAGCAGAAACCAATCCTGAGTCTAATACAAGTCACATGATTGGAAGGTCCTGTTCTGAACAATACAATAAAGACAGACAATGAATCTATAAAAAATGCCTCAATATTGCACATAAATGTACAAAAAAGAACCACAAAAATATAGAAAAAATATATGATAGAAAAAGTTCACAATTCTGTCAAAATTAATGCAATTGCGTATATATAATCGTAAATCATGTGACTGCGAAAAATCATCTCCTCACCGCATATATCCATTAACGATATCACATATAATTTTAAAGATTCATGAAAAAAAGGACATAAATATAAAAATATTCATGATAGAAAATATTCACAATTCTACCAAAATTGATGCAATTACATATGCATAATCATGAATCATGTGACCACAAAAAATTATCTCATCAACACATGTCTATTAGCGGTATCACGTATAATTTTCAAGATTCATGAAAAAAGGAGGGACATGAATGAAAAATATCCATGATAAAAAATATTCGCGATTCTTTCAGAATTAATACAATTGCATATATATAATCACAAATCATGTGACCACAAAAGCTCATTTCGTCAGCACATATACAGCGCATATATCCATTAGCGGTATTATATATAATTTTCAAGATTTATAAAAAAGACATGAATGTATAAAAATATCCATAATAGAAAATGTTCACAATTCTATCAAAATTAGTACAATTGCATATATATAATTATGACAAATGTGACCGCAAGATCATTTCACCAACACATATATATCGATTAGCGGTATCACATATAATTTTCAAGGTTCATCAAATAAATATCAATCAAGATCATACAAAAATAAATTAAAACATTATTGATGCAAAAAATGCTCTGAAATATTAATAATGGAACATGATTTCGTTCTTTTTATTTAATCCATCAGGAAATCTCGTTCCCAGGTTAAAAATCCAGAAAGCCTCCCGGGTAAGCAGTGTCCTGAAATCACCACCCCTAGAAGGTTTCTTGTTTTTTTCAATACCAGTTACCTGGAAAGAAGCGACATTACGAGAGTGGAAGTTAATAAATTGTTTGGCTGCAGAAGAGATATTGCGGACTCCATGAGTTACATTGGTCACATCATATAAATGTTCAGCTATCCTGGTTTTTAATTTTCTAGACGTACAACCTACATAAGACTTGATACAAGTGGTGCAATCAATTTTATACACCACAAAATCAGTGTTACAATTAATGAAATTATTAATCTTGAAAGATGCAGTGTTGTCATTATTATAAAATATTTCAGTTTTTACCATATGTTTACAGGTCCTGCAATTATTCCCTCCACATTTATAATTCCCTTTATTATCTAACCATGTACCCCTATTATTCCTGGATGAAAAGAGACTTGGTGATAAAATATTACCTAAGGTGGGGGCTCTACGAGCCACTACATTACATCCATCCTCCAATACTGCATCTAATATAGGGTCCTCATATAATAGAGGTAAAAAAATTTTTATAATCTTTTTTATTTCATTGAATTGTGAGCTGAATTGAAAGCATATAAATGGTTTTTTAGACATAATAGATTTTTTCACTTTACTATCAACTGAAAACTGGCTACCTTCCGTTACTATATCCAGAGCTCTGTTCAACATCCACCTCGGATAATTCTTATCTCTCAATTTATTACAAGATTTATTAAATTCTTGCTGCAAGTTATTATTATTGTTACAATTCCTTTTAATTCGGGTAAGCTCACCAACAGGGATCGACTTCACTGTATGTCTAGGATGACCACTATTAGCATGCAGGATAGTATTTCCTGCCATTGGTTTGGAGTAAGTACAGGTGGAAATAAGCTGACCTGGAACACCCTGCAAAAATAAATCCAAAAAAGAAATCTCATATTGATTGTGCACAAAAGTAAATTTTGAATTGTATTAATTTTGACAGAATTGTGAACTTTTTCTATCATATATTTTTTCTATATTTTTGTTGTTCTTTGTTGTACATTTACAGTATGTGCAATATTGAGGCATTTTTTATAGATTCATTGTCTGTCTTTATTGTATTGTTCAGAACAGGACCTTCCAATCATGTGAGCAGGATATTTTTCTCCTTTCTTCGTTGAACCGACCATTGCAGGATGTGATCCGTGCTCCCATTGAAGTCATAGAATCATAGAATCGTAGAGTTGGAAGGGACCTCCTGGGCCATCTGGTCCAACCCCCTGCTCAAAGCAGGATTCGCTAAATCATCCCAGTCAGATGTCTGTCCAGCCTCTGTTTGAAGTCTTCCATTGAAGGAGAACTCACCACTTCTCGTGGCAGCTTGTTCCACTCATTGATCACTCTAACTGTCAAAAAGTTTTTTCTAATATCTAATCTGTGTCTCCTCCCATTCAGTTTCATCCCATTGCTTCTAGTCTTTCCTTGTGCAAATGAGAACAAAGTTGATCCTTCTACAATGTGACAGCCCTTTAGATATTTGTAGATAGCTATTAAGTATCCTCTCAATCTTCTCTTTTGCAAACTAAACATTCCCAAATCCTGCAACTTTTCCTCATAAGACAGGGTTTGCAGACCGGTCACCAATCTGGTCGCTCTGTTCTGAACTTGCTCCAGTTTGTTGATGTCTATTTTAAAATGTGGTGCTCAAAACTGGACACAATATTCCAGATGAGGTCTGACCAAAGAGGAGTAAAAGGAAATAATGACTTCACGTGTTCTAGACTGTATGCTTCTGTTAATACATCCTAGAATTGTATTTGCCTTTTTTGCTGCTGCATCACACTGTTGACTCATATTCAGTCTGTGATCTATTAGTATACCCAGGTCTTTTTCACATGTGCTGTTGCTTAGCCCTATTCCTCCCATTCTGTATATGCTTTTTTCATTTTTATTGCCCAGATGTAGTACTTTGCATTTTTCCCTGTTGAAAACCATTCTGTTAGTTGCTGCCCACTTCTCCAGTTTATTTATATCTTTTTGAATCCTCTCTCTTCTCAAGTATTAGCAATCCCTCCTAGCTTTGTGTCATCAGCAAATTTAATCAGTTTACCCTCAATTCCTTCATCTAAATCGTTGATAAAGATGTTGAATAATACAGGGCCCAGGACAGAGCCCTGTGGTACCCCACTTGAGACATTCTTCCAACTGCATGTGCAGCCATTTACGACCACTCTTTGGGTCCGATCACTAAGCCAGTTATGAATCCACCTAACAGTTGCCTTGTCCATTCCATACTTAGTCATTTTTTCAATAAGGATTGTATGAGATACTTTGTCAAATGCTTTGCTGAAGTCAAGATATACTATATCTACAGCATTTCCTTGATCCACCCAATCAGTGATTCCGTCATTGAAGGAAATTAAGTTAGTCTGACATGACTTATTAGTTACAAACCCATGCTGACTCTGTTTAATCACTTCATTCTTATCCAGGTACTGACATACATGTTGTTTAATAATTTGCTCAAAGATCTTTCTTGGTATAGAAGTCAGACTCACCGGCCTATAGTTTCCTGGGTCCACCTTCTTCCCCTTTTTGAAGATAGGAACAACATTTGCTCTTCTCCAGTCTTCTGGGACTTCTCCTGTTCTCCAAGAATTTTCAAAGATTATGGAGAGGGGTTCAAAAATTTCTTCTGCTATCTCCTTCAGTACTCTTGGGTGTAATTCATCTGGACCTGGAGACTTGAATTCATTTAGGTTAGCTAAGTGGTTCCTCACTATCTTTCTGTTTATAGATATCCTGGATTCTTCTATTCCCTTAATAGGACAGTGAAGAACAGTTGATGTTACATTTCCTTTCTGAGAGAAAACAGATGCAAAATAGGAATTTAAAAGTTCGGCCTTCTCAACATCCCGTCTTACCATTTCATAATTTTCATCCTGTAAAAATCCTATAGCATCTTTGACTTTTCTTTTACTTTTGACATATCTCCAAAATCCTTTATTATTGCTTTTGACATCTCTTGCAAGCCTCAATTGTCAGCTTTAGATAATCTGATTTGTGCCCTGCAGGTTCTGCAGACAGCATTATATTCTTCTTTAGATATGCCTCCCTCTTTCCATTTTATAAACATTTTTTTCTTCCTTTTTAGCATGTGCTTAAGTTCTGTGTTCATCCATCCTGGCTTCCTTAAATGCTTCCTATTCTTCCCTCTTTTCGGAATTGTTAACAATTGTGCTTTGAGAATTTCATTTTTCAAGATTTCCGATCCTTCCTGGACATTTTTGTCTTTAAGGATATCCAGCCATTGGATCCCGCCAATTCTCTTTCTGAATCCCTTAAAATCTGCCTTTCTGAAATCTAACCTTGACGTCTGAGTCTTCACACGTCTTCCTCCTCTAGTTATCCAAAATTCTAAAATAGCATGGTCGCTACCTCCTAGGGTCCCAGCCACTTTTACCTCCTCAACCATTTCCTCCCTGTTTATAAGGATTAGATCCAAGGTAGCAGTTCCCCTTGTTTTCTCCCCTACCTTTTGGAAGATAAGTCGGTGAGCTGGCTTTTACATTTTGAGTAGAGACAAGCTGCCCATTTAAGAGACAGCACCCCCTTGGTTAGAGCAGTGGGACATTCTGTGCTTCCCTGCTGTGAAGGCTGTTTGGTTTCATCTGCCAGACTACAGAGGGGAGGGGCTGCTTTTCTGTCTGTAGGAGAGACCCAAGATTTCTGCAGGAAGCAGACGTGCCAGCGTGAGCTGTGAGGAAAAGAACGTTTAGTCTGAGACTGTGACTTTGTAAACTATTCTGGGGACTAAAAGGTGGCTTTCCTGTCTTGCCGTGAGAAGCCACGAAGAAAGGACAAGAACCCAGAGGAGGAATCCATCGTTCCTAGGAGCACCATTGAACTTGCACACAAGGAAAACAGAGCTTCCAGGAAGAAGTGCACATCATCTGGCAAAGATTCAGGGGTCCCCGGGAATGGACTGAGATAACAACTACTGTAAGCGTTAACCCCCTGTGTGCACATGCTTAGGGCTTAAGATAGGCTGCAATAGACAGTGCACGGTAGCCAAGCAGCCGAAGTAGCAGCGGCCAGATAGATTATAGTTAGAGTAGCAGCATACTTTACTTTATTTTATGGTTTTGCCATTTGCAGAATACACTGATCTGTAATAGTTGGTGCTCCATGCCATTTGCACAGCCCAGCTAGAGAATATCACTTTTGTAAATTGTTTTAGGTCATTGCATACCTCTGTTTACACTTTCCTAACACTGCATTCCAAGAAAGTATATTACACCTTCCAGTGGGGACTCATCGCAACCTTGACGTGCTGAAGGTGATATTTCAGCCTGTAGTAGGTGGAGGAGCAGACCAAGAAGTCATGATAGCTCATGCGAAAGCTGTGGTCCAGTGAGGACATGTCCCCATAAGAGCTTTGAACGTGGGCCCCGGGGAAGTTACCTTGCCACGGGGGACAGATCTGGCCCGGGTGTACCTACACAAGGGCAAAGTGGTGAGTCAGAAAGAGATGTCTTTATTGCCGATTGAAGGTGCGGGGTGGACCCTGGTAGTCACTGCGGGGCCCGAAGAGAAGCCATCCCCGGAGTGGAATGGGCGAATCATCCTTGACCAAATGGAAGTGGATGTGAAGACTCTTGGCCCTGAGCATGTGCGGGCGATAGAAGCTATGCTGTGGGAAAATCAGGCCGCATTCGCCCATCACGCCGAAGATTTTGGCTGTACTGAAGCGATCACACATGAGATACCGACCGGGGACACTCGCCCAATTCAAGAACGATACTGGCAAATCCCATCCAAGATGTACGAAGAGGTGAAGACATTACTGAGGCAGATGCTGGATTCATGAGTAGTGCAGAGTAGTCAGAGCCCTTGGGCGGCACCGGTGGGGCTCGTCAAGAAGAAGGATGGGACCATCCGGTTCTGTGTAGATTACAGGAAACTCAATGCTTGCACTGTGCGAGACTCATATCCGTTACCCCACATCGAGGAATCCTTGACAGGGGCCACAGTACTGTTGGATGATGACCGACTATTTCTCCAAGTTTGCGGTAGTCACCCCGACTAGAGATCAGACTGTCGTTGGAAGAGGGCAAAAAGGCATGCTGGCCAGATTTCCTGCCAGAGTTGGTCTGGACCTACAACAATCGGGTCCATTTCACCATGGGTTACACCCCCTATCTGCTGCTGTTTGGAAGAGCTGGACGAGAGATCATTTAATTGAAGTTGGAACAGCCAGAGGAGCTGATGGAGCGAAACGTCACTTCATGGGTGAAAGAATATCGGAAACAACATCAAACAATACGGTGGTTGGTGGGTCAGCAGCCACAAGTGTCACGTCCGCCATGTCTGCCATGTCTGTTTGTCTCAAGAACTCCTGGAGCGATGTGCATGCGCATGTTTTGTCTGCTGTCCTGCATGTTCGCTAGAGCTGTGTGCAGACTCACCTCATGTCTGAGCTGCAGGATCCCTGCGTTTCTGCTCTGCCTTCTGTGATCATCTCGTCATGTCTGGAGTCCTTGATCATGTGATGTTTCTTAAGATCCTGCACTGTCTGGTTCTGCAATCATCTCGTCATGTCTAGAATCCCGCATCATGTGTTCTTCCTAGGATCATGCACTGGTTGGTTCGGTGATCATCTCGTCATGTCTGAAACCCTGATCATGTGACGTTTCCTAAGATCCTGCACTGTCTGGTTCTGATATCATCTCGTCATGTCTAGAATCCCGGAAGTGCTCCCCTGGTCCTGACCTGGAGGAGGAGGTGCTATGCCCTATATCAGGCCGCCTCTTCCTATGCTCAGGGCCTGATTATTGTGTTGCTTCCCTGCAAGGCTCTGGGTCTGTGGGGTTGCTCCCTCTATTCTGTGCCCTTGCACTTTGCTCTGTAGTGCGTCTCTGCACACGCTCCGTGCTCGTATTCCGCCTCTTGTCTTGTGCCATGTCTTGTGTTGTCTCTCGTGCCATGTTTGTCTTTGCCTTGCTTTGCCTTGTAGTCCTTCTGCTGTTCTTTGTCTTAGTCTGTTTTGCTATGTCTCGCCTTAGCTATGCCTTGACTTGTAGTCCTTCCTTTGTTCTCTGCCTCGCCTGTTTTGCCATGTCTTGCTTTTGCTATGCTTTGACTTGTAGTCCTCCCTGTGTTCTCTGCCTTGCTATTCCTTGCTTTGTGTTCCTCCCTATGGTCTCAGTCTTTGCTTGCTCTGCCTCGCTCTCTCCTATGGTGCTCTGTAGTGCTCCCTGGCACACGCACCATTTCTCCTCTCCTTAGTGCTCGTTTCTTTGTCTAGTCCCAAGGTCTTCCCTTGGCCCGGCTCTGGGCTTCTGCCTACGCTCCGCTGCTAGACTCTGTCCTCTCTCTGACCAGGCTCTGTTTCTGCCTGTATTCCTTGCCTTGTTCCCTGCCTTGTCCTTGCATTGAACCCCGGCGTGGGTTCCCCTTGGCCGTCTCCTGTGCCGTGGTAAGTGCCACGTGTTTGTGTACAGCCGTGTGTACTGGCCAGTGTGGCGTGCCCCCTGCGTGGCTCCTAGCACGCAGCCCTTCCTTGTGCCCTGGCGTGGCTCCTAGCACGCACCCTGCCTTGAACCCTGGCGTGGCTCCTAGCACGCACCCTGCCTTGAACCCTGGCGTGGCTCCTAGCACGCACCCTGCCCTGAACCTGGCGTGGCTCCTAGCACGAAGGTTCCTTTGCCCCCACCTGTGCCTTAGTCGTGCCTCGTGCTGGCGTTACAGCCATGTGCATTGGCCAGTGAGGTGTGCGTCCCTGCGTAGCTCCTAGCACGCAGCCCTGCTCTGAACCCTGGCGTGTCTCTACACGCACCCTGTCTTGTACCTTGGCGTGTCTCTACACGCACTCTGTCTTGTACCTTGGCGTGTCTCTACACGCACTCTGTCTTGTACCTTGTACCTTGGCGTGTCTCTACACGCACTCTGTCTTGTACCTTGTACCTTGGCGTGTCTCTACACGCACTCTGTTTGTACCTTGTGCCTTGGCGTGTCTCTACACGCACTCTGTCTTATCCTATGCTTTGGCGTGGCTCTACACACGCACCCTGTCTCGTTTGTGAACCCTGGCGTGTCCCCTACACACGCACCTCGCTTTGAACCCTGGCGTGTCCCCTACACACGCACCTAGCCTTGAACCCTGGCGTGTCCCCTACACACGCACCTAGCCTTGGACCTTGGCGTGTTCCCTAAACACGCACCCTGTTTGGATATCTGTCGTGCCTCCTTGCCTGAACCCTGGTTTGCCTGCCGGATGCCCGGAACCTGCCGACCGTTGCCAGAGGTCCGGAACCAGATGACTGCGGCCTGATGTCCGGAGCAGACGTCCGCAGCCTGATCCCTGGACCCTGTCGGTTTGCCAGCAGTCCGGAGTCCGATGCCATCATGCCATTACCTGTGCCTAGGCGTGCCATCTGGCACGTACCATTTTATGGACCTTGGCGTGCCCACGCGCGCACCTTGCACGTTTTGCTTGCTTACTCTGTATGTGATCCTGTGTTATTCTAATGAAGATACCTTGCACCTACGTCTAGTCTCGTCTTGCTTCCTGCTCGTCCTTGTCGTCAGACACTCGTCTAGTGTCCCCTGAGCCGGCCGTCTGGTCCCAGCAGTCGTGGTGGCTCACCCCCTTGGTCTTGCCCCTGACACTCCCTGTATAGGGGGTGGATTCTCACAAGGTCAGCTCGCCCTCGGTGGGTGGGTGCCACGACCCAGAGGGTCCACTCAAAAAATGGGCTCAGCAGGAGCTGAGTCCGTCACAACAAGAGAAAGAACATACGGGCCATAAACCGATTCAAGAGATACCACTGCGGCCCTGGGACCGAGTATTAATCATAGAGAAACGCCCCAAGTGTAAACTAAGCGAGAGATGGGAAGTACAGTCTCCACAGGAATATGCTATGGCCATGCCGGTCCGAGGCCCATCCTGTACCAGTGCCGCTTGAGGGTGATGCTCCACCTCCTGAACCTGTCTTGCCTGCTGGTGAAATCAATGATGAATGGTGGATCAGCCCTGACACCGTGGGGGGCCCTCAGTCGGACAGAGATGGTACCACTGCCACCAAGAGACGGTGAGTCCAGACAAGAGCCTACAACTCCTGCAGCAAGTATTCCTCTGGAGGATAGTCAAGACATTCGGAGATCCCAGAGGTCTTCTGCAGGGGTTCCACCAGCTCTATACATAGAACAGTGTTCTCTGTCTGTTTTTTCCGCTTGTGTTTTCTCCCCTATAGGTGCTGTTCCGCATTTCAAGTGTCTATATTCCACTGCAACCTTGATGCTGTGATGGTCGAGGATGATTATCTTTAAGTAGGGAGGCATGTAAGGGGGTGGCAGTGCTATGGACAGTAGAGACAAGATGCCCCTTTAAGAGACAGCACCCCCTTGGTTAGAGCAGTGGGACATTCTGCGCTTCCCTGCTGTAAAGGCTGTTTGGTTTCATCTGCCAGACTACAGAGGGGAGGGGCTGCTTTTCTGTGTGTAGGAGAGACCTGAGATTTCTGCAGGAAGCAGACGTGCCTGCATGAGCTGTGAGGAAAAGAACATTTAGTCTGAGATTGTGACTTTGTAAACTATTCTGGGGATTAAAAGGTGGCTTTCCTGTCTTGCCGTGAGAAGCCAGGACAAGAAAGGAACCCAGAAGAGGAATCCATCGTTCCTAGGAGCATCATTGAACTTGCACACAAGGACAACACAGCTTCCAGGAAGAAGTGCGCACCATCTTGCAAAGCTTCAGGGGCCCCTGGGAATGGACTGCGATACCAACTACTGTGAGTGTTAACCCCGTGAGCGCACATGTTTAGGGCTTAAGATAGGCTGCAATAGACAGAGCACGGTAGCCGAGTGGCCGAAGTAGCAGCAGCCAGATAGATTATAGTTAGAGTAGCAGCATACTGTACTTTATTGCATGGTTTGCCTTTTGCAAAATACACTGATCTCTAATAGTTGGTGCTCCGTGTCATTTGCACGGCCCAGCTAGAGAATATCACTTTTGTAAATTGCTTTAGGTCATTGCATACCTCTGTTTACACTTTCCTAACACTGCATTCCTTACCTGTAAATAAATTAACCCTTTGTTGTTTGCACCTCATCTTGCGTACCGTAGTCTCCCTGCATTGTGGTGGTCCCCCGGCCATCACTTCATAGCGCTGTAGCCATAGAAAATTCCCTATTCAAGATACTGCAGAATGTTCCAAGGATCAACCTCAAGGAAGCCCACAAGATTCTGGACTTAAGTGATCTGCTTATGGAGCTGGAACTTGCAAAAAGAGACCCTCGTCTCTCTGGATTGTGTAACCTGGACATTGCCCTTGGGGTGAACCCAATCGTCTCAAAGCTGCCACATAGTCTGCAAGAGAAGTGAGCAGTGTGCGTCTCCAGGTACAAAAGGACACATGATGTTACCTTTCCTCCATTCACTAAGTTCTGCAAGTTCATCCACGAACAGGCCCAAATGAGGAACGACCCTAGCCTAGACTTCCTAGAGCCTAACACCACAGCTCCAGCGAAATCGGCCGATTAACATGAAAATTCGAAGGCCGACTGAAACACGAAACCCAATGCAACTCAATGGGGAAGCAAAGTCGGCAGGGAGTGGAGGACATTAAACACACCTACAGTGCCCATTTGAATGGCAAAACATCAATTTTTATTACTAAAGCTTGTCAACCTTAATTTACTTCATAATAATAGTTACGCACTGAAAACTGAGGGTTATTTGGCTAAAGTTGTGGAGGGGTAGGGCTGGCTCCAGGTTTTCATGTGCCCTGGGCCAAAGAGCGCCCCTTTAACACATACCACAACTCATGATGCTCCGATACGGTAGAGAAGTAGCGGTATAGTACAATGAAAAATACTTCACTTTTTACATCTCATGACTGATATCGATTTTAAATTCTCCAATAGCTCCAAAAACAGACAGTATATTACTCCATACAGTATTATGGGCACCGCATAGTGCGCTATACAGAGTAATGAGGCCCATATATTTCTCCATACAGAATTATTGGTCCCATATAATGTTTGAAACAGTATATGATGAGCTCCACATAATGATACAGTATATGTTGGTCCCCATGGATGAAGCTCCACTGTCTTATGGGCCCAAATAATGCTCCATATATAATGGGCCCCATTTCTAAGGCTCCAGTGTATAATGGGCCCTGTAAATGCTGCTCCAGTGTCTGATGTCCACCTTTGGAATGCTCCAGTGTATGGTGGGCCCCATATATCATTCTCCAGAGTATAGTGCTCCCCAAAAATTGCTGTCCCAACATTGAAAACAATTAAATAAGTCTCCTCACGAGGGAATCCCTGTACTAGTCTGGACTCCTCGTCATCCCCATCTTCCATCTCACTGCACTTGGCTGTTTAGGCAGAGGGCGTACAGACGTGATGTCATTGCGCTCTCTGATCAGAATATCACTGTCAGGACAGGCGGAAGACTTCGTGGTGGTGGATCAGGGAGAGGTAAGTATTTCAACTTTGCAAGTGCTGCGATCCGGAGCAAGCAGGGGGGGCCAACTCGTTGGCGACGGCACTGGCACAGGGCCCCTCATAGTACAGTGGTGTGTGGTGGTGTGTCTGACAGCAGGTGGGCCCTCCCACCGGCAGAGACACTTTTGCGTACTATGAGGGGCCCTGTGCCAGGGCCATCGCCCATGAGTATGCCCCCCACCTGCTCAAGGAACCTGCACTTTCATCTGCACCTTCCTCTTGTAAGGTGGTGTAGTATGCGGGAAGGGGAACCTGAGTTTCCTCAGGGTCACATTCTGGCTGTGTAGAGTGGAGGGGAATGTAGTGGTCTGGGTCAATGTACCAGCAGAATCATCTAGCAGTGGCTGGGCATCAGTGCACTTGTGGCATCCCCAGGAGTACGGTCGCCACAGTGGCATTACCTTCCTCCTAGGGAGTGTGATGTCATGCTTGGGAGCAACAAAGGATCTCTCTAGCAGTTCAACCAACACACAACACATTTCCCACACCAGGCCAGCAGGGAGACCTCTGAACCTGACTTCTGAGGAGCTGCTCTCAGTGGTCGGGAGAAAGTAAGTTAGGGCACTCTGTGCAGGGAAGGGGAAGTGTGTGGACGTGAGAAGGGGAGCTGGAGGATGAGCAGTGTTAAGGCTCACTCCTAGCTGGAGCGCATGGCCCGGATTCCGGTCTTCGAGTTTGTAGGGACACTGACGTTCCTGCAGCCGAAACCGGAGGAAGTAGCAGTTGTAAATGCTCTGTACCCAACTAAGGCTCGGAGGCCCCAGCATCGACGTGTGGGAGCCAGAAGGAAAAAGCTACGGCTGCCTGCCATACGAGAAAGTTCCAAAAGAGAGTCAACAGGGGGAACTTCATTGAACTCAGCACTGCGAATAACGGAGGCAACACTACCTATCTGCAAAGAGAGAATTCCAAATTGGCTTCCAGGCTGACCAACTCCTTCTCCATCTGTACTCTGGGTCCTGGACGGCACTTACCAAGTACAGGTAAAGGAACTGCAGGACTGTGTCTGTCATCTTTCTCCTGCGCCTGACGCACAGCTCTGCTGCATCCTGCACTGCACACCATCTACCAACTCTTTCATCTGCCCTGCGACTACGGCCCTACCTGTGCAGGGCTTCTACATCTTAGCTGCACCACAACATCTGTCCCAGAGAAGCGACACTGCAGCGCTGGTCAATCTAATCAGAAACCACAGGTGGCGTCATGTATCATTCACCTATAAACATAATTCACCCCTTTGCATGGACGCCCAGGGCCACAGAACAGGACACCACCACCGTGACACATCCCTGTGAGACACCGGCCCGGTACCAATTAACCCCACTGCCCTGGCTGGCCACCCACACTCCATGTCTGATTCATCTTGGACTTGGGAATTCACGATTTGACTTGATAACCCAGGCATGGTATGATAGAAAGAGCTACATGGACTAATGTGAAGTGTGGCCTGCTGCATCATTCACTTTTGGTGGGGGTGAAGGACACAAGGAAAGGGGTTCTTCCTGACCAAGAGCCAGCACTTGACGACTCAGTGCTTGCATTTTTGAAACTTCAGAAGAGGAGGGCATATTTGCTGGAGTCTGTTTCGGCAATGTAAGCCCAAACCAGTTCCTCATGCTCCGCCTTTAAAAGCGGTTAACCTACTCCCAGAAAAGGTAGCCTTCCAGGCGTTCCGGAGCCATACCATGACGCAGGCTCAACACCTCCTGCCTTAGCTGCTATTGTGCTTTTGCCACTACCAGCAGATGCACCACCACCATCAGCACCAGCTGGCCCCCCCACGCCCACGTCCGCGGCCTCTTCCACCAAACTTCAAAATTTTGCAGAAAATAGACCCAAAATAACATCAGATATATGGCACTGTATCAGAAGCGTACAGCTCTATTCAGTCAAAGGATAATTGTCAATTTCCCTATATATTCCATCAGTCACACAGAGACGCTCACAGGCTCAGTATGGATTAGACAAGAATATAAAAATTAGACAAAGTGTACAGCATCATCAGATAGCAGGTATATATAGTATAGTTTAAACATTCTAAATCTCAGTAGATATTTTAGGAGGCACACACAGACACTCTCAGTCTCAGTATTGGATTACAACACAATCTAAAAAGCCATAAAACGGTAATGGATCTCAAGAGTACAGCTGTACACAGTGTAGGTGTCATTGTTGTCAATTTCAGTATTTATTTCCACAGTCAGAAAATAACTCTCACTTGGTCAGTTTGGATTAGACCAGAATATAACAAGCAGTAAATGGGTAATGTATCCCAAGTGTAGCGCTGTATACAGTGTTGGGGTAATTTTTAAATGTACATCTAAATTGCAGGAGTAACCCATAGACACTCACACGCTCAGGATGGATCACACCACAATACAACAAGAAGATCGACAAGAAATAATCACACATGTGGGACAATGTCCCAGGTGTCAATGATGCACTTAGAGTGTTGGTTGGAGGAGGACTTCTTGGCAGAAAGGGTACAGTATCACCAGATACCAGGTATATTTAGCATAGTTTACACATTAACAATATACTTTGATATATTAGGAGTAGTGTTGAGCGACCCCGCTAGTGTTTTGGTTCGTCGCACAGGAGGCAATTTTGTTGAATGTTCGTCGAACCCCATTCAAAACAATGGCAGGCAAACACAAACACATACAAACACATAGAAAACAATTACAAAACACCTTTAAAGGTGTCCCAAAGCAGACAAAATGCTCAGAAGACAAAAAATAACATATGGAAAAGGGCAACTACATTTAGAAAAGAGGTGGAGGAGTAAAAGGAGGGGGTGGAGGAGACACAGATATAGGCTTGTCATGCCCTTATGAAGTCAAGAAAGGCTGGAATAAAAATGTAAAATACAAACCCAAAAAAGAAAAATTCTGAAATCGAACACGATCATATACCGTCGGACTGCCCACCAATAAATTATGGCAACTGCAGATGGGGCGGCGTTATTCCCTTGAACCTCCAAACTGCGTCCATGAAGGCAAAGTGTTTGGTTTCCGGGGGCTGTATGATTGCAAAGCTGAACCTTAAAGGAATGTCCAAAAGGGCACCACCAGGAGTGGAGCCTGCGGCTTAATTGGACTCCACCCAGGAAACCACAACCACACAAGCTAAAGAAAAGATGGACAGATTGCAAGCTTTGTCGTTTCTGTGTGTAGTGTGGTATGTCCGTTTGTAGTTGTGCTAGCGATTTCCCAGTTTTATTCCGTTAACGACCGAGACTCCGGCATGCCCCCGTGGTACGCGTCATGCTTACTAGAGGGAAACGTAAGGCTCTGGCACGCGAGATCGAGCAATAACAGGTCTATCATGCCCTTACATGTCTGGGGCTGCATGCGCGCTACACTGAAAAGACCAGCTTTTGTCGCTTACAGGTGCAGATAACCCGCTGAACACCATTAGTGATGGGGATCTGGGATTCCAGTTATTCCACGCGAACGATGATTTCCCAAGTAAGTGCAGGTCAACCGCAATTACGGACCTAGGCCTAACCGGCATTCCTGACAAAATGAAAAAATTACGTGTCAAACCACATGTGCTGTAGCTTGCTTAACAGCTCGGCAGCCGTTCTCAGGCCCAGTATGGATTCGACAACATTGTAGAAAGTTGATAAAGGATACAGTTTCACCGGATAACACGTATATATGTAGCATAGTTTACACATTAAAAACCTATGTCTATAGATCAGGAGGCAGGCTCAGACGGTCTCAGGTCCAGTATGGATTAGATGTGATTGGACAAAGGTGGGAAAGGGTAATGTATCACCAGATTACAGGTATATATAGCATAGTTTATACATTAAAAACCTATGTCTATAGATCAGGAAGCAGGCTCAGACGGTCTCAGGCCCAGTATGGACAATGATTGGACAATGGTGAGAAACGGTAACATATCACTGGATTACAGGTATGTATAGCATAGTTTACACATTAAAAACCTATGTCTATAGATCAGGAGGAAGGCTCAGACGGTCTCAGGCCCAGTATGGATTAGACGTGATTGGACAAAGGTGAGAAAGGGTAACGTATCACCAGATTACAGGTATATATAGCATAGTTTATACATTAAAAACCTATGTCTATAGATCAGGAAGCAGGCTCAGACGGTCTCAGGCCCAGTATGGACAATGATTGGACAATGGTGAGAAACGGTAACATATCACTGGATTACAGGTATGTATAGCATAGTTTACACATTAAAAACCTATGTCTATAGATCAGGAGGCAGGCTCAGACGGTCTCAGGCCCAGTATGGATTAGACGTGATTGGACAATGGTAAGAAAGGGTACATTATCACTGGATAGCAGGTATATATAGCATAGTTTAAATATTTACAATCTCCATGTTCTTAGTATGGATTAGACAACAATCTAAAAAGTAGAAAAAAAGGAAATGTTTTTGAAGAGTACACCAGTATACACTTTTGGTGGTATTTTTAAATCTTCATATATATTTCTGTCTCAGTAAGATAGTCCAGCCTCTCCGACATAGGAAATGAGATGCATACAATTACTGACATAAAGTCTAGTGATTGCAGAAATCTAGGAATTAACAATCACGGGAAAAACTGCCATCACAAATCTCAGAGGTGATGCTGACCCTCAATTAATTTGTGTGTGGAGACAGCGAAAACCTAACTTTGTGAAGAAAGTATTGCTGTATCGCAGTACCGTTGATCCCATCAGCGTTACTCATCTCCTTCAAATTTTAATCACAGGGAGAGATGTAAACATGTTGCTCACTGCCTATCATGATCTGTCACGTAACTTTGGAGTGCAAAAGACAAAAGCCACAAGCCGTAGGCGATTCTATGGGATTGGCATGAGAGGGCACATTTAAAAATGTGCGCCGGAATGTCAAGCGTCTGTGTGTAGGAAAACTGTGAAAACTGATGATAAACCAGCACTGCATGTCATTGTGAGTCGAGGTCCATAAGAAATGGAAGCCATTGATCATCTGAAGCTAGAGCCCGGCCAGCGGGACAGGGCATAGCTACGTCTTAACCATCATCTATCAGTTCAACAAATTTGTAGTGGCAGTCCCAGTGAAGGATTTGACAGCCCAGACTACACAGCGGAGGAGCAGGGAGAGGTAAACATTGCAAATGCTGTGGCCCTGCCCAAGCAAGGGGGGCACACTCGTGGGTGTCGGTACTGGCACTGGGCCCCTCATAGTACGGCGGTGTGTCTGACGGCAGGTGTGCACCCCCACCATCAGATACACTTGATTGCACTATGAGGGACCCTGTGCCACTGCTCGCGCCCAAGAGTGGGACCACCCACCTGTCCAGGGCAACGGCACTCGCACGGTTGGGTGCGCTAGGTGGTGACCCTGGCCATGGGGGGAGGCAGCACAGTTAGGGAGGTTTACAAAATGGCATATGTTCATGTTGGACATTCAGCTGCTGCAAAAGGCGAAATTGGGCAAGTGCGAGGAAGAGGAGGACTAAAGCAAGTCATTTTTCTGGCAATCTATGTGTCATCAGGGGAAGGTGGGACAAAATCCTTGGAAACCCATGCATGGTTCATTTTAATGAAGGTTAGATCATCCACATTTTGGGTCAACAGACGGGTCCTTTTTTCTGTCAGGATTGATCCAGCTGCACTGAAGACTCTTTCTGATAGCACACTTGCAGCTGGGCAGGCGAGCTCCTGTAAGGCATATTGTGCCAATTCAGGCCAGGTGTCCAGTTTAGCGGTCCAACAGTCAAATGGGAATGACCTGTGAGGGAGAACATCGATATGGGATGAGAAGTAGTTTGTAACCATAGCTGACAACCGCTGTCTCCTGTCACTTTCAATCGATGCAGTATTACCAGTCGTGTGAGTGGGACTTGAAAAATCAGTCCACAAGATGGTCATGAAACCCCTGTCTCCAACGCCACTTCTGACGTGTGTGCACCACGAACACCTCTTCCAAGCTGCCCCCGGCCCCAACGGCTCGTGTGAGAACCATTACCGCTGCTGTGTGCTGGGAATGCCTCAACCAACCGGTTTACCAGAGGTGCTTGTTTGTTAGCCAATATTAGGTCAAGGTTCTCCTGTGGCATGATGTTTTGGAATTTGCCTTTATAGCGTGGATCCAGGATGCTGGCCAACCAGTAGACGTCATCGTTCATCATTTTGGCAATGCGGGGGTCGCTTTTTAGGATCTGCAAGGCATAATCTGACATGTGGGCGAATGTTCCCGGTGTCAATGATGCACTGCGAGTGCTGGGTGGAGGAGCACTTTCTGGCAAATCCACATCCCTCCAGTCACGCACAAACCCTGTACCAGACCTTGCCACGCCAACATTTTCTCTTGCCCCACGAGAAGCATCCTCCCCTAAATAATCATCCCCATCATCATCCTCCTCCTCTTCTTCCTCCACCTCATCCAGGAGAGGTCCCGGAACAGACAATGGCTGACTGTCATCAAGGCTTCCCTCCTCCTCTTCCTCCTCATCTACCTCGGCTGTAGACGCCTGCTCCTTAATGTGCGCCAAAGTTTGCATGAGCAGACACATAAGTGGGATGCTCATGCTTATGATGGCATCGTCTGCGCTTACCAGTCGTGTGCATTCCTCAAAACACTGAAGGACTTTACAGAGGTCTTTCAGCTTCGACCACTGCACACCTGTCAACTCCATGTCTGCCCTCAAAGTGCCTGCCCGTGTATCCTCCCACAAATGCATTACGACCTGCCTCTGTTCGCACAGCCGCTCAACCATGTGCAAGGTGGAGATCCACCTTGTTGCAACGTCGATAATTAGGCAGTGCTTGGGAAGGTGGAGCAATCGCTGCAGCTTCTGCATATGAGTGTACCGGCGACCAGCGGGTGTGCGAGCCAGTCTTCGAACCTTATGGAGCAAGCCTGTTAACTCCGGATAATTATTGAGGGAGCACTGCACCACCTGGTTCAAGGTGTGAGCCAAGCAAGGTATGTGTCTGAGTTTTGAAAGGGATATGGCTGCCACAAAATTCCACCCGTTATCACTAACTACCTTGCCTGCCTCAATATGTAGACTGCCCAGCCATGACTGTCGCCCAAACACATCATCTGCAACACAGCCTGCGGACGCTTTCCACTAGCTGGTCGATTGGGGGACACCTCGTGTGCAACACTGGCAGCTGCAGATGGAGTGCTCGTGCGACTGCGCTCTGTGGACGAGCTTTCGCTTCTGGAGGAGGAGGAGGAGGGTCGAACGCCTACAGCCAACTGTTTCCTATACCGTGGGCTAGGCAGCACTGTCCCACCACCGCTGTCCCCTGAGGACCCTGCATCCACCACATTAACCCAGTGCGCAGTGATGGACATGCAACGGCCCTGGCCATGCCTACTGGACCATGCATCAGTTGTGAGGTGCACCTTTCCACTCACTGATTGCTTGAGTGAATGGACAATGCAGTCTTTCACATGAAGGTGGAGGGCTGGGATGGCTTTGCGAGAAAAAAAGTGGCGACTGGGTAGGTCATAGCGTGGTACTGCGTAGGCCATGAGTTCACGGAAAGCTGCGCTTTCAACCAAGCGGTAGGGCATCATCTCTAACGAGATTAGTTTGGCAATGTGGGCGTTCAAACCCAGTGTACGCGGATGAGAGGATGAGTACTTTCTTGTCCTTCTCATAGTCTCTGGTAAGGTGAGCTGGACTTGAGAGCTGCATATGGTGGAACTAGTGGTGGATATGGCGGACTGAGAGAGGGTTGATGATGGTGATGGAGTTGGTGTTCTTTCTGATGGCCTAGATTCAGTCTTTCGTTGATATAACATTGTGATTCCCTGACTGCTTTGGCCTTGCGACGACACCTCAACATTTGCTGCTGGTGGTGTGCTAACCAGTGGGCTTTCAGTGGGGGAAACAATGTAGCGTTGCTGACTACCTTCTTTGGGAGCAGTTGCACATGTGGTACGTGAGGTTTGGTAGTCCGTCCATGCTTGCAAGTTTATGGTGGTTAAATGTCTAAGCATGCAGCTGGTAATCAAATTTCTCAGATTTTTCCCTCGGCTAAAGGTCTTTTCGCACTTCTTACAGATAACCTTTGCCTGATCATTAGGATTTTGTTAAAAAAATATGGAAGACATTTTGAGGCCTTGCACGCTGTACTATTTTGACCATCTGGCCAAGCTGTCCTGAAACTCTTTTGGTTTTTGTAACCCGTTTTTGGACTGCTCCGGGCCTGCCAGATAACAGCTGTTGCGATGTCGATGCCTGCTGCGGATGCTCCTCCTACTCTTGTGAGCTATTGGCAGCGGCACCCTCTTCCCCCAATGGATGCCAATCTGAGTCAACAACTGGGTCATCCATCACCTCCTCTTCAATGTCATGTGCACCTTCCTCTGTGTCACCGTGTACGGTGGTATAGTATGCGGGAAGGGGCACCTGAGTTTCATCAGGGTCAGATTCTGTCTCAGTACACTGTGAGGACAATGTAGTGCTCTGAGTGAATGTACCAGCAGTTAAATCTAGCAGTGGCTGTGCATCAGTGCACTCCATGTCAGATTCATCTTGGACTGGGGAATTCATGATTTGACTTGATAACCCAGGCATGGTATGCGAAAAGAGCTCCATGGAGTAATCTGTAGTGTAGCCTGCCGCATCCTTCACTTTTGGTAGGAGTGAAGGACACAAGGAAAGGTGTTGTTCCCGACCAGGAGCCTCCAATGACGATGCAGTGCTTTGATTTTTTGAAACTTCAGAAGAGGAGGCGATAGAGCTGGAGGCTGTGTCAGCAATGTAAGCCAAAACTTGTTCCTGAAGCTCTGGCTTTAAAAGCGGTTTACCTACTCCCAGAAAAGGGAGCCTACGAGGCTTTGTGGAGCCAGACAATGACGCCGGCTCACCACCTCCCGCTTTAGGTGCTATTGTGTTTTTGCCACAACCAGCAGAAGCACCAACACCACCATCAGGACCAGCTGGCAACCCCCGCCCACTTCCACGGCCTCTTCCAACATACTTCTTCATTTTTTTGAAAAAGGTACCCAAAATAACAACAGCTATATGGTACTGTAAAACAAGGTAAAGGGTCTATAGAGTATTGGTGAGAATTTGAATCTCACTGTAGATTGGAGGACGCTGAACTATTGTCTCAGGCCCAGTATAGATTACACGGCAATGTGACAGGCAGAAATTGGCTGGTGTATGAGAAGGCAAAAGCTGTATAGAGTATTGGTGAGAATTTTAATCTCACTGTAGATTGGAGGACGCTGAACTATTGTCTCAGGCCCAGTATAGATTACACCGCAATGTGACAGGCAGAAATTGGCTGGTGTATGAGAAGGCAAAAGCTGTATAGAGTATTGGTGAGAATTTGAGTCTCAATGTAGATTGGAGGACGCTGAACTATTGTCTCAGGCCCAGTATAGATTACACCGCAATGTGACAGGCAGAAATTGTCTGGTGTATGAGAAGGCAGAAGCTGTATAGAGTATTGGTGAGAATTTGAATCTCAATGTAGATTGGAGGACGCTGTACTATTGTCTCAGGCCCAGTATAGATTACAACGCTATGTGACAGGCAGAAATTGGCTGTTGTATGAGAAGGCAGAAGCTGTATAGATTATTGGTGAGAATTTTAATCTCACTGTAGATTGGAGGACGCTGAACTATTGTCTCAGGCCCAGTATAGATTACACCGCAATGTGACAGGCAGAAATTGGCTGGTGTATGAGAAGGCAAAAGCTGTATAGAGTATTGGTAAGAATTTGAATCTCAATGTAGATTGAAGGACGCTGAACTATTGTCTCTGGCCCAGGACAGATTACACCGCAATGTGACAGGCAGAAATTGCCTAGTGTATGACTAACTACAAGATGTATATAGAATTGGGCAGAATTGGAATCTCCCTAGAGTGTAGGTCTGTAAGAACGGACAAACTCCTTGGCTTTTTCTTACAGAGTCAGACACAGATAGCTTCATTTTGGCCGCTGAACTATTGTCTCTGGCCCAGGACAGATTACACCGTAATGTGACAGGCAGAAATTGCCTAGTGTATGACTAAATACAAGGTGTATACAGAATTGGGCAGAATTGGAATCTCCCTAGAGTGTAGGTCTGTAAGAACGGACAAACTCCTCGGCTTTTTCTTACAGAATCACACACAGATAGCTTCAATTTGGCCATGATAACAGCCGGTACACGGTACTGTGTGAGGAGCGTATACCGCTGTACGGTGTGTGAAAAAATGAATGCTCAGTAACTCACCAGGACAAAACAATAACATTTGGATTGCTTTGAAAAAAGCAGTTTGCTCAGCACGCCCTTTTAAACCCCCTGTGACGCCACACAAAGCAAGCCAATCACTTGCATGCCCTTCACAAACATGGTGGTAACCGCTGCCTATGTCATCACGTTGCCCACAGTGTCCATTCTTCCTGATTGGCTGAAAAAAAGGGTGCAAAAGCATCTTTTGAAACACGACTTTGGCGCGATGGTCGCCGACCTCGTGGCTGACCTCACGCTAAGGTCGGGTTTCGTTTCATGAAACCCGACTTTGGCGAAAGTCGGCGACTTTTGAATTTTTTTGACCCGTTTTACTCAACTCTACTAATGAGTAAGGGGAGGCGGATATAAAAGGACACCAGGTGGTGTGTTAGTCACTCAGCTTGGGGAACACAGAGAGCCTGTCTGTGTGAGAGACACTTGTGAGTGAAAGCAGTGCTCACGGTACCTGTGTTTGGGCTTGGCGGGAGAAGCCCTCCAGTTGGTAGTTAGTTTGGACCCTGTTTAGTTAGTGCCGTACAGGCAAGGATTTGTTTTATGTTTTATTCCCTGTATGTTTTGGCTTTCACCTTAAATAAACCTGACCCAGTGTTAGTTATGTCCGGATCCCGGCTGTGCACATGAGTTTCATGCTAAACCCATGTGGCCTTTGACCCCAGCAAAGGCGATCCCGGACTGTTTTGTCACAGTATGGTGGAGAATGCGGGCAACACGTTGAAAGCATGAACATGGAGGACGTGGTGAAAGTGCAGGTACACTCCACTGCAGTCCAGCAAGAATCTAATTGGGTGATGATGGCCCAGCTGAAGGAGTTGGTGGACCTGACAGTTACAGATCGTTCGCTTCTCCAGCAGGTGGCGCAGCGCCTGGCGACCTTACCTGAGGTTAACCCGGAAGCCGATTCGAGAGTGATTCACGTGAGTTGGTACTGGCAGAAGAAGATGACCGAAGATGACGTCGAGGCATACCTGACCACGTTTGAACGGACGGCGGTGCGAGAAAAATGTCCGAAGGCCCGCTGGGCTGGCCAGATTGCCCTGTTTCTTTCCGGTGAGGATCAAAAGGCTTATTATGACTTAGAACCTGAAGCCGCGCAGGACTTTGACAAACTGAAAGCCGAGATCTTGGCCTGGCTGGGAGTGATGATCGCTGTCGGTGCACAAAGAGTGCATCAATGGACTTATCAGCCGGATAAACCACCGCGGTCACAGATGTTAGACCTGATCCACCTGACGAAGATGTGGCTACAACCCGAGGTGCTGACGGCGCCAGAGATGATCCAGAGAGTCGTCCTGGACAAGAAACTGAGAGCTCTACCGCCAGCTGTTATGAATGGGTCACCGAGGAGGAAAAAAGCAACACACGCTAAGTCTCAGAAAACCAGAGAGGTTGGTAACTATGCAGACTGCAGAGCCCTGATCTTATCACACAACTAGAAGCAGTCATGCCTACGGAGGTCCTGGACGCCTCGTCACAACCGGAGAGCTAAATAAGCCTAAAGAAAGAAAAGAGGAAAACTAACTCCCCAGAGCAGACCCCAAAGGAAAGATAGCCCCCCAAAGGTATTGACGGTGAAGCAAGATGAAAACACAAATGCAGAAAAATAGGCTGAGCAAACGATGGGGGAAAACTAACTTGAAAGGACAGGAAAGGAAAGATACTGTCTGCAATCTGCCAAAAAACCCTACCAAAAATAATGTCCAACGCTTCTGATAACAAAATTCCCTGAAGTCACTAGACTTCTCCCACGATATCAGCACTCTGGAATATTCTGAGACAGAGCAAAAAGAGGCCAATCTAATAAAGGACAAAAAAGGCAAATTGGCAAATACAGATAAATAAGAGTGGAAATTCAGCACAGCCCAGCCGGGCTGGCTGACCACACAAAAACTGAGTTGACCAACAAGAGCAAGTGTGAACATTACCAAAAAACAGACTTGACTTGAGAAGACTGGAGCAGAGTTGAAGTCCAAAACCTGAGAAACAGACTGAATCACAAGCAACAGGATAGGGCGTTGGCTGACTTATATCCAGTCTGATACTCCAGAGATCCAATCACTATCCTCCTCGTCAGGTGGCAGACCATTACCAATTAAACTAACCTCACTACCTCCTGTCACTACCAGAGGGAGAACGGAAGGAGAACTCCCAGCTGGTGGAGTAGAAAATGAGCTCATAACAGCCAGCCATGAGGAAGTGGGTAAGCCATGGAAATCCTGCGATGGCAGATCAATTGGTGGATATAGTTGAGCGTTGCTCCGTGGCGGAAGGACTCTGAGACGATGCTACCCCACCTCAGTCTTCATCATCTCCACATGTAACCGGTAAGACTGTTCCCGGGAGTAGGGGAGAAGGAAAAATCCCTAAGACAGTGGGGGAGGAAAACAGGACTGCCCGCACGGTGAGGTCAAGAGTAACGAACGTTGGTCTAGGCAAGGGGCCCGTTAGGTGTGTCCGCTGACAAGCGATGGGCCACATTGCTGCGAACTGTCCTGTCACTACTGAACCCATGCAGTGCAACGTCACAGACTCTCAAAAGCGCATGTCTATGGTTGACCAGGTAGTGAGTGTGAATGTCGGTCAAAGTAAGGTGGAAAAACACCTGTGTGATGTAACGGTGGATGGAAAAAGGGTGGTAGAGCTGCCAAAGGTACAAAATGTGCCTGCTTACTAAACCTGTCCACCACAACCCAGATGACGGTATTACCCTTGGAAGGGGGAAGGTTGGTGATGAAATCCATGGACAAATGCGTCCATGGTCTCTCAGGAATTGGCAGTGGTATCAATTCCCCGGCCGGCTGGTTATGGGGGGTTTTTGCATGGGCACAAACATCACAAGCAGACACATATTCCCCAACATCAGAGGCTAAAGCAGACCACCAGAATACTCTAGCAATGGCCTTCCGGGTAGCCGAGATCCCTGGATGTCCACCCAGAACTGAGTCATGGAACTCCCGGAGGACCTTAGGGCGAAGCTGAGCTGGCACAAAAAGTTTGTCCACCGGCTTAGCCGGCGGTGCAAGAGACTGGGCTTCCCGAATCTCTCGTTCCAACATATTCAAAATACCTGCCACCACCACCCCAGGCTGAATAATGGAGGATGGAGGTTCCGGGGGGGACACCCGATCTAGACTGCGTGACAAGGCATCTGCTCTGACATTTTTAGATCCTGGCAGAAAACTAATCGAGACGTTGAATCAGGAAAAAAAAAGTGACCATCTAGCCTGTCTAGGAGTCAACCTCTTAGCTGACTCAATATAAGCTAGGTTTTTGTGGTCCGTAATTACGGTTATAGGATGGACAGCCCCCTCCAAAAAATGCCTTCATTCTTCAAAGGCCAAGTTAACGGCCTGAAGTTCTCGATTTCCCACATCATAGTTTCTCTCCGCAGGAGAGAATTTCTTTGAGAAAAAGGCGCAAGGTTTTAAATTGGCCAAAGTGGCGGGTCCTTGGGACAATACCGCCCCCACCCCCACCTCTGAGGCATCTACCTCAACAATAAATGGTTCAGACGGGTCCAGTTGAACAAGAACCGGGGCCGACATGAAACATGTTTTTAAAAACTGAAATGCCGCTACCGCTGCGGTTGACCAATTCTTGATATCGGCCCCCTTTTGAGTCATGTCTGTGAGGGGTTTAACCACCTGTGAGAAACCCTTTATAAATTTGCGATAGTAATTGGTGAATCCTAGGAAACGCTGCAGAGCCTTCAAATCACAAGGTTGAACCCACTCGACAATGGCCTGCACCTTATTAGGATCCATGCGATACCCTTCAGCAGACACGATGAACCCCAGAAACGACAGTTCCTGAACAAAAAACAAACATTTTTCCAGTTTAGCAAAGAGACAGTTCTCCCGGAGCCTTTGGAGAACTGCCCGAACATGACCAATGTGAGTCTGTTTATCAGGAGAATAGATCAATATGTCATCCAAATATACCACCAAAAAACGTCCAATGAAATCAGAGAACACGTGATTTATGAAGTTTTGGAAAACCGCTGGAGCATTGGTCAAGCCGATAGGCATGACCAGATTTTCAAACAACCCTTCAGTAGTGAGAAAAGCGGTTTTCCATTCATCTCTGTCTCGGACTCGGATAAGGTTATTCGCTCCCCGTAGATCTAATTTTGAAAACCACTTAGCTCCGGACAATTGGTTGTGTAAATCAGGAATAAGTGAAAGGGGATACGTATTCCTCACAGTTATCTTATTTAACTCACGAAAATCGAGGCATGAGCGTAAACCACCATCTTTTTTCTTTACAAAAAAGAACCCCGCCGCCACAGGAGAAACAGAAGGACGAATGTGTCCCTTACGGAGGCTCTCGGAAATATACTCCTTCATCGCAGCCCGTTCTGGACCCGAAAGGTTATACAAGCGGGCCTTGGGCAATTTAGCACCTGGAACCAGGTCAATGGCACAATCAAATGGGCAGTGTGGTGGTAAAACCTCAGCCCCTTTTTCAGAGAAAACATCCGTATAGTCTATCAGGCACTCCGGAATACCTTCCAGACCCACGGACGACACAGACACAGTATCAAGACATTTCTCAGAACAATAGGGACCCCATTTAACAATGTCCCAACATTCCCAATTAATTACAGGATTATGCAATTGTAACCAGGGGAACCCCAACACCAGTCCCGCTGGCAGGTTGTCCATCACAAAACATGAAATACGTTCCTGGTGCAAGGAACTCACTTTAAGGAGAAACTCTTCAGTACGAAACATAATGTCATTTTCTACCAGTGGTGTTTTGTCAATGGCCACAATGTGAATAGGAGTCTCCAACCTAACTGTCCCTAACTTACACCTGGATACCAAATCAGAGTCAATAAAGTTCAATGCTGATCCGCAATCCACGAAGGCAGAAGTGGATGTGGAGACACTCCCACAACAAAGTTCCACCTGCAACAACATTTTAGAGAAGGCAGAAAAAGGTACCTGATAGCCTGGGTGACTTCCACGACAATCACCCAGGCTCAGTCGCTGGGTTAGTGGACGAGACGGGCACACCTTTCTCCAATTTCCAGAATCGCCACAGTGAAAACAGTCTTTTCCCACGCGCCGTGGTCTCCTTTCATTTTCCTTGAGGTCGATGGTTCCCATCTCTGCAATCTCCAAAATAGGACTGGGTCCCCTTCCTTGGGAGAATAACGGTCTTTCACTTTGCATCACTCCCCTCGCCCGTAGCCGGCGATCCATTCAGACGGCCTGTGTCATAGGGAATCAGGCGGAGGGTGGAGAGCCAAGGCATCTTTCAGATATTCAGACAGGCCTCTACGGAACAAACCCCGGAGGGTGGCATCATTCCAACAGACCTCAGCAGCCCAGCGTCTGAATTCTGTACAAAACCACTCGGCTGAGTGCTTTCCCTGGCACACACTCATCACCATGTCCTCAGCCATACGCATATGATCAGGCTCATCATAAATATGCCCCAGGGCCTTAAAAAATGCATCTACCGTCATACGCTCAGGGCCGTGGTCAGAAGGGAGAAAGCCTAAGCTTGGGGGGCTCCCCTTAACAGAGACATAATGACCCCCACTCTCTGACTTTCATCCACAGAAGAGTGTGGTCTTACGGAAAAAAAAAGCTTACAGCCCTCCTTGAAAACTCTGAACTTTTTTTTATTTCCAGAAAAGGCATCTGGTAACTTCACTGGAGACTCAGGAGAAACTAATGTAATATTCCGAGCCCCCGATGAAAAAGCCCCCTGCACAGTGTCAGCGATCAGCTGCTGAGACTGAGCCAGGACTCGTTGTTCTCCAAGGAGTTTCTGAGACATCTGGGTTAGGTGTTTAACCTGCTCAGAAAGAGTGTGCATAGGATCCATCACACACAGGTGAATGGAAGCAGAGGAAAAAAAATGGCATCGGTCAGTTATAATATCAGGATCCTGACAGTGCTGGCGTACAGCCTCCGCTGAACAGGGACTCACCCGCACTGTAGGGACCCCTGGGGACTAGAATAGCCAGAAAGTATAGGTGCACAGGACCTTAGTGATGAAGTTTAGCAAGCCGGCACGGGACCTACGGTCATGTGACTGCAAGGGGGCGGGGCTTAGCGTCCTGCTTTCAGAGAAGACAGAAAACTCAGAGTCAGGCAAACTGGAGGTCGTTCACAGTACGGACAGCGAGGTACAGGAGGGGTAAACAGACAGGAGGTCAGACAAAGCCAAAGGTCATACACAAGAGGGCGACGCGGTACCAAGGGGACGAGCAGAGAGAAGTCGGGTCACAAGCAGACAGTCATACACGAGAGGTAGCGCAGTACAAGAGGGGCAGGCAGAACTCATAACAGGGACAGAACCAAATCAAATCAAACAAGCAAGCAAGATATCAGGCACAAGGCACACATACGCACAAGGTCAACTAACTCAGCTGAGGGCAGGAGTATAACTGACACCGGACCTAGGTCCAGTGAGCATTAAATAGCCGCCCTCTGCCAGGGAGAGGCGGAACAATTAATCCCCAATCAGACCAGGACGGGCCAAAGCGAAACCCCGTCCTGGATCATGACAGAAAGGATATTACACTATTTTGTTTGGCCAGGCATGCATCATGATGTTCATGTATATTGTGAGTCTTGTCCTGACTGCCAAGCCTCTGCGCCTAAACCCCGGTTCTGTAGCCCTTTGGTACCCCCCCTACCTATTATTGAAGTCCCGTTTGAGAGGATTGGGATGGATTTAGTTGGGCCCCTTCCACGGTCTGCCTGTGGACACCAACATATCCTGGTCATCTTGGATTATGCCACTCGTTACCCGGAGGCCATCCCTTTGCATAACACGGCCACCAAGACGATTGCACTACAGAATCCTGGAAGCGAGCCGTGAAGCCGTTTCCTGAAAAGTCAAGGCAATGTTAGCATTAGCGGTCATTGAGGAGTCGCACAGTGCTTGGTCCAGCCCGATTGTGTTAATTCCTAAACCAGACGGCACCATCCGGTTCTGTAATGACTTCAAGAAGCTGAATGCAGTCTCAAAATTTGATGCTTACCTTATGCTTCGGGTCGACGAGTTCATAGATCAGTTAGGGAAGGCCCGGTATATTACGACCCTAGATCTAACAAAGGGATATTGGCAGATCCCTCTGGCAGAGGCTGCCAGAGAGAAGACGGCGTTTGCTACACCGGAAGGTTTATTTCAGTATGTGTATATGCCGTTTGGACTGCACGGAGCGCCGGCGACATTCCAGAGACTGATGGATCGAGTCCTGAGGCCACATAGGCAGTATGCTTCTGCCTATTTGGATGACATTGTAATTTACAACTTGGACTGGGAGACTCACCTCTGGAAAGTACAAGCTGTGATTGAGGACCTGTGGGGGGCAGGTCTAACCGCGAACCCCAAGAAATGTCACATCAGGCTAGAAGAAGCCAGGTATTTGGGTTACATAATTGGGAGGGGTATTGTTAAACCCCAGGTTGAGAAAATTCAAGCGGTTCAGGACTTGCCGCAACCAGTTAACAAAAAGCAGATGCAAGCCTTTCTGGGGATCACCGGTTCATCCCCAATTTTGCAGCCATCGCTACCCCCCTGACGGATCTTACCAAAGGGAAAGATTCTGTCATGGTTAAATGGAATTTAGCAGCTGAAGAAGCCTTCGATAGCCTAAAACAGGCACTTTGCTCTCAACCCGTACTGGTGACTACAGATTTCCGCAGCGAGTTTGTGGTACAAACTGATGCCTCTGAGACCGGTATTGGGGCCGTACTGTCACAAGCGAGGGACGGAGAGGAACACCCGGTCCTCTATTCCAGCATGTGGATTAGTCTGGTCAGTATGTCACCTGATTACTAATGAGTAAGGGGATGCAGATATAAAAGGACGCCAGGTGGTGTGTTAGTCGCTCAGCTTGGGGAACACAGAGAGCCTGTCTGTGTGAGAGGCACTTGTGAGTGAAAGCAGTGCTCACAGTAACTGTGGTTGGGCTGGACGGGAGAAGCCCTCCAGTTCGCACCCTGTTTAGTTAGAGCCGGACAGGCAAAGATTTGTTTTATGTTTTATTCCCTGTATGTTTTGGCTTTCACCTTAAATAAACCTGACCCAGTGCCAGTTATGTCCGGATACCGGCTGTGCACATGAGATTCATGCTAAGCCCACGTGGCCTTTGACCCCAGCAAAGGCGATCCTGGAGTGTTTTGTCACAACACCTATGGACACAGATGCTGAAATCCTACTTCTGCTCTGCAGAGACAATTTAAGGATACATAAAGTCTGCCAACAGTGTAATGGTCCTGACTAGAGATGAGCAACTTTGCCTTTTTTCAGGTCGAGTCGGGTTTCATGAAACCCGACTTTCGCAAAAGTCGGGTCGAACGAAATTTGCCGATTATCGTGAAAAGTCGAAGGCCGACAGAAACACGAAACCCAATGCAAGTCAATGGAGAAGAAAAGTCGGCAGTGAGTGGAGGACAGGAAACACACCTACAATGTCCATTTTAATGCCAAAAAACATCAAATTCTTATTACTTAAGCTTGTCAACTTTAATTTACTTTATAATAATAGTTAGGCATTGAAAACTGGGGGTTATTTGGCTAAAGTTGTGGGGGGGGGGGTGGGGCTGGCTCCAGATTTTCATGGGCCCTGGGCCAAAGAGTGTGGGCTCCTTTAATACATGCCACAATTCATGATCCTCTGATAAGGCAGAGAAATAGCGGTATAGTACAATCAAAAATACTTCACTTCTTACATCACATGACTGATATCCATTTTAAATTCTCCAATAGCTCCAAAAACGGACAGTATATTACTCCATACAGTATTATTGCCACCACATAGTGTGCTATACAGAATAATGAGACCCATATATTTCTCCATACAGAATTATTGGTCCCCTATAATGTTCCATACAGAATATGATGAGCTCTACATAATGCTACAGTATATGTTGGTCCCCATGGATGAAGCTCCACTGTCTTACGGGCCCAAATAATGCTCCATATATAGTGGGCCCCATTTCTACTGCTCCAGTGTATAATGGGCCCTGTAAATGCTGTTCCAGTGTCTGATGTCCACCTTTGGAATGCTCCAGTGTATGATGGGCCCCATATTTCATTCTCCAGAGTATAGTGCTCCCCAAAAATTGCTCCTAACCTTTAAAACAATTAAATAAGTCTCCTCACTAGGGAATCCCTGTACTAGTCTGGACTCCTCGTCATCCCCATCTTCCTTCTCACTGCACTTGGACTGTTTAGACAGAGGGCGTACAGACGTGATGTCATTGCGCTCTCTGACCAAAATGTCACTGTCAGGAAATGCTGAAGACATCACGGTGGTGGAGCAGGGAGAGGTAAGTATTTCAACTTTGCAAGTGCTGCGATCCGGAGCAAGCAGGGGGGGCCCACTCGTTGGCGATGGCACTGGCACAGGGCCCTTCATAGTACGGCGGTGTGTCTGACGGCGGGTGGGCCCTCCCACCGGCAGAGACACTTTTGCATACTATGAGGGGCCCTGTGCCAGGGCCATCGCCCATGAGTATGCCCCCCACCTGCTCAAGGAACCTGCACTTTCATCTGCATCTTCCTCTTTGTCACCGTGTAAGGTGGTATAGTATGCGGGAAGGGGAACCTGAGTTTCATCAGGGTCAGATTCTGGCTGTGTAGAGTGCAAGGGGAATGTAGTGGTCTGGGCCAATGTACCAGCAGAATCATCTAGCAGTGGCTGGGCATCAGTGCACTTGTGGCGCCCCCAGGAGTACGGTCGCCACAGTGGCATTACCTTCCTCCTAGGGAGTGTGATGTCTTGCTTGGGAGCAACGAAGAATCTCTCTAGCAGTTAAACCAACACACAACACAGTTCCCACTCCAGGCCAGCAGGGAGAGCTTTGAACCTGACTGCTGAGGAGCTGCTCTCTGTGGTCGGGAGGAGGGAAGTCAGGGCAGTCTGTGAAGAGAAGGGGAAGTGTGTGGATGTGAGAAGGGGAGCTGGAGGATGAGCAGAGTTAAGGCTCACTTCTAGCTGGAGCGCATGGTCCGGATTCCGGTCTCCGAGTTTGTAGGGAAACTGACGGTCCTGCAGCAGAAACCGGAGGAAGTAGCAGCTGTAAATGCTCTGTTCCCAACTAAGGCTCAGAGGCACCAGCAGCGACTTGTGTGAGCCAGAAGGAAAAGGCTAAGGCTGCCTGCCATACGAGAAAGTTTCAAAAGAGAGTCAACAGGGGGAACTTCAGTGAACTCAGTACTGTGAGTACCTCTGATAAGCGCTAGAACGGAGGCCACACTACCTATCTGCAGAGAGAGAGTTCCTAATTTGCTTCCAGGCTGACCAACTCCTTCTCCATCTGTACGGCACTTACCAAGTACAGGAAAAGGAACTGCACAACTGTGTCTGTCATCTTTCTCCTGCGCCTGGCGCACAGCTCTGCTGCATCCTGCACTGCACACCATCTACCAAATCTTTCATCTGCCCTGCGACTATGGCCCTACCTGTGCAGGGCTTCTACAACTTAGCTGCACCATAACATCTGTCCCAGAGAAGCGACACTGCAGCCCTGGTCAACCTGATCAGAAACCACAGGTTGCATCACATATCATTCACCTATAAACGTTATTCACCCCTTTGCATGGACGCCCAGGCCCACGGACCGGGTCACCACCACCGTGACACATCCCTGTGAGACACCGGCCCGGTACCGATTAACCCCACTGCCCTGGCTGGCCATCCACACTCCATGTCAGATTCATCTTGGACTGAGGAATTCACAATTTGACTTGATAACCCAGACACGGTATGTGGGAAAGCGCCACATGGACTAATGAGAAGTGTGGCCTGCTGCATCATTCACTTTTGGTGGGGGTGAAGGACACAAGGAAAGGGGTTCTTCCTGACCAGGAGCCAGCACTTGACAACTCAGTGCTTGCACTTTTTGAAGCTTCAGAAGAGGAGGGCATATTTGCTGGAGTCTGTTTCGGCAATGTAAGCCAAAACCAGTTCCTGATGCTCCGGCTTTAAAAGCGGTTAACCTATTCCCACAAAAGGTAGCCTTCCAGGCGTTCTGGAGCCAGATCATGATGCAGGCTCAACACCTCCTGCCTTAGCTGCTATTGTGCTTTTGCCACTACCAGCAGATGCACCACCACCATCAGTACCAGCTGGCCCTCCCACACCAACGTCCACGGCCTCTTCCACCGTACTTCCAAATTTTGGAGAAAATGTACCCAAAATAACATCAGATATATGGTACTGTATCAGAAGCGTACAGCTCTATACAGTCAAAGGATAATTGTCAATCTCCCTATATATTTCATGATGCTCACAGGCTCAGTGTGGATTAGACAAGAATATAAAAAGTAGAAAAAGGGTACATTATCATCAGATACCAGGTATATATAGTATATATTAAACATTCTAAATCTCCGTATATATTTCAGGAGGCAGACTCAGACGCTCTCAGGCTCAGTATGAATTACAACCCAATATAAAAAGCCGTAAAACGGTAATGGATCTGAAGCGTACAGCTGTACACAGTGTAGGGGTCATTGTCAATCTCAGTATTTATTTCCACAGTCAGAAACAGACTCTCACTTGGTCAGTTTGGATTAGACCAGAATATGAAAAGCAGTAAATGGGTAATGTATCACAAGCGTAGCGCTGTATACAGTGTTGGGGTAATTTTTAAATCTACATATAAATTGCAGGAGTAACCCACAGACTCTCACATGCTCAGGATGGATCACACCACAATATAAAAAGAAGATCCGCAAGAAATAATCACACATGTGGACCAATGTTCCAGGTGTCAATGATACACTTAGAGTGTTGGTTGGAGGAGGACTTCCTGGCAGAAAGGGTACAGTATCACCAGATACCAGGTATATATAGCATAGTTTAAACATTAAAAATGTACGTCTATATATCAGGAGTAGTGTTG
This sequence comes from Dendrobates tinctorius, assembly GCF_039654945.1. Taxonomy (NCBI): domain Eukaryota; kingdom Metazoa; phylum Chordata; class Amphibia; order Anura; family Dendrobatidae; genus Dendrobates; species Dendrobates tinctorius. Next base: position 4,701,555 of record NW_027361829.1, on the reverse strand, counting down.
AGCCACCCCGCTAGTGTTCGAGTTCGGTTCGGTTTGTCGAACAGGAGGCAAGTTCGTCGAATGTTCGTCGAACGTTCGATGAACACCGTCGAGCCCCATTGAAAACAATGGCAGGCAAACACAAACACATACAAACACATAGAAAACAATTACAAAACACCTTAAAAGGTGTCCCAAAGCAGACAAAATGCTCAGAAGACAAAAATAACATATGGAAAAGGGCAACTACATATAGAAAAGAGGTGGAGGAGTAAAAGGAGGAGGAGGAGGCACAGATATAGGAATGTCATGCCCTTATAAAGTCAAGAAAGGCTGGACTAAAAATCTAAAATAAAAAAATCTAAAATTCTAAAATCGAAGACGATCATATACCGTCGGACTTCCCACCATAAATTATGCCAACTGCCGATCAGGCGGCGTTATTCCCACGACCCTCCAAACAGCGTCCATGAATGCAAAGTGTTTGGTTTCCAGGGGCAGTATCATTGCAAAGCTGAACCTTAAAGGAATGTCCAGAAGGGCACCACCAGGAGTGGAGCCTGCGGCTTAAATGGACTCCACACTGGCAACCTCAACCATGCCAGCTATGGAAAAGATGAACAGATTGCAAGCTTTGTCGATTCTGTGGGTGGTGGTGCATGGCCGTTTTTAGTTGTGCTAGCAATTTGTCAGCTTAATTCCGTCAACGAACGAGACTCCGGCATGACCCTACGGTCCGCATCCAGCTTACTAGAGGGACGTGCGAGGCTCTGGCACGTGAGATCGAGCAATAACAGGTCTGTCATGCCCTTACATGTCCTGGGCTGCATGCGCGCTACACTGAAAGGTCCAGCGTGTGTCGCTTACAGGTGCGGATAACCCGCTGAACCCTGTTAGTGATGGTGATTTGGGATTCCAATTCTTCCACGCGAACGAGGATTTCCCAGTAAGTGCAGGTCAACCAGAATTCCGGAATTAGGCCTAACCGGCATTCCAGAAAGAATGTGAAAAAATTAATTGTCCAAACCACAGGTACTGTAGCTTGCTTAACAGCTGGGCTCCTCTGCTGTGTAGCACGCAGTTCTTACATAAACAGGCAGCATAGCTTGGTTCACGGGTGGGCTCCTCTGCTGAGCAGTAGACACAGATACTAGGCCCAAAGTATTAACTGGGCTAAATGGAGTTAAAAATGGTTCTTTCATAAACAGGCGGCATAGTTAGGTTCACGCGTGGGCTCCTCTGCTGAGTAGCAGACAGTGCTACAAGGCCCAAAAGGATTTTCTGGACAAGATGCGGTAAAAAATTATTAGAAACACACACGGTGTAGATCCTTGACAGGTGCACTACACCGCTGGCTACCAGACACCGCTACTATGCCATGAAACTGTCTATTAACATTTAAAACCATTATTAATGTGAAAATAAAGTTACGCTTTTGGTGAACGAACCGTTCTCAAACAGAACCTCTAATAGCCGAATTTTAAGCAAAGTGTTCGAGTTTGACGAAAGGCTCGAACACCGCCCAAAATAGCTCGAATTTGAACTTGGCCAACAGGTCGACTCGAACACCGCTCATCTCTAATCAGGAGGCAGACTCAGACGGTCTCAGGCCCAGTATGGATTCGACAAGATTGTAGAAAGTTGAGAAAGGGTACAGTATCACTGGATAACAGGTATATATTGTAGCATTCCACCATGTGAGTGGACGGGGATTACCTACTTTGCAGGTCTTGGAGGTAAACACTGGCACATTAAGAGTTAAAACGATTCCTTTCGGTTTATTTGCTCCATAAACCTCACAGTAACAAAGCACGGTTTCCAGCCTTCACAGCAGTCAAAAGTAACATAAACAGTTCTTAGCTGGGCTGTGTTCCCTCAGATCCTGTGCACACAGGCCAGGGCAATGTCCATAGCAGAGCTCTATCTGCTGCCGCAGACACAGGAAGGCTTCTCCTTCCTTAGAACACAGACCACTCTGTAGTGTCCCACCTGGACACATGGAAGTCTGTCCACACTCTGACAGACTCCCTCACACTCACACACATGTGCTAAACACCTCAATTACATAGCCGTGTAACCACACCCATAGGTGAGGTATGGATCATATGAGCTGGTCACATGGTCAGGACCTCACCACAGGTCCTGAACATACACATATCTTCAGGCAAAATGGGGTACAGTCCGCACCCTCACCCAAAGGTGAGGCAATATGGGTAGCCAGACCCTCCCATTTCTCATAGCTACCCGCAACCCGGACCCAGTGCACTAAATGACATCTTTAGTGCTCATGTAGACTATAAACAAAATACTCCGGGTTGCATCGCAGGGAGCATCCATCCATATGGCACATACTTCCCATTAACCATGCGACCACCCATCACACCACATATTCCCCCCTCTGCCTAAAGCCGTGGGGCTTGGCACTTTCTAATACTCGACCAGAGATCCTTCTCGGTCGTCTCTGCCAGTCAAATGGTCTATCAAAGTCAGGCCCTGCTACTGAACCCTTCAGTAGGCGTCCATTTTCTGACTCTGTCTCGTTCTTTGATAAAGAAGGGCCCATGTCAGATCACCCGCATCCCCGGCAGTCAGTATGGTGTTGCAACTCCTTTGCCCCCATACCTCTTGTCTGGACTGACTCTTTGTCACCACGTCTTCTACAGGGTCTCCCGCCTATCTCACTCAGCTCTGAGCTAACTGAGGCATCACTACTTCCTCTTCCATCAGGCCACCTACTGTCATCTCTCTGCTTGCCATTTCTCCTAAGGTCTATATGGTCCCGAGAGCAGCCCTTCCTTTTATCTCTATGTACTCTCTTATCTCCAGCTTGAGGACTTCCAGTCTTAAACGAACCTCTTCGCCTTTCTATAACGCGAGTTGAAGGTGGTGGCTATCTTCTTTCCATTTCCTGCAGCTCTCTGTTGATCTGCTCCCTCTCAAGTCATAGCTGCTCTACTTCTTTCAGGTATGACACGCGATACTCCAGGAGCATCTGGATATTCCCAAGGCTCTCCATGGACCCGACAACGAGCAATGGAACCATCCAGGGGTAGATTAAGGGTAGCCAGGGCCGGGGGCAGTTCAGACTCTGTGGGCCCCCCTCGTCACGTGACGGGGGTCATGAATCGTAGAGCCACACTCTACATAGAGAATAATGGGGCCTCCAGCACCGACCTCCACCCGCAGAGCCACACTCTACATAGAGAATAATGGGGCCTCCAGCACCGACCTCCACCCGCAGAGCCACACTCTACATAGAGAATAATGGGGCCTCCAGCACCGACCTCCACCCGCAGAGCCGCACTCCACATAGAGAATAATGGAGCCTCCAGCACCGACCTCCACCCGCAGAGCCGCACTCCACATAGAGAATAATGGGGCCTCCAGCACCGACCTCCACCCGCAGAGCCACACTCCACATAGAGAATAATGGAGCCTTTAGCACCGACCTCCACCCGCAGAGCCGCACTCCACATAGAGAATAATGGAGCCTCCGGCACCGACCTCCACCCGCAGAGCCGCACTCCACATAGAGAATAATGGAGTCTCCAGCACCGACCTCCACCCGCAGAGCCGCACTCCACATAGAGAATAATGAAGCCTTCAGCACCGACCTCCACCCACAGAGCCACACTCCACATCGAGAATAATGGAGTCTCCAGTACCGACCTCCACCCGCAGAGCCGCACTCCACATAGAGAATAATGGAGCCTCCAGCACCGACCTCCACCCGCAGAGCCGCACTCCACATAGAGAATAATGGAGCCTTTAGCACCGACCTCCACCCGCAGAGCCGCACTCCACATAGAGAATAATGGAGCCTCCGGCACCAACCTCCACCCGCAGAGCCGCACTCCACATAGAGAATAATGGAGCCTCCAGTACCGACCTCCACCCACAGAGCCACACTCCACATCGAGAATAATGGAGTCACCAGTACCGACCTCCACCTGCAGAGCCGCACTCCACATAGAGAATAATGGAGCCTCCAGCACCGACCTCCACCCACAGAGCCGCACTCCACATAGAGAATAATGGAGCCTCCAGCACCGACCTCCACCCGCAGAGCCGCACTCCACATAGAGAATAATGGAGCCTTTAGCACCGACCTCCACCCGCAGAGCCGCACTCCACATAGAGAATAATGGAGCCTCCGGCACCGACCTCCACCCGCAGAGCCGCACTCCACATACATGGCTGCTCTCAGTGCTCTGTGCTGTGCGCACAGGACCTGTGATGAGGTCACAGGAGGGGAGGAGACAGGGGTCACATGATCGGGGGCCCTGACACCTTACCTCCTGTGATCTCATCACAAGCCTTTGCTCACTACCAGCAGCATCAGCGTTCACGCTACTTGTAGATGCTGCTGATAGCAGAGCACATAATGCCGCCCCCACGGTCACTCACTTTTAGGTGGGGAGAAGATGGAGTGCCATTGCAGCAGCCAGCAGGAATGTGGTGGGGGCCCCCTTAGAAGCTCTTGTGGTGGGGGCCCCGGGGCTGAAGCCCCGCCTGCCCTGCCTATAATCCGGCCCTGCGCTTTGGCGGATTATAATGGGGCAATTTACTGGCCTGGGCTGTGGGCACCTTAACCCCACTGGGCCCGGGGCAACTGCCCAAATTGACCTCATTATAATCCGCCACTGGAACCATCCCATCTTCACCCATGTCCTGGGCTTCATCATCAGCTGGAATCCTCACTCTCATCACGCCAGACCTGTTCACCATCTCCTGCATTCACTTTCCCAAACCTTCCAATGACTTTCCTCACCAGACCTCCAGGCACTTGAATGAAGTCTTCTGCAATGCCCCGCTGACTTTGAACTTTCCTCGCACACTCTAGACATCGAGCGGCTTCTTTTTTCTTCAACAGGATCATCTGCTTTGTGCGGAGGCATTGTAGATGCATATCCCTCAGGATAGAAACCCGCTTCCTTGTGACTTCCTTAGTTGACAGTATGACCAACTGCTTCGTCTCTGGTGCCCAGATCACACTACATGCTTCTATAGCCTTCCCAAAGGCCTCATGCACATCCTCAATGGCACACGCTTCTCGCATGTCTTCAGGTAACTCTATTATACACTTGAAAAGTGAAGTCTCCCCTTCTTGGACATACTGTTGGACCTCCTCCAGCGCAGTTTTCCAAGACATCGGCATCCCTTGTATGGCCATCTGCGTGGCACTTCCCCAGCTGGATTTCTTCCTCCGTGGAGGCCCCTTCTTTGGTCAGCCTCTCCAGCTCACTCTCCTTCATTGTGATCACCTCGGGAGAGTGCAACAGTTTGATTTCCTGGTCATCTGTGGATTTCTGGAGCTGGGCCTTAGTCTCCTTTATCTTGAGCTCTTGAAGAAATCCATCTCGCTCCTCTGCCAAGCAGCGATGCTCATCCTCTCCCCGGAGAATCTCCTGTTGATGCTTTTCTTGGGTCTCTCTGAGCACTTCTATATCTTCCAACAGGGTCTTGTTTATGGTTTTACATGCTGACAGTTGACCTCTGAGCTCAGAGACTTCCTTCTCCAGCTCATCTACTCTGTGCTCAGTCACTTGTCTCAGGACCCTTTCTCGCTCGACTGTCTCTTTAAGCTGCTCTACCTCACGGACCAGCTCTCATTTTGGCCAGCACGTGTCGCACCATCAGCTCTTCAATTAGACTTTCACATGGGCTCTGTTGCCCACCTATACTCTGCCTCTTCAGGGCTCCACCTGTTCCTGCATCCTCCTCTATGGTCTCAGCGAGCCTACTACAGGTCTGTTTTAAGTCCAGCCCATCGCTAACTCCCTCTGTGCTGGAGTTTGTCCGAGACAAAGTGACCTCCTTACCACACACTCTTTCCCTTGTTTTCGAGTCACAGTCTGAATTGGAGTCACCCCCACTCACCCTGTCATCCTGGAACAGCAAGTCCCTACTCACACAGGTGTCGGACCCCCTTCCTGGAGGTACCCCGTTTCCCACGGTCACACATTTGGTCACCCCAGCCAAATCCCCGAATTGCTCAGACCCACACTTTCTCTCAGTCACCCAGAACTCTGGACTATCGACCTTAGGTGGTGCTACCTCCTGCTTTGTGCCACCCCACACTTCATCAACTTCCCATGCATCGTCAAAAAAGACAAAGTCCCAGCCCCTCTCAAAGAGATACATTAAGTTTGGTGGTATACTGCCACCTTGGCACTCAACGCTTTTGGACCCCTCAATCATTACTCTGTCCACAGTATAGTCGACAGTGACCCCATGTTTGCAGCGAACCTTGACCTTTTTCTTGGTCAGACAGAAAACGTGAGGAGTTCCTGTGAGAGTCACCTGACTCTTTGAGTCCAGCCGTCCAAAGACTCCGTCCCGCTGCAGCATCACGGTACACACCTGCGGCTTGTCATCAGTCGGAAAGTCTATGCCGCACTCAGAATAGGTAAGACATAAACACCGCTGTTCCCCAGACTTGTCCACAGAGGTAAACAATGTCGCCCCTTTTGAAATCTCTGCCTCTTTTTGGGCCATTATCCTCTTTTCGGACTCCGCCTCCCTCTGGGACCCCACCCCTTTTTGGACCACTATCCCCTTTTGGGACTCCGCCTCCCTCTGGGACTCCACCCCTTTTTGGGCCACCACCCCTTTTCAGGATTTCCCCATGTCCCCTCTAGAGGCCTAGTCTATCTGCCCCAACAGTACCACAGTACACTTAGGACTTTCTGGGCTTTTACTGGCCCTATAAGAGTTTGTGTGACCTGGTTTACACTGTCTTCCTATGATATGTCACTGCTCCTGTTGCAGTCACAAACCACTGGCACCTCAGGATGCCGCTCACAAGCTGCTGCTGCTGCCACTGCAGCTCCTGCTGCCACAGACTTTTGTGGACCCGCTGATCCACCGCAAGCTTCGTAACCCTGCCGAGTTACAGCCAGACGCTTGTCACCTTCATGGCCCCACTGAGCCACAACAAGCTGCCTTGCAAAAGACATTTGTGACCCCTCTGAGCCACAGCAATCACCTTCAGGTTTTGAAGAGGAAAAGAATAAAAAGAAAAAAAACCACATGCACCGTCTCTCACTGACCCTGGTCAGTACAGCACAGATTCCTGTCCGTTACCTGCTGGTGTCAGCCACACAGGTTCTCGGGTACCTCTCATCCACAGAGGCACCCTATAGCGACTTCTAAAATAGTCTTTCCATGAGCCCGGTCAGCATACCAGAGACTCATGTCTGTTACCTGTTGGTGACGGCCACACAGGTTCCTGGATGCCTCTTCTCCTCAGAGGTATCCCAAAAATATCAAAACGGTCACTAGCTCTGACCTTGGTCAGTATTACTCACAATTTTCCAGACCGTCTGCTCTCCTGGCTCAGAGCCGCCAGTACGGCAACATGTGCTTCTTGGAACCGCTGCCCGCAGTCTGTCACCAATTGTAGCATTCCACCATGTGAGTGTACGGGGAATACCCACTTTGCAGGTCTTGGAGGTAAACACTGGCACATTCAGAGTTAAAACGATTCCTTTCGGTTTATTTGCTCCATAAACCTCACAGTAACAAAGCACGGTTTCCAGCCTTCACAGCAGTCAAAAGTAAAATAAACAGTCCATAGCTGGGCCAGGGCAATGTCCAAAGCAGAGCTCTATCTGCTGCCACAGACACAGGAAGGCTTCTCCTTCTGTTATGATTGAGTCACCGTAGGAGGCAAAAACAGAAATGCTAGCTAAGTCCAGAAAATCAGAGAAGTTGGCAGCTATCGGATTGCAGACCCCTGAACCTATCAACACAACTAGCAGTAGCCGTGGGGGGTTACTACGATGCCCTAGACCCCTCGATCACAGCCGGAGAATTAAATAGGCCTAAAGAAAGAAAGGGGAAATCTAAACTGCCCCAGAGCAGACCCCAAAGCAGTAGGCAGCCCCCAACATATAATGACGGTGAAGCAAGATGAAAATACTAACACAGACAGAAAGATAGACTGAGCAAAGACGGGGCCCAAGCTAACTTAGATAGAAAAGGACAGGAAGGCTGCTGTCTGCAATCCGTGAAAAACCCTATGAAAATAAGAGCCAACAGACTGACAGTGAAAAAGGCCCTGAAGACGCTTGGCTTCAAAAAAGCTATTTCAGTACTCAGGAATATTCTGAAGACAGAGCTACAGGCAAAAGGAGATTCAGCTCACCCCAGAAGGGAATGGCAGAATACAGAAAAGCAAGGAAAACAAAAAACAAAACAAAAAAGCTAACAGGCAAAACAGGAAACTTAGCTTTAGAGGAGCAGGAATCAGACTGGTGTCCTAGAAGTCCACAGAGAAATCACCCGCAGTGCAGAAGGGCGTCGGCAGCCTTATATCCAGTCCGTGACTCCACTCAGCCAGTCATCCTCATTAGACTCAGGTGCCTGATAATCAGGCTCATTACCTTCCTTTGCCAAAATAGGGAGTTCACGAGACCTCAGTGACGAAGGGGAAAATGAACTCACAACAGTACCTCCCCCTTGAGGAGGGGTCACCGATCCCTCAACCACGCCACCAGGGCGATCAGGGTGAGCCCGATGAAATGCATGCACCAATCTTTTGGCATGAATATCAGAGGCAGAGACCCAGGAATTATCCTCCTGACCATAACCCTTCCACTTAACCAAATACTGGAGTCTTCGTCTAGCCAGATGGGAATCCAGTATTTTTTTTTCTACCTCATATTCCATGTTACCTTCAACCAATACAGGGTCAGGAGGTGCCACCCCAGGAACAACTGGTTCAACAAACCTCTTCAACAAGGACTGATGGAACACATTATGGATTTTAAATGTGACAGGAAGAGCCAAACGAAAAGAGACCGGATTAATAATCTCCAAAATCTTGTAAGGTCCAATAAATCTAGGCTTAAACTTAGGAGAAGCCACCTTCATAGCAATATTTTTTTGATGATAACCACACCATATCACCAATCTTAAACTGGGGACCAATGGTCCTATGTTGATTGGAAAACCGCTGGGCCTTTCCCTGGGAGAGAGATAACTTATCCACCACTTGGTCCCAGATCTGGTGCATTCTCTCCACCACAGTGTCAACACCTGGGCAGGCAGAAGGCTCCACCTGCCCTGAAGAAAATTGAGGATGAAACCCAAAGTTACAAAAAAAAGGTGACATCAAAGTAGCAGAACTAGCTCTATTATTTAAAGCAAATTCGGCCAAGGGCAAAAATGAAACCCAATCATCCTGATCAGCGGAAATAAAACATCTCAAATACGACTCCAAGGTCTGGTTTGTTCTCTCTGTCTGCCCATTGGTCTGAGGGTGAAAAGCAGAGGAGAAGGACAACTGAATTCCCAGCTTGGAACAGAAGGTCCTCCAAAATCTAGACACAAACTGAACTCCTCTGTCAGATACAATGTTCTCAGGAATCCCGTGTAAGCGAACCACCTGTTGCAAAAACAGGGGCACCAACTCAGAGGAAGATGGCAACTTAGGGAGTGGTACAAGATGAACCATCTTAGAGAACCTATCACAAATCACCCAAATAACAGTCATTCTTTGAGAGACTGGCATATCAGAGATGAAATCCATTGAAATATGGGTCCATGGCCTCCTGGGGACCGGCAAAGGTATCAACAACCCACTAGAGCGAGAACAAGATTTTGACCGGGAGCAAGTCCCACAGGACTGCACAAAATTCCTGACATCATGAGACAAGGTGGGCCACCAAAAAGAGCGACTCACCAGATCTCTAGTACCAAAAATACCAGGATGACCAGCCAATGCAGAGCAATGAACTTCAGACATCACTCTCTTCTTCCACTGGTCAGGAACATACAACTTTCCACTGGGACAACGCTCAGGTTTGTCCTCCTGGAACTCTTGCAGAGCAAGTCTCAATTCGGGCGAGATGGCAGAAAGAACTACCCCTTCGCCTAAGATGGTAGCAGGCTTGGTCACCACAGGAGAATCAGCAAAGAAACTCCTAGAGAGGGCGTCTGCCTTGACATTCTTAGTTCCAGGAAGAAAAGAGACCACAAAATCAAAACGTGTAAAAAACAAGGCCCACCTAGCCTGTCTAGGGTTCAAGCGTTTAGCCGACTCTAGGTAAATCAAATTCTTGTGGTCAGTGAGGACCACAACTTGATGTTTAGCTCCCTCCAACAAATGTCTCCACTCCTCAAATGCCCATTTCATGGCCAACAGTTCCCGATTCCCCACATCATAGTTATGTTCAGATGGAGAGAATTTTCGGGAAAAGAAAGCACAGGGATTCATTTTAGATGTTACAGGATCCTTTTGGGACAAAACAGCTCCTGCACCAATCTCAGAAGCATCCACCTCTACCTGGAACGGGAGTGAGACATCAGGTTGCCGCAAAACCGGGGCGGAGGTAAATCTTCGCTTCAGCTCCTGAAAGGAAGCAACAGCCTCAGGAGACCAATTCAACACATCAGCACCCTTCTTAGTCAGATCAGTCAATGGCTTGGCAATACTAGAAAATTTTGCTATAAATTTCCAATAAAAATTAGCAAAACCCAAAAACTTCTGGAGGGCCTTCAAAGAAGTGGGCTGAACCCAATCATAAATGGCCTGTACCTTGGCCGGGTCCATTTCAATAGCTGACGGAGACAAAATAAATCCCAAAAATGAAATCCTCTGTACTCCAAAAAGGCATTTCGATCCTTTGACATACAGGGAATTCTCCCTCAAGATCCGGAACACAGTCCAAATATGTTCCACATGAGAATCCCAATCCTTGGAGAAGATCAAAATATCATCCAGATAGATAATCAAAAATTTATCGACAAAGTCTCGGAAAATATCGTTCATGAAGCACTGGAAGACAGAAGGGGCATTAGTGAGCCCAAAAGGCATCACCAGGTACTCAAAATGTCCCTCCGGAGTATTAAACGCCGTCTTCCATTCATCCCCCTGCTTAATGCAGATAAGATTATACGCCCCCCTGAGGTCAAGCTTGGTAAACCAGCAAGCACCTCTAACTCTAGAGAATAGATCTGAAATCAGGGGTAACTGATATTTAATAGTAATTTTATTGAGGGCACGATAATCAATACAAGGACTTAAAGAACCATCCTTTTTGGCCACAAAAAAAAAAACCGGCACCTAAGGGTGAAGAGGATGGTCTAATATGACCCTTCTCCAACGCCTCCTTAATATAGGACCGCATAGCCTCGTGCTCGGGTACAGACAAATTGAAGAGCCGACCCTTGGGAAATTTACACCCCGGGCTTAGTTCAATTGCACAGTCATAACTCCTATGAGGAGGCAAGGACGCAGACTCATTCTCACTAAATACATCATAAAAGTCCGCCAAATAGTCAGGAACATCATGCGACTGAGGAGAGGTGGAAAAAACCGGAGCCTCACTAAAGGCACACCGACAACCCCAACTCACCACAGACACAGATTTCCAATCCAAAACTGGATTATGAATTTGCAACCAGGGAAACCCCAGAACAACGGCATCATGCAGACCACGCAATACCAAAAATCTGCAATTTTCTTGATTGTCTGGGGCGACCCGCATGACCACCTGGGTCCAAAACTGAGGTTTATTTTTAGCCAAAGGAGTAGCATCAATCCCCCTCAAAGGGATAGGCGTCTGCAGAGGTGTCATCGGAAATCCACAACGTTTAGCAAAATCCAAGTCCATTAGGTTTAGCACTGCTCCCGAATCCACAAAAGCCTTGGCGGAAAATGTGGACAGGGAGCAGATCAGAGTAATTGCCAGAAGAAACTTAGGTTGAACACCACCAACAGAAAACGTGTGTGCAAAGCGTTTCTCTCGTTTAGGACAAACAGAAATAATATGCAAGGCATCTCCACAGAAAAAACACAGCTTATTACGCCTTCTAAACTCCTGATGTTGCACCTTAGACAAAACTCTATCACATTGCATAGGTTCAGACTAGAGTTGAGCGAAACGGGTCGAAAAAATTCAAAAGTCGCCGACTTTTGGCAAAGTCGGGTTTCATGAAACGAAACCCGACCCTAGGATGAGGTCGGCCACGAGGTCGGCGACTTACGCGCCAAAGTCGCGTTTCAAAAGTTTGTTTTGCGCTCTTTTTCAGCCAATCAGGATCCACGGACACTGTGGGCAACGTGATGACCTAGGCATGGGTCACCACCATCTTTCAGAAGGGCATGCAAGTGATTGGCTTGCTTTGGTGGGCGTCACAGGGGGTATAAAAGGGCGTGCACGCCGACCGCCATCTTACTTCTGCCGATCTTAGTATAGGGAGAGGTTGCTGTTGATTCTGTAGGGAGAGCGTTAGGCAGGGAAGAAGACAAAAAAACTGCTTCTGCTGCTAGCGATTTGGCCTGCACAACACACAAGTCACTGTGTGTGCAGTGCAAGGGGAGGCTATATAGTGGTGTATCAGTGGTGTTAGTTGTTGGGCTGCCTTTTAAGGCTTCCTGACACGCTGGCATTGCTGTTTACCCACTGCTCCGCAAACTGCTTTTTTAAAAGCAATCCAATCTCCCTTATCCTCTAGTCACTTTTGTCACAGCTGTGCCATCGAGCCTGTCACATAGCGCTCAGATATCAGTGGGCCTCACACAATCCACAAGTGTCCAGTGTCCAAAAGTGTGCGCAGAGATTCAAAATCTCCATTATCCTCTCGTCACTTTTGTCACAGGCAGCTGTGCCATCGAGCCTGTCACATAGCGCTCAGATATCAGTGGGCCTCACACAATCCACAAGTGTCCAGTGTCCAAAAGTGTGCACAGAGATTCAAAATCTCCATTATCCTCTCGTCACTTTTGTCACAGGCAGCTGTGCCATCGAGCCTGCCACATAGCGCTCAGATATCAGTGGGCCTCACACAATCCACAAGTGTCCAGTGTCCAAAAGTGTGCGCAGAGATTCAAAATCTCCATTATCCTCTCGTCACTTTTGTCACAGGCAGCTGTGCCATCGAGCCTGTCACATAGCGCTCAGATATCAGTGGGCCTCACACAATCCACAAGTGTCCAGTGTCCAAAAGTGTGCGCAGAGATTCAAAATCTCCATTATCATCTCGTCACTTTTGTCACAGGCAGCTGTGCCATCGAGCCTGTCACATAGCGCTCAGATATCAGTGGGCCTCACACAATCCACAAGTGTCCAGTGTCCAAAAGTGTGCGCAGAGATTCAAAATCTCCATTATCCTCTCGTCACTTTTGTCACAGGCAGCTGTGCCATCGAGCCTGTCACATAGCGCTCAGATATCAGTGGGCCTCACACAATCCACAAGTGTCCAGTGTCCAAAAGTGTGCGCAGAGATTCAAAATCTCCATTATCCTCTCGTCACTTTTGTCACAGGCAGCTGTGCCATCGAGCCTGTCACATAGCGCTCAGATATCAATGGGCCTCACACAATCCACAAGTGTCCAGTGTCCAAAAGTGTGCGCAGAGATTCAAAATCTCCATTATCCTCTCGTCACTTTTGTCACAGGCAGCTGTGCCATCGAGCCTGTCACATAGCGCTCAGATATCAGTGGGCCTCACACAATCCACAAGTGTCCAGTGTCCAAAAGTGTGCGCAGAGATTCAAAATCTCCATTATCCTCTTGTCACTTTTGTCACAGCTGTGCCATCGAGCCTGTCACATAGTGCTCAGATATCAGTGGGCCTCACACAATCCAAAAGTGTCCACTGTCCACAAGTGTGTGCAGAAATTCTAAATCTCCCCTGTCCTATAGACACCTTGTACCTTGTTTTACATTACTATATAGTTTGTTGGATTTTGTCTACATTTCTACCAAAAATGAGGAAGGCTGGTGGAAGAGGCCGTGGAATTGGGCGGGGGTTGGCAGCTGGTAATGATGGTGTTGGTGGTGGATCTGATGGTAGTGGCAAGAGCAAAATAGGACCGAATGCAGGAGGTGCTGACCCTGCGTCATCGTCTGGCTACATAAGGCCTCGAACGCTTAGTTTTCTAGGAGTTGGCAAACCGCTTTTAAAGGCAGAGCATCAGGAAAAAGTTTTGTCTTACATTGCTGACTCAGCCTCCAGCTCTATCGCCTCCTCTTCTTCAGTTGTAAAAAGTAAAAGCACTGAGTCGTCATTGGAGGCTCATGTTCATGAACCACACCTTTCCTTGTGTCCTTCACCCCAACCAAGATTGAAGGATGACGCAGGCCATACTACTGATTACTCCATGGAGCTGTTTTCACATACCATGCCTGGATTATCAAGTCAAATGGTGAATTACCCAGGTCAAGATGAATCTGACATGGAGTGCACTGATGCACAGCCGCTGATGGATGATTCTGCTGGTACATTCACTCAGAGCACTACATTGTCCTCGCAGTGTACAGAGCCAGATTCTGACCCTGATGAGACTCAGGTGCCCCTTCCCGCACACTATACCACCATACACGGTGACACAGAGGAAGGTGCACATGACATAGAAGAGGAGGTGATGGATGACCCAGTTGTTGACCCAGATTGGCATCCATTGGGGGAAGAGGGTGCTGCTTCCAATAGCTCAGATGAGGAGCATCCACAGCAGACATCGACATCGCAACAGCTGTTATCTGGCAGGCCCGGAGCACTCCAAAGACACGTTCCAAACATCAAAAGAGTTGCTGGACAGCTTGTCCAGAGGGTCAAAAGATCACAGCGTGCTAGGCCGCAAAATGTCTGCCAAAGTAGGAAGAGTGCAGTGTGGCACTTTTTTGAACAAAATCCTCATGATCAGGCCAAGGTTATCTGTAAGAAGTGCGCAAAGACCTTGAGCCGAGGGAAAAATCTGAAAAATTTGAATACCAGTTGCATGCTTAGACATTTAACCAGCATGCACTTGCAAGCATGGACACAACACCAAACCTCAAGTGCCACATGTGCAACTGATCACAACGAAGGTAGTCAGCAACGCTACATTGTTTCCCCCACTGTAAGCCCACCGGTTAGCACAGCAGCAAATGTTGAGGTGTCGTTGCAAGACCACAGCAGTCAGGGAATCCCACTGTTATATCAACGAAAGACTGATTCTAGGCCATCAGAAAGAACACCAACTCCATCACCATCATCAACCCTCTCTCAGTCCGCCCTGTCCACCGCTACTTCCACCATATGCAGCTCTCAAGTCCAGCTCACCCTCCCAGACACTATGAGTAGGTCAAGAAAGTACTCAGTCTCTCATCCGCGTACACTGGGTTTGAACGCCCACATTGCCAAACTAATCTCGTTTGAGATGATGCCCTTTCGGTTGGTGGAAAGCACAGCTTTCCGCGAACTCATGGCCTATGCAGTACCACGCTATGACCTACCCAGTCGCCACTTCTTCTCTCACAAAGCCATCCCAGCCCTCCACCATCATGTGAAAGACCGCATTGTCCATGCACTCAAGCAGTCAGTGAGCGGAAAGGTGCACCTCACAACTGATGCATGGTCCAGTCGGCATGGCCAGGGCCGTTACGTGTCCATCACTGCGCACTGGGTTAATGTGGTGGATGCAGGGTCCACAGGGGACAGCGGTGGTGGGACAGTGCTGCCTAGCCCACAGTATAGGAAACAGTTGGCTGTAGGCGTTCGACCCTCCTCCTCCTCCTCCTCCTCCTCCAGAAGCGAAAGCTCGTCCACAGAGCGCAGTCGTTCGAGCACTCCATCTGCAGCTGCCACTGTTGCACACGATGTGTCCCCCTATCGAGCAGCTAGTGGAAAGCTTCAGCAGGCTGTGTTGCAGATGATGTGTTTGGGCGACAGACACCCCGCCGAGGTGCTGGCCGAGTACTTGAAGCGACAAACTGAGTCATGGCTGGGCAGTGTACATCTTGAGGCAGGCAAGGTAGTTAGTGATAACGGCCGTAATTTTGTGGCAGCCATAGCCCTTTCAAAACTCAGCCACATACCTTGCTTGGCTCACACCTTGAACCTGGTGGTGCAGTGCTTCCTCAAAAATTATCCGGAGTTAACAGCCCTGCTCCAGAAGGTGCGAAGACTGTGCGCGCACATCCGCCGGTCGCCTGTACACTCCGTTCGTATGCAGAAGCTGCAGCGATTGCTCCACCTTCCCAACCACCGCCTCATTATCGACATTGCAACAAGGTGGAACTCCACCCTGCACATGGTGGAGCGGCTGTGCGAACAGAGGCAGGCCATAATGCATTTGTGGGAGGATACACGGCCAGGCACTTTGAGAGAAGACATGGAGTTGACAGGTGTGCAGTGGTCGAAGCTGAAAGACCTTTGTAAAGTCCTTCAGTGTTTTGAGGAATGCACACGGCTGGTAAGCGCAGACGACGCCATCCTAAGCATGAGCATCCCACTTATGCGTCTGCTCATGCAAACTTTGACGCACCTTAAGGAGCAGGCGTCTGCAGCCAATGTTGATGAGGAGGAAGAGGAGGAGGGAAACCTTGATGACATTCAGCCATTGTCTGCTCAGGGACCTCTCCTGGACGAGGTGGAGGAAGAAGAGGAGGAGGATGATGGGGATGATTACTTAGGGGAGGAGGATGCATCTCGTGGGGCAAGTGAAAATGTTGGCGTGGCAAGGTCTGGTACAGGGTTTGTGCGTGACTGGAGGGATGTGGATTTGCCAGAAAGTGCTCCTCCACCCAGCACTCGCAGTGCATCATTGACACCGGGAACATTGGCCCACATGTCAGATTATGCCTTGCGGATCCTAAAAAGGGACCCCCGCATTGCTAAAATGATGAACGATGACGACTACTGGTTGGCCAACATCCTGGATCCACGCTATAAAGGCAAATTACAAAACATCATGCCACAGGAGAACCTTGACCTAATATTGGCTAATAAACAAGCAACTCTGGTAAATCGGTTGCTTGAGGCATTCCCAGCACACAGCAGCGGTGATGGTTCTCACACGAGCCGTACAGGCCGGGGGCAGCTTGGCAGAGGTGTTCGTGGTGCACACAGCAGAAGTGGCGTTGGAGACAGGGGTTTCATGACAATGTTGTGGACTGATTTTTCAAATACCGCTCACACAACTGGTAATACTGCATCGATGGAAAGTGACAGGAGACAGCAGTTGTCAACTATGGTTACAAACTACTTTTCCTCCCATATCGATGTTCTCCCACACAGGTCATTCCCCTTTGACTATTGGGCCGCTAAACTGGACACCTGGCCTGAATTGGCCCAATATGCCTTACAGGAGCTCGCTTGCCCAGCTGCAAGTGTGCTATCGGAAAGAGTCTTCAGTGCAGCTGGATCAATCCTGACAGAAAAAAGGACCCGTCTGTCAACCCAAAATGTGGATGATCTAACCTTCATTAAAATGAACCACGCATGGGTTTCCAAGGATTTTGTCCCACCTTCCCCTGATGACACATAGGGTGACAGAAAAATGGCTTGCTTTGGTCCACCTCTTCCTGGTACTTCACCTATTTCGCCTTTTGCATCAGCTGAATGTCCAACATCAACATATGCCACTTTCTAAAACTCCCTAACTGTGCTGCCTCCCCCCCCATGGCCGGGGTCAACACCTAGCGCACGACACCGTGCGAGTGCCGTTGCCCTGGACAGGTGGGTAGGCCGACTCTTGGGCGCGGGCACTGGCACAGGGTCCCTCATAGTGCAATCAAGTGTCTCTGACGGTGGTGGTGCACACCCGCCGTCAGACACACCGCTGTACTATGAGGGGCCCAGTGCCAGTACCGACGCCCACGAGTGGGCCCCCCTTGCTTGGGCAGGGCCCCAGCATTTGCAATCTTTACCTCTCCCTGCTCCTCCGCTGTGTAATCTGGGCCTTCAAATCCATACTGGGCCTAACACCGTCTGAGCCTGCCTCATGCTGTATAGACATATATTTTGAATGTGTACGCTATCCATACATGTTATCCAGGGATACGGTACCCTTTCTAACCTTTGTGCAATCACGTGCAATCCATACTGGGCCTAACACCGTCTGAGCCTGCCTCATTCTGTATAGACATATATTTTGAATGTGTACGCTATCCATACATGTTATCCAGGGATACGGTACCCTTTCTAATCTTTGTGCAATCACGTGCAATCCATACTGGGCCTAACACCGTGTGAGCCTGCCTCATGCTGTATAGACATATATTTTGAATGTGTACGCTATCCATACATGTTATCCAGGGATACGGTACCCTTTCTAACCTTTGTGCAATCACGTGCAATCCATACTGGGCCTAACACCGTCTGAGCCTGCCTCCTGAGACATATATTTTGAATGTGTACGCTATCCATACATGTTATCCAGGGATACGGTACCCTTTCTAACCTTTGTGCAATCACGTGCAATCCATACTGGGCCTAACACCGTCTGAGCCTGCCTCATGCTGTATAGACATATATTTTGAATGTGTACGCTATCCATACATGTTATCCAGGGATACGGTACCCTTTCTAACCTTTGTGCAATCACGTGCAATCCATACTGGGCCTAACACTGTCTGAGCCTGCCTCCTGAGACATATATTTTGAATGTGTACGCTATCCATACATGTTATCCAGGGATACGGTACCCTTTCTAACCTTTGTGCAATCACGTGCAATCCATACTGGGCCTAACACCGTCTGAGCCTGCCTCATGCTGTATAGACATATATTTTGAATGTGTACGCTATCCATACATGTTATCCAGGGATACGGTACCCTTTCTAACCTTTGTGCAATTACGTGCAATCCATACTGGGCCTAACACCGTCTGAGCCTGCCTCCTGAGACATATATTTTGAATGTGTACGCTATCCATACATGTTATCCAGGGATACGGTACCCTTTCTAACCTTTGTGCAATCACGTGCAATCCATACTGGGCCTAACACCGTCTGAGCCTGCCTCATGCTGTATAGACATATATTTTGAATGTGTACGCTATCCATACATGTTATCCAGGGATACGGTACCCTTTCTAACCTTTGTGCAATCATGTGCAATCCATACTGGGCCTAACACCGTCTGAGTCTGCCTCCTGAGACATATATTTTGAATGTGTACGCTATCAATACATGTTATCCAGGGATACGGTACCCTTTCTAACCTTTGTGCAATCACGTGCAATCCATACTGGGCCTAACACCGTCTGAGCCTGCCTCATGCTGTATAGACATATATTTTGAGTGTGTACGCTATCCATACATGTTATCCAGGGATACGGTACCCTTTCTAACCTTTGTGCAATCACGTGCAATCCATACTGGGCCTAACACCGTCTGAGCCTGCCTCCTGAGACATATATTTTGAATGTGTACGCTATCCATACATGTTATCCAGGGATACGGTACCCTTTCTAACCTTTGTGCAATCACGTGCAATCCATACTAGGCGTGAGAACGGCTGGCGAGCTGTTAAGCAAGCTACAGCACCTGTCCAGACAAGTACAGGGATTCCCTAGCGAGGAGACTTATTTGATTGTTTTCAATGTTGGGACAGCAATTTTTGGGGAGCACTATACTCTGGAGAATGATAGATGGGGTCCACCATACACTGGAACATTCCAAAGGTGGACATCAGACACTGGAGCAGCATTTACAGGGCCCATTATACACTAGAGAATTAGAAATGGGGCCCATTATGTTTGGAGCATTATTTGGGCCCATAAGACAGTGGAGCTTCATCCATGGGGACCAACATATACTGTAGCATTATGTGGAGCTCATCATATACTGTTTCAAACATTATATGGGACCAATGATTCTGTATGGAGAAATAGATGGGCCTCGTCATGAGATGTAAAAAGTGAGGTATTTTTCATTGTACTATACCGCTATTTATCTGTCGTATTGGAGCGTGATGAGTTGTGGTATGTGTTAAAGGGGCGCTCTTTCGCCCAGGGCACATGAAAACCTGCAGCCAGCCCTCCCCCCCCACAACTTTAGCCAAATAACCCCCATTTTTCAGTGCGTAACTTGTATTATGAAGTTAATTAAGGTTGACAAGCTTAGGTAAGAAGAATTGATGCTTTTGGCATTCAAATGGGCACTGTAGGTGTGTTTCCTGTCCTCCTCTCACTGCCGACTTTTATTCCCCATTGACTTACATTGGGTTTCGTGTTTCGGGACGACCCCGACTTTTCCCTATAATCGGACGATCTTGCTCGACCCGACTTTTGGAAAAGTCGGGTTTCATGAAACGAAACGCGACCCTAAAATACCAAAAGTCGCTCAACTCTAGTTCAGACGTCTGTTCTACTTGTGGCAACACCTCTTGTGCAATCCTGCGTTCACGTAAACGCCTATCAACCTGAATGGCTAATGACATAGAATCATCCAGACCAGAGGGAACAGGAAATCCCACCATAGTATCTTTTATGGCTTCTGACAAACCCTTCCGAAAGAGAGAAGCCAAGGCATTATCATTCCAGGTAGTAAGGACCGCCCTCTTTCGGAACTTTTGATAGTACAACTCTGCAGAATCTCGACTCTGGTTCAATGCCAACAGGGTCTTTTCAGCCTGATCAATAGCATTAGGTTCGTCATACAACAACCCCAAAGCTTGAAAGAATGCGTTCACATTAGTCAGAATAGGATCATCTGGTTTCAAAGAAAACGCCCAATCCTGGGGATCGCCACGCAGCAAAGAGATGACAATTTTAACCTGCTGCGCGGAGCTCCCTGACGAGTTAGGCTTCAAGGCAAAAAATAATTTACAATTATTTTTGAAACTCAAAAATTTAGATCGATCCCCAAAAAATACATCAGGTGTAGGGATCTTTGGTTCAACAGCATGCGAACGAGCAAGGTAGGCGGAAATTACCCACACTTCCGCAGCGAGCTGCTCCACACGATCAGACAATTGCTTTATCTCCATTGAGAGAGAAAAAAAAAATTCCCCCTATGGCCTCAGAGATATAGAGGAAAGAATATACACACACCTTTTTTTTTTTTTTTTTTTAAACACAATTCTTTCCTGCTATTGAGTACCCTAGGATCTGCGGTATGGCGGGTGATTCTGTTATGACTGAGTCACCGTAGGAGGCAAAAACAGAAATGCTAGCTAAGTCCAGAAAATCAGAGAAGTTGGCAGCTATCGGATTGCAGACCCCTGAATCTATCAACACAACTAGCAGTAGCCGTGGGGGGTTCCTACGATGCCCTAGACCCATCGATCACAGCCGGAGAATTAAATAGGCCTAAAGAAAGAAAGGGGAAATCTAAACTGCCCCAGAGCAGACCCCAAAGCAATAGGCAGCCCCCAACATATAATGACGGTGAAGCAAGATGAAAATACTAACACAGACAGAAAGATAGACTGAGCAAAGACGGGGCCTAAGCTAACTTAGATAGAAAAGGACAGGAAGGCTGCTGTCTGCAATCCGTGAAAAACCCTATGATAATAAGAGCCAACAGACTGACAGTGAAAATGGCCCTGAAGACGCTAGGCTTCAAAAAAGCTATGTCAGTACTCAGGAATATTCTGAAGACAGAGCTACAGGCAAAAGGAGATTCAGCTCACCCCAGAAGGGAATGGCAGAATACAGAAAAGCAAGGAAAACAAAAAACAAACGAAAAAAGCTAACAGGCAAAACAGGAAACTTAGCTTTAGAGGAGCAGGAATCTGACTGGTGTCCTAGAAGTCCACAGAGAAATCACCCGGAGGGCAGAAGGGCGTCGGCAGCCTTATATCCAGTCCGTGACTCCACTCAGCCAGTCATCCTCATTAGATTCAGGTGCCTGATAATCAGGCTCATTACCTTCCTTTACCAAAATAGGGAGTTCACCAGACCTCAGTGACGAAGGGGAAAATGAACTCACAACATCCTTCCTTAGAACAAAGACCACTCTGTAGTGTCCCACCTGGACACATGGAAGTCTGTCAACACTCTAACAGACTCCCTCACACTCACTCACATGTGCTAAAAACCCCTCAATTACATAGCCGTGTAGCCACACCCATAGGTGAGGTATGGATCACATGAGCTGGTCATATGGTCAGGACCTCACCACAGGTCCTGAACATACACATATCTTCAGGCAAAATGGGAAAATGGGGTACAGTCCGCACCCTCACCCAAAGGTGAGGCAATATGGGTAGCCAGACCCTTGCATCTCTCATAGCTACCCGCAACCCGGACCCAGTGCACTAAATGACATCTTTAGTGCTCATGTACACTATAGACAAAATACTCCGGGTTGCATCGCAGGGAGCATCCATCCATGTGACATATACCTCCCATTAACCACGCGACCACACGTCACACCACATATGTAGCAGAGTTTACACATTAAAAATCTATGTCTATATATCAGGAGGCAGACTCAGACGGTCTCAGGCCCAGTATTGATTCGACAAGATTGTAGTGAGTTGAGAAAGGGTACAGTATCACCAGATAAAAGTTATATATGTAGCATAGTTTAAACATTAAAAATCTATGTCTATATATCAGAAGGCAGACTCAGACGGTCTCAGGCCCACTATGGATTCGACAAGATTGTAGAAAGTTGAGAAAGAGTACAGTATCACCGGATAACAGGTATATATGTAGCATAGTTTACACAATACAAATCGATGTCTATATATCAGGAGGCAGACTCAGACGGTCTCAGGCCCACTATGGATTCGACAAGATTGTAGAAAGTTGAGAAAGGGTACAGTATCACTGGATACCAGGTATATATAGCATAGTTTAAACATTAAAAATCTCCGTGTATATTTCCGTAGTCCGACAAAAACACTCACAGCCTCAGTATGGATTAGACAAGAATCTAAAAAGTAGAAAAAGGGTAATGTATTCGAAGCGTACACCAGTATACACTGTTGGGGTATTTTTCAACCTTCATATATATTTCAGTCTCAGTAAGGCAGTCCAGACTCTCCGCAAGAGGAAACGAGATGGATACAAGTACAGACGGAAAGTCGAGTGATTTCAGAAATTTTGGAATTACTAATCACAGGAAAAACTCCAGGGAGAATTCTCAGAGGCGATGCTGACCCTCAATTACTTTGTCTTTGGAGACAGCGAAAACAGTTCTTGTGAAGAAAGGTTTGCTGTATCACAGTACCGTGGATCCCATCACCGTTACTCATCTCCATCAAATTGTGATCACAGGGAGAGATGTAGACATTGTCCTCACTGCCTATCATGATCTGTCAGGTAGCTTTGGAGTGCAAAAGAGAGAAGCCACAGGCCATAGGCGATTCTATTGGATTCTATTGGATTGGCATGAAAGGACACATTTAAAAATGTGGGCAGGAATGTCACACGTCTGTGAGTCGGAAAACCTTGAAAGTTGATGATAAAACACCACTGCATCTCATTGTGAGTCGACGTCCATAACAAATGGAAGCCATTGATCATCTGAAGATAGAGCCCAGCAGGACAGGGCATAGCTACGTCTTAACCATCATCTATCAGTTCACCAAATTTGTATTGGCAGTCCCAGTGAAGGATTTAACAGCCCAGCCTACACAATAGTGGAGCAGGGAGAGGTAAGTATTGCAAGTGCTGGGGCCCTGAGCAAGCAGGGGGGGCCCACTCGTGGGCGGCGGTACTGGCACAGGGCCCCTCATAGTACGCCGGTGTGTCTGACTGCGGGTGTGCACCGCCATCGTCAGAGACACTTAATTGTACTATGAGGGAACCTGTGCCAGTGCCGTCGCCCAAGAGTGGGACCACCCACCTGTCCAGGGCAATGGCACTCGCACGGGTGCATGCACCAGGTGTGACCCTGGCCCTGGGGGGGGAGGCAGCCCAGTTAGGGAGGTTGAAAAAATGGCATATGTTGATGTTGGACATTCAGCAGCTGAAAATGGAGGAATTGGAAAAGTCCGAGGGAGAGGAGGACAAAAGCGATCCATTTTTCGGGCAACCTACGTGTCAGCAGGGGAAGGTGGGACAAAATCCTTTGAAACCCATGCATGTTTCATTTTAATGAAGGTTAGATCATCAACATTTTGGGTCGACAGAATGGTCCTTTTTTCTGTCAGGATTGATCCAGCAGCACTGAAGACTCTTTTGGATAGCACACTAGCAGCAGGGCAAGCAAGCTCCTGTAAGGCATATTGTGCCAATTCAGACCAGGTGTCCAGTTTACAAGCCCAATAGTCAAAGGGGAATGACTTGTGAGGGAGAACATTGATATGGGAGGAGAAGTAGTTTGTAACCATAGTTGACAACTGCTGTCTCCTGTCACTTTCAATCGATGCAGTATTACCAGTCGTGTGAGCGGTACTTGAGAAATCAGTCCAAAACATGGTCATGAAACCCCTGTGTCCAACGTCACTTCGGCTGTGTGCACCACGAACACCTCTTCCATGTTGCCCCCTACGGCTCGTGGGAAAACCATCACCACCGCTGTTTGCTGGGAATGCCTCAAACAAACGGTTTACCAGAGTTGCTTGTTTGTTAGCCAATATTAGCTCTAGGTTCTCCTGTGGCATGATGTTTTGGAATTTGCCTTTATAGCGTGGATCCAGGATGCTGGCCAACCAGTAGTCATCATCGTTCATCATTTTGGCAATGCGGGGGTCCCTTTTTAACACATAAGGGGATCAACTGACGTGACTGAGCACCAGTTACACAGGAACAAGTGTGGATAGTGCAGACGCCACTTCCGAGCAGCAACTGGCGGGGTTGGAGGCCAGGAGAAATACCAGAGACAGTGGAGCCAGAGGCCTAAGTGGAGCATGGTTAAAAATCAGTAGTAGTGTGACTGTGTAGGCAGCAGGAGACTTTGCCATCCACACAGCAGGGGAGCAGCTGGCGTTACTGAACTCCCCTGACACAGGAGCGAGTGTTTCTATCTGTGTGGACGGCACTTCCAAGCAACAACTGGCTGTGTTGAAGCCCAGGATCAATCACAGAGCAGGCTGAGGCCTACTTGGAGCAAGTAGAAAATAAGATGTAGTGTGATTTGGGAGGCAGCAGGAGACTTTGCCATCCACATAGCAGGGGAGCAGCTGGCATTACTGAACCCCACTGACACAGGAGCGAGTGTTTCTATCTGTGCGGACGGCACTTCCAAGCAACAACTGGCTGTGTTTAAGCCCAGGATCAATCACGGAGCAGGCTGAGGCCTACTTGGAGCAAGTAGAAAAAAAGATGTAGTGTGATTTGGGAGGCAGCAGGAGACTTTGCCATCCACACAGCAGCGGAGCAGCTGACGTTACTGAACCCCACTAACACTGGAGCTAGTGTGTTTTTCTCTGTGAAGACGGCACTTCTGAACACCAACTGGCGTTGTTGGAGCCCAGGATGAAGCATGGAGCAGGCTGAGACCTGATGTTTTTGGCATGTGGAGGCAGCAGGAGACATTGCCGTCCACACAGCAGGGGAACAGCTGACGTTACTGAACCCCACTATCACAGGAGCTAGTGTGTTTTGCTCTGTGAAGACGGCACTTCTGAACACCAACTGGCGTTGTTGGAGCCCAGGATGAAGCATGGAGCAGGCTGAGGTCTGATGTTTTTGGCATGTGGAGGCAGCAGGAGACATTGCCGTCCACACAGCGGGGGAACAGCTGACGTTACTAAACCCCACTAACACAGGAGCTAGTGTGTTTTGCTCTGTGAAGACGGCACTTCTGAACACCAACTGGCGTTGTTGGAGCCCAGGATGAAGCATGGAGCAGGTTGAGGCCTGATGTTTTTGGCATGTGGAGGCAGCAGGAGACATTGCCGTCCACACAGCAGGGGAACAGCTGACGTTACTAAACCCCACTAACACAGGAGCTAGTGTGTTTTGCTCTGTGAAGACGGCACTTCTGAACACCAACTGGCGTTGTTGGAGCCCAGGATGAAGCATGGAGCAGGCTGAGGCCTGATGTTTTTGGCATGTGGAGGCAGCAGGAGACATTGCCGTCCACACAGCAGGGGAACAGCTGACGTTACTGAACCCCACTAACACAGGAGCTAGTGTGTTTTGCTCTGTGAAGACGGCACTTCTGAACACCAACTGGCGTTGTTGGAGCCCAGGATGAAGCATGGAGCAGGCTGAGGCCTGATGTTTTTGGCATGTGGAGGCAGCAGGAGACATTGCCGTCCACACAGCAGGGGAACAGCTGACGTTACTGAACCCCACTAACACAGGAGCTAGTGTGTTTTGCTCTGTGAAGATGGCACTTCTGAACACCAACTGGTGCTGTTGGAGCCCAGGATAAAGCATGGAGCAGGCTGAGGCCTGATGTTTTTGGCATGTGGAGGCAGCAGGAGACATTGCCGTCCACACAGCAGGGGAACAGCTGACGTTACTGAACCCCACTAACACAGGAGCTAGTGTGTTTTGCTCTGTGAAGACGGCACTTCTGAACACCAACTGGCGTTGTTGGAGCCCAGGATGAAGAATGGAGCAGGCTGAGGCCTGAAGTTTTTGGCATGTGGAGGCAGCAGGAGACATTGCCGTCCACACAGCAGGGGAACAGCTGACATTACTGAACCCCACTAACACAGGATCTAGTGTGTTTTGCTCTGTGAAGACGACACTTCTGAACACCAATTGGCGTTGTTGGAGCCCAGGATCAATCATGCAGCAGGCGGAGGCCAACTTGGAGCAGGTTTTATATAGGTTGTAGACTACTACTGATTGTAACCGTGCTCCACTATGGCCTCTGGCTCCACTGTCTCTAGTATTTCCCCTGGCCTGCAAACCCCGCCAGTTGATGCTCTGAAGTGGCGTCTGCACAATACACACATGTTCCTGGGTTACATGGGCTCTGTCACGTCAGTGGATCCCCTGATGTTTGTCCGGCAAGGTCTCCTGCTCTGTCCACATTCCCACTACTAGTAATGGGAATGTGGACAGAGCAGGAGACATTTCCAGACACACATCAGGGGATCAACTGACGTGACTGAGCACCAGTAACACAGGAACAAGTGTGGATAGTGCAGACGCCACTTCAGAGCAGCAACTGGCGGGGTTGGAGGCCAGGGGAAAAACTAGAGACAGTGGAGCCAGAGGACTAAGTGGAGCACGGTTAAAAATCAGTAGTAGTTTGAATGTGGGTGGAGCAGGAGACTTTGCCGTCCACACAGCAGGGGAGCATGTTATGTTTGAGTCACCGAGGAGGAAAAAACAAAACACAAGCTCAGCCCAGAAAATCAGAGAGGTTGGAAACTAGCGGATTGCAGACCCCTAATCCTATCACACAACTAGCAGTAGCCGTGGAGTGTTCCTACGGTGATCCTAGACACCTCGTCACAGCCGGAGATCTAAATAAGCCCAAAGAGAGAAAAGGGAAAAACTGACTGCCCCAGAGCAGACCCCAAAGCAATAGGCAGCCCCCAACATATAATGACGGTGAAACAAGATGAAAACACTAACACAAATAGAAAGATAGGTTGAGCAAACGATGGGGCCCAACTAACTAAAAAGGACAGGACAGAAAAGCTGCTGTCTGCAATCCGAGAAAACCCTGCTAAAAATATTACCAACACAACTGATAAGCAAAAAGGACCCTGAAGTCACTAGACTTCAAGCCCTATATCAGCACTCAGAATATTCTGAAAGCAGAGCAAAAGAGAACACTGATCAAGGAATAAGAATCCAGCACACCCCTGGCCGGGGATGGTTGAACTCAAAAAACAAGGTAAACAAATCCAGAACTAATAAGTTCAATAGCAGAGCAAAAACTTATCTTTGGGAAGCAGGAATCAGACTGGTCTCCAAGAATCCAGTAGAGAAATCACCAGCCACTCAGAAGGGTGTCGGCTGCCTTATATCCAGTCTGAAGTTCCCGCTACCCAGTCACAATCCACCTGATCAGGTGTTTGGATTCTTTCATCCAAATCAGCCTCAATACCTTCCTTCACCAGAAGACGGAGATCCTCGGACACAAAAGGTGAATGAACAGATGAGCTCTCAACAGTACCTCCCCCTTGAGGAGGGGTCACCGAACCCTCATCCAAGCCACCAGACCGATCAGGATGAGCCCGATGAAAAGCACGCACCAATTTTTCAGCATGAATATCAGAGGCAGAGACCCAGGAATTATCCTCCTGACCATAACCCTTCCACTTAACCAAATACTGGAGTCTCCGTCTAGCCAGACGGGAATCCAGTATCTTCTCTATCTCATATTCCATGTTACCTTCAACCAACACAGGGTCAGGAGGTGCCACCATAGGAACCACTGGTTCAACAAACCTCTTCAACAAGGACTTATGAAACACATTATGAATCTTAAATGTGACAGGAAGAGTCAATCGAAAAGAGACCGGATTAATAATCTCCAAAATCTTGTAAGGTCCAATAAATCTAGGTTTAAACTTTGGAGAAGCCACTTTCATAGAGATATTCTTTGATGACAACCAGACCATATCACCCACCTTAAACCGGGGACCAATGGTCCTGTGCCGGTTAGAAAACCGCTGGGCTTTTTCCTGGGAAAGAGACAACTTATCCACCACTTGGTCCCAAATCTGCTGCATTCTTTCCACCACAGTGTCAACGCCTGGACAGGCAGAAGACTCCACCTGCCCTGAAGATAATCGAGGATGAAACCCAAAGTTACAGAAAAAGGGTGACATCAAAGTGGCAGAACTAGCTCTATTATTTAAAGCAAATTCGACCAAGGGTAAAAATGTGACCCAGTCATCCTGATCAGCAGATATAAAACATCTCAAATAAGCCTCCAAAGTCTGGCTTGTTCTCTCCGTCTGCCCATTGTCTGAGGGTGAAATGCAGAGGAGAAGGACAACTGAATTCCCAACTTGGAACAAAAGGTCCTCCAGAATCTAGAGAC
This sequence comes from Dendrobates tinctorius, assembly GCF_039654945.1. Taxonomy (NCBI): domain Eukaryota; kingdom Metazoa; phylum Chordata; class Amphibia; order Anura; family Dendrobatidae; genus Dendrobates; species Dendrobates tinctorius. The sequence goes on along the minus strand of NW_027361829.1, from coordinate 4,673,003 downwards.
AAATTGAACTCCTCTGTCTGATACAATGTTCTCAGGAATCCCGTGCAAGCGAACCACCTGTTGCAAAAACAAGGGCACCAACTCTGAGGAAGATGGCAACTTAGGGAGTGGTACAAGATGGACCATCTTAGAGAATCTATCACAAATCACCCAGATAACAGTCATCCTCTGAGAGACAGGCAGATCAGAAATAAAATCCATTGAAATATGGGTCCATGGCCTCCTGGGTACCGGCAAAGGCATCAACAACCCACTAGAACGAGAACAAGGCTTAGATCGGGAGCAAGTCCCACAGGACAGCACAAAATTTATGACATCACGAGACAAGGCAGGCCACCAAAAAGACCGACTCACCAAATCTCTAGTACCAAAAATACCTGGATGACCAGCCAACGAGGAGCAATGAACCTCAGACATCACTTTCCTCTTCCACTGGTCAGGAACCTACAACCTACCACTGGGACAACGCTCAGGCTTAACCTCCTTAAACTTCTCCAGAGCACGTCTCAAATCAGGCGAGATGGCAGAAAGAACCACCCCCTGTTAAATATTAATAATCCGTTAATTTCGTATAAGACTCAGTTCAGTACATTGCTTTAGCTGACACGACATAGGCTATTTTTGTAAGCTTGGCTCATGGTACAGGACAACTCCATATGTACCTGGATCACGTGCTTTAAGAGACGTATATAATTCATGGCTCACTCTAGAGGTCGCTCGTTCCTTCCTTCACCATCATGAGACACAGACGCAGGATGTCATCTCTGCACGGACATAACTGAACAACTGGTATGTAACTTTACTACGAAGAAGCCCAAGAGAGACAGAGGCCATTTGCCATGTGGAATCCCAGAGAAAGAAGGTGACAAGCTTTTGCTATGAACTAATGGACAATCTCTCTTTCACCTATTTTTATGTTTTTCTGTAATAATCTTTTCTTTGATGGAAGAATCCAAATAAACCACTACATTTTTATCTGGTAACTAGTCCTGAGTATTCAACAGAGAATACACATTATTTTACATTGGAGAGCCAGGCAGATCTGAATTTTTGTATTTTTTTTGTGGATTTCCCTCAACTTGCCCAAAAGGGGGATTGAACTTTGCTATCGTTAGTCATATGTGCAAGTTATCAGGAACTCCACTACTCACAAGAATCAGATAGAACCTAGAAGTGAGGACTAAGATTTGCCAGATAGATTGAGAAGTACTACAAGTGCCAAAGTGCCAGACGTGCTGAAGCCAGACGTGTGAAGACAAGAGCCCAGCGTTGTCCATCAAAGGAACAAGCTGAGACATTTCAAGGTAAGAGAAATGGATGTCATTAATTCTCTTGCTAAGCAGAGTAAATTGAAATTTAAGTCTGTAGACAAGTCTAATCCAGAAGTATTATGGCTTAGCTTATATGCAGAGTGTGAACTGGAGAATCAGAAGTTAGATTCTAAGTTTTTCAACAGAGAAAGAGATAAATTAAAAAATATTCTACAGATGGTACATATATTTCATAGATCTGTGTCAGAGAAATCCAAAAATGATTGTGTGAAGGAAAATAGTGATGTTCCCGAGATACATTGTAATGTAGAAAAGCAGTTACAAGATGAAAGGCAAATAGTAGCAGCAGCCATTCAAGGAGACCTTGCAGACGTGGAACAAGATGGAGAAGTAGGAGGAGACTTCAGAACTGACGTAGAGGACGTACAAGGGAAAGACGGTCCACTAAAAATAGACGACTCACAGGCCCAAATCCGAAGTAAAGAAAGGAAAAATTTGATAAAAATATGCAAAATCATTCCTGCATATGATAACAAAATCAATGTTTGTAGAAACTCTGAGGTTTTTGAAAGCTGTGTTGACAAATTTGATTTATCTAACGAGGAGAAGAATCAGTTGTTCAAAATGTGGATCCCTGTAAACTTTGCTAGGAGATTGACTTTAAAGATATCTGGGGAAACACATGAGAATTTAACTGATAAAGACAGATTAAAATTTCTTATTTTTTGTTCAAATGAAAATCATCCAGATATTGATATTCTTCAAAAATTAAGGATTAGTCGGAAGGAATGTACTTTTACGCTTATGTCCATATATGAACGTCTGTACAAAATGCTGAGTGAGAATGTCAAAACACAGTCCCTCATAAGGAGTTTTGTAAACAAATTTTGATTTTTAAATCCTGCATCTCGTGTTATTGCATCACAAAAAGATTCTTTATTTGAATGTGCGCAATCCCTTGATTTTGCCAGAAAACACGAGAATCGTGAAAGGAAAGTAAATTGTGCTAATTTTGTGAAGACAGGCAGAGTAAAATCTTATCAGAAGCCTGTATTAGCAAAGCCTTCTAAAATGAGTTTTCCCCAAAATCAAATCTATGAAGAACGAAGAAAATCACATGTTTGTTTTAAGCCATATGGAATGATGCAAAGGACCACCGAAAAGACACAGATTGAATTAAGAAAAATGATGAGTTTTGATCTTCTTTCTGTAAAAAAGATGGCCGAATGTGACAGACAGAAGCAGGTGGTGAGTGACATCATTGACTTTGAGCCGGAGCAGCTCAGAAAATCCGTTAACTTCAAAGTAGCAAGAATATTTAAAGACATCTTTTGCAGAGAAATAAGTATGGGTTTAGGAATTGGCTAAAAAAAAAAGTAATTATATATATATTGTAAAAGAATTATACAATTAGTCAGTTATATGTAATTATTTTATAGAGTACAATTCTGTAGTTCTATAGTTTGGTAGATAGATACATGTTCATGCGGTAAATACAGTATATATAGAGTGTTTGTAGAAGTAATCTACTTCAGTAATAATATTTAGAATTATGAATATGATATTAACCTTCTCTTTTATTTTTCCTTAGAATTTTCATTTCAAAGCAGGACTTAATCGGGAAAAATTCTCTTACAAATATTTATGCCTTTATTTACACAGGAAGTTGCAACAATTGCATTATTTTATATATATTTAACACTTAAATAATATGCATATAGCTAACAATTTAAAATCTGTGTGTGTGCCTTTACTGCTGGCTTGAATGACTACCACAGCATGTGAAATTTGAACTTTGTTCTAATAATAAGTATACCAGTATACTATGTCCCTGGTTTTAGTGCTGTAATGCCTACAGTCTTAGGAAAAGAATTTTTAGGGGGTCTCAACTTTTGCAAACCAATGGAATTTTTTCCAGGCCTAAATGTCAAGTATAGCTATACATATACATATATTTATGTCATGTGTATTTGGGGAATATTCAAAGAAATATTAAGACTAAATTTAAATAGTTTACAATGCATTGATAATTAGGGTTAAAATACGTGTATTCATCACACCTTCGTATGTGAGGTATTTGGTTTAAACTTAAATATGTGACACAGTCTGAGTGACAGTGACTGAGTGTATGAGCAGCTGCTGAGCGAGTGATGTGATACGTTTGATGGATGAGGCCTCAGGATTCTGAATGCAAGAGAGGAAAAAAACAAAAAAAAAACAAAAGCCTTTATCTTTAGGAGAAATATGCAGATCAGTTAAATTAAAATATTAAGATATAATGAAATATTATCTACACAACATATATTTCTGTATTTCTATAGTAATTATTATTTCTTGATTTAGTTAATTGTGGATAAGTGCAATCACACATCAAAATGGTTTATGAAGAAAATCTACATTTAAATTAATTTTTCCAAAGGGAAATTTTATGATATTCAAATTAATTTTAATGGTCACACATCTTCAGACAAATAATGGTATAAGCAAGTATAAATTCACATAATTTATAAATTAATTATTTTTCATTTTGGTTTTGATAAATGAATTATTTCATGAAACAATATTTTTTTGGTATTAAGGGGGAAAATATGTTTTTGATCCTGACTACATCATCACATTTGATAAATACCTCTTCTTCACACATTTTAATAAAAAAGAAATATTAATAAGGTACAATGGTATAAGTATTGGGTATAATAACAAGTATATAAAGAGTCATTTCTTTACACTAAGAGGAGTATTACATGCAAAGTTGCATAATTTGAATATTTTGATAACACAAGTTTATGACAATTATGAAATAATCCGGATCATGGAAATATTAAGGGTATATGTTACTGAAGACATAACTACTCTGCATCAACATAAAGACCTTATATTTATTTTTCTTCTTATTCTTATTTTTAATTTTCAATTTTTTATTCTATTTTTATTTTTATTCTTAAATTTTTATTTTTTCTTTCATCAATATTTAGTAAAGTAAAATCTACTATAGAATATTGCTTCATTAAATATAATAGTGATATGGTTCTATTACAAAGGAAAATGTTTCACTTCTGAGTTATATGCAACAATTCTTTTATTCATTCGCTCACTCATATATTCTTATTTTGGTTCATGGCTATACATTCTTACATATTATTAGTATAATAAATATATTCCTTATTAATTAAGATGAAAACACTGGTTACATAAAACACAGTGACACCTATGGGTTGAAAAAGGTAATTTCACCTATGACATAAAAAAAATGTTCAATCACATGAAGAATATGGTTAATAATGTATTATCGCTTATTATTGGTTTATTATTTCAAACATTGAAATCCATATACGGTACAAATTCTGATAATAATTCTATGGATATTACTGATTGCTATGGTACGCTGTGATATTATAGATTAGGAAAATTACCAGATTTGGTATAGACTAGGGAATGAAGACTTCAAGCAAGATACTGAAATTACTTTAATAAAGACTTTTCATATTAAAATTGATTCTTATCAGTTGCAAGAAGAAGAATGCCGCGATCCAGAAGTCCCAGAAGGTAACAAAGCTATGATTTCTGTGTTACTTACAAGTGCAGTATCCACCACTGACAGTCACAAGTGCAGTATCCACCACTGACAGTCACAAGTGCAGTATCCACCACTGACAGTCACAAGTGCAGTATCCACCACTGACAGTCACAAGTGCAGTATCCACCACTGACAGTCACGATTAAAGTGTCTAACCTGACAACCAGAGGACGATGATCCTATGATGCTGAGGTGAACTGTGTTATCACGTTCTTACCAAGTTCCAGAGGTTTCCAATTACCTGAAAAGCTTCGATGAAGGCTGGTGAACGATAAGGTAATTGTCAGGAAGCTACAACCCTGACATATGTCCTGTGCATTAGGACAAGGACTGGTTATGGTGCTATGTTTAGCAAGGAAGAGTCATTTTAACCCTTGCTTTGCTGACCAAAGACGTCACACCTGTTCAAAGACCAGTACCGATGGAGGATTCCAGTATATCCAAGGCGAGCCAATGTAAGCCCAGGTTTTTAAAGGTGACACTGCACAGATATTAAAGCTGCAATTCATCTATAGACTTTGTTTTCGTATCAACATTTGAATTTAAGGACTTTGATTTTATACACAACACAATTTCTACAACATCTATATGCTATAGAAAAACTGTGTTTCTAAAAGAACCAAGAAGAAGACAGAAGACATCAAAATGAAGACCAGATGAAATCAGATGATGATGACTGGACCTGAGATGCTTCAATTTAGACTTAGGGAAGTATATTTATACATATTGTATATGAATATTGTTCACGGCTTACCATAACATGAATTCACATCAATTATGTCATTAAGTGCGTATAACAATAATCTGATGTTATTGATATTAAATTATTTTGTCAAAGAAGAAGAAAAGAAGAAAAAAGATCTTGATATATTTTGAGGGTTCCAATTAATGTCTGTCTCCCTCAAAAGGGGGAATTGTTAAATATTAATAATCCATTAATTTCGTATAAGACTCAGTTCTGTACATTGCTTTAGCTGACACGACATAGGCTATTTTTGTAAGCTTGGCTCATGGTACAGGACAACTCCATGTGTACCTGGATCACGTGCTTTAAGAGACGTATATAATTCATGGCTCACTCTAGAGGTCGCTCGTTCCTTCCTTCACCATCATGAGACACAGACGCAGGATGTCATCTCTGCACGGACATAACTGAACAACTGGTATGTAACTTTACTACGAAGAAGCCCAAGAGAGACAGAGGCCATTTGCCATGTGGAATCCCAGAGAAAGAAGGTGACAAGCTTTTACTATGAACTAATGGACAATCTCTCTTTTACCTATTTTTATGTTTTTCTGTAATAATCTTTTCTTTGATGGAAGAATCCAAATAAACCACTACATTTTTATCTGGTAACTAGTCCTGAGTATTCAACAGAGAATACACATTATTTTACACCCCCTCACCTAAGATGGTAGCAGGCTTGGTCATAATAGGAGAATCAGCCAAAAAACTCCTAGAGAGGGCATCAGCCTTAACGTTCTTAGTGCCTGGAAGAAATGAGACCACAAAATCAAAACGTGTGAAAAACAAGGCCCACCTGGCTTGTCTCGGATTCAAGCGTTTAGCCGACTCAAGGTAGATCAAATTCTTGTGGTCAGTGAGGACCACAACTTGATGTCTAGCTCCCTCCAACCAATGTCTCCACTCCTCAAATGCCCACTTCATGGCCAACAGTTCTCGATTACCCACATCATAGTTGCGTTGCGAAGGAGAGAACTTTCGGGAAAAGAAGGCGTTCATTTTAGATGTTACAGGATCTTTTGGGGACAAAACAGCTCCTGCACCAGTCTCTGAAGCATCCACCTCTACCTGAAATGGAAGTGAGACATCGGGTTGTCACAAAACCGGAGAAGAAGTGAACCTCCGCTTCAGCTCCTGAAAAGAATTAACAGCTTCTGGAGACCAATTCAGCAAATCAGCGCCCTTCTTAGTCAAATCAGTCAATGGATTGGCAATAATAGAAAAATTTGCTATAAACTTACAATAAAAATTAGCAAAACCCAAAAACTTCTGGAGAGCCTTCAAAGAAGTGGGCTGCACCCAATCATAAATGGCCTGTACCTTGGCCGGGTCCATTTCAATAGTTGACGGAGACAAAATAAATCCCAAAAATGAAATCCTCTGTAAACCAAAAAGACATTTCGATCACTTAACATGCAGAGAGGTTTCCCTCAAAATTCGGAACACAGTCCGAACATTTCCACATGAGAGTCCCAATTCCTGGAAAGATCAAAATATCATCCAAATAGATGATCAGAAACTTATCCACAAAGTCCCGGAAAATATCATTCATGAAGCACTGGAAGACCGAAGGGACGTTAGTGAGCCCAAAAGGCATCACCAGGTACTCAAAATGTCCCTCCGGAGTATTAAACGCTGTCTTCCATTCATCCCCATGCTTAATGCGAATAAGATTATACGCCCCCTGAGGTCAAGCTTGGTAAACCAGCAAGCACCTTCAACTCTAGAAAGCAGGTCAGAAATCAGGGGTAACGGATACTGATATTTAACAGCAATTTTGTTAAGGGAGCGATAGTCAATACAGGGCCTTAATGAACCATCCTTCTTGGCCACAAAAAAACCCAGCACCCAAGGGTGAAGAGGATGGTCTAATATGACCCTTCTACAACGACTCCTTAATATAAGAACGCATAGCCTCATGTTCGGGTACAGATAAATTAAAAAGTCGACCCTTGGGAAATTTACACCCCGGACTCAGCTCAATTGCACAGTCATAACTCCTATGAGGAGGCAAAGACGCAGACTTACTCTCACTAAACCCATCATAAAAATCAGCCAAATAGTCAGGAACCTCATGCGACTGGGGAGAGGTGGAGAAAACAGGAGTGTCACTAAGAGCACACCGACAACCCCAACTCACCACAGACACAGATTTCCAATCCAAAACTGGATTATGGATTTGCAACCAGGGGAACCCCAGCACGATGGTATCATGCAAATTATGCAACACCAAAAATCTGCAATTTTCTTGATGGTCTGGGGCGACCCGCATTACCACCTGGGTCCAAAACTGAGGTTTATTCTTCGCCAAAGGAGTAGCATCAATACCCCTCAAAGGAATAGGCGTCCGCAGGGGTGTCATAGGGAAAACACAACGTTTTGCAAAATCCAAATCCATTAGGTTCAAGGCCGCTCCTGAATCCACAAAGGCTTTAGCAGAAAACGTGGACAGGGAGCAGATCAGAGTAATTGCCAGAAGAAACTTAGGTTGTACACCACCTACAGCAAATGTGTGTGCAAAACGTTTCTCTCGTTTAGGGCAGACAGAAATAATATGAGAGGCATCTCCACAGAAAAAACACAGTTTATTATGCCTTCTAAACTCCTGACGTTGCACCCTAGACAAAACTCTATCACATTGCATAGGTTCAGACATTTGTTCAACAGGTGGCAGCATTTCCCGTGTAATTTTACGTTCACGTAAATGCCGATCAACCTGAATGGCTAATGACATAGAATCGTCAAGACCCGAGGGAACAGGAAATCCCACCATAGTATCTTTTACGGTTTCTGACAAACCCTTCTGAAAGAGAGCTGCCAAGGCACCATCATTCCAAATGGTGAGGACCGCCCACTTTCAGAATTTTTGACAGTACAGTTCTGCAGAATCTTGACCCTGGCTCAATGCCAACAGGGTCTTTTCAGCCTGATCAATCGCATTAGGTTCATCATACAACAACCCCAAGGCCTGAAAAAATGCATCCACATTAGTTAGAATAGGATCATCTGGTACTAAAGAAAACGCCCAATCCTGGGGATAGCCGCGCAGCAAAGAGATGACAATTTTAACCTGTTGCGCAGAGCTCCCCGATGAGTTAGGCTTCAAGGCAAGAAATAATTTACAATTATTCTTAAAATTCAAAAATTTAGACCGATCCCCAAAAAACACATCAGGAGTGGGAATTTTTGGTTCAGCAGCGTGTGAATCAGCAAGATAGGCGGAAATTCCTCGCACTTCAGCAGCAAGCTGCTCCACACGATCAGACAATTGCATAAACTCCATCAGAAAAAAAATATAGATATTCCTCCTACGGCCTCAGAGAAAAAGAGGAAAAAATATACACAAAAAAAAAAAATTCTGACACAGTTTTTTTAACAATTCCTTCCTGCTTTTGAGTACTCTAGAATCTGCGGTATGGCTGGTGATTCTGTTATGATTGAGTCACCGAGGAGGAAAAAACAAAACACAAGCTCAGCCCAGAAAATCAGAGAGGATGGAAACTAGCGGATTGCAGACCCCTAATCCTATCACACAACTAGCAGTAGCCGTGGAGTGTTCCTACGGTGATCCTAGACACCTCGTCACAGCCGGAGATCTAAATAAGCCCAAAGAGAGAAAAGGGAAAAACTGACTGCCCCAGAGCAGACCCCAAAGCAATAGGCAGCCCCCAACATATAATGATGGTGAAACAAGATGAAAACACTAACACAGATAGAAAGATAGGTTGAGCAAACGATGGGGCCCAAGTAGAGTTGAGCGAAACAGGTCGAAAAAATTGAAAAGTCGCCGACTTTTGGTAAAGTCGGGTTTCATGAAACGAAACCTGACCCTAGGGTGAGGTCAGCCACGATGTCGGCGACTTTAGCGCCGAAGTCGCGTTTCAAATTATGCTTTAGCGCCCTTTTTCAGCCAATCAGGACCAACGGACACTGTGGGCAACGTGATGATATAGGCAGCGGTCCCCACCATCTTTGAGAAGGGCATGCAAGGGATTGGCTTGCTTTTGGGGGCGTCACAGGGGGTATAAAAGGGCTTGCCATCTTACTTCTGCTGATATCAGCATCTGCTGATATAGGGCTAGCTGCTGCTGCTGCAGATTCTGTAGGGGGAGCGTTAGGCAGGGAAGAAGAAAAAAAATCAGATCAGCTGCTGCTGCTGCTAGCAATTTTGCCTGTACAACACACCAGTCACTGTGCAGTGCAAAGGGAGGCTATATTTTGGTGGATCAGCTCTGTTGGTTGTTAGGCTGCCTTATAAGGCTACCTGATAGCTGCATTTCTGGTTTCACACTGCTCTGCAAACTGATTTTTTAAAAGCAATCCTTTTTTTTGTCCTGGTAAGATACCGAGCGTGCATTTTTTCACACCGTACAGCGGTGTACGCTCCTCACACAGTACCGTGTAACGGCTGTTATCACGGCCACAGTGAAGCTAAGGGTGTGACTCTGTAAGGATAAGTCGAGGAGTTGTTCCGTTCTTACAGACCTCCACCTTATAGTTTTGTCTGTTTTTCAAACAGTCTAGTCTATTTGCTGTTTGATTACATTCAAAACTATAGAGAGACAGCGTGTGTCAGTCCGTATACAAAAACACGGAGCTTGACAATTTAACATACACCGGACAGCGGTGTACGTGCATGCTGCTCTTTCAGTACCGTGTAACGGCTGTTATCACAGCAAAATTGAAGCTAAGTGTGTGACTCTGTAAGGATAAGTCGAGGAGTTGTTCCGTTCTTACAGACCTACAGATTCCAATCCTGCCCTGTCCTATATAACATTTTTCACACCAGTCAAATTCAGCCTTTGATACAGCAGTGTGATATACACTGGGCCTGACACAATACATCAGTGTCCAGAAGTGTGTAAGGACATACCATTTCTCCTGTTCTATATAACATTTTTCACATCTGCCAAATTCAGCCTGTGATACAGCGGTGTGATATACACTGGGCCTGACACAATACATCAGTGTCCAGAAGTGTGTATGGACATTCCATTTCTCCCATCCTATATAACATTTTTCACACCTGCCAAATTCAGCCTGTGATACAGCGGTTTGATATACACTGGGCCTGACACAATACATCAGTGTCTAGAAGTGGTAGGAGAATTAAATTCTCCCCTGTCCTATATACACCTTGTACCTTGTTTTACAGTTCCATATCATTGGTGGAATTGTGGGTACATTTTTCAAAAAAATGAGGAAGTGTGGTGTAAGAGGCCGTGTTAGTGGGCAGGGGTTGCCAGCTGTTAATGATGGTGTTGGTGTTGGATCTGCTGGTAGTGGCAAAAGCAAAATAACACCTAATACAGGAGGTGTTGAGCCTGCGTCATCGTCTGGCTCCACAAGGCCTCGAAGGCTCCCTTTTCTGGGAGTAGCTAAACTGCTTTTAAAGCCAGAGCTTCAGGAACAAGTTTTGGCCTACATTGCTGACTCGGCGTCCAGCTCTATCGCCTCCTCTTCTGTATATACACCTTGTACCTTGTTTTACAGTTCCATATCATTGGTGGAATTGTGGGTACATTTTTCAAAAAAATGAGGAAGTGTGGTGTAAGAGGCCGTGTTAGTGGGCAGGGGTTGCCAGCTGTTAATGATGGTGTTGGTGTTGGATCTGCTGGTAGTGGCAAAAGCAAAATAACACCTAATGCAGGAGGTGTTGAGCCTGCGTCATCGTCTGGCTCCACAAGGCCTCGAAGGCTCCCTTTTCTGGGAGTAGCTAAACCGCTTTTAAAGCCAGAGCTTCAGGAACAAGTTTTGGCCTACATTGCTGACTCGGCCTCCAGCTCTATCGCCTTCTCTTCTGAACTTTTAAAAAATAAAAGCACTGAGTCGTCTTTGGAGGCTCATGGTCATGAACCACACCTTTCTTTGTGTCCTTCACCCCAACCAAAATTGAAGGATGCGGCAGGCCACTCAACAGATTACTCCATGGAGCTGTTTTCACATACCATGCCTGGGTTATCAAGTGAAATGGTGAATTACCCAGGCCAAGATGAATCTGACATGGAGTGCACTGATGCACAGCCACTGATATATGATTCTGCTGGTACATTCACTCAGAGCACGACATTGTCCTCGCAGTGTACTGAGCCAGATTCTGACCCTGATGAAACTCAGGTGCCCCTTCCCGCATACTATACCACCATACACGGTGACACAGAGGAAGGTGCATATGACATTGAAGAGGAGGTGATGGATGACCCAGTTGTTGACCCAGATTGGCATCCATTGGGGGAAGAGGGTGCCGCTGCCAATAGCTCCAAAGAGGAGGAAGAGCATCTGCAGCAGGCATCGACATCGCCACAGCTGTTATTTGGCAGGCACGGAGCAGTTCAAAAACGGGTTACAAAAAGCCAAAAAGTTGCTGGACTGCTTGGCCAGACGGTCAAAATAGCACAGCGTGCAAGGACGCAAAATGTCTTCCATAGTAGGAAGAGTGCAATGTGGCACTTTTTTGAACAAAATCCTAATGATCAGGCCAAGGTTATCTGTAAGAAGTGCGCAATGACCTATAGCCGAGGGAAAAATCTGAAAAATTTGAATACCAGTTGCATGCTTAGACATTTAACCACCATGCACTTGCAAGCGTGGACGGAACACCAAACCTCAAGTACCACATGTGCAAATGCTCCCAAAGAAGGTAGTCAGCAACGCTACATTGTTTCCCCCACTGTAAGCCCACCGGTTAGCACAGCAGCAAATGTTGAGGTGTTGTTGCAAGGCCAAAGCTGTCGGGGAATCACAATGTTATATCAACGAAAGACTGAATCTAGGCCATCAGAAAGAACACCAACTCCATCACCATCATCAACCCTCTCTTAGTCCGCCCTGTCCACCACTAGTTCCACCATAGGCAGCTCTCAAGTCCAGCTCACCCTGCCAGAGACTATGAGTAGGACAAGAAAGTACTCATCCTCTCATCCGCGTACACTGGGTTTGAACGCCCACATTGCCAAACTAATCTCGTTAGAGATGATGCCCTATCGGTTGGTGGAAAGCGCAGCTTTCCGCGAACTCATGGCCTACGCAGTACCACGCTGTGAACTACCCAGTCGCTACTTCTTTTCTCGCAAAGCCATCCCAGCCCTCCACCTTCATGTGAAGGACCGCATTGTCCATGCACTCAAGCAATCAGTGAGTGGAAAGGTGCACTTCACAACAGATGAATGGTTCAGTAGGCATGGCCAGGGCCGTTACGTGTCCATCACTGCGCACTGGGTTAATGTGGTGGATGCAGGGTCCACAGGGGACAGCGGTGGTGGGACAGTGCTGCCTAGCCCACGGTATAGGAAACAGCTGGCTGTAGGCGTTCGACCCTCCTCCTCCTACTCCTCTAGAAGCGAAAGCTGGTCCCCAGAGCGCAGTCGCTGCAGCACTCCATCCGCAGCTGCCAGTGTTGCACATGAGGTGTCCCCCTATCGATCAGCTAGTGGAAAGCGTCAGCAGGCTGTGATGAGGATCATGTGTTTGGGCGACAGACACACCGCGGAGGTACTGGCCGACTACTTTCAGCAACAAACTGAGTCATGGTTAGGCAGTCTACATCTTGAGGCAGGCAAGGTAGTTAGCGATAACGGCCGTAACTTTGTGGCTGCCATAGCCCTTTCAAAACTCAGACACATACCTTGCTTGGCTCTCACCTTGAATCTGGTGGTGCAGTGCTTCCTCAATAATTATCCGGAGTTAACAGGCCTGCTCCAGAAGGTTCGAAAACTGTGCTCGCACATCCGCCGGTCGCCCGTACACTCCAGTCATATGCAGAAGCTGCAGCGATTGCTACACCTTCCCAAGCACCGGCTAATTATCGACGCTGCAACAAGGTGGAACTCCACCCTGCACATGGTTGAGCAGCTGTGCGAACAGAGGCAGGCCGTAATGCATTTGTGGGAGGACACCCGGACAGGCACTTTGAGGGCAGACATGGAGTTGACAGGTGTGCAGTGGTCAAAGCTGAAAGACCTCTGTAAAGTCCTTCAGTGTTTTGAGGAATGCACACGGCTGGTAAGCTCAGACGACGCCATCATAAGCAGGAGCATCCCACATATGCGTCTGCTCATGCAAACTTTGACGCACATTAAGTAGCAGGCGTCTGCAGCCGAGGTAGATGAGGAGGAGGAAGAGGAGAAGGGAAGCCTTGATGACAGTCAGCCATTGTCTGCTCCGGGACCTCTCCTCGACGAGGTGGAGGAAGAAGAGGAAGAGGAGGAGGATGATGATGGGGATGATTATTTAGAGGAGGAGGATGCTTCTCGTGGGGCAAGAGAAAATGTTGGCGTGGCAAAGTCTGATACAGGGTTTGTGCGTGACTGGAGGGATGTGGATTTGCCAGAAAGTGCTCCTCCACCCAGCACTCGCAGTGCATCATTGACACCGGGAACATTGGCCCACATGTTAGATTATGCCTTGCAGATCCTAAAAAGGGACCCCCGCATTGCCAAAATGATGAACGATGATGACTACTGGTTGACCAGCATCCTGGATCCACGCTATAAAGGCAAATTCCCAAACATAATGCCACAGGGAACCTTGACCTAATATTGTCTAACAAACAAGCAACTCTGGTAAACAGGTTTGTTGAGGCATTCCCAGCACACAGCAGCAGTGGTGGTTCTCACACAAGCCGTAGGGGCCAGGGGCAGCTTGGAAGAGGTGTTCATGGTGCACACATCAGAAGTGGCGTTGGAGACAGGGGTTTCATGACCATGTTGTGGACTTATTTTTCAAGTCCCGCTCACACGACTGGTAATACTGCATCGATTGAAAGTGACAGGAGACAGCAGTTGTAAACTATGGTTACAAACTACTTCTCGTCCCATATCGATGTTCTCCCTCACAGGTCATTCCCATTTGACTATTGGGCCGCTAAACTGGACACCTGTCCTGAATTGGCACAATATGCCTTACAGGAGCTCGCTTGCCCAGCTGCAAGTGTGCTATCAGAAAGAGTCTTCAGTGCAGCTGGATCAATCCTGACAGAAAAAAGGACCCGTCTGTCGACCCAAAATGTGGATGATCTAACCTTCATTAAAATGAACCATGCATGGGTTTCCAAGGATTTTGTCCCACCTTACCCTGATGACACATAGGTTGCCAGAAAAATGGCTTGCTTTGGTCCTCCTCTTCCTCGGACTTGACCAATTTCGCCTTTAGCAGCAGCTGAATGTCCCAGATCAACTTATGCCATTTTGTAAACCTCCCTAACTGGGCTGCCTCCCCTCCATGGCCGGGGTCACCACCTAGCGCACACAACCGTGAGAGTGCCGTTGCCCTGGACAGGTGGGTAGGCCGACTCTTGGGCGCGGGCACTGGCACAGGGTCCCTCATGGTGCAATCAAGTGTCTCTGATGGTGGGGGTGCACACCCGCCGTCAGACACACCGCCGTACTATGAGGGGCCCAGTGCCAGTACCGACACCCACGAGTGTGCCCCCCTTGCTTGGGCAGGGCCACAGCGTTTGCAATGCTTACCTCTCCCTACTCCTCCGCTGTGTAGTCTGGGCTGTCAAATCCTTCACGGGGACTGCCACTACAAATTTGTTGAACTGATAGATGATGGTTAAGACGTAGCTATGCCCTGTCCCGCTGGCCGGGCTCTAGCTTCAGATGATCAATTGCTTCCATTTCTTATGGACATCGACTCACAATGACATGCAGTGGTGGATTATCATCAGCTTTCACAGTTTTCCTACTCACAGACATGTGACATTCCGGCGCACATTTTTAATTGTGCCCTCTCATGCCAATCCCATAGAATCGCCTACGGCCTGTGGCTTCTGTCTTTTGCACTCCAAAGTTACGTGATAGATCATGATAGGCAGTGAGCAACATGTTTACATCTCTCCCTGTGATAAAAATTTGATGGAGATGAGTAACGCTGATGGGATCAATGGTACTGCGATACAGCAACACTTTCTTCACAAAGTTATGTTTTCGCTGTCTCCACACACAAATTAATTGAGGATCAGCATTGCCTCTGAGAATTGAGACGGAAGTTTTTCCCATGATTATTAATTCCTAGATTTCTGCAATAACTAGACTTTATGTCAGTAATTGTATGCATCTCATTTCCTATGTGATAATGTACCCTTTCTCACATTTGTCCAATCACGTCTAATCCATACTGGGCCTGAGAGCGTCTGAGCCTGCCTCCTGATCTATAAACACAGGTTTTTAATGTGTAAACTATGCTATACATACCTGTAATCCGGTGATACATTACCCTTTCTCACCTTTGTCCAATCACGTCTAATCCATACTGGGCCTGAGAGCGTCTGAGCCCGCCTCCTGATCTATAAACACAGGTTTTTAATGTGTAAACTATGCTATACATACCTGTAATCCGGTGATACATTACCCTTTCTCACCTTTGTCCAATCACGTCTAATCCATACTGGGCCTGAGAGCGTCTGAGCCTGCCTCCTGATCTATAAACACAGGTTTTTAATGTGTAAACTATGCTATACATACCTGTAATCCGGTGATACATTACCCTTTCTCACCTTTGTCCAATCACGTCTAATACATACTGGGCCTGAGACCGTCTGAGCCTGCCTCCTGATCTATAGACATAGGTTTTTAATGTGTAAACTATGCTATACATACCTGTAATCCGGTGATACACTACCCTTTCTCACCTTTGTCCAATCACGCCTAATCCATACTGGGCCTGAGACCGTCTGAGCCTGCCTCCTGATCAATAGACATAGGTTTTTAATGTGTAAACTATGCTACATATATACGTGTTATCCGGTGAAACTGTACCGTTTATCAACTTTCTACAATGTTGTCGAATCCATACTGGGCCTGAGAACGGCTGCCGAGCTGTTAAGCAAGCTACAGCACCTGTGGTTTGGACACGTAATTTTTCCATTTTGTCTGGAATGCCGGTTAGGCCTAATTCCGTAATTGCGGTTGACCTGCACTTACTGGGAAATCATCGTTTGCGGGGAATAATTGGAATCCCAGATCCCCATCAGTAATGGTGTTCAGCGGGTTATCAGCAACTGTAAGCGACAAAAGCTGGTCCTTTCAGTGTAGCGCGCATGCAGCCCTGGACATGTAAGGGCATGATAGACCTGTTATTGCTCGATCTCGCATGCCAGAGCCTCGCGTATCCCTTTAGTAAGCTTGATGCATACCGCGGGGGCATGCCGGAGTCTGGTCATTAACGGAATAAAGCTGAGAAATCGCTAGCACAACTACAAACGGACATACCACACCACATACAGAATCGACAAAGCTTGCAATCTGTCAATCTTTTCTGTAGCTTGTATGGTTGTGGTTTCCCGGGTGGAGTCCAATTAAGCCACAGGCTCCACTCCTGGTGGTGCCCTTTTGGACATTCCTTTAAGGTTCAGCTTTGCAATCATACAGCCCCCAGAAACCAAACACTTTGCCTTCATGGACGCAGTTTGGAGGTTCGTGGGAATAACGCCGCCCCATCGGCAGTTGGCATAATTTATTGGTGGGAAGTCCGGAGGTATATGATCGTGTTCGATTTCAGAATTTTATTTTTTTTTTTTTGGTTTGAATTTTACATTTTTATTCAAGCCTTTCTTGACTTCATAAGGGCATGACAAGCCTATATCTGTGTCTCCTCCACCTCCTCCTTTTACTCATCCACCTCTTTTCTAAATGTAGTTGCCCTTTTCCATATGTTATTTTTGTCTTCTGAGCATTTTGCCTGCTTTGGGACACCTTTAAAAGTGTTTTGTAATTGTTTTCTATGTGTTTGTATGTGTTTGTGTTTGCCTGCCATTGTTTTCAATGGGGTTTAACGGTGTTCTTCGAACGTTCGACGAACATTCGACGAACTTGCCTCCTGTGCGACGAACCAAAACACTAGCGGGGTGGCTCAACACTACTCCTGATATATAGAAGTACATTGTTAATGTTTAAACTATGCTATATATACCTGGTATCTGGTGATACTGTATCCTTTCTGCCAGAAAGTCCTCCTCCAACCAACACTCTAAGTGTATCATTGACACCTGGAACATTATCCCACATGTGTGATTATTTCTTGCGGATCTTCTTGTTATATTGTGGTGTGATCCATCCTGAGCGTGGAAGTGTCTGTGGGTTACTCCTGCAATTTAGATGTACATTTAAAAATTACCCCAACACTGTATACAGCTCTACGCTTGTGATACATTACCCATTTACTGCTTGTTATATTCTAGTCTAATCCAAACTGACCAAGTGAGAGTTATTTTCTGATTGTGGAAATAAATACTGAAATTGACAACAATAACACCTACACTGTGTACAGCTGTACTCTTGAGATCCATTACCGTTTTATGGCTTTTTAAATTGTGTTGTAATAAAAAACTGAGCCTGAGAGTGTCTGTGTGTGTCTCCTCAAATATCTACGGAGATTTAGAATGTTTAAACTATACTATATATACCTGCTATCTGATGATACTGTACACTTTGTCTAATTTTTATATTCTTGTCTATTCCATACTGAGCCTGTGAGCGTCTCAGTGTGACTGATGGAATATATAGGGAGATTGACAATTATCCTTTGACTGAATAGAGCTGTACGCTTCTGATACAGTGCCATATATCTGATGCTATTTTGGGTCTATTTTCTGCAGAATTTTGAAGTTTGGTGGAAGAGGCCGCGGACGTGGGCGTGGGGGGTCAGGTAGTGCTGACGGTGGTGGTGCATCTGCTGGTAGTGGCAAAAGCACAATAGCAGCTAAGGCAGGAGGTGTTGAGCCTGCGTCATGGTCTGGCTCCGGAATGCCTGGATGTCTGGAATGCCTACGTTTTCTGGGAGTAAGTTAACCGCTTTTAAAGACGGAGCATGAGGAACTGGTTTTGGCTTACATTGCCGAAACAGACTCCAGCAAATATGCCCTCCTCTTCTGAAGTTTCAAAAAATGCAAGCACTGAGTCGTCAAGTGCTGGATCCTGGTCAGGAAGAGCCCCTTTCCTTGTGTCCTTCACCCCCACCAAAAGTGAATGATGCAGCAGGCCACACTTCACATTAGTCCATGTAGCTCTTTCTATCACACCATGCCTGGGTTATCAAGTCAAATCGTGAATTCCCAAGTCCAAGATGAATCAGACATGGAGTATGGGTGGCCAGCCAGGGCAGTGGGGTTAATCGGTATCGGGCCGGTGTCTCACAGGGATGTGTCACGGTGGTGGTAACCCGTTCCGTGGCCCTGGGCGTCCATGCAAAGGGGTGAATTACGTTTATAGATGAATGATACGTGACGCCACCTGTGGTTTCAGATTAGATTGACCAGCGCTGTACAGGTAGGGCCATAGTCGCAGGGCAGATGAAAGAGTTGGTAGATGGTGTGCAGTGCAGGATGTAGCAGAGCCGTGCGCCAGGCGCAGGAGAAAGATGACAGACACAGTCGTGCAGTTCCTTTACCTGTACTTGGTAAGGGCCGTCCAGGACCCAGAGTACAGATGGAGAAGGAGTTGGTCAGCCTGGAAGCCAATTTGGAATTCTCTCTCTGCAGATAGGAAGCGTGGTCTCCATTCTAGCGCTTATCTGAGGTACTCGCAGTGCTGAATTCAATGAAGTTCCCCCTGTTGACTCTCTTTTGGAACTTTCTCATATGGCAGGCAGCCGTAGCCTTTTCCTTCTGGCTTCCACACGTCGATGCTGGGGCCTCAGAGCCTTAGTTGGGTACAGAGCGTTTACAGCTGCTACTTCCTCCTGTTTCTGCTGCAGGACCGTCAGGTTCAAAGGTCTCCCTGCTGGCCTGGAGTGGGAAATGTGTTGTGTGTTGGTTGAACTGCTAGATAGATCCTTCGTTGCTCCCAAGCATGACATCACACTCCCTAGGAGGAAGGTAATGCCACTGTGGCAACCGTACTCCTGGGGACACCACAAGTGCACTGATGCCCAGCCACTGCTAGATGATTCTGCTGGGACATTGACCCAGACCACTACATTCCCCTCACGCTCTACACAGCCAGAATCTGACCCTGAGGAAAACTCAGGTTCCCCTTCCCGCATACTATACCACCTTACAAGGTGACAAGGAGGAGGTGCAGATGAAAGTGCAGGTTCCTTGAGCAGGTGGGGGGCATACTCATGTGCGATGGCATTGGCACAGGGCCCCTCATAGTATGCAAAAGTGTCTCTCCCAGTGGGAGGTTCCACCAGCCGTCAGACACACCGCCACACACCGCCGTACTATGAGGGGCCCTGTGCCAGTGCCGTCGCCAACGAGTGGGCCCCCCCTGCTTGCTCCGGATCACAGCACTTGCAAAGTTGAAATACTTACCTCTCCCTGCTCCACCGCCATGACGTCTTCCGCGTGTCCTGAAAGTGATATTCTGATCAGAGAGTGCAATGACATCACGTCTGTATGCCCTCTGCCTAAACAGCCAAGTGCAGTGAGATGGAAGATGGAGACGACGAGGAGTCCAGACTAGTACAGGGATTCCCTAGCGAGGAGACTTATTTAATTGTTTTCAATGTTGGGACAGCAATTTTTGAGAAGCACTATACTCTGGAGAATGATTTATGGGGCCCACCATAGACTGGAGCATTCCAAAAGGTGGACATCAGACACTGGAGCAGCATTTACAGGGCCCATTATACACTGGAGCATTAGAAATGTGGCCCATTATATATGGAGCATTATTTGGGCCCATAAGACAGTGGAGCTTCATCCATGGGGACCAACATATACTGTAGCATTATGTGGAGCTCATCATATACTGTTTCAAACATTATATGGGACCAATGATTCTGTATGGAGAAATATATGGGCCTCATTACTCTGTATAGCGCACTATGCGGTGCCCATAATACTGTATGGAGTAATATACTGTCCGTTTTTGGAGCTATTGGAGAATTTAAAATCGATATCAGTCAGGAGATATAAAAACTGAAGTATTTTTCATTGTACTATACCGCTATTTCTCTACCATATCGGAGCATCATGAGTTGTGGTAGGTGTTAAAGGGGCGCTCTTTGGCCCAGGGCACATGAAAACCTGGAACCAGCCCTACCCCAACACAACTTTAGCCAAATAACCCCCAGTTTTCATTGCGTAACTATTATTATGAAGTAAATTAAGGTTGACAAGCTTCAGTAATAAAAATTGATGTTTTTGCCATTCAAATGGGGACTGTAGGTGTGTTTAATGTCCTCCACTTCCTGCCGACTTTGCTTCCCCAGAAAAGGTAGCCTTCCAGGCGTTCCGAAGACAGACCATGATGCAGGCTCAACACCTCCTGCCTTAGCTGCTATTGTGCTTTTGCCACTACCAGCAGATGCACCACCACCATCAGCACCAGCTTGGCCCCCAACGCCCACGTCCACAGCCTCTTCCACCAAACTTCAAAATTTTGCAGAAATTAAACCCAAAATAACATCAGATATATGGTACTGTATCAGAAGCATACAGCTCTATACAGTAAAAGGATAATTGTCAATCACCCTATATATTCCATCAGTCACACAGAGACGCTCACAGGCTCAGTATGGATTAGACAAGAATATAAAAAGTAGAAAAAGTCTACAGCATCACCAGATAGCAGGTATATATAGTATAGTTTAATCATTCTAAATCTCTGTAGATATTTCAGGAGGCAGACACAGACGCTGTCAGGTTCAGTATGGATTACAACTAGAGTTGAGCGACTTTTGCTTTTTTAGGGTCGAGTTTCGTTTCATGAAACCCGACTTTTCCAAAAGTCGGGTCGAGCAAAATCGACCGACTATAGGGAAAAGTCTGGGGTCCGACCGAAACACGAAACCCAATGTAAGTCAATGGGGTATTAAAGTCGGCAGTGAGAGGAGGACAGGAAACACACCTACAGTGCAAATTTGAATGCCAAAAGCATCAATTCTTCTTACTTAAGCTTGTCAACCTTAAGTGACTTCATAATACTAGTTACGCACTGAAAAATGGGGGTTATTTGGCTAAAGTTGTGGGGGGGTAGGGCTGGCTCCAGGTTTTCATGTGCCCTGGGCAAAAGAGAGCCCCTTTAACACATACCACGACTCATGATGCTCCGATACGGCAGAGAAATAGCGGTATAGTACAATGAAAAACACTTCACTTTTTACATCTCATGACGAGGCCCATCTATTTCTCCATACAGAATTATTGGTCCCATATAATGTTTGAAACAGTATATGATGAGCTCCACATAATGCTACAGTATATGTTGGTCCCCATGGATGAAGCGCCACTGTCTTATGGGCCCAAATACTCCTCCAAACATAATGGGCCCCATTTCTAATGCTCTAGTGTATAATGGGTCCTGTAAATGCTGCTCCAGTGTCTGATGTCCACCTTTGGAATGTTCCAGTGTATGGTGGGCCCCATAAATCATTCTCTAGAGTATAGTGCTTCTCAAAAATTGCTGTCCCAACATTGAAAACAATTAAATAAGTCTCCTCGCTAGGGAATCCCCGCACTAGTCTGGACTCCTCGTCGTCCCCATCTTCCATCTCACTGCACAGTATTTCAACCTTGCAAGTGCTGTGATCCTGAGCAAGCAGGGGGGGCCCACTCGTTGGTGACGGCACTGTCACAGGGCCCCTGATAGTACGGTGGTGTGTCTGACGGCGGGTGTGCCGAACCTGCACTTTCATCTGCAGCTTCCTCTTTGTCACCGTGTAAGATGGAGCTGTATATGGGAAGGGTAACCTGAGTTTCATCAGGGTCAGATTCAGGCCGCGTAGCGTGCGAGGGGAATGTAGTGGTCTGGGTCAATGTACCAGCAGATTCATTGAGCAGTGGCTGGGCATCAGTGCACTTGTGTCGCCCCCAGGAGTACGGTCGCCACAGTGGCATTACCTTCCTCCTAGGGAGTGTGATGTCATGCTTGGGAGCAACGAAGGATCTCTCTAGCAGGTTAACTTATTGGGCGGCGTTATTCCCAGGAGTCACGACTAGAGTTGAGCGAAACGGGTCGAAAAATTTCAAAAGTCGCCGACTTTTGTCAAAGTCGGGTTTCATGAAACGAAACCCGACCCTAGGATGAAGTCGGCCACGAGGTCGGCGACTTACGCGCCAAAGTCGCGTTTCAAAAGTTTGTTTTGCGCTCTTTTTCAGCCAATCAGGATCCACGGACACTGTGGGCAACGTGATGACATAGGCAGGGGTCACCACCATCTTTCAGAAGGGCATGCAAGTGATTGGCTTGCTTTGGTGGGCGTCACAGGGGGTATAAAAGGGCTTGCACGCCGACCGCCATCTTACTTCTGCCGATCTCAGTATAGGGAGAGGTTGCTGCTGATTCTGTAGGGAGAGCGTTAGGCAGGGAAGAAGACAAAAAAACTGCTTCTGCTGCTAGCGATTTGGCCTGCACAACACACCAGTCACTGTGTGTGCAGTGCAAGGGGAGGCTATATAGTGGTGTATCAGTGGTGTTGGTTGTTGGGCTGCCTTCTAAGGCTTCCTGACATTCCTGCATTGCTGTTTACCCACTGCTCCGCAAACTGCTTTTTTAAAAGCAATCCCAATTTTTTTTTTTGTCCTGCTGAGAAGAAAAAAAAACTGCTTCTGCTGCTAGCAATTTGGCCTGCACAACACACCAGTCACTGTGTGTGCAGTGCAAGGGGAGGCTATATAGTGGTGTATCAGTGGTGTTGGTTGTTGGGCTGCCTTCTAAGGCTTCCTGACATTCCTGCATTGCTGTTTACCCACTGCTCCGCAAACTGCTTTTTTAAAAGCAATCCCAATTTTTTTTTTTGTCCTGCTGAGAAGAAAAAAAAACTGCTTCTGCTGCTAGCAATTTGGCCTGCACAACACACCAGTCACTGTGTGTGCAGTGCAAGGGGAGGCTATATTGTGGTGGATCAGTGGTGTTGGTTGTTGGGCTGCCTTTTAAGGCTTCCTGACAGGCTGGCAGTGCTGTTTACCCACTGCTCCGCAAACTGCTTTTTTAAAAGCAATCCAATCTCCCTTATCCTCTAGTCACTTTTGTCACAGCTGTGCCATCGAGCATGTCACATAGCGCTCAGATATTCATTGGGCCTCACACAATCCAAAAGTGTCCAGTGTCCAAAAGTGTGTGCAGAGATTCAAAATCTCCCTTATCCTCTAGTCACTTTGGTCACAGCAGCTGTGCCATCGAGCCTGTCACATAGCGCTCAGATATTCATTGGGCCTCACACAATCCAAAAGTGTCCAGTGTCCAAAAGTGTGTGCAGAGATTCAAAATCTCCCTTATCCTCTAGTCACTTTGGTCATAGCAGCTGTGCCATCGAGCCTGTCACATAGCGCTCAGATATCAGTGGGCCTCACACAATCCAAAAGTGTCCAGTGTCCAAAAAGTGTGTGCAGAGATTCAAAATCTCCCTTATCCTCTAGTCACTTTGGTCACAGCAGCTGTGTCATCGAGCCTGTCACATAGCGCTAAGATATTCATTGGGCCTCACACAATCCAAAAGTGTCCAGTGTCCAAAAGTGTGTGCAGAGATTCAAAATCTCCCTTATCCTCTAGTCACTTTGGTCACAGCTGTGCCATCGAGCCTGTGACATAGCGCTCAGATATGAGTGGGCCTCACACAATCCAAAAGTGTCCAGTGTCCAAAAGTGTGTGCAGAGATTCAAAATCTCCCTTATCCTCTAGTCACTTTGGTCACAGCTGTGCCATCGAGCCTGTGACATAGCGCTCAGATATCAGTGGGCCTCACACAATCCAAAAGTGTCCAGTGTCCAAAAGTGTGTGCAGAGATTCAAAATCTCCCTTATCCTCTAGTCACTTTGGTCACAGCAGCTATGCCATCGAGCCTGTCACATAGCGCTCAGATATTCATTGGGCCTCACACAATCCAAAAGTGTCCAGTGTCCAAAAGTGAGTGCAGAGATTCAAAATCTCCCTTATCCTCTAGTCACTTTGGTCACAGCTGTGCCATCGAGCCTGTGACACAGCGCTCAGATATCAGTGGGCCTCACACAATCCAAAAGTGTCCAGTGTCCAAAAGTGTGTGCAGAGAATCAAAATCTCCCTTATCCTCTAGTCACTTTGGTCACAGCAGCTGTGCCATCGAGCCTGTCACATAGCGCTCAGATATTCATTGGGCCTCACACAATCCAAAAGTGTCCAGTGTCCAAAAGTGTGTGCAGAGATTCAAAATCTCCCTTATCCTCTAGTCACTTTGGTCACAGCTGTGCCATCGAGCCTGTGACATAGCGCTCAGATATCAGTGGGCCTCACACAATCCAAAAGTGTCCAGTGTCCAAAAGTGTGTGCAGAGATTCAAAATCTCCCTTATCCTCTAGTCACTTTGGTCACAGCAGCTGTGCCATCGAGCCTGTCACATAGCGCTCAGATATTCATTGGGCCTCACACAATCCAAAAGTGTCCAGTGTCCAAAAGTGTGTGCAGAGATTCAAAATCTCCCTTATCCTCTAGTCACTTTGGTCACAGCTGTGCCATCGAGCCTGTCACATAGCGCTCAGATATCAGTGGGCCTCACACAATCCAAAAGTGTCCAGTGTCCAAAAGTGTGTGCAGAGATTCAAAATCTCCCTTATCCTTTAGTCACTTTGGTCACAGCAGCTATGCCATCGAGCCTGTCACATAGCGCTCAGATATTCATTGGGCCTCACACAATCCAAAAGTGTCCAGTGTCCAAAAGTGAGTGCAGAGATTCAAAATCTCCCTTATCCTCTAGTCACTTTGGTCACAGCTGTGCCATCGAGCCTGTGACATAGCGCTCAGATATCAGTGGGCCTCACACAATCCAAAAGTGTCCAGTGTCCAAAAGTGTGTGCAGAGATTCAAAATCTCCCTTATCCTCTAGTCACTTTGGTCACATCAGCTGTGCCATCGAGCCTGTCACATAGCGCTCAGATATTCATTGGGCCTCACACAATCCAAAAGTGTCCAGTGTCCAAAAGTGTGTGCAGAGATTCAAAACCTCCCTTATCCTCTAGTCACTTTGGTCACAGCAGCTGTGCCATCGAGCCTGTCACATAGCGCTCAGATATTCATTGGGCCTCACACAATCCAAAAGTGTCCAGTGTCCAAAAGTGTGTGCAGAGATTCAAAATCTCCCTTATCCTCTAGTCACTTTGGTCACAGCTGTGCCATCGAGCCTGTCACATAGCGCTCAGATATCAGTGGGCCTCACACAATCCAAAAGTGTCCAGTGACCAAAAGTGTGTGCAGAGATTCAAAATCTCCCTTATCCTCTAGTCACTTTGGTCACAGCAGCTGTGTCATCGAGCCTGTCACATAGCGCTCAGATATTCATTGGGCCTCACACAATCCAAAAGTGTCCAGTGTCCAAAAGTGTGTGCAGAGATTCAAAATCTCCCTTATCCTCTAGTCACTTTGGTCACAGCTGTGCCATCGAGCCTGTCACATAGCGCTCAGATATCAGTGGGCCTCACACAATCCAAAAGTGTCCAGTGTCCGAAAGTGTGTGCAGAGATTCAAAATCTCCCGTATCCTCTAGTCACTTTGGTCACAGCTGTGCCATCGAGCCTGTCACATAGCGCTCAGATATCAGTGGGCCTCACACAATCCAAAAGTGTCCAGTGTCCACAAGTGTCTGCAGAAATTCAAAATCTCCCCTGTCCTATAGACACCTTGTAACTTGTTTTACATTACTATATAGTTTGTTGGATTTTGTCTACATTTCTACCAAAAATGAGGAAGGCTGGTGGAAGAGGCCGTGGAATTGGGCGGGGGTTGGCAGCTGGTAATGATGGTGTTGGTGGTGGATCTGATGGTAGTTGGAAGAGCAAAACAGGACCGAATGCAGGAGGTGTTGAGCCTGCATCATCGTCTGGCTACATAAGGCCTCAAACGCTTAGTTTTCTAGGAGTTGGCAAACCGCTTTTAAAGCCAGAGCATCAGGAAAAAGTTTTGTCTTACATTGCTGACTCAGCCTCCAGCTCTATCGCCTCCTCTTCTTCAGTTGTAAAAAGTAAAAGCACTGAGTCGTCATTGGAGGCTCATGTTCATGAACCACACCTTTCCTTGTGTCCTTCACCCCAACCAAGATTGAAGGATGACGCAGGCCATACTACTGATTACTCCATGGAGCTGTTTTCACATACCATGCCTGGATTATCAAGTGAAATGGTGAATTACCCAGGCCAAGATGAATCTGACATGGAGTGCACTGATGCACAGCCGCTGATGGATGATTCTGCTGGTACATTCACTCAGAGCACTACATTGTCCTCGCAGTGTACAGAGCCAGATTCTGACCCTGATGAGACTCAGGGGCCCCTTCCCGCACACTATACCACCATACACGGTGACACAGAGGAAGGTGCACATGACATAGAAGAGGAGGTGATGGATGACCCAGTTGTTGACCCAGATTGGCATCCATTGGGGGAAGAGGGTGCTGCTTCCAATAGCTCAGATGAGGAGCATCCACAGCAGACATCGACATCGCAACAGCTGTTATCTGGCAGGCCCGGAGCACTCCAAAGACAGGTTCCAAACATCAAAAGAGTTGCTGGACAGCTTGTCCATAGGGTCAAAAGATCACAGCGTGCTAGGCCGCAAAATGTCTGCCAAAGTAGGAAGAGTGCAGTGTGGCACTTTTTTGAACAAAATCCTCATGATCAGGCCAAGGTTATCTGTAAGAAGTGCGCAAAGACCTTTAGCCGAGGGAAAAATCTGAAAAATTTGAATACCAGTTGCATGCTTAGACATTTAACCAGCATGCACTTGCAAGCGTGGACAAAAAACCAAACCTCAAGTGCCACATGTGCAACTGATCACAACGAAGGTAGTCAGCAACGCTACATTGTTTCCCCCACTGTAAGCCCACCGGTTAGCACAGCAGCAAATGTTGAGGTGTCGTTGCAAGGCCACAGCAGTCAGGGAATCCCACTGTTATATCAACGAAAGACTGATTCTAGGCCATCAGAAAGAACACCAACTCCATCACCATCATCAACCCTCTCTCAGTCCGCCCTGTCCACCGCTACTTCCACCATATGCAGCTCTCAAGTCCAGCTCACCCTCCCAGACACTATGAGTAGGTCAAGAAAGTACTCAGTCTCTCATCCGCGTACACTGGGTTTGAACGCCCACATTGCCAAACTAATCTCGTTTGAGATGATGCCCTTTCGGTTGGTGGAAAGCACAGCTTTCCGCGAACTCATGGCCTATGCAGTACCACGCTATGACCTACCCAGTCGCCACTTCTTCTCTCGCAAAGCCATCCCAGCCCTCCACCATCATGTGAAAGACCGCATTGTCCATGCACTCAAGCAGTCAGTGAGCAGAAAGGTGCACCTCACAACTGATGCATGGTCCAGTCGGCATGGCCAGGGCCGTTAAGTGTCCATCACTGCGCACTGGGTTAATGTGGTGGATGCAGGGTCCACAGGGGACAGCGGTGGTGGGACAGTGCTGCCTAGCCCACGGTATAGGAAACAGTTGGCTGTAGGCGTTCGACCCTCCTCCTCCTCCTCCTCCTCCAGAAGCGAAAGCTCGTCCACAGAGCGCAGTCGTACGAGCACTCCATCTGCAGCTGCCACTGTTGCACACAATGTGTCCCCCTATCGAGCAGCTAGTGGAAAGCGTCAGCAGGCTGTGTTGCAGATGATGTGTTTGGGCAACAGACACACCGCCGAGGTGCTGGCCGAGTACTTGAAGCGACAAACTGAGTCATGGCTGGGCAGTGTACATCTTGAGGCAGGCAAGGTAGTTAGTGATAACGGCCGTAATTTTGTGGCAGCCATAGCCCTTTCAAAACTCAGCCACATACCTTGCTTGGCTCACACCTTGAACCTGGTGGTGCAGTGCTTCCTCAAAAATTATCCGGAGTTAACAGCCCTGCTCCAGAAGGTGCGAAGACTGTGCGCGCACATCCGCCGGTCGCCTGTACACTCCGTTCGTATGCAGAAGCTGCAGCGATTGCTCCACCTTCCCAACCACCGCTTCATTATCGACATTGCAACAAGGTGGAACTCCACCCTGCACATGGTAGAGCGGCTGTGCGAGCAGAGGCAGGCCATAATGCATTTGTGGGAGGATACACGGCCAGGCACTTTGAGAGCAGACATGGAGTTGACAGGTGTGCAGTGGTCGAAGCTGAAAGACCTCTGTAAAGTCCTTCAGTGTTTTGAGGAATGCACACGGCTGGTAAGCGCAGACGACGCCATCCTAAGCATGAGCATCCCACTTATGCGTCTGCTCATGCAAACTTTGACGCACCTTAAGGAGCAGGCGTCTGCAGCCAATGTTGATGAGGAGGAAGAGGAGGAGGGAATCCTTGATGACATTCAGCCATTGTCTGCTCAGGGACCTCTCCTGGACGAGGTGGAGGAAGAAGAGGAGGAGGAGGATGATGATGGGGATGATTACTTAGGGGAGGAGGATGCATCTCGTGGGGCAAGTGAAAATGTTGGCGTGGCAAGGTCTGGTACAGGGTTTGTGCGTGACTGGAGGGATGTGGATTTGCCAGAAAGTGCTCCTCCACCCAGCACTCGCAGTGCATCATTGACACAGGGAACATTGGCCCACATGTCAGATTATGCCTTGCAGATCCTAAAAAGGGACCCCCGCATTGCCAAAATGATGAACGATGACGACTACTGGTTGGCCAGCATCCTGGATCCACGCTATAAAGGCAAATTACAAAACATCATGCCACAGGAGAACCTTGACCTAATATTGGCTAACAAACAAGCAACTCTGGTAAATCGGTTGCTTGAGGCATTCCCAGCACACAGCAGCGGTGATGGTTCTCACACGAGCCGTACGGGCCGGGGGCAGCTTGGCAGAGGTGTTCGTGGTGCACACAGCAGAAGTGGCGTTGGAGACAGGGGTTTCATGACAATGTTGTGGACTGATTTTTCAAATACCGCTCACACAACTGGTAATACTGCATCGATGGAAAGTGACAGGAGACAGCAGTTGTCAACTATGGTTACAAACTACTTTTCCTCCCATATCGATGTTCTCCCACACAGGTCATTCCCCTTTGACTATTGGGCCGCTAAACTGGACACCTGGCCTGAATTGGCCCAATATGCCTTACAGGAGCTCGCTTGCCCAGCTGCAAGTGTGCTATCGGAAAGAGTCTTCAGTGCAGCTGGATCAATCCTGGCAGAAAAAAGGACCCGTCTGTCAACCCAAAATGTGGATGATCTAACCTTCATTAAAATGAACCATGCATGGGTTTCCAAGGATTTTGTCCCACCTTCCCCTGATGACACATAGGGTGACAGAAAAATGGCTTGCTTTGGTCCACCTCTTCCTGGGACTTCACCTATTTCGCCTTTTGCATCAGCTGAATGTCCAACATCAACATATGCCACTTTCTAAAACTCCCTAACTGTGCTGCCTCCCCCCATGGCCAGGGTCACCACCTAGCGCACGACACCGTGCGAGTGCCGTTGCCCTGGACAGGTGGGTAGGCCGACTCTTGGGCGCGGCACTGGCACAGGGTCCCTCATAGTGCAATCAAGTGTCTCTGACGGTGGTGGTGCACACCCGCCGTCAGACACACCGCTGTACTATGAGGGGCCCAGTGCCAGTACCGACGCCCACGAGTGGGCCCCCCTTGCTTGGGCAGGGCCCCAGCATTTGCAATCTTTACCTCTCCCTGCTCCTCCGCTGTGTAATCTGGGCCGTCAAATCCATACTGTGCCTGACACCGTCTGAGCCTGCCTCCTGATGTATAGACATATATTTTGAATGTGTACGCTATCCATACATGTTATCCGGGGAAACGGTACCCTTTCTAACCTTTGTGCAATCACGTGCAATCCATACTGGGCCTAACACCGTCTGAGCCTGCCTCCTGATGTATAGACATATATTTTGAATTTGTACGCTATCCATACATGTTATCCGGGGATACGGTACCCTTTCTAACCTTTGTGCAATCACGTGCAATCCATACTGGGCCTAACACCGTCTGAGCCTGCCTCCTGAGACATATATTTTGAATGTGTACGCTATCCATACATGTTATCCGGGGAAACGGTACCCTTTCTAACCTTTGTGCAATCACGTGCAATCCATACTGGGCCTAACACCGTCTGAGCCTGCCTCCTGAGACATATATTTTGAATGTGTACGCTATCCATACATGTTATCTGGGGATACGGTACCCTTTCTAACCTTTGTGCAATCACCTGCAATCCATACTGGGCCTAACACCGTCTGAGCCTGCCTCCTGATGTATAGACATATATTTTGAATGTGTACGCTATCCATACATGTTATCCGGGGAAACGGTACCCTTTCTAACCTTTGTGCAATCACGTGCAATCCATACTGGGCCTAACACCGTCTGAGCCTGCCTCCTGATGTATAGACATATATTTTGAATGTGTACGCTATCCATACATGTTATCCGGGGAAACGGTACCCTTTCTAACCTTTGTGCAATCACGTGCAATCCATACTGGGCCTAACACCGTCTGAGCCTGCCTCCTGAGACATATATTTTGAATGTGTACGCTATCCATACATGTTATCCGGGGAAACGGTACCCTTTCTAACCTTTGTGCAATCACGTGCAATCCATACTGGGCCTAACACCGTCTGAG
Source organism: Dendrobates tinctorius (assembly GCF_039654945.1). Lineage (NCBI taxonomy): Eukaryota > Metazoa > Chordata > Amphibia > Anura > Dendrobatidae > Dendrobates > Dendrobates tinctorius. The sequence continues at coordinate 4,641,936 of NW_027361829.1, read as the reverse complement.
CCTGCCTCCTGATGTATAGACATATATTTTGAATGTGTACGCTATCCATACATGTTATCCGGGGAAACGGTACCCTTTCTAACCTTTGTGCAATCACGTGCAATCCATACTGGGCCTAACACCGTCTGAGCCTGCCTCCTGATGTATAGACATATATTTTGAATGTGTACACTATCCATACATGTTATCCGGGGAAACGGTACCCTTTCTAACCTTTGTGCAATCACGTGCAATCCATACTGGGCCTAACACCGTCTGAGCCTGCCTCCTGAGACATATATTTTGAATGTGTACGCTATCCATACATGTTATCCGGGGAAACGGTACCCTTTCTAACCTTTGTGCAATCACGTGCAATCCATACTGGGCCTAACACCGTCTGAGCCTGCCTCCTGATGTATAGACTTATATTTTGAATGTGTACGCTATCCATACATGTTATCCGGGGAAACGGTACCCTTTCTAACCTTTGTGCAATCACGTGCAATCCATACTGGGCCTAACACCGTCTGAGCCTGCCTCCTGATGTATAGACATATATTTTGAATGTGTACGCTATCCATACATGTTATCTGGGGATACGGTACCCTTTCTCACCTTTGTGCAATCACGTGTAATCCATACTGGGCGTGAGAACGGCTGGCGAGCTGTTAAGCAAGCTACAGCACCTGTGGTTTGCACACGTAAGTTTTTCATTTTTTCAGGAATGACGGTTAGGCCTAATTCCGGAACTGCGGTTGACGTGCACTTACTGGGAAATGTTCGCGGGTAATAATTGTAATCAGTGATCCCCATCACTAACGTTGTTCAGCGGGTTATCTGCACCTGTAAGCGACAAACGCTGGCCTTTTCAGTGTAGCACACATGCAGCCACGGACATGTAAGGGCATGACACACCAGTTATTGGAGAAAGGGTACCGTATCCCCGGATAACATGTATGGATAGCATAGTGCACACATTCAAAATATATGTCTATAGATCAGGAGGCAGACTCAAATGGTGTCAGGCCCAGTATGGATTACATGTGATTGCACAAAGGTGAGAAAGGGTACCGTATCCCCGGATAACATGTATGGATAGCATAGTGTACACATTCAAAATATATGTCTATAGATCAGGAGGCAGGCTCAAATGGTGTCAGGCCCAGTATGGATTACACGTGATTGCACAAATGTGAGAAAGGGTACCGTATCCCCGGATGGATAACATGTATGGATAGCATAGTGTACACATTCAAAATATATGTCTATAGATCAGGAGGCAGGCTCAAACGGTGTCAGGCCCAGTATGGATTACATGTGATTGCACAAAGGTGAGAAAGGGTACCGTATCCCCGGATAACATGTATGGATAGCATAGTGTACACATTCAAAATATATGTCTATAGATCAGGAGGCAGGCTCAAACGGTGTCAGGCCCAGTATGGATTACACGTGATTGCACAAAGGTGAGAAAGGGTACCGTATCCCCGAATAACATGTATGGATAGCATAGTGCACACATTCAAAATATATGTCTATAGATTAGGAGGCAGGCTCAAACAGTGTCAGGCCCAGTATGGATTACATGTGATTGCACAAAGGTGAGAAAGGGTACCGTATCCCCGGATAACATGTATGGATAGCATAGTGTTAACATTCAAAATATATGTCTATAGATCAGGAGGCAGGCTCAGATGGTGTCAGGCCCAGTATGGATTACACGTGATTGCACAAAGGTGAGAAAGGGTACCGTATCCCCGGATAACATGTATGGAGAGCATGGTGTACACATTCAAAATATATGTCTATAGATCAGGAGGCAGGCTCAGACGGTGTCAGGCCCAGTATGGATTACACGTGATTGCACAAAGGTGAGAAAAGGTACCGTATCCCCGGATAAAATGTATGGATAGCATAGTGTACACATTCAAAATATATGTCTATAGATCAGGAGGCAGGCTCAAATGGTGTCAGGCCCAGTATGGATTACACGTGATTGCACAAAGGTGAGAAAGGGTACCGTATCCCCGGATAACATGTATGGATAGCATAGTGTGGATTTGACGGCCCAGACTACACAGCGGAGGAGCAGGGAGAGGTAAAGATTGCAAATGCTGGGGCCCTGCCCAAGCAAGGGGGGCACACTCATGGGCGTCGGTACTGGCACTGGGCCCCTCATAGTACGGCGGTGAGTCTGACGGCGGGTGTGCACCACTACCGTCAGAGACACTTGATTGCACTATGAGGGACCCTGTGCCAGTGCCCGCGCCCAAGAGTCGGCCTACCCACCTGTCCAGGGCAACGGCACTCGCACGGTTTCGTGCGCTATGTGGTGACCCCTGCCATGGGGGGGGAGGCAGCACAGTTAGGGAGTTTTAGAAAGTGGCATATGTTGATGTTGGACATTCAGCTGATGCAAAAGGCAAAATTGTTCAAGTCCCAGGAAGAGGAGGACCAAAGCAAGCCATTTTTCTGTCACCCTATGTGTCATCAGGGGAAGGTGGGACAAAATCCTTGGAAACCCATGCATGGTTCATTTTAATGAAGGTTAGATCATCCACATTTTGGGTTGACAGACGGGTCCTTTTTTCTGTCAGGATTGATCCAGCTGCAATGAAGACTCTTTCCGATAGCACACTTGCAGCTGGGCAAGCGAGCTCCTGTAAGGCATATTGTGCCAATTCAGGCCAGGTGTCCAGTTTAGCGGCCAAATAGTCAAAGAGGAATGACCTGTGCGGGAGAACATCAATATGGGAGGAAAAGTAGTTTGTGTGCTGGGAATACCTCAACCAAATGGTTTACCAGAGTTGCTTGTTTATTAGCCAATATTAGGTCAAGGTTCTCGTGTGGCATGATGTTTTGTAATTTGCCTTTATAGCGTGGATCCAGGATGCTGGCCAACCAGTAGACGTCATCGTTTATCAGTTTGGCAATGCGGGGGTCCCTTTTTAGGATCTGTAAGGCATAATCTGACATGTGGGCCAATGTTCCCGGTGTCAATGATGCACTGCGAGTGCTGGTTGGAGGAGCACTTTCTGGCAAATCCACATCCCTCCAGTCACGCACAAACCCTGTACCAGACCTTGCCACGCCAACATTTTCACTTGCCCCACGAGATGCATCCTCCTCCCCTAAGTAATCATCCCCATCATCATCCTCCTCCTCTTCTTCCTCCACCTCGTCCAGGAGAGGTCCCAGAGCAGACAATGGCTGAATGTCATCAAGGATTCCCTCCTCCTCTTCTTCCTCGTCAACATTGGCTGCAGACGCCTGCTCCTTAAGGTGCATCAAAGTTTGCATGAGCAGACGCATAAGTGGGATGCTCATGCTTATGATGGCGTCGTCTGCGCTTACCAGCCGTGTGCATTCCTCAAAACACTGAAGGACTTTACAGAGGTCTTTCAGCTTCGACCACTGCACACCTGTCAACTCCGTCTGCTCTCAAAGTGCCTGGCCGTGTATCCTCCCACAAATGCATTATGGCCTGCCTCTGTTCGCACAGCCGCTCAACCATGTGCAGGGTGGAGTTCCACCTTGTTGCAATGTTGATAATGAGGCAGTGGTTGGGAAGGTGGAGCAATTGCTGCAGCTTCTGCATACGAATGGAGTGTACAGGCGACCGGCGGATGTGCGCGCACAGTCTTCGCACCTTCTGGAGCAGGGCTGTTAACTCCGGATAATTGTTGAGGAAGCACTGCACCACCAGGTTCAAGGTGTGAGCCAAGCAAGGTATGTGGCTGAGTTTTGAAAGGGCTATGGCTGCCACAAAATTACGGCCGTTATCACTAACTACCTTGCCTGCCTCAAGATGTATACTGCCCAGCCATGACTCAGTTTGTCACTGAAAGTACTCGGCCAGCACCTCCGCGGTGTGTCTGTCGCCCAAACACATCATCTGCAACACAGCCTGCTGACGCTTTCCACTAGCTGCTCGATAGGGGGACACCTCGTGTGCAACAGTGGCAGCTGCAGATGGAGTGCTGGTACGACTGCGCTCTGTGGACGAGCTTTCGCTTCTGGAGGAGGAGGAGGAGGGTCGAACGCCTACAGCCAACTGTTTCCTATACCATGGGCTAGGCAGCACTGTCCCAACACCGCTGTTCCCTGTGGACCCTGCATCCACCACATTAACCCAGTGCGCAGTGATGGACACGTAACGGCCCTGGCCATGCCGACTGGACCATGCATCTGTTGTGAGGTGCACCTTTCCACTCACTGACTGCTTGAGTGCATGGACAATGCGGTCTTTCACATGATGGTGGAGGGCTGGGATGGCTTTGCGAGAGAAGAAGTGGCGACTGGGTAGGTCATAGCGTGGTACTGTATAGGCCATGAGTTCGCGGAAAGCTGCGCTTTTCACCAACCGATAGGGCATCATCTCTAACGAGATTAGTTTGGCAATGTGGGCGTTCAAACCCAGTGTACGCGGATGAGAGACTGAGTACTTTCTTGACCTACTCATAGTGTCTGGGAGGGTGAGCTGGACTTGAGAGCTGCATATGGTGGAAATAGTGGTGGACAGGGCGGACTGAGAGAGGGTTGATGATGGTGATGGAGTTGGTGTTCTTTCTGATGGCCTAGATTCAGTCTTTCGTTGATATAACAGTGGGATTCCCTGACTGCTTTGGCCTTGCAACGACACCTCAACATTTGCTGCTGTGCTAACCGGTGGGCTTACAGTGGGGGAAACAATGTAGTGTTGCTGACTACCTTCTTTGTGATCAGTTGCACATGTGGTACTTGAGGTTTGGTGTGGTGTCCATGCTTGCAAGTTTATGGTGGTTAAATGTCTAAGCATGCAACTGGTAATCAAATTTCTCAGATTTTTCCCTCGGCTAAAGGTCTTTGCGCACTTCTTACAGATAACCTTGGCCTGATCATGAGGATTTTGTTCAAAAAAGTGCCACACTGCACTCTTCCTACTTTGGAAGACATTTTGCGGCCTAGCGCGCTGTGCTATTTTGACCATCTGGACAAGCTGTCCAGCAACTCTTTTGATTTTTGGAACCTGTCTTTGGAGTGCTCCGGGCCTGCCTGATAACAGCTGTTGCGATGTCGATGTCTGCTGTGGATGCTCCTCCTCCTCATCTGAGCTATTGGAAGCAGCACCCTCTTCCCACAATGGATGCCAATCTGGGTCAACAACTGGGTCATTCATCACCTCCTCTTCAATGTCATGTGCACCTTCCTCTGTGTCACCGTGTATGGTGGTATAGTATGCGGGAAGGGGCGCCTGAGTCTCATCAGGGTCAGAATCTGGCTCATTACACTGCGAGGACAATGTAGTGCTCTGACTGAATGTACCAGCAGAATCATCTATCAGTGGCTGTGCATCAGTGCACTCCATGTCAGATTCATCTTGGCCCTTAGTAATTCACCATTTAACCTGATAACCCAGGCATGGTATGTGAAAACAGCTCCATGGAGTAATCAGTTGTATGGCCTGCGTCATCCTTCAATCTTGGTTGGGGTGAAGGACACAAGGAAAGGTGTGGTTCATGAACATAACCCTCCAATGACGACTCAGTGCTTTTATTTTTTACAACTTCAGAAGAGGAGGCGATAGAGCTGGAGGCTGAGACAGCAATGTAAGACAAAACTTTTTCCTGATGCTCTGGCTTTAAAAGCGGTTTGCCAACTCCTAGAAAACTAAGCCTTCGTGGCCTTTTGGAGCCAGATGATGACGCAGGCTCAACACCTCCTGCATTCGGTCCTATTTTGCTTTTGCCACTACCATCAGATCCACCACCAACACCATCTTTACCAGCTGGCAATCCCCCCCCAATTCCACGGCCTCTTCCACCAGCCTTCCTCATTTTTGGTAAAAATGTACACAAAATCCCACAAACTATATAGTAATGTAAAACAAGGTACAAGGTGTATATAGGACAGGGGAGACGTCGAATTTATGAACACACTTGTGGACACTGTTGGATTGTGTGAGGCCCAGTTAATATCACACCGCTATGTCACAGGCTCAATGTCGCAGGTGTGAAAAATGTCACTATAGGACAGGGGAGATGTAGAATTTCTGAACACACTTGTGGACACTGTTATGTGAGGCACAGTTAATATCACAACGCTATGTCACAGGCTCAATGTCGCAGGTGTGAAAAATGTCACTATACGACGGGGTAGATGTAGAATTTCTGAACACACTCGTGCACATTGTTGTGTGAGGCCCAGTTAATATCACAATGCTATGTCACAGGCTCGATGTCGCAGGTCTGAAAAATGTCACTATACAACAGGGGAGATGTAGAATTTCTGAACATACTTGTGGACACTGTTGTGTGAGGCCCAGTTAATATCACACCGCTATGTCACAGGCTCAATGTCGTAGGTGTGAAAAATGTCACTATAGGACAAGGGAGATGTAGAATTTCTGAACACACTTGTGGACACTGTTGTGTGAGGCCCAGTTAATATCACACCGCTATGTCACAGGCTCAATGTCACAGGTGTGAAAAATATCACTATAGGACAGGGGAGATGTAGAATTTCTGAACACACTTGTGGACACTGTTGTGTGAGGCCCAGTTAATATCACACCGCTATGTCACAGGCTCAATGTCGCAGGTGTGAAAAATGTCACTATACGACAGGGGAGATGTAGAATTTCTGAACACACTTGTGGTCACTGTTGTGTGAGGCCCAGTTAATATCACACCGCTATGTCACAGGCTCGATGTCGCAGGTGTGAAAAATGTCACTATACGACAGGGGAGATGTAGAATTTCTGAACACACTTGTGGACACTGTTGTGTGATGCCCAGTTAATATCACACCGCTATGTCACAGGCTCAATGTCGCAGGTGAGAAAAATGTCACTATAGGACAGGGGAGATTTAGAATTTCTGAACACACTTGTGGACACTGTTGTGTGAGGCCCAGTTAATATCACACCGCTATGTCACAGGCTCAATGTCGTAGGTGTGAAAAATGTCACGATAGGACAGGGGAGATGTAGAATTTCTGAACACACTTGTGGACACTGTTGGATTGTGTGAGGCCCAGTTAATATCACACCGTTATGTCACAGGCTCAATGTCGCAGGTGTGAAAAATGTCACTATAGGACAGGGGAGATGTAGAATTTCTGAACACACTTGTGGACACTGTTGTGTGAGGCCCAATTAATATCACAACACTATGTCACAGGCTCAATGTCGCAGGTGTGAAAAATGTCACTATAGGGCAGGGGAGATTTAGAATTTCTGAACACACTTGTGGACACTGTTGTTATGAATGAGTCACCATGGGAGGCAAAAACAGAAATGCTAGCTAAGTCCAGAAAACCAGAGAAGTTGGCAGCTATCGGATTGCAGACCCCTGAACCTATCAACAACAACTAGCAGTAGCCGTGGGGGATTCCTACGATGCCCTAGACCCCTCGATCACAGCCGGAGAACTGCCTAGCCTAAAGACAGAAAGGGAAATCTAAACTGCCCCAGAGCAGACCCCAAAGCAATAGACAGCCCCCAACATATAATGACGGTGAAGCAAGAAGAAAAAACACTAACACAGATAGAAAGATAGACTGAGCAAATGATGGGGCCCAAGCTAACTAGATAGGACAGGATAGGAAGGCTGCTGTCTGCAATCCGCGAAAAACCCTATCAAAATAAGAGCCAACAGACTGACAGGGAAAAAGGCCCTGAAGATGCTAGGCTTCAAAAAGACTATGTCAGTACTCAGGTATTTTCTGAAGACAGAGCAAACCGACAAAAAGGAATTCAGCTCACCCCAGCAGGGAATGGCAGAATCCAGAAAAGCAAGGCAAACTAAAACCAAAACACAAATGCAAAAAGACAAAGCAGAAAACTTAGCTTTTGAGGATCAGGAATCAGACTGGTCTCCTAGAATTCCACAGAGAAATCACCAGCGAGGCAGAAGGGCGTCGGCTGCAGATGAAGTTGGTAACCACAATGAGTATCCTTCCAGCATTCCTCTGTGCACATCTCAGTATTTATATCACTATTAGCGTGATCTATTTCCCTTTAGCATTTCTGTGTCTTCAGATCACAGATATCACAACATTCTTCAGCCACAGGGCAATAAGTATAGCCTATGATTGAACGGTTCTGGATGACATTTTTAGAGTGTGAAGCATTAATTAGACATAAAACATTTATTTGTCTAGAACACAGTTGATGGACACTTAGCAACCCCCCCATTTACTGGAATATGAAGGTCTTGAGATACATTTGGAGGAATACAGATATTAAAACTACAAAACACAAAATATTTTTTAAGTAGAAACAAATTATTGAAGAAATTTAAAAAAGTTATTCAACATTTATTTAGCCTCCCTTGACAGAACAGTAGAACCATAATCCTGCTTTTTCACTAGAGCAAGGGGAAAATGGAAATCCTTGAGGCAATAACGCAACTGCCCCACAACAAAGGTGAACTGTACTACAATGCTGGGAACAGGATAAATTGTCCAATGTCTGATGCCAGACTCTTCAAACATCGACTACCTGCTGGTGATCATAAGCGCTAAACAAAAAGCAAGAAGAAAAATGAAGTTTTGTTTAAGGAGTTTCTGGGCCCATATGTGAATTGTGAATCTCTCTTATTACAGTCTCCATGTTGTGTCGGTGTCATAAAAACTTAATCTTAAATTCAGGTAGTTGGATGACTGCTGATGACCCTGAGGATTTAAACAGTGCTTTTAAGATAGTATCAGGATCAAATTCACTGTTCCCATTGATTTCAGATGTTTTTAGACCCTAAAAGGACCCCCCGGGGGATCAAGGAAAAGATGCTCAGTTTTACCATAGACTTACACTGGGCTCAAGTGCTCAGGTCGACCACCCAAGCATTCCAATTTTCTCAACCTAAACAATGAGCACCTGAGCATTTTAGTGCTCATCCATCACTAGTGACTGCGCTAGATGCACGGCCAGATGATGATATGACATTACAGTATGTTAAAGGCAAACTTGTGGATGAATTCAAGAGAAAAATGCAGCATGTAAGCAGCAGTAATGAATCCAGAGCAGAAACAGCATTAAAGACACAGTATTTCCCTAAATATAAGAGCAATGTAAGAGAAACTCGTGAATGTTTTGTCTGTAAAAAGCCTGGCCACCTTAAATCAGACTGCAGAATTTGGAAAGTAAGAGTCAGCTTAAAAAGCAGAACAGTCATCAAAGAGTTAAAACACTGTAAACAAAGATTCTGCATGTGCTGAAGCTGCTTTTAATGCCAGTACAAGCTCATCTGAATAGCGTATATGGTGTATAGTTTCTGGTGCAAGCAGCCATGTGACAAATGACAAGGATTTCTTCACCAACCTTAATGAAAGCAAGTCAGAAAAGGTCATCTTAGCTAATGGTCACTATATGACTTCAGAAGGAGTAGGAGACAGCTACCTCCACTGTCCAGTTTCTGCTGCATGAAGCATAAAGGTCCCAATAAAGGATGTTCTCTATGTTCCCAGCCTTGAAAGCAATCTTCTTTCAGTAAAGAAGCTCACACAAAGGGGGAATGTAGTTACCTTTAAAGATAACAGCTGCATCATCTGAAAGAAGGGTCACACTCTAGCAGAAGGAAAAATCAAAGATGAACTTTATCAGCTAAAATGCAATTTTTGTATACTATTGAGAATAGGTTTGTGCCTGCCATCTTCTGGTATGGCAGATACATTGATGACACCCTCATCATTTGGAGGGGCGATGTGTCTGCCACACAGAATTTGTCGGGTACCTAAACAGCAACATTTTTAATCTAAGGTTTACATACCAAATGGATTCATCTACTATTTCCTTTTTGAACTTAAAACTGGAGGGTGTTGTAGGGAAATCAAATGTTACCTCCACTCATTGCAAACCGCTAGCTGGCAATAATATATTGCATGCTACTAGTAGCCATCCGAACCACACTGTGAAAGCAATTCCAGTGGGTGAATTCACCCAAATTGCTAGAAATTGTAATGATGGTGAGAAGTTAACACAGGAAATTAATGCATGCTGTACGAGATTAATTAAAAGAGGGTATTCACAATGGTCACTAAAATGAGCAAAAGAAATTGTATCCCAAAAAAGCGAGAAGATTTACTTGCAGCAAAAACTAGATTGGTATCTGTAAATACTAATAACAAAAAATCAGTCTGTTCTGCCAATTATAGTCCGCAATTGGGTGCTATTAAACATCTAATCTGTAGGAATATGGGTATTCTTTATGAAGATGACAAGTTATCAAAAATTCTCTATGATGGTTGTCAAATTGTATCAAAGAGAGCAATGACATTGGGAAATATAGCTTCTCCTAGTTTTTTTGGCTCTAATAATGTAAAACGCACATGCTTGCATCACTGCGGTTTTTACCGCTGTGGTGAAGCTAGGTGTAGAACCTGTATGCACTCTGAAAAAATGCATAAGTTTAAAGATAGCGAAAATGCACAACAGTTTAAAATTATGAACTTTATTAATTGCAACACAAAAAATGTTGTTTATTTGCTATCATGTATGGAATGTGCATTGAGCAGGGGAAGAGTCTTGAGGAGATCATTTGCATATTCCCAGTGCCTTCTGGGATAAGTGAAGAGTCTCCGCGAGCTCAACGATCACTGGGTTTTGGCCATTGCAGCTGAAAAGAGGAAATTGGAATTTTGGCTCATCTTTCATCGTATTTAAGAAATCTCAATATGGAAGAGGCCAGGAGCCATTTGGTGAGCTGCACTTCTTGCTACATGTTCACAGACTTACCTGTGGAAAAGCCAAACTTCACATGCCACAAAAGCAAGCTTGTGTCCCTGTTGGAGGAAAAGTTGCAAAATCTCGAAGAGAGGTTAGCTACGTTGAAGATCATTAAGGAAGGTGAAGAGTTCTTAGACAGAGCAGAATTATCTCTTCATGTTACAGAAAGAGAAGACATTCGAAGTGCACCTGAAGAAACAGAGGAATGGAGACATGTGACCAAGAGAAGCAGGAGGATCAGGAGGCAGTCAACACCCATACTTTTCAGGAACCAGTACCAGGCTCTCACGCAGGAAAACGATGAAGAAATACATCAGGATAAGACTTTGCCCACAAACAGCAACCTTGTACACCTTCAGAGTCCTCCTGGATGGAGAAAGAAAACTGTTGTGAAGAAGAAGCGGAGAGTGGTGGTCATGGGGGATTCCCTGTTGAGAGGAACAGAGGCCGCTATCTGCAGACCGGATATAACTTCAAGAGAAATGTGCTGTCTTCCAGGTGCAAAAATTAAAGATGTGTCTGACAGGATATCAGGACTCTTCAGACCTACAGATGACTACCCATTCCTGCTACTACATGTGGGGGAAAATGACACCACAAGAAACGACCTGGAAACCATCTGCAGAGACTTTGAAGACTTAGGCAAGAAAGTGAAAGAACTGGGTGCGCAGGTGGTCTTCTATTCCATCCTCCCAGTGGATGGCCATGGAACAAGGAGGTGGAATAAGATTCGGCAGGTGAACAACTGGCTATGTCGATGGTGCCGTCAGCAACGATTTGGATTTATGGATCACGGAGTGAATTACCTTTACGATGGACTACTTGCTAGAGATGGGGTGCACCTTACGAAGACTGGAAAACATGTATTTGGAAGTCGCCTTGCTACACTTGTAAGGAGAGCTTTAAACTAGAACAACATGGGAAGGGAAGCAAAAGACCAGAAAAAGTCAGACACCTGACAACTGCTATTGAGAACTCTGCTATTAGAAGTGGAAAGGAAGAACAAAGACAAAAGAATCTAATTAATAAAAATATTGGAGAAAGAGAAACCAATCACAAACTAAAATGTTTCTATACTAATGCACAAAGCATGGGCAACAAACAAGGAGAATTGGAACTACTAACACAGGAAAAGAAATATGATGTCATTGGAATCACTGAAACTTGGTGGGACAATACACATGATTGGAATACAAGGATAGAAGGATACAACTTATTTGCAAGAAACAGACTTGATAAACGAGGAGGAGGTGTCGCATTGTATGTTAGACACACGTATATCTGCACAGAGTTTGAAGCTTCAGAGACTGGGAGTTCTGTGGAAACTGTTTGGGTAAGAATACAAGGACAGAACAATGGAAAGGACACCATTGTAGGCATTTACTACAGGCCGCCTGTGCAAGCTGAAGATATGGATGAACTCTTTATGCATCAAATGGCCAAGTTCTCCAAAAAATATGACATAGTTGTCATGGGAGATTTCAACTATCCAGACATTTGTTGGGAATCTCTCTCAGGCAAAACTAACAGGTCAAGGAAATTCTTATCCTCTCTTGCTGACAACTTTATCTTCCAAAAGGTAGGGGAGAAAACAAGGGGAACTGCTACCTTGGATCTAATCCTTATAAACAGGGAGGAAATGGTTGAGGAGGTAAAAGTGGCTGGGACCCTAGGAGGTAGCGACCATGCCATTTTAGAATTTTGGATAACTAGAGGAGGAAGACCTGTGAAGACGCAGACATCAAGGTTAGATTTCAGAAAGGCAGATTTTAAGGGATTCAGAAAGAGAATTGGAGGGATCCAATGGCTGGATATCCTTAAAGACAAAAACGTCCAGGAAGGATGGCAAATCTTGAAAAATGAAATTCTCAAAGCACAATTGTTAACAATTCCGAAAAGAGGGAAGAATAGGAAGCATTTAAGGAAGCCAAGATGGATGAACACAGAACTTAAGCACATGCTAAAAAGGAAGAAAAAAATGTTTATAAAATGGAAAGAGGGAGGCATATCGAAAGAAGAATATAATGCTGTCTGCAGAACCTGCTGGGCACAAATCAGATTATCTAAAGCTGACAATGAATTGAGGCTTGCAAGAGATGTCAAAAGCAATAATAAAGGATTTTGGAGATATGTCAAAAGTAAAAGAAAAGTCAAAGATGCTATAGGATTTTTACAGGATGAAAATGATGAAATGGTAAGACAGGATGTTGAGAAGGCCGAACTTTTAAATTCCTATTTTGCATCTGTTTTCTCTCAGAAAGGAAATGTAACATCAACTGTTCTTCACTGTCCTATTAAGGGAATGGAAGAATCCTGGATATCTAAAAACAGAAAGATAGTGAGGAAACTCTTAGCTAACCTAAATTAATTCAAGTCTCCAGGTCCAGATGAATTACACCCCAGGGTACTGAAGGAGATAGCAGAAGAAATTTTTGAACCCCTCTCCATAATCTTTGAAAATTCTTGGAGAACAGGAGAAGTCCCAGAGGACTGGAGAAGAGCAAATGTTGTTCCTATCTTCAAAAAGAGGAAGGTGGACCCGGGCAACTATAGGCCGGTGAGTCTGCCTTCTATACCAGGAAAGATCTTTGAACAAATAATTAAACAACATGTATGTCAGTACCTGGGTAAGAATGAAGTGATTAAACAGAGTCAGCATGGGTTTGTAACTAATAAGTCATGTCAGACTAACTTAATTTCCTTCTATGATGGAATCACTGATTGGGTGGATCAAGGAAATGCTGTAGATATTGTATATCTTGACTTCAGCAAAGCATTTGACAAAGTATCTCATACAATCCTTATTGAAAAATTGACTAAGTATGGAATGGACAAGGCAACTGTTAGGTGGATTCATAACTGGCTTAGTGATCGGACCCAAAGAGTGGTCGTAAATGGCTGCACATCCAGTTGGAAGAATGTTTCAAGTGGGGGTTTTTAACAGGGAAAAATGCAAAGTACTACATCTGGGCAATAAAAATGAAAAAAGCATATACAGAATGGGAGGAATAGGGCTAAGCAACAGCACATGTGAAAAAGACTTGGGTATACTAATAGATCACAGACTGAATATGAGTCAACAGTGTGATGCAGCAGAAAAAAAGGCAAATGCAATTCTAGGATGTATTAACAGAAGCATACAGTCTAGATCACGTGAAGTCATTATTTCCCTCTACTCCTCTTTGGTCAGACCTCATCTGGAATATTGTGTCCAGTTTTGGGCACCACATTTTAAAAAAGACATCAACAAACTGGAGCAAGTTCAGAAAAGAGCGACCAGAATGGTGACCGGTCTGCAAACCCTGTCTTATGAGGAAAGGTTGCAGGATTTGGGAATGTTTAGTTTGCAAAAGAGAAGACTGAGAGGAGACTTAATAGCTGTCTACAAATATCTAAAGGGCTGTCACATTGTAGAAGGATCAACTTTATTCTCATTTGCACAAGGAAAGACTAGAAGCAATGGGATGAAACTGAATGGGAGGAGACACAGATTAGATATTAGAAAAAACTTTTTGACAATTAGAGTGATCAATGAGTGGAACAAGCTGCCACGAGAAGTGGTGAGTTCTCCTTCAATGGAATGGAAGTCTTCAAACAGAGGCTGGACAGACATCTGACTGGGATGATTTAGCGAATCCTGCTTTGAGCAGGGGGTTGGATCAGATGGCCCAGGAGGTCCCTTCCAACTCTATGATTCTAAGTGTTTCTAAGTGTTTCCATTGCGAGCTATGGTAATCGAAAAAGTGATGATATCAGCGAGAGGGGGCGATTTAAAAAGATGCCCGATGACCAGAGAGGCATTTTGAATATTCCGCCTGAAAACGTGTGTCCCTAATGGGCTTAATGCCCGCAAAGAGATTATGTTCCAACTCTAGTGCACTATTCATATTGGATTTGTCACATAGCAGTTTTTATGTATTACTTATATATGTTTTTTAATATCTGAATTTGTGTAACAATTTATTCAATATGTTTTCTCTGTATTTCTGCCTTTTTTTGTCTCCTATTTTTATCATGTTTTTTAAAAAAATGTGTGTGTTAATTGTTATTATGCACCATATATGTGTTGGCTTGCAATTAGGAGGTGGAGGTATATACATGCAGGATGTTCTCATTGCACGCAGCTTTGAAAAAGAACTACTCCAGTTTGAAACGCGTTGCCTCAGCATTGGTGCGGCTTGTCCGCTACGTTCTATTTTTATGTCCAATAAATTTTTCTAAAAATTTGGATAATGAATTGAAACTTTTTTATTGGACCTTTGGATGTGCGACTACACAGAAATTCGTGCTTCCACGCACCACTAAGCCAATTCAGGTGAGCTGGTTTATTCATTTTATCTGGTATTGAAATCCACCAGTGTAGTCAAATGATGAAGTGCCTTAGTTATCTTAAAGGGAAAATGTTCAGAAAATCCTTTCCTAAAATAAGCACCACTAGATCTACACAGCCTCTGGATATGATACATACAATATATATGGTCCAATGAGTGTTCAAACTCCTAGCAAGAAGAGATATTTTCTCACATTTATTGATGACTACTCCAGATATACAGTCGCCTAACTGCTTCATAGTAAGGATTAGAGATGAGCGACTTTGCCTTTTTTCGGGTCGAGTCGGGTTTCATGAAACCAGACTTTCTTAAAAGTCGGGTCGAACGAAATCGGCCGACTATAGGGAAAAGTCTGGGTCCGACTGAAACACGAAACCCAGTGCAAGTCAATGGGGAAGCAAAGTCGGCAGGGAGTGGAGGACAGTAAACACACCTACAGTGCCCATTTCAATGCCAACAACATCAATTCTTATTACTTAAGCTTGTCAACCTTAATTTACTTCATAATAATAGTTACGCATTGAAAACTGGGGGTTATTTGGCTCAAGTTGTGGGGGGGTAGGGCTGGCGGCAGGTTTTTGTGTGCCCTGGGCCAAAGAGCGTCAGTGCGCCCTTTTAACACATACCACTATTCATAATGCTCCGATACGGCACAGAAATATAGGTATAGTAGAATGAAAAATACTTCACTGCTTACATGACATGACTGCTATCTATTTTAAATTCTACAATAGCTCAAAAAACGGACAGTATATTGCTCCATACAGTATTATGGCCACCACCTAGTGCGCCATACAGAATAATGAGCCCAATATATTTTTCCATACAGAATAATTGGTCCCATATAATGTTCCATACAGTATATGATGAGCTCCACATAATGCTACAGTATATGTTGGTCCCCATGGATGATGCTCCACTGTCTTACGGGCCCAAATAATGCTCCATGGAGTCCATATATAATGGGCCCTGTTATGATTGGGTCACCGAGGAGGAAAGCAAGACCAAGCTAAGCCACAGAAAACCAGAGAGGTTGGTAACTAAGTGGATTGCAGACCCCTGATCCTATCCACACAACTAGCAGTAGCCGTGGAGCGTACCTACGATGATCCTAGATGCCTCGACACAGCCGGAGAACTAAATAAGCCTAAAGCAAGAAAGAGGAAATCTAAACTGCCCCAGAGGAGACCCCGAAGGAATAGATAGCCCCCAAACATATATTGTCGGTGAGATAAGATGAAAACACAAACGCAGGTAGGAAAATAGACTGAGCAAACGATGGGGCCCACACTAACTAGACAGGACAGGAAAGGAAAGACTCTGTCTGCAATCACGCAAAAAACCCTGCAAAAAATGCCCAACACGTCTGATAGAAAAATACTGAAGTCACAAGACTTCGCTCACTATATCAGCACTCTGGTATATTCTGAAAGCAGAGCAAAAAAGAGGCCAATCTAATAAGGGACAAAAACAAACTGGCACAAGCAGTAACATAAGGATGGAAATTCAGCACAGCCCCAGCCAGAGCTGGCTGACCACACAAAACTGAAATAGACAAATCCAGATCAAATGTGAACAATAGCAAAAGAACACTTAGTTGAGCATGCAGGGACTGAGCTGGAAACTAAGACCTCAGGAGGCAGGAAAAAATCACCAGCAGGGATAGAGGGAGTCGACTGTCTTAAATCCAGTCAGAAACTGCAGATCTCCAGTCATCGTCCTCATTATCAGGTGCAGACCTCTGTAATTAGATCAGCTCCATTACCTCCAGTAACCACCAGAGGGAGCCCGGAAAGAGAACTCGTGACCCCTCTGTCAATGTAACCAACTCCACTACATTCACTAGTAACCAGAGGTAGGCCAGAAAGCGAATTCACAACAGGGCCCCATTTCTAATACTCCAGTGTATAATGGGGTAAATGCTGCTCCAGTGTTTGATGTCCCCCATTTGGAATTCTCCAGTATATGTTGGTCCCCATGGACGATGCTCCAGTGTGTTATGGGCCCAAATTATGTTCCATATATAATGGGCCCCATTTCTAATGATTCAGTGTATAATGGGCCCCATAAATGCTGCTCCAGTGTCTGATGTCCCCCATTTGGAATGCTCGAGTATATGTTGGTCCCCATGGATGATGTTCCAGTGTGTTATGGGCCTAAATTATGCTCCATATATAATGGGCCCCATTTCTAATGCTCCAGTGTATAATGGGCCCTGTAAATGCTGCTCCAGGGTCTGATGTCCCCCATTTGGAATGCTCCAGTATATGTTGGTCCCCATGGACGATGCTCCAGTGTGTTATGGGCCCAAATTATGCTCCACATATAATGGGCCAAATTTCTAATGCTCCAGTGTTTAATGGGACCCGTAAATGATGCTCCAGTGTCTGATGTCCCCCATTTGGAATGCTCCAGTATATGATGGGCCAAATGGATGATGTTCCAGTGTATGATGGGCCCCATATATCATTCTACAGTGTATATTGCTCCCTAAAAAATGCTCCCAACATTTAAAAAAATTAAATACCTCTCCTCGCTGGGCACTGCTCTACTCTGGACCCCTCAGCATTGCCATTTTAAAGCTCTCTGCACTTGTACTGTTTCGGTAGAGGGCATACAGACGTGATGTCATCGCGCTCTGTAACCTGAATGTCACACTGTCAGGAAAGGCGGAAGACTTCACTGTGGTGGAGCAGGGAGAGGTAAGTATTGCAAGTGCTGTAGCCCTGAACAAGCATGGGGGCCCACTCGTGGGCGACGGGACTGGCACAGGATTGTATGTCTGACGGTATGTCTGACGGCGAGTGGGCCCTCCCACCGGCAGAGACACTTTTGCGTACAATGAGGGGCCCTGTGCCACTGCCGTTGCCTATGAGTAGGACCCCCCCACCTGCTCAGGGAACCAGTACTTTCATCTGCACCTTCCTCTGTGTCACCGTGTAAGGTGATATATTATGCGGGAAGGGGCACCTGAGTTTCATCAGTGTCACATTCTGGCTCTATAGAGTGGGAGGGGAAAATAGTGCTGTGGGTCAATGTACCAGCAGAATCATCTAGCAATGGCTGTGCATCAGTGCACTCCATCGCCGATTCATGTTGGACTGGGGAATTCAGAATTTCACTTGATAACACAGGCATGGCCTGTTAAATAGAGCTCCATGGAGTAATCTGAAGTGTGGGCTGCCGCATCCTTCACTTTTAGTGGGGATGAAAGAGACAAGGAAAGGGGTGGTTTCTGACTAGAAGCCTGCACTGGCGACTCAGTGCTTTCATTTTTTTAAACTTCAGAAGAGGAGGCGAAAGAGCTGGAGGCTTTTTCGGCAATGTAAGGCAAAACCAGTTCCTGATGCTCTAGATTTAAAAGCAGGTTACCTACTCCCAGAAAAGGGTTCCTTAAAGGCCTTCTGGTGCCAGCTGATGACGCAGGCTCAACACCCCCAGCCTTAGCTGCTATTGTGCTTTTGGCACTACCAGCAGATGCACCACCACCACTATCAGTACCAGCTGGCCCCCCCCACACCCACGTCTGCGGCCTCTTCCACCATACGTAATAATTTTTGTGAAAATGGACTCAAAATGCCAGCAGATATATGGTACTGTTTCAGAAGCGGCCAGCTCTATACAGTCTTGGGATAACTGTAAATCTCCATATATATTTCATGAGTCAGACACAGATGGTCACATGCTGAGTATGGATTAGACAATAATATAAAAATTTGCAAAAGGGTACAGTATCACTAGATACAAGGTATATATAGTATAGTTTAAACATACTGAATCTCTGTATACATTTCAGGAGGCAAACACAGACGCTCTCAGGCTCAGTATGAATCCGACAACAATACAGAAAGTTGAGAAAGGGTACTATGGCGCCCCTGGGGGTACTGTCGCCACAGAGACACTGCACCTCATCCAAAGGTGTGGTATCCCACCCTCAGGTAAGGAGGGATCACCACTTAGGACTCCTAACCCTGCACTCAACACACACACTAGTTAGTCAGTGCTTTCTGGGTGTACCCGGCGGGAGGGTGGCCTCATCCCAGACTGACTAGGAAAGGGTGTTGGGGGTTAGTGTGGAAGGTAGGTACAGAGAGAGCAAGCTGACAGTTGATGGGCGGAGCTAGTCTGAGGTAAATGGATCTTTTTAGAGAGTTGTCAGTCGGTGACAGGACAGAGTAAGAGCAGGATTGCTGTGAGAGGGCTGAAGGTCAGAGAAGAGAGAAAAATCTTGTCCAAGCTCCTAGACTGTAAGGAAGGGGTCCTTGGGGCACAGGAAGTGCAATAAGCCACCTGTGAAGCCCGTTTCTGGAGAAGGAAGGACCAGGCCTCGTTGGGGAAGGTGGCTCCTGAAGGTAGTGGAGAAATAAAGGGCTCAGCTAGAAAGACGGAGGCTGAGGTAACTTTAATTGCCTCAGTCGCAGCCGCATTCAATACTCAAAAAGGCAGCAGTTGGAATAAAGGACCCCGGAGCCTGACCCACGTCGCCCTGTGTGATTCGTGGCTGCCGGCTGGTGACACTGTTTGCGAAGGCGCACAGCAGGAAGGAAGGGAGAGATAAGCGCAAAGACACGGCCTAGAAAGGATACACAAGGAGGAGTCTTGGAGTTTGCCGGACCCCTCCCTCGGATGACACAGTACCAATCGGGTCACCTTGTACACAAAACTTTTGAGGAAAAACTCAGAAAATGCACCCAAGTGTGTCCTTTGTGTCTTTTACAACTCGCCTGCTACACACGCTACACTCACCATCTGTTAGGACTAGTGGAACGCACCAAATAATAAAGATGGTAAGAAGGTGCGTTAACAGCCCGGGGTCCACCGTGCAGGGGTGGTAACCTGCTGCTCAGTAATGGCGGATGCTATATGGCGGTATACTATCAAAACACACGTGGGTTATTGTCATGGCCACAGAACGTTACCCCAGGGACAAGGGGTTAGAGCCCCTCTAGGCCCACTGAGTGTGCGGCGTCGCTGCCATGAGCACCGCTAAAGACGCTGGCAGTGGAGTGTGGAGCACATGCACTGAGGCATGCTGGATCACTGGTGAGGACCAATGTCTGACTCAAACCCTGACCTACCTACACCCAAGCCTGGGTGCTAGCAGGCTAGACTGCACAACACATGCGTACCAAGGGTATGGGTTTCATAATGAGTCAGTCACCAGATACATTCATGCGTGCATACATCTCTCACACCTTATAGTCTGTAAATACAGTCTATCCTAGCGCATGGGCGAGTGGCCATGTGAACCTTTTATAGCCATGGGCGTCCGGGACCTTCCTGGCTTCTCGGATGGGCCAATCCGAACACGAGCAGGACCTGAGCACGTGACCCTTGATCTCCAATCACTCCACGGGCATGCTCAGTGGCCCAACATGAGGACTTAGTCCCTGGAGAATCTCGCTGCTGAGCAGCATGCATTGTCATAGCTGTGCCAGAGGTGGCAGCAGCAAGCAAACCAATGGAGTTGGCCTGGGCAGAGCGCCGGGATCGATGAATCTTCTGAGCAGGCTCCACTGTGGCCGAAGAAGAATGGGAGACTGCTGGGTGCAAGGCTCTAGATTCCTGCTGTGCAGTGGCAGGAACCCAACACCTAACATTGGCTCCTTCCCCTCTGAGCCTCGCTACGCTCAAACGCCGCAATGAGGAGCGGAGCGTGGATGTTCTCCACTGGCTCCCAGGTCCGAGCCTCTGGACCATGACCCTTCCAATCCACCAAATAAAACTTTTTTAACCGCATCACCTTGCATCCCACGATGGCACTGACCTCAAACTCGTCCGAAGACAAGTCTGATGTCCCGGCAGATGACTCAGAGAACTGGGACAAGTGAACAGGCTTAAGGAGAGACACGTGGAATGTATCAGAGATAGCCAAGTGTGGTGGAAGGGCCAAACGGTAGACCACAGAGCTGATCTGCTCGAGGACCTTGAAGGGGCCAATGTAGCGCAGTGCAAACTTAGCGGACTCTACCCACAGCCTGATATTTCGGGCGGAGAGCCACACCAAGTCGCCAGGAGCAAAAGTTGGATCAGGGCGCTGGTGTGCGTCAGCGGAGGTCCTCATTCTCTCCTTGGAAGCCCAGATACTACTTCCGGCTACTATATACTATACCGGCTACTTCATCCTAAATGTGAGAGGGAGCGCTATCGAAAGTCCTTCCTTCCTGCTGCAGTTACGCTGTATAACCAGCACTGTCCAAAACGGAGCACGACCCAAACAGTGAACTGATAGATCCAAAGTTGTGATAGTCCGGTTACATCTTTTTTTTTCGTATATGTTCCTACCTACTGTCAATGTAATGCCTTTATGCATCTGTATCTGTACTTGTTCCTGCCTTGCTGCTGTAATGCTCTGAATTTCCCCATGGTGGGACGATTAAAGGATTATCTTATCTTATCTTAGATAGCATCATGGGTGCGATCCCAAATGTCGCGTGCCTCCACCACCCAGTCTGCCACCCTGGAGTTGGTGGATGACACGGGCATGGGCACAGGGATGCGCGGATGCTGGCCGTAATTTAGGAGGAATGGGGTCTGACCGGTGGAGTCGGCCACAGCATTTTTCAAAGCGAACTCTGCCCATGGCAGCAAGGATGCCCAGTCGTCCTGCCTGGCCGAGACAAAATGTCGAAGATATGTGATCAGGGTCTGGTTGGCTCTCTCTACCAACCCGTTCATCTCGGGATGATAGGCCGAGGAGAGATTCAGCTCAATGCTGAGCAGGGAACAAAGCTCTCTCCAAAACCGGGACACAAACTTAGGACCCCGGTCACTGACAATCTTGTCCGGCATGCCATGCAGGTGGAAAACGTGCATAATGAACAACACTGCCAGGCACCGCGCAGAAGGTAACTGGGAGAGATGTACCACGTGCACCATCTAAGAGAAATGGTCGGTGACAACCCAAATGACCGTGCTGCCAATGGACTTGGGTAGCCCAGCCACAAAGTCCATACCGACCATCTCCCAGGGCCTGTCCGCTACCGGCAGAAGATAAAGAAGCCCAGCGGGCCGCTGCCGAGAGGACCTATTCTGGGCGCAAGAGACGCACACCTGAATATAGTCCCTGATGTCACGGGCCATATGCGGCTACCAGTACGTCCTCGCCAGAAGCTCAGAGGTCCATTTTGTCCCGAAATGTCCACCCACCCTGGACGAATGAGTCCAAGAGAGGACCTCCGGTTGCAGACAGGCAGGGACAAATGTCTTGCCCAGAGGTACTGACTCAAGGGCAACCGGGGCCACAGTCCTCAGGCTCTCGGATGGGACGATCAACCGAGGCTCCTCCTCTTCCTCCGATGACACCACGGAGCGGGAGAGAGCATCGGCCCGAACGTTTTTCTCCCCGGAGAGAAAATGGAGGGTGAAGTGGAACCGAGAAAAGAACAAAGACCATCTGGCCTGGCAAGAATTTAGCCGCTGAGCTGTTTGCAGATACACCAAGGTTTTGTGGTCGGTGAACACCTGGAAAGGGTGGCAAGCCCTCTCCAGGAGGTGTCTCCACTCCGAGAAGGCCAACTTCATCGCTAGCAACTCCCTGTCCCTGATGGCATAATTCCTCTCCGCCGGTGTGAAGGTCTTGGAGAAAAAGAAGCATGGGTGCTTCCGACCTTGCATGTCCTTCTTAAACAGGACCGCTCCAGCACCGACGGAAGAGGCATCCTTTTCCAGAATGAAGGGCTTATCTACATCGGGGCGATGTAGAATGGGAGTGCTAGCGAAATGGGACTTAATGGAGGAGAAGGCCTTGGAGACCGGTTCTGACCACAACTTTGGATTTGCACCCTTCTTGGTGAGGGCTACCAAGGGTGCTACCAAAGTCGAGAAGTGCGGGATGAATTGGCGATAGTAATCTATGAACCCCAAAAAGCGCTACACCGCTTTGAGAGAATGAGGTTCCTGCCAATCCATCACTGCCTGTAGCTTGGCAGGATCCATGGCCAATCCCCAGGCGGAGATGATATAGCCCAGGAAAGGCAAGGACTCCTGCTCAAACACACACTTCTCCAACTTGGCATAGAGGGAGTTTGCTCGCAGGCGATCGAAAACTTTGCAAACATCTCTCCGGTGGGAGTCAATATCTGGAGAGTAGATGAGAATATCATCCAGATAGACTACTACCGAGGTGGTAAGCATATCCCGGAAGATATCGTTCACAAAGTCTTGGAAGACGGCCGGGGCATTACAGAGGCCGAAGGGCATCACCAGGTATTCATAGTGCCCATCCCTGGTGTTAAATGCCGTCTTCCATTCGTTCCCATCACGGATGCGAATCAGGTTGTAAGCCCCCCGCAGATCAAGTTTGGAAAACACCCTCGCTCCCCGTAGCCTATCAAACAGCTCTGATATCAGGGGCAGAGGATACTTATTCTTAACGGTGATGGCATTAAGACCCCTGTAATCAATGCAAAGACGTAGTTCCCCACTCTTCTTCTGGACGAAGAATAATCCCGCCCCCGCTGGTGACACTGACTTCCTAATGAATCCTCTTTGCAAATATGCTATAGGAACAACAAAAGCGCAATAGGGTCTTATCCGGGTTATTATTGGAAGTATAAATAAAAATTCACTCACCCTTTCCAGGAGAGGTTCAGGCATATAAGATCTGTAGTCAGCTTGCTGCACGTCCAAAGGTCAACACCGTGACCGCCAGAATTTCAGATTTTTATGGAATAAATTCATGGACTTCAGTGCGCTGCTTGACAAATTCACGAATCCAGGTTATGAGAAAGATTAACTGTTTATTTCCCTATGCGTTTTGAAGTGTATACCACTTCTTCCTCAGGGGATGTTGATTCTAGTGCGCCGCCTCCTACGGCCACTAGGCGCGAGCGTTCTCCCAGCTGCTGTGGGCACCGGTTGGCAAGGTGACCGGAATGCCAGCAAACATAACAGCTCACAGGAGCTTGAGCGGACCGGGGCCTGGGTCCCTCACGGGAAGCCCCCTGATGCTCGGACGCCCGATCGGAAGATTCCAGAGGTTTAGTAAAACTAGGTGCCAACGTAAACCTCTGCCTACACTGGGCCCGCTCCAACCTTCGCTCGACGAAGCGAAGATCAATACGGGTGGAGACAGTGATAAGCTCCTCCAGTGTAGCGGAAATCTCCCTGGTGGCCAGAGCGTCCTTCACATGGCCAGCCAAACCTCTCCAGAATGCCGGAATGAGGACCTTATCTGGCCACTCTAACTCTGAGGCCAGCATCCGGACCTGGATGGCAAGTGGCTGACCGTGGACGAGCCCTGTGACAATGCCAGCAGCTGGAGCACAGTGTCATGGGTGACTCGTGGTCCCAGGAAGACCTGCTTCAGAGTGTCCAAGAACCGCGAGACACTGCACCACATGATCACCATGCTCCCACAGCGGTGTGGCCCACTGCAAAGCCCTGCCCGACAAGAGGGAAATAATAAATCCCACTTTAGCCCGCTCAGAGTGGAATCGTGCGGCCAGCAGCTCCAGCTGTGTAGAGCACTGGCTTACGAAACCCCTACAAGAAGCACTATCACCCGAGAACTTCTCGGGCAGCAGGAGGCGGGACAAAGTCGGGGCAGGGATGGCTGTGGTCACACGGGAGACAGCCTCTGTGGCTGCCTGAACAGCGACCGCAGTAACATCCGCAGCTGAGGCTGAAGGCTCAAGAGCTGCCAACCTGCCCTGCAGCTGCCGGATGTACTGCAGCAGTGGCTGTTCATCCGCCATTAAGAGCCAGACCCTGGCGCTAGGATAATGTTAGGACTGGCGGAATGCACCAAATAATAAAGATGGTAATAAGGTGCGTTAACAGCCCGGGGTCCACCGTGCAGGGGTGGTAACCTGCTGCTCAGTAATGGCGGATGCTATATGGCGGTATATTATGAAAACACACGCGGGTTATCGTCACCCGATGTATACAGGGGCGGACTCTGTTGCTTCACAGAGCTGCACTACCGCTGAACTTAAACACCGGAGCCTGTTTGTGCTCCCAGAGCTCGGCTAAAAGAGCGCACAGTGTACGGCCACAGAACGCTACCCCAAGGACACGGGGTTAGAGTCCCTCTAGGCCCAATGAACACGCGGCGTCGCTGCCACGAGCGCCGCTAAAGGCGCTGGCAGTGGAGTGTGGAGCACGTGCACTGAGGCATGCTGGATCACTACTGAGGACCAATGTCTGACTCAAACCCTGACCTATCTACACCTAGGCCTGGGTGCTAGCAGGCTAGGCTGCACAACACATGCGTACCAAGGGTAGGGGTTTCATAATGAGTCAGTCACCAGATACATTCATACATGCATACATCTCTCACACCTAATAGTCTGTAAATACAGTCTATCCTAGCGCATGGGTGAGCGGCCATGCGAACCTTTTATAGCCACGGGCGTCCGGGACCTTCCTGGCTTCTCGGATGGGCCAATCCAAACATGAGCAGGACCTGAGCATGTGACCCTTGATCTCCAATGGGGAATCACTCCATGGGCATGCTCAGTGGCCCAACATGAGGACTTAGTCCCTGGAGAATCAAGCTTCTGAGCAGCATGCATTGTCATAGCTGTGCCCAGAGGTGGCAGCAGCAAGCAAACCCACGGAGTTGGCCTGGGCAGAGCGCCGGGACTGACGAATCTGCTGAGCAGGCTCCACTGCAGCCAAAGAAGAATGGGAGACCTCTGGGTGCAAGGCTCTCGATTCATGCTGTGCAGTGGCAGGAACCCGACGCCTAACACCATCACCGTCAACTGCCCTGGGATACAACTCTGCCCGTGGAGAGCTTCATCATCTTGACTGCTTTAACACCGGCCCAGAGGATTTGCATTGCAGCGTCGGCTACCCTAGCCGAGTACCACGGGTGGCATCACGATCCCCCTTTTCCAAATTAATTATCATACCATCTTTCCCCTCATCTGAACTGTCATCTTCTTTATTGGACACCCAGGGCCACGGAGTGGGTCCCAATCACCACCGTGACATACTTCCCCTTAAAAGAGCCTGAAAGGCCCAGTACTGAGTAACCCCCGGCCCTGCGTGGCGTTTCATTTTAACACCAGATAACAGGGATATATTGTATAGTTTCAACATTATAAATCTACGTATATATTTGAGGAGGCAGACACAGACGCTTTCACGGCCAGTATGGATTCGACAACAATCTAAAAAGTATAAAAAGGGTACAGTATCACCATATACAAGGTATATATAGTATAGTTTCAACATTCAAAATCTCCGTATTTATTTCAGGAGGCAGACACAGACGCTGTGAGGCCTAGTGTGGATTACACAACAATATACAAAGCAGTAAAAGGGGAATGGATCCCAAGCATACTGCTGTATACAGTGTTGTGGTCATTTGGCGATCTACATATATATTTCAAGAGTAGCACTCAGCCTCTCACAGGCTCAGTGTGGATCACACCATAATATAAAAAGAAGATCCGCAAGAAATAATCACACATGTGGGTCAATGTTCCAGGTGTCAATGATGCACTTTGAGTGGTGGGTGGAGGATGAATTTCGGGCACAAAGGGTACTGGATCAACAGATACAAGGTATATATAGTATACTTAAAATATACAAAAATCTCTGTATGTATTTCAGGAGGCAGACACATATGCTCACACGCTCAGCATGGATTTGACAAGAATGTAGCAAGTTGAAAAAGGGTACAATATGACCAGATACAAGGTATATATAGTATAGTTTAAACATTCTAAATCTCCGTAGACATTTCATGAGGCAGACACAGACGCTCTCAGTCCCAGTATGCATTAGCCAAGAATATAAAAAGTATACAAAGGTTACTGTATCACCAGATACAAGGTACATATAATATTGTTTAAACATTGTAAATCTCCCTATTTATTTCAGGAGGCAGACACAGACGCTCTCAGGGTCAGTATGGATTACACAATATAAAGAGCAGTAAAAGGGTAATGGATCAGAAGCGTACAGCTGTATACAGTGAAGGGGGTATTGTAAATCTCAGTATATATTTCCAGAGTCAGAAACAGACTCTCTCTCGCTCAGTATGGATTACACTCGAATATAAAAATGAGAAAAAAGGGAAATGTACACCAGTATACAGTGTTGGAGTACTTTGAAATCTTCATTTATATTTCAGTGTCAGTCAGCCAGTCCAGACTCTTTGCTAGAGGAAGGTAGATGGATAAAAGTACAGACATAAAGTCAAGTGATTTTAGATGTTTTGGAATTAGTAATCATGGGAAAACCTCCCAGGAGAATTTGCAGAGGCGATACTGACCCTCAATAACTTTAACTGTGGATACAGCTAAAGCGCAAATTAGTGAAGAAAGGGTTGCTGTATCGCAGTAGCGTCGATCCCATCACCGTAACTCGTCTCCATCAAATTGTGATCACAGGGAGAGAGGTTCTCACTGCCTATCATGATCTGACTGGTCACTTTGGAGTGCTAAACACACTAGCCACAGGCCGTAGGGGATTCTATTGGATTGCCATGAGGAGACAAATGGTGGCAGGAATGTCACACGTCTGTGACTATGAAAAATGTGAAAGGTGATCATAAAGCACCACTGTATCTGATTGGGAGTTGACGTCCATTACAAATGGTAGCCATTGGTAATCTGAAGGTAGAGGCCAGCAGGACAGGACATAGCTACATCTTAACCATCATCGATCAGAACACCAAATTTGTAGTGGCCGTCCCTGTGACGGATTTAACTGGCCAGACTACACAGTGGTGGAGCAGGGAGAGGTAAGTATTGCAAGTGCTGTGTCCCTGAGCAAGCAGGGGGGACCCACTCATGGGTGCCGGTACTGGCACAGGGCCCCTCATAGTACGCCAGTGTGTCTGACGGCGAGTGGGCCCCCCATCATCAGAGACACTTTATTGTACTATGAGAGGCCCTGTGCAAGTGCCTTCGCCCAACGGTTGCCCACACACCTGTTCAGGGCAACAGCACTTGCCCGAGTGTGGCAGGTGTTGACCCCAGGCCTGGGGTGGGCAGCCCATTTAGGGTGGTTTAAAAAATGGCATATGTTGATGTGGAGGCTGGACTTTCAGCTACTGCAAATGGAGGAATTGGAGAAGTCAGAGGAAGAGGATAACAAAAGCGAACCTTTTTTCTGACAACCCCTGTGTTATCAGGGGAGGGTGGGGCAAAATCTTTTGAAACCCATGCATGATTCATTTTAATGAAGGTTAGATCATCAACATTTTGGGTTGACAGACAGGTCCTTTTTTCTGTCAGTATTGATCCAGCAGCACTGAAGACTCTTTCAGATAGCACACTACCAGCAGGGCAATCGAGCTCCTGTAAGGCATATTATGCCAATTCAGGCCATGTGTCCAGTTTTGAGGCCCAATAATCAAAGGGGAATGACCTGTGAGGGAGAACCTCGATATGGGAGGAGAAGTAGTTTGTAACCATAATTGACAACTGCTGTCTCCTGTCACTTGAAATCGATTCTGTATTAGCTGTCGTATGTGCGGGACTTGAAAAATCAGACCAGAACATGGTCAGGAAACCCCTGTCTCCAATGCCAGTTTGGTTGTGTGCACCACGAACACCTCTTCCATTATGCCCACTACGGCTTGTGGGAGAACCAGCTCCGCTGCTGTGTGCTGGGAATGCCTCAAACAACCTGTTTACCAGAGTTGCTTGTTTGTTAGCCAATATTAGCTCTAGGTTCTCCTGTGGCATGATGTTGGGTAATTTGCCTATATAGCAACCAGTAGTTGTCATCCCTCATCATTTTGGCAGTGTGGGGGTCCCATTTTAGGATCCGCAAGGCATAGTCACACATGTGGGCCAATGTTCCAGGTGTCAATGCTGCACTGCCAGTGGTGGGTGGAGGAGCACTTTCTGGCAAATCCACATCCCTCCAGTCACGCACAAACCCTGTACCTGACCTTGGCACGCCCACATGTTCTCTTGCCCCCTGAGAAGCATCCTCCTCCCCAAAATAATCATCCCCTCATCCTCCTCCTCATCTTCCTCTTCTTCCTCCACCTCGTCCACGCCAGTTCCCTGACCAGACAATTGCTGACTGTCATCAAGGCTTCCCTCCTCCTCCTCCTCCTGTTGCTCCTCAGCTGCAGACGCCTGTTCTTTAATGTGCGTCAAAGTTTGCATGAGCAGATGCATAAGAGGTATGCTCATGCTTATGATGGCATCGTCTGCGCTTACCATCCATGTGCATTCCTCAAAACACTGAATGACTTTACAGAGGTCTTTCAGCTTTGACCACTGCACACCCGACAATTCCATGTCTGCCCTCAAACTGCCCGCCCGTGTATCCTCCCACAAATGCATTACAGCCTGCCTCTGTTCGCACAGTTTCTCAACCATGTGCATGGTCGAGTTCCATCTTGTAGCAACGTCTATGATTAGGCGGTGCTTGGGGAGCTTGAGTGATCGCTGCAGCTTCTGCATACGACTGGAGTGGACGTTTGAGTGACGGATGTGCGAGCACAGTCTGCGCACCTTTTAGAGCAGGGCTGTTAACTCCGGATAATTATTTAGGAAGCACTGCACCACCAGGTTCAAGGTGTGAGCCATGCAAGGTACGTGTGTGAGTTTTGAAAGGGCTATGGCTGCCACAAAATTCCGCCCATTATCATTGACTACCTTGCCTTGCTCAAGATGTAGACTGCCCAGCCATGACTCAGTTTGTCGATGCAAGTAGTCGGCCAGTACCTCCGCAGTGTGTCTACTGTCACCCAAAGACATCATTTTTAAAACAGCCTGCTGCCGCTTAGTACTAGCTGTTCGATAGTGGGACACCTCGTGTGCAACACTGACAGATGTGGATGGAGTGCTCGTGCGACTGCGCTCTGTCAACAAGCTTTCGCTTCTGGAGGAGAAGGAGGAGGAGGGTCAAATGCCTACAGCCAACTGTTTCCTATACCGTGGGCTAGGCAGCACAGTTCCACTGCCCCTGTCCCCTGTGGAGCCTGCATCCACCACATTAACCCAGTGCGCAGCGATGGGCATGTAACGGCCCTGGCCATGCCTGCTGATCCATGCATCTGTTGTGAGTTGCACCTTTCCACTCACTGACTGTTTTAGTGCATGGACAATGCGGTCTTTCACATGCCGGTGGAGGGCAGGGATGGCTTTTCGAGAAAAGAAGTGCCGACTGGGTAGGTCATAGCGTGGGACAGCGTAGGCCATGAGCTCTCGTTAAGCTTCGCTTTCTACCAAATGGAAGGGCATCATCTCTAATGAGATCAGTTTGGCAATGTAGGCGTTCAAAGCCAGTGTACACGGATGAGAGGATGAGTACTTTCTTGTGTACGCAGAGTGTCTGGTAGGGTGAGCTGGACTTGAGAGATGCATATGGGGGAACTAGCATTGGACACGATGGACTGAGAAGGAGTTGGTGATGGTAAGGGTGTTGATGGCCTAGATTCAGTGTTTCCTTGCGAAAATATTGTGATTGCCTTACTGCTTTGACCTGGCGACGACACTTCAACATTTCTTGATGGTCGTGTGCTTAGCGGTGGCCTTACAGTGGGGAAGCGATGGAGCGTTGCCGGCTAACTTCAGTCGGAGCAGGTGCACATGTGCTACCTGAGGTTTTGTAGTCCGTCCACACTTGCAAGTGCATGTTGGTTAAATGTCTAAGCATGCAACTGGTATTCAAATTTCTTAGTTTTTTCCCTCTGCTAAAGGTCCTTTGGCACTTCTTACAGATAACCTTTGCATCATCACTAGGATTTTGTTCAGAAAAGTGCCACACTGCACTCTTCCTACTATGTTACAAATTTTCAGGGCTTGCATGCTGTGCTAATTTGACCGTCTGGCCAAGCTGTCCTGCAACTCTTTTAGTTTTCTTGCCAAGTTTTTTGACAGCTACGGACCTGCCGGATAACCACTGCTGCGATGACTATGCCTGCTGCGGATCCTTCTCCTGTTCTGACCTATTGTCACCAGCACCCTCTTCCCCCAATGGATGCCAATCCGGGTAAACAATTGGGTCATCCATGACCTCGTCTTCAATGTCATCTGCACCTTCCTCTGTACTTTCCTCTGTATCACCGTGTAAGGTGATATAGTATGCGGGAAGGGACACCTGAGTTTCATCAGGGTCTGATTCGGGCTCAGTAGACTGCGAGGGCAATGTAGTGATGTGGGTAAATGTACCAGCAGATTCATCTAGCAGCGGCTGTGCATCAGTGCACTCCATGTCAGATTCATCTTGGACTGGGGAATTCAGGATTTGACTTAATAATCCAGGAATGGTATGTGAAAAGAGCTCCATGGAGTAATCTGAAGTGTGTGCTGCAGCATCCTTTACTTTTGGTGTGGGTGAAGGACACAAGGAAAGGTGTTGTTCCTGACCAGAGGCCTGCACTGACAACTCTGTGCATGCAGTTTTTGTAACTTCAGAAGAGTAAGCAAAAGAGCTGGAGGCTGTTTCGGCAATGTAAGCCAAAATCTGTTCCTAATGCTCCGGCTTTAAAAGCGGTTTACCTACTCCCAGAAAAGGGAATCTTAAAGGCCTTTTTGTACCAGACGATGATGTAGGCTCAACACCTCCTGCCTTAGCTGCTATTGTGCTTTTGCCAGAACCAGCCGATGCACCACCACCATCAGTACCAGCTGTGCCCCCGCCCATGTCCGAGGCCTCTTTCACCAGACTTCCTCATGTTTGGGAAAATGTACCAAAAATACCAGCAGAGAAATGGTACTGTATGAGTAGCGTACAGCTGTGTAAGGTGTATGTAAGAAGTGAAATCTCCGTATATATTTTGTGAGTCACAGATGCTCACCCAGTATGTATTTCACCGTAATCCAACAAGCAGATATACGGTACTGTATCAGAGGTGTACAGCTGTATACGTTGTTGGTGAAACTGACAATCTCCGTATATGTATTTACGGAATGTCACAGACACACGCTGAATCTGTGTAGATGTTACTGTAATAAGAACACCAAATATCAGATACTGTTTGATAATCGGACAGCTCAATACGGTGTATAGAGAAATGGAAATGTCCGTATATGCATTTATGGAGTGTCACACACACACGCTGACTCTGTGTAGAAGTGACTGTAATAAGAACACCAGATATCTGATACTGTTTGGGAATCGGACACCTCTATACTGTGTATGCATGGAAAAATGTTAATCTCCGTGTATTTTTTACGGAGTCACACACATATAGCATGTATTTGTCCGTGATACCAGCTGGTACACGGTAGTGTGTGAGGAGCGTACACCTCTATACAGTGTGTGAAAAAAATTACGCTCAGTATCTGCTGTGCAGAAAAAAAGGAATAAAAGGATTTTTGCTTTTAAAAAAGCAGTCTGCACAGCAGTGTGCAAACAGCAATGCAGCTATCAGGGAGCCTTATAAGGGAGCCTAATAACCAACAGAGCTGATGCACAAAAAAGTGTGAAAAAATGAACGATTGGTAACTGTGCAGAAAAAAGCAATACAAATATTTTTGCTTTTAAAAAAGCACTCTGCACAGCAGTGTGCAAACAGCAATGCAGCTATCAGGGAGCCTTATAAGGGAGCCTAATAACCAACAGAGCTGATGCACAAAAAAGTGTGAAAAAATGAACGATTGGTAACTGTGCAGAAAAAAGGAATAAAAATATTTTTGTTTTTAAAAAAGCACACTGCACAGTAGTGTGCAAACAGCAATGCAGCTATCAGGGAGCCTTATAAGGCAGCCTAATAACCAACAGAGCTGCTGCACACAAACACATCCTCCGTTGTCACTGCGCACTATAATGTTGTGTTGTACAGTGACAGTCGCTATCAGCAGAAGATATTTTTTTTTTTGGCCTGCCTAAACACTCTCCCTATTGAGAACGAGCAGCAGCAACCTCTCCCTATGCTAAGATCGGCAGAAGTAAGATGGCAGTCAGTAGTCATGGCCTTTTATAGGCACTGTGACGCCACACAAAGCCAACCAATCTCTTGAATGCACTTCTCTAACATGGTGGGGGCCGCTGCCTATGTAATCGCGTTGCCCACAGTGTGCGTCCTTGATTGGATGAGAAAAAGCGCTGGAAGCATTGTGGGTAATGCGACTTTGGCGCTCAAGTCGGCGACCTCATGGCCGACCTCACGCTATGGTCAGGTTTTGATCGGCGAAACCCGACTTTAGCCAAAGTCAGCGGATTCTGAATTTAGCCGACCCGTTTCGCTCAACTATAGTAAGGATGAAGTTCCACAGAAACTTGAAGAATATCTTGCTGCAGTGTTTAACAAATTTGGAAGAATAAAAGCCCTGTGTGCAGATAATGCAACTGAATATACAAGTGGTAAGGTGCAAATGTGGCGCCCCCAGGGGTATGGTCGCCACAGTGGCATTGCCTTCCTCCTAGGGAGGGTGATGTCATGCTTGGAAGCAATAGGGGATCTCTCTGGCAGTTTATCAAGGCACACAACACAGATTCCATTCCAGGTCAGCAGAGGGAGCTCTGAACCAAAACTGGGGGAGGAGCTACTCTCTGGGGGCCAGGAAGGGAAAATTGGAGGAGTTCGTGTGAGGAGGACAACGTGTGTGGACGTGGAGGAGAAGAGCTGGGAGATTGAGCAGAGAGTTCAGGCTCATTCCCAGCTATAGCACATGATCTGGAGCCCGGTCTCCAAGGCTGTACGGACACTGATGGTCCTGCAACAGAAACCGGAGGAATAGGAAGCTGTAAATGCTCTATTCACACATAAGACTCGGACGTACAACAGCGACGTGTGAGCCAGAAGAGGAAGGCTACAGCTGTCTGCCATACGAGGGAGTTCTAAAGAGAATAAGCAGGAGGAACTCCAGTGTAACTCAGTACTGTGAGTACTTCACCATAAGCGCTAGGAATGAGACTACACAACCCATCTGCATAGAGAGATTATTAAGTTGCTTCCAGGCTAGCCAGCTCCTGTGCCATCTGTAATCTGGACCCTGGACTGCATTTGCCAAGCAAAGTAAAGGTAAAGAAACTGCACCCTGTTGTGTCCTTGCCTTCTTCCTGCAACCCCGTCAGCACTGCTTGATCCCTGTGCCAGACACTGCACCCTCTTCCTCAACACCTATCTCTTCACCTACACTGCCCTGGGACTACTGCCCTATCTGTGGAGGGCCACAACATCATTGCTGCACCACATCATCTGTCCCAGAGGATCTGTCTGCAGCTTCAGCTTAACATCTTCATTGCCGAACACCACAGGTGGCGTCACGAATCATTCACTCATAAACTTTATTCCATCACTTAACCCACTTTTACATGGGCGCCCAGGGCCACGGACCGGGTCACCGCTGCTGTGACATTCCCCTTTGAGAGACCGGCCCAGTACCGAGTACCACACAGCCCTGGGAGGGTGACCCATTTTGGCATCACGAACAGGATTAATGGAGACCGGTGTCCCCGGGTCTTGTGTGCCAGAGACTGTACAGTGTGCCACAGACTGTTGGCGCCATCACCGCCATTACCCCGCTGCTTGGCGCGCACGGGAAACCAAAGGGATGGGCCGTCATGGGCGGAGCCAGCCGAAGAGCGCGAAGAAGTGAACCGCCGCGCGGGAAGAGGCCAGCGCGAGAGAAGTGAGAAGCCGAGGCCTGCAGCCCTGGTGTCCCCCGATCGTCCAGCCGGTAGAGCGGTAACCGGTAAGCCAGTGCAACCCAGGGCCTGGCCAACGTTAACTAGGGGGGAAGAGAATGTCTGAAGCAAGAGCAGACGCAGCGGCGGACGCCACTGCAAACCCCACAGTGCCACAAGATGCAGGGCCCAGTGCAGCTGCGGCTCCCATAGCACCACTGAATACAGCAGCCAGCACTGCCTCCAGGGCACCGCAAGAATCAGCGCCCACCGCAGCAGTCCCCAGAATGCCACTGTCCATGCCCTATATACCGGGAGCGGCCTGGCTACCGCAGTACTCAGGTGAGTCACATACCCTGAGTGAATTCAAAGAGAGACTGTGCAGTTTGTTTGAGGTGCATCCTCTGTCTGAAAACCAAAAAGTGAACAACCTTATTGGGCAGCTAACTGGTGCAGCACAGAGGGAAGTAAAAGCCTGGCAGGACAGGGATAAAGAGACTGTCAAAAATATTCTGGCCAAGCTAAAAAGCACCTTTGACACTAGCACTGCAGCTGAAATAAAGATGAGATTCTTTGGGTGTAAGCAGAGAGTGCAGTACAGTATATAGAACTATGCACTTAACCTGCAGGTGGCACTGCAAGCCATAAAGCAGATTGACCCAGACAGTGTGAAAGATGGAGACAGACTGTTAAAGGAGCAATTTATTGAGGGACTCCTATCCAGTACCCACAGAGCACAGCTGCGCATCATAGCCCTACAAAACCATGACCTAGACTTTGAAGACTTCAAGGACAGGGCTATTCGGGTGCTGCATGAACCAACTGTCAGCCGCCCAGCGCCCCCTAGGCGCCCAGTGATCACATACCATCAAGAAGCAGCATCTTTCCCTCTCAGTCCTGTGGAGGCTGATGCACAGACTCTGGACAAAGACCCATCTGCCGAACTGCGTCTTCAGGTCCAGGAGTTGACCAAAAATATGGCTGCACTTGCCAAAACCGTGCAGTCCTTGCAGGTGTCCTCAAAGGAGAAGATCCAGCTGGCCTCCAGTTCAGAAGATGTCCCATGGCTACGGAAGAAGAGGATCCCACCACGCCGAGGGAGAGACAACGATCGCTATTACCTGGATGGACGTCCCATCTGTCGTCCCTGCTGCAAGGCAGGCCACATCGCAAGATTCTGTTATTTAAACGAGCAACCCCTGGGGCAGAAGGCCAACCCCCAGGAGTAGGACCACAAGGCCCAAAGAACTGGCTAGCCAAGTATGTTGGAGGGCAACCGATCCTCCCAGTGGTGATTGACGACATCCTCATGAATGCTTTGCTGGACACTGGCTCTCAGGTGACAACTATGCCATATATCCTTTTTTGTGCCTACAGAGACTCTGTAAGACTTTTTGGATATTCTATTTTGCTTCAATGGATGGTTAGACCACAGAACTATGTGTGGTCAAAACTCTACTTGTAAATAGTTTACCAACTTGCTCAGGAATTTGACCATGGACATTGACGCATGGACTAATCATCACAAGGACTATTTTTGAGCTTTGGTTTTTGTAATTTTTCATTTTTGAAATCTTGTTACAGTTACAATTGTTAATTTGTTAATATGCTTTACATGTTGTTTTTTCTTCAATCCGGGAGTACTGAATTGCACTAGGGGGGAATGTGGCACCCCAGGAGTATGGTCACAACAGTGGCATTGCCTTCCTCCTAGGGAGGGTGATGTCATGCTTGGAAGCAATAAGGGATCTCTCTGGCAGTTTATCAAGAGACACAACACAGTTTCCATTCCAGGTCAGCAGAGGGAGCTCTGAACCAAAGCTGGGGGGAAGAGCTACTCTCTGGGGGCCAGGTAGGGAAAATTGGAGGAGTTCTTGTGAGGAGGGCAACGTGTGTGGACGTGGAGGAGAAGAGCTGGGAGATTGAGCAGAGAGTTCAGGCTCATTCCCAGCTATAGCGCATGATCTGGAGCCCGGTCTCCAAGGCTGTACGGACACTGATGGTCCTGCAACAGAAACCGGAGGAATAGGAAGCTGTAAATGCTCTATTCACACATAAGACTCGGAGGCACAACAGCGACGTGTGAGCCACAAGAGGAAGGCTACAGCTGTCTGCCATACGAGGGAGTTCTAAAGAGAATAAGCAGGAGGAACTCCAGTGTAACTCAGTACTGTGAGTACTTCACCATATGCGCTAGGAATGAGACTACACAACCCATCTGCATAGAGAGATTATTAAGTTGCTTCCAGGCTAGCCAGCTCCTGTGCCATCTGTAATCTGGACCCTGGACTACATTTGCCAAGCAAAGTAAAGGTAAAGAAACTGCACCCTGTTGTGTCCTTGCCTTCTTCCTGCAACCCCGTCAGCACTGCTTGATCCCTGTGCCAGACACTGCACCCTCTTCCTCAACACCTATCTCTTCACCTACACTTCCCTGGGACTACTTCCCTACCTGTGGAGGGCCACAACATCATTGCTGCACCACACCATCTGTCCCAGAGGATCTGTCTGCAGCGTCAGCTCAACATCTTCATTGCCGAACTCCACAGGTGGCGTCACGAATCATTCACTCATAAACTTTATTCCATCACTTAACCCACTTTTACATGGGCGCCCAGGGCCACGTACGGGGTCACCGCTGCTGTGACATTCCTCTTTGAGAGACCAGCCCGATACCGAGAACCCCACAGCCCTGGGAGGGCGACCCACAAACCATTTTGAAAAAGGATGAAATTGTGTTCCAGACTACCATTCCATACAACCCAGAACAAAATGGCATTGCAAAGAGAAAGAACCGCACTCTGTGAAAGTGGATCAAGTAAGAGCTGAGAGTTTGTTTCTACAAATGTGGCTACAGCAGGCGGGTTGTGAAAAAAGCCTACCATAGGGCAAAACATTCTATACGCAACCGTCTGCTGTATAAACAACGTAGTGATGAACCTGAGAGTGGAAGCCAGTGTAGATTTATTACTACTTTTCACCCTTACTCTGAGAGGGTGCGATCTGCACTAACTAAGGCCTGGCCCATCCTACAGGTGGATCCGGTTGTTGGTAAATTCCTCCCTAAGCACCCTCTGATCACGTTTAGGCGCGCTAAAAACTTACAGGACTATTTAACCAATAGCCAGTATGTGGGACAGCAGTCCAGGACGTTTCTGGATAATATTCCGGTTGGGGTGGCTGTATTCCGTGTAGTCGCTGTGTCACATGTCCAAACATAGATAGATGCAGTGATTTCCACAATTCGAGTGATACGAGAAAGTATAAAATAAAGAAGCGGATTACGTGCACTACTCGTTATGTGATATACTATGCAACTTGCCCCTGTTGGCTTATCTACGTTGGGATGACGACAAGACAGTTTAAAGTTCGTATCCGGGAACATGTCCTGGGCACTCAAGCAGCTGCGAATCACACAGATGCGGCCACCCTCAAAACGATTCCTAAACATTTCAAAGCTATTCACCAATGTGATAGCACTCTTCTTAGGGTACGGGGGATCGATGCACTGGATATTAACATCAGGGGAGGTAATTTATCGAAACGCCTTGGTCAGTTGGAATCCCATTGGATTTGGTCTCTGGGGACCATTCAAGCTTTGGGACTAAAATGAAAACATAAGTTTTGCGCCATTCCTATAGTTACTAGTGCACTGTGTTATGATGTAATTCTGCATATTTTGTTTTTAGTTGGTTTTAACTGCTTCTCTTTTTTCTTTTTTGTTATTTAGATGCTTGGTGTTGCTTTATATACATGTTTACTTTCCGGATCTTCGGGAGGACCATGACCATCTATGCTGGAATGGACTATGTTTGATATGCGTCTGTTCTATGTGTTTTTGTCATGCATATTTGTTGGTGGGATATGATGTTACTGTCATGGACTCTTCTAGTGTGTGCTATTTCAGCAATTGATTCTGGATCAATTTTGTATATTTTTGGTCGCTATGTATAATCTATTAATGTGATGTAATTATTTATACTCTCTTTGTTATTTACATTTGCTGTCCATGTTTGGGTTTGCAGCATATGATATACTATTGATGCTTTATCTATTGATACTCATTATTACTCTTCTACTTTACTGCATTACCCATATGTGGTATTATGTGCTGTTGTGCAATATCGATACTTGTACAGTTATTTCATGATCCTGATTCATGATAAAAAAAATTTTTTGTGTATGTGCCTGCGGGCTTTTCTGCAGTAGATTCTATTATTGGTTATTCTGTACTATTTGGTTTCATTATGGATACTCTTTGCCCCTTCCTGTAATCTAACCCTGCTAATACTTTATGCATATTTCCCTGGTAAATGAGATCTGTGACCTACACAGGGGTGTGCAGTGTAGGATTTTCAATAATCTTTGATGAATAATATTTTCTTTCCCTCTGGGTGATTTTCTGTATATAACACTGCACTACCCATGCATAGTGATATATGTCAGTTTTAGATCTGTTAGATTTTTTACTTTTATGCATGCAGCATTATGTTGATCTGATTTCCTATATGCACGTGTATTAGTGTTTTTTCTGTTTATGACACATATTCCTATGATTCTACAGATTCATGTAATGATGCACCTTTGTGTGTTGGTGATATTTTATTCGCCCTTTTTTTGGTGCTTTGCGCTAAGGCCTCTTTCACACTTCAGTTTTTTGCATCAGTCAAAATCCGCCAAAAGGACGGATGGCGGATCCGTTTTAGTACTGATGACAACGGATGCCACCCGTTTTTTTTATGGATCCGACAAATGAACAATTTTAAAGGAATCGCAGCCTGGAAAAGGGGAGAGAGAGAGAGAGAGGATGGTGAAATCTTTGAGGATGGTGACGGACAGCTACTTTTGGCGGATCCGCAAAAAAAACGGATGCAACGGACGGCAATCCGTCACAATCCGCCAATAATGGAAGTCAATGGGGAAAAAAAACGGATCCTCAAAAGAAAATTGCGGATCCGTTTTTTTCAAAACCTGGCGGATTGTGACTGATTGTAAAAAACTGAAGTGTGAAAGAGGCCTAAGTATTAGCCCTGTTTACATCTGCCAGCACATGAAATGGTTTGTCCGGATACTGTGTGTGCGGCGCATGCGCTCTGGCACTCACTATGTCTGCTGCCCTGTGCCTCGGCAGTGCGCCGGCTTCTGGATCACGTGGGGCCCCACGTGTTTCTGGTCCTCGGCTGCTTGCTGGAGCGCGGTCAGGCGGACGCAGCGGATGTCGGGGTGGTGTCACCACACGGATTTTCCAGTAATTAAGCATTTCAACCTCGCGCCTTGCCCCCGCTGTATGCCCCTTGGGAAAGGCACCATTGCCGAAATGCGCGTCAGGGCGGGTGGGCTGGTCCTGTACAGCATTCTACTCTGCTTAAGGTATGTCCTGATATGACTCTGTGATACTTTATCTATGTGTTTAGGTTTTCATTTCTCCTGTCATGCTATGCGTGGGTGACTTTAGGGGATTTTTGCCTAATATATGATTGGATTATAGTAGTATTGTTATGGGTGGTGGTTTGTGCAGCCCTTTATATACAATCTACCCATAAGCACATTTTTTACTCCATATAGAGATATATAAGTTTATGCCTTGCGGGTGTTCCTGTATGAGGGCTTAGCTCACCTTGGGCAATTTTATGTGTTGGAATTCATCTGATTCCACCTTTTAGCCCCATTATTGCAGTATGTCTGTTTTATATGTGCTATTTGTTTAATAAAGATGTCAATATCCTTTCTGGACCCTGTGACTGCTTTTGTTTCTGGTTGCTTTTAAAGTTGGAAGGAGAAGATCTGCTACCCAGCAATGAGAGTTACAGACAAGCAGTGGGGGGCGCTTCTGTACAGAGCAACCACAGCTCATCTGGATATCACAGCCACAGTTGGATTTATCTGCCGACATGTTAGCAAGTCACGCCAAAGAGACTGGAATGCAACTAAGAATTCTTCAATATCTTAAAGAAATAGAAAGGCTAAATCTTAAGATATCTGCATCAGGAGATCTTATTCTCAGAGGTTATGTGGATGCAGATTAGGCTGGAGATTCAAGTGATCGGAAATCAACAAGTGATTTCTTGTTCAAGTTATAGGAGAAAATTCAATTTGTTGGTCTAGCTGAAAACAAGTGTCAGTCTCATTATCTTCTAGAGAAGCAGAATATACAGTATATGTCTGCTGCTTATGCAAGGCAAGAAGTAATTTGGTTGAAACAACTTTTGGAAGATTTTGGCAAGCCATTATCTCAACCAACAGTTACAGTTGTGGCCAAAAGTATTGACACCTCTGCAATTTTGTCAGATAATATTCAGTTTCTTACTGAAAATGATTGCAAACACAAATTCTTTGGTATTATTATCTTCATTTAATTTGTCTTAAATGAAAAAACACAAAAAGAATTGTCCTAAAGCCAAATTGGCTATAATTCC
This sequence comes from Dendrobates tinctorius, assembly GCF_039654945.1. Taxonomy (NCBI): domain Eukaryota; kingdom Metazoa; phylum Chordata; class Amphibia; order Anura; family Dendrobatidae; genus Dendrobates; species Dendrobates tinctorius. The sequence goes on along the minus strand of NW_027361829.1, from coordinate 4,601,005 downwards.
ACACCAAACATAAAAAAGAGGGTGGACAAAAGTATTGGCACTGTTCGAAAAATCATGTGATGCTTCTCTAATATGTGTAATTAACAGCACCTGTAACTTTCCTGTGGCACCTAACAGGTGTTGGCAATAACTAAATCACACTTGCAGCCAGTTGACATGTATTAAAGTTGACTCAACCTCTGTCCTATGTCCTTGTGTGTACCACATTGAGCATGGAGAAAAGAAAGAAGACCAAAGAACTGTCTGAGGACTTGAGAAACCAAATTGTGAGGAAGCATGAGCAATCTCAAAGCTACAAGTCCATCTCCAAAGACCTGAATGTTCCTGTGTCTACCGTGCACAGTGTCATACAGAAGTTTAAAGCCCATGGCACTGTGGCTAACCTCCCTAGATGTGGACGGAAAAGAAAAATTGACAAGAGATTTCAACGCAAGATTGTGCGGATGTTGGATAAAGAACCTCGACTAACATCCAAACAAGTTCAAGCTGTCCTGCAATCCAAGGGTACAACAGTGTCAACCCATACTATCCGTCGGCATCTGAATGAAAGGGACTGTATGGTAGGAGATCCAGGAAGACCCCACTTCTTACCCCGAGACATAAAAAAGCCAGGCTGGAGTTTGCCAAAACTTATGTGAAAAAGCCTAAAACATTTTGGAAGAATGTTCTCTGGTCAGATGAGACAAAAGTAGAGCTTTTTGGGCAAAGGCATTAAAATAGAGTTTACAGGAGAAAAAAAGAGGCATTCAAAGAAAAAAATACGGTCCCTACAGTCAAACATGGCGGAGGTTCCCTGATGTTTTGGGGTTGCTTTGCTGCCTCTGGCACTAGACTGCTTGACCGTGTGCATGGCATTATGAAGTCTGAAGACTACCAACAAATTTTGCAGCATAATGTAGGGCCCAGTGTGAGAAAGCTGGGTCTCAATCAGAGGTCATGGGTCTTCCAGCAGGACAATGAGCCAAAGCACACTTCAAAAAGCACAAGAAAATGGTTTGAGAGAAAGCACTGGAGACTTCTAAGGTGGCCAGCAATGAGTCCAGACCTGAATCCCATAGAACACCTGTGGAGAGATCTAAAAATGGCAGTTTGGAGAAGGCACCCTTCTAATATCAGGGACCTGGAGCAGTTTGCCAAAGAAGAATGGTCTAAAATTCCAGCAGAGCATTGTAAGAAACTCATTGATGGTTACCGGAAGCGGTTGGTCACAGTTATTTTGGCTAAAGGTTGTGAAACCAAGTATTAGGCTGAGGGTACCAATACTTTTGTCGGGCCCATTTTTGGAGTTTTGTGTGAAATGATCAATGTTTTGCTTTTTGCTTCATTCTCTTTTGTGTTTTTTCATTTAAGACAAATTAAATGAAGATAATAATACCAAAGAGTATGTGTTTGCAATCATTTTCAGGAAGAAACTGAGTATTATCTCACAAAATTGCAGGGGTGTCAATACTTTTGGCCACAACTGTATCTATGAGGACAACCAATTTATGCATTAAACTTGCCAGCAGTGAGAAGATTAGTGCAAGGACTAAGAACATTGATGTAAAACATCACCACTTACGTGACTTAGTTGAACGTTGTATACTCGAGTTTGTTTATTGCGAGTCTGACAAGATGATAGCTGATGGCATGACAAAGCCATTATCAAGAGCCAAGTTTGTGGACTTCAGAACCACAATGGGACTAACAGGATAAGTAGTTGTTGAGTGAGGGTGTTGGAATAAGTTTGGTGCAACAACTCCATTCCTGTCTATGAGTGTTTAGCTGCCAGATTTGTATGCTGTTCATAAAGTTAGAACAAAAAAAAGTCCCAGAGGCTCACACAGGGAGAGCATGTGACTGTATTTCCTGTTTTTCCTGTGTCTGTGTATGAGAGAAGCAGCCTGCTGCAGATGATGCACAGATAGAGACATACAAATGATTTATTCCTGATGTATTAAGCTTATCATATATTGTTCCTGTTTGTTCCAGAATGAAGAAGCTCTGTTGTCACACACTTGGAGAGTATCGCGAGTAATCTGCTGCTTACAATGTGCCTTTTCTTGGCAGCTGAGGCTGCTATTTTTAGACAGGGGGGTCAAAATCTATGGCCCCTTACCAGCCTGAGAATACCTGCCCACAACTGTGAGCTTTAGCAAGGCTGGTTTTCAAAAATGGAGGGGACCCCACGCCGTTTTTTTAAATTATTTACTTAAATAATTTTAAAAAAGCAGCATGGGGACCTCTCTACTCTTGATAACCAACCTTGCTGAAGCTGACTGCTGAGGGTTGCAGCCCCCAGCTGTGAGTTTTGCCTGTCTGGTTATAGAAATTACAGGGGAACCCACATCATTTTTTTCATTCATTTATTTATTTATAGTGCAGGCGGCAGCTGATGAATACCCCCATCAGCTGCTCCTGCTGTCACTGTTGTTAACAGCAGCAGGAATAGGCTGATGGGAGTAAAAGTCCCATCAGCCGCCACTTGCTGTCTCTTTTATCACTTAAATGTTAGGCTAAGTGAAGGCGTACTTTTTAGCCCTGTGGATTTTTTCGCGCAGAATTGAAGAAATCCGCAGGTCAAATGACCTGCATTTTTCCTGCGGATTTCTTCCTGTTTTCTTGCGGTTTTTGTGCGGTTTTCCCCTGCGGATTTGGAGAATGGAGCAGGTGGAAAACCACACAAAAGAAGCGACATGCTGCATATTTTGGACCACAAGAAAACCGCGCGGAAAAATCCGCAGCGTCTGCACAGCGTTTTTTTTTCAATTGACTAACATGCTACTGTACATCACAATGCGGATATGCAACGTTTCTGCGCGGAAAAATCCGATGCGGATCCACTGGATATCTGCATCGTGTGCACATGGCCTAACTCTCATCATTCTCCCCTGCTCGTGCTGATTGCTGGCTGAACAGGGGAGAATGATGAGAGCCGTGTTCAGCACCAAATGCCAGGGAACAGCGCTTACAGTAATGCTTCTTCCCTGGCGCCGATGCATGTCACATGCATGACATCCATGTGTGTTATGCGTGTAGATGTGTGCAGGAAGATTTGTGGCCTCTGTTGACATTAAAAAACGGTCATGTCAGTGTGTTTTGCCCATGGACACATGGTGTATGGAAGCACGCTGACGTGCACAGACCCATTCACTTGAATAGGCAAATATTGTGGCTTATTAGTACCGTAATGTGGCTACCGTAAGTACTTCTGTACAGCCACATATGGTGTATTGCCACATTCAGTAGAAATTGTGGGACAAATCTTTTTCTATAATAAAATTTGGGGGGTAAAAATGTAGTTATTTTGTCTTTGCTGCACAATGGTGTAAAATTCTGTGACACACACATGGTGTCAATATGATCACTGCACCCCTAGATGAATTCATTGAGAGGTGTAGTTCGTAAAATGGGGTCACTAATGGGGGGGTTTTGCTGTTCTGGCACCTTATGGGCTCTCTCAGTGGATCATGGCACCTGCAAACCATAACAGTAAAATCTGGTGATCCTTGGCTTCTAAGCTGTGCACTGTGCCTGAAAAATATTTCCCAATTACATATAGGGTATTGTTGCACTCAGGAAAAAATGGGCCTCAGTTTGTTGTAAAAAAAAATCCTATTAGCCCTTAGAAAAGTTAAAAACTTGGGGATAAATCAACATTTTAGTGGTAAAAATGTAATTTATTTTTTCTTCACTGCTCAGTGATATGAAATTCTGTGAGGCACATGTGGTGTTAATATGATCAATGCACCCCTAGATGAATTCATTGGGGAGTGTAGTTTGTAAAATTAGTTCACATATAGGGTGTCTGTGTTGTTCTGGCACCTGAGGGGCTCTGCCAATGTGACATGGCACACTCAAACCATTCCAGCAAAATCTGAACTCCAATATGGTGCCTCTTCCCTTCTGAGCTTTGCACTGAGCCTCAAACAACCACTTTTGGGGGTCAACGTCTCCTGTTATATTTGGTAAAATAAAAAATTTGGTGCAAAAAAATATTTTTGCGAAAAAATATGATTTTTTATTTTCACGTCTCTACATTATAAACTTCTGTGAAGCACTTGGGGGTTTTAAGTGCTCACCACACATCTAGGGGGTCTAGTTTAGAAAATGGTGTCACTGTTTAGGCACAACAGTGGCTCTCCAAACACGACATGGCGTCCGATCTCATTTCCAGCCAATTTTGCATTGAAAAAGTTAAATGGCGCTCTTTCCCTTCCGAGCTCTGTCATGCGCGCAAACAGTGGTTTATCCCCACACATGGGGTATCAACACACTCAGGACAAATTGCACAACAACTTTTTGGGTGCAATTTCTCCTGTTACCCTTGGGAAAATAAAAAATTGATGGCAAAAAATATTATTTTTTGTGGAAAAATTATGATTTTTTATTTTTACGGCTCTACGTTATAAACTTCTATGAAGCACTTGAGGGTTCAAAGTGCTCACCACATATCTAGACAAGTTCCTTGGGGGTCTAGTTTAGAAAATGGGTGTCACTTGTGGGGGGTTTCCACTGTTTAGGCACATCTCCAAATGCGACATAGCGTCCAATCACAATTCCAGCTAATTTTGCGTTGAAAAAGTAAAACAGCACTCGTTCCCTTCCAAGCTCTGCCATGCACCCAAACAGTGATTTACCCACATACAAGGGGTATTTTTACAAATGGTGTTGTAAAAATGAGATTTCACTGTTCAAATTTTAACCCTCATACCTTCCTAACAAAAAAAAATTTGGTTCCAAAATTGTGCTGATGTAAAGTAGATGGAGTGCCCTGCAGGGCCTGGGGTACTCGGTACCGGGCCTTTCAGGTTCTTCTAAGGGGGAAAGTGTGTCACAGTGGTGATGGTGACCCAGTCCGTGGCCCTGCGTGTCCAATGTAAACGATGGAAGTTTAGAAAAAGGGGAAGATGGTAGGAAAATGAATTAGGAAAAGGGGAATCATGATGCCACCCGAGGCACTCGGCTAGGATAGGCTCTGGGATGATGATTTAGCAGGTAAGATGGTGAAGACCTCCACGGGTAGAGCTGTGTCCCAGGGCAGTTGAGCCGGTGACAGTGGTGGTGTTTGCTTTGCAGTGTGAGGGAGGCAGTTGTAAAATAACTCAAAGGACACGGTTGGGTGCAGTTTCTGGGTTTTTTGCTCACAAGTTTCGTGTACACATTGGTCCACTTAGTGCTGTGTCCTCCGAGGGAGGGGTCCGGCAAACTCCCAGGCAGATTGGGCACACCTTCCAGGACTCCTCCTTGAGTCTTCTCTCAAGGGCGTGTCTCTGCGCTGAATTCTCCTAACTTTCCCTGCCCTGCGCCTTCACAAGTAGTGCCCCCAGCTGGTAGCCAGTATACAGAACATACAAAAGACAAAATGAGAAAAACCCAGCTGTAATTAAATAAATAAAAAGCAAAAGTGCATATAAATAATTCAGAGTTCTTAGCAATACTGTATTTGATCAAACATAACATAAAAGCCATCCCACCGTTGACCAGGTGACTCTGATTGGGGCGGTCCTACACTGTCTAATATGAAAAACCTTATTATGTGTCAAAGTTGACATCAATGTGTGAATAAGGGCAGAAAAAAGGATCGGGTCCCAAGCAGTGGACACCAGTCAGTGGAAGCCTTTAAATACAATTTCCAGCTCAGGAGAGGGAGGCCACACCCTGGCTTGCACAGAATGCAAAAAGACAAAGAAAAAAACACAAAAATTGAGCTTGGTTTGAGTTGGTATACATGCAACATATATGGGTGTCCTCCTCCGAGTATTTGAGCGTGCTCGGAGATTTAGTTTTTGTTGAAGTAGCTGAATGATTTACAGCTAATAGACATTCTGAATACATGTGGGGATTCCCTAACAAACAGGCATTTCTCACATGTATTCAGCCTGTCCAGCAGCAACAAATCATGCAGCTGCGTTGACACAAACTAAATCTCCGAGCACGTCAAAATACTCGGAGGACACCCAAGCATGCCCAGGAAAATCCGAGCAACGAGTGTACTCGCTCATCACTAATAGCAACTCAAACCAAGCTCAAATTTTGTGTTTTTTTTTAAGTTTATTAAAAAGGCATACACTGCTCTGGATAGGAAAATCAAATAAACAGCCTTTTCTGGCACAAAGCAACAAACAGAAAATAAAGAGTCCATATAGCCCAGTGGTCTGCCCTCTCAGGTCAGGTCAGTGTCTTCAGCAACACACATATGGAGGTATCCACACCTTCATCCACAGACACTGAATGAGGCATTATTAACCAAACCACACCCTTGGGGTGGGGATATGTGAGCAGTCATTCCCACCTATCTCTTATGACCGCTCGTAAAACCCAGCCCTGGAGCAGCCCAAACAACTCTCTCAGCACTATACGTGCTGGAGAATACTTCCGAGCTCACATCACCTCAGCTAATAGCCACGATGACACATATCTCCCCCCCAGGACTTGTCTGGTTGCCATCTTACACATGCCATAATCTTTCTTTGTTCTGCGTAACTTGGGTCCATTTTCAATATACAATGCCGAAAATTCTGTCCTTTGTGCTACACTCCAAAGACATACTGATAGGGGATTTAGATTTAGATTGTGGGCCCCATTGGGGACAGTGACGGCAATGTATGTAAAGCGCTGCGGAAAGAGATACTGCTATCGAAGCAAAGCATAATAATAATAATAATCCTGGTAAAACAAATGTATTTTTAAAATTAAAATATTGACTGGGTAACTAGTAGAGTTGAGCGAAACGGGTCGAAAAAATTCAAAAGTCGCCGACTTTCGCCAAAGTCGGGTTTCATGAAACAAAACCCGACCTCAGCATCAGGTCGGCCACGAGGTCGGCGACTTTAGCGCCAAAGTGGCGTTTCAAAACATGCTTCAGCGCCCTTTTTCAGCCAATGAGGAAGAACGGACACTGTGGGCAACGTGATGACATAGGCAGCGGTCCCCACCATCTTTGAGAAGGGCATGCAAGTGATTGGCTTGCTTTGGGAGGCGTCACAGGGGGTATAAAAGGGCGTGCACGCCGACCGCCATCTTACTTCTGCTGATCTCAGTATAGGGAGAGATGCTGCTGCTGCAGATTCTGTAGGGAGAGCGTTAGGCAGGGAAGAAGAAAAAAAAAAATCAGCTGCTGCTGCTAGAGATTTTGCCGGTACAACACACCAGTCACTGTGCAGTGCAAGGGGAGGCTATATTTTGGTGGATCAGCTCTGTTGGTTGCTAGGCTGCCTTATAAGGCTACCTGATAGCTGCATTGCTGGTTTCACACTGCTTTGCAAACTGCTTTTTTAAAAGCAATCCTTTTTTGTTTTTTGTCCTGGTAAGATACTGAGCGTGCATTTTTTCACACCGTACAGAGGAGTACGCTGCTCTCTCAGTACCGTGTAACGGCTGTTATCACGGCCACAGTGAAGCTAAGGGTGTGACTCTGTAAGGATAAGTCGAGGAGTTGTTCCGTTCTTACAGACCTCCACCTTATAGTTTTGCCTGTTTTTCAAACAGTCTAGTCTATTTGCTGTTTGATTACATTCAAAACTATAGAGAGACAGTGTGTGTCAGTCCGTATACTAAAAAAACACGGAGCTTGACAATTTAACATACACCGGACAGCGGTGTACGTGCACGCTGCTCTCTCAGTACCGTGTAATGGCTGTTATCACGGCCACAGTGAAGCTAAGGGTGTGACTCTGTAAGGATAAGTTGAGGAGTTGTTCCGTTCTTACAGACCTACACTCTAGGGAGATTCCAATCCTGCCCTCTCCTATATAACATTTTTCACACCTGCCAAATTCATCCTGTCATACAGCGGTGTGATATACACTGGGCCTGACACAATACATCAGTGTCCAGAAGCGTGTAAGGACATTCCATTTCTCCCGTCCTATATAACATTTTTCACACCTGCCAAATTCATCCTGTCATACAGCGGTGTGATATACACTGGGCCTGACACAATACATCAGTGTCCAGAAGCGTGTAAGGACATTCCATTTCTCCCGTCCTATATAACATTTTTCACACCTGCCAAATTCATCCTGTCATACAGCGGTGTGATATACACTGGGCCTGACACAATACATCAGTGTCCAGAAGTGTGTAAGGACATTCCATTTCTCCCATCCTATATAACATTTTTCACACCTGCCAAATTCATCCTGTCATACAGCGGTGTGATATACACTGGCCTGACACAATACATCAGTGTCCAGAAGTGTGTAAGGACAATCCATTTCTGCCATCCTATTTCACATTTTTCACACCAGCCAAATTCAGCCTGTCATACAGCGGTGTGATATACACTGGCCTGACACAATACATCAGTGTCCAGAAGTGTGTAAGGACAATCCATTTCTGCCGTCCTATGTCACATTTTTCACACCAGCCAAATTCAGCCTGTCAAACAGCGGTGTGATATACACTGGCCTGACACAATACATCAGTGTCCAGAAGTGTGTAAGGACATTCCATTTCTCCCGTCATATATCACATTTTACACACCAGCCAAATTCAGCCTGTCATACAGCGGTGTGATATACACTGGCCTGACACAATACATCAGTGTCCAGAAGTGTGTAAGGACATTCCATTTCTCCCGTCATATATCACATTTTACACACCAGCCAAATTCAGCCTGTTATACAGCGGTGTGATATACACTAGCCTGACACAATACATCAGTGTTCAGAAGTGGTAGGAGAATTAAATTCTCCCCTGTCCTATATACACCTTGTACCTTGTTTTACAGTTCCATATTGTTGGTGGAATTGTGGGTACATTTTTCAAAAAAATGAGGAAGTGTGGTGTAAGAGGCCGTGTTAGTGGGCGGGGTTGCCAGCTGTTAATGATGGTGTTGGTGTTGGATCTGCTGGTAGTGGCAAAAGCAAAATAACACCTAATGCAGGAGGTGTTAAGCCTGCATCATCGTCTGGCTCCACAAGGCCTCGAAGGCTCCCTTTTCTGGGAGTAGGTAAACCGCTTTTAAAGCCGGAGCTTCAGGAACAAGTTTTGGCCTACATTGCTGACTCGGCCTCCAGCTCTATCGCCTCCTCTTCTGAACTTGTAAAAAATAAAAGCACTGAGTTGTCTTTGGAGGCTCATGGTCATGAACCACACCATTCTTTGTGTCCTTCACCCCAACCAAAATTGAAGGATGCGGCAGGCCACACAACAGATTACTCCATGGAGCTGTTTTCACATACCATGCCTGGGTTATCAAGTGAAATGGTGAATTACCCAGGCCAAGATGAATCTGACATGGAGTGCACTGATACACAGCCACTGATAGATGATTCTGCTGGTATATTCACTCAGAGCACGACATTGTCCTCGCAGTGTACTGAGCCAGATTCTGACCCTGATGAAACTCAGGTGCCCCTTCCCGCAAACTATACCACCGTACACGGTGACAGAGGAAGGTGCACATGACATTGAAGAGGAGGTGATGGATGACCCAGTTGTTGACCCAGATTGGCATCCATTGGGGGAAGAGGGTGCCGCTGCCAATAGCTCCGAAGAGGAGGAGGAGCATCCGCAGCAGGCATCGACATCGCAACAGCTGTTATCTGGCAGGCATGGAGCAGTCCAAAAACGGGTTACAAAAAGCCAAAAAGTTGCTGGACTGCTTGGCCAGACGGTCAAAATAGCACAGCGTGCAAGGACGCAAAATGTCTTCCATAGTAGGAAGAGTGCAGTGTGGCACTTTTTTGAACAAAATCCTAATGATCAGGCCAAGGTTATCTGTAAGAAGTGCGCAAAGACATTTAGCTGAGGGAAAAATCTGAAAAATTTGAATACCAGTTGCATGGTTAGACATTTAACCACCATGCACTTGCAAGCGTGGACGGAACACCAAACCTCAAGTACCACATGTGCAAATGCTCCCAAAGAAGGTAGTCAGCAACGCTACATTGTTTCCCCCACTGTAAGCCCACCGGTTAGCACAGCAGCAAATGTTGAGATGTCGTTGCAAGGCCAAAGCTGTCAGGGAATCACAATGCTATATCAACGAAAGACTGAATCTAGGCCATCAGAAAGAACACCAACTCCATCACCACCATCAACCCTCTCTCAGTCCACCCTGTCCACCGCTAGTTCCACCATAGGCATCTCTCAAGTCCAGCTCACCCTGCCAGAGACTATGAGTAGGACAAGAAAGTACTCATCCTCTCATCCGCGTACACTGGGTTTGAACGCCCACATTGCCAAACTAATCTCGTTAGAGATGATGCCCTATCGGTTGGTGGAAAGCACAGCTTTCCTTGAACTCATGGCCTACGCAGTACCACGCTATGAACTACCCAGTCGCCACTTATTTCTTGCAAAGCCATCCCAGCCCTCCACCTTCACGTGAAGGACCGCATTGTCCATGCACTCAAGCAATCAGTGAGTGGAAAGGTGCACCTCACAACTGATGCATGGTCCAGTAGGCATGGCCAGGGCCGTTACGTGTCCATCACTGTGCACTGGGTTAATGTGGTGGATGCAGGGTCCACAGGGGACAGCGGTGGTGGGACTGTGCTGCCTAGCCCACGGTATAGAAAACAGTTGGCTGTAGGTGTTCGACCCTCCTCCTCCTACTTCTCTAGAAGCGAAAGCTCGTCCCCAGAGCGCAGTCACAGCAGCACTCCATCCGCAGCTGCCAGTGTTGCACATGAGGTGCCCCCTATCGATCAGCTAGTGGAAAGCATCAGCAGGCTGTGTTGAAGATGATGTGTTTGGGCGACAGACAAACCGCGGAGGTACTGGCCGACTACTTTCAGCAACAAACTGAGTCATGGCTGGGCAGTCTACATCTTGAGGCAGGCAAGGTAGTCAGCGATAACGGCCGTAATTTTGTGGCTGCCATAGCCCTTTCAAAACTCAGCCACATACCTTGCTTGGCTCACACCTTGAACCTGGTGGTGCAGTGCTTCCTCAATAATTATCCAGAGTTAACAGGCCTGCTCCAGAAGGTTCGAAAACTGTGCTCGCACATCCGCCGGTCGCCCGTACACTCCAGTCGTATGCAGAAGCTGCAGCGATTGCTACACCTTCCCAAGCACCGGCTAATTATCGACGTTGCAACAAGGTGGACCTCCACCCTGCACATGGTTGAGCGGCTGTGCGAACAGAGGCAGGCCGTAATGCATTTGTGAGAGGATACCCGGAAAGGCACTTTGAGGGCAGACATGGAGTTGACAGGTGTGCAGTGTTCAAAGCTGAAAGACCTCTGTAAAGTCCTTCAGTGTTTTGAGGAATGCACATGGCTGGTAAGCGCAGACGACGCCATCCTAAGCATGAGCATCCCACTTATGCGTCTGCTCATGCAAACTTTGATGCACATTAAGGAGCAGGCGTCTTCAGCCGAGGTTGATGAAGAGGAAGAGGAGGAGGAAATCCTTGATGACAGTCAGCCATTGTCTGCTCCGGGACCTCTCCTGGACGAGGTGGAGGAAGAAGAGGAAGAGGAGGAGGAGGGTGATGATGGGGATGACTATATAGGGGAGGAGGATGCTTCTCGTGTGTCCAAAGAAAATGTTGGCGTGGAAGGTCTGGTACAGGGTTTGTGCGTGACTGGAGGGATGTGAATTTGCCAGAAAGTGCTCCTCCACCAAGCAGTCGCACTGCATCATTGACACCGGGAACATTGGCCCACATGTCAGATTATGCCTTGCAGATCCTAAAAAGGGACCCCCGCATTGCCAAAATGATGAACGATGACGACTACTGGTTGGCCAGCATCCTGGATCCACGCTATAAAGGCAAATTCCAAAACATCATACCACAGGAGAACATTGACCTAATATTGGCTAACAAACAAGCTACTCTGGTAAACCGGTTGGTTGAGGCATTCCCAGCACACAGCAGCGGTGATGGTTCTCACACGAGCCGTAGGAGCCAGGGGCAGCTTGGAAGAGGTGTTCGTGGTGAACACATCAGAAGTGGCGTTGGAGACAGGGGTTTCATGACCATGTTGTGGACTGATTTTTCAAGTCCCGCTCACATGACTGGTAATACTGCATCAATGGAAAGTGACAGGAGACAGCACTTGTCAACTATGGTTACAAACTACTTTTCCTCCCATGTCGATGTTCTCCCTCACAGGTCATTCCCCTTTCACTATTGGGCTGCTAAACTGGACACCTGGCCTGAATTGGCACAATATGCGCTGCAGGAGCTCGCTTGCCCAGCTGCAAGTGTGCTATCGGAAAGAGTCTTCAGTGCTGCTGAATCAATCCTGAAAGAAAAAAGGACCCGTCTGTCGACCCAAAATGTGGATGATCTAACCTTCAGTAAAATGAACCATGCATGGGTTTCCAAGGATTTTGTCCCATCTTCCCCTGATGACACATAGGTTGACAGAAAAATGGCTTGCTTTGGTCCTCCTCTTCCTGGGACTTGAACAATTTCGCCTTTTGCATCAGATGAATGTCCAACATCAACATATGCCACTTTCTAAAACTCCCTAACTGTGCTGCCTCCCCCCCCATGGCCGGGGTCACCACCTAGCGCACGAAACCGTGCGAGTGCCGTTGCCCTGGACAGGTGGGTAGGCCGACTCTTGGGCGCGGGCACTGGCACAGGGTCCCTCATAGTGCAATCAAGTGTCTCTGACGGTGGTGGTGCACACCCGCCATCAGACACACCGCCATACTATGAGGGGCCCAGTTCCAGTACCAACGCCCACGAGTGGGCCCCACTTGCTTGGGCAGGGCCCCAGCATTTGCAATCTTTACCTCTCCCTGCTCCTCCGCTGTGTAGTCTGGGCCGTCAAATCCATACTGCGCTTGACACCGTCTGAGCCTGCCTCCTGATCTATAGACATATATTTTGAATGTGTACACTATGCTATCCATACATGCTATCCAGTGATACGGTACCCTTTCTCACCTTTGTGCAATCACATGTAATCCATACTGGGCCTGACACCGTCTGAGCCTGCCTCCTGATCTATAGACATATATTTTGAATGTGTACACTATGCTATCCATACATGTTATCCGGTGATACGGTACCGTTTCTCACCTTTGTGCAATTACGTGTAATCCAGGGCCGGCCCGAACGTATAGGCGAACTAGGCGGCCGCCTAGGGCGCCGACCCAAAGGGGGCGCCAGAGAAAAAATAGAAAAAATTATAAAAAATGTTTTCAAAAGGCAAAAAGTTTTAGGGATGGAAAGAAAAGTGTACATATTTAAGGGCAAATATGACGCAAGAGAGGTTGGTTGGGTTGGCAACAATTTCGATAGAATCTGAAGTTGCTAAACAAATTAATCTCGGTGAATTAGTGTCATCCTTTTAAAAAAAAAGGCAAGGAAACAAAAATTTTAATTACCTATGGTCGTTTTTGTTTTGTGATATCGATTACTTTGTATATATTTGTCCTATACAACTTCTCAGAAGATTAAAGAGTTAGGAGAGAGTTAATTAATCATTGTTGTTGTGGTTTATTTTGCTCCTAAATTTTATATCCCAAGTTTTCATCTGCTGCCAAGAATAGTAGGGGCGAACAAAATACCCTTTCTCACCTTTGTGCAATCACGTGTAATCCATACTGGGCCTGAGAACGGCTGGCGAGCTGTTAAGCAAGCTACAGCACCTGTGGTTTGCACACGTAAGTTTTTCATTTTTTCAGGAATGACAGTTAGGCCTAATTCCGGAACTGCGGTTGACCTGCACTTAGGCTAGTTTCACACTTGCTTTTTTTTGCAGCGCGTTTTTCCCGCAAAAAAACGCATTAAAAAAACGCATACAAAAGCATACAACTGCTGCGTTTTTTTCAAGCATTTTTATGAGCATGCATGAAAAAAACGCAGCGTTTTTATGCGTTTGTATGCGTTTTTAGTGCGCTTTTACCGCGTTTGCGTTTTTTTCCAACATTAGGTGGCCCCTCACACTAACCCAAACCATGACTTTACTAACCCTAACCTTAACCCTAACCCTAACCCTGACCCTAACCCTAACCCTAACCCTAACCCTAACTAACCCTAACCCTAACCCTAACCCTAACCCTAACCCTAACTAACCCTAACCCTAACCCTGACCCTTAACCAAACCATACTTAACCCTAACCCTGACCTTAACCCTAACCCTAACCCTAACCCTGACCCTAACCCTTAACCAAACTATACTTAACCCTAACCCTGACCCTAACCCCAACCCTAACCCTGACCCTGACTCTAACCCTAACCCTAAACCCCTTTAACTAACCCTAACTCTAACCCAAACCCCTAAATTCCATGGTTAAAAAAAAAAACCGCTTGTGCAAAAAAACGCATACATAAGCATGCCAATGCGCACATATGCGCACCCATAGGCTATAATGGCCATTTTTAGCGCAAAACGTGCGCATATGTGCGCATGCGCTTTTTTGCAGGGCCAAAAAATGCAACATGCTGCGTCTGGAAAATACCAACGCACACCCCAAAAAAACGCAGCGCATGAAAATCGCATACATGCGCATGCCAGCGCGCAGGTATGCGCACCCATGTTAAATATAGGGGAAAAAACGCATGCGCAGGTATGCGTTTTTTTCCAGCGCTAAAAAACGCAAATGTGAAACCAGCCTTACTGGGAAATCATCGTTCGCGGGTAGTAATTGTAATCCCAGATCCCCATCCCTAATGGTGTTCAGCGGGTTATCTGCACCTGTAAGTGACAAACGCTGGCCCTTTCAGTGTAGCGCACATGCAGCCACGGACATGTAAGGGCATGACACACCAGTTATTGGCCAATCTCACACGCCAGAGCCTCGCGTGTCCCTCTAGTAAGCCGGACTCGGACCGCGGGGCCTGACGGAGTCTCGTTCGTTAACGGAATTAAGCTTGCAATGTGTGCATCTTTTTTGTTGCTGGATGGTTGAGGTTGCCCGTGTTGAGTCAAATTACGCCGCAGGCTCCACTCCTGGTGGTGCCCTTCTGGACATTCCTTTAAGGTTCAGCTTTGCAACCATACTGCCCACGTAAAACAAACACTTTGACTTCAGGAACGCTGTTTGGAGGGTCGTGACTCGTGGGAATAACGCCGCCCAATCAGTTAACCTGCTAGAGAGACCTTTCGTTGCTCCCAAGCATGACATCACACTCCCTAGGAGGAAGGTAATCCCACTGTGGCGACCGTACTCCTGGGGGCGACACAAGTGCACTGATGCCCAGCCACTGCTCGATTAATCTGCTGGTACATTGACCCAAACCACTACATTCCCCTCGCACTCTACACGGCCTGAATCTGACCCTGATGAAACTCAGGTTACCCTTCCCATATACTGTTCCATCTTACACGGTGACAAAGAGGAAGCTGCACATGAAAGTGCAGGTTCGGCCCACCTGCCGTCAGACACACTACCATACTATCAGGGGCCCTGTGCCAGTGCCGTCGCCAACGAGTGGGCCCCCCCTGCTTGCTCAGGATCACAGCACTTGCAAGGTTGAAATACTGTGCAGTGAGATGGAAGATGGGGACGACGAGGAGTCCAGACTAGTACAGGGATTCCCTAGCGAGGAGACTTATTTCATTGTTTTCAATGTTGGGACAGCAATTTCTGGGGAGCACTATACTCTGGAGAATGATAGATGGGGCCCACCATACACTGGATCATTCCAAAGGTGGACATCAGACACTGAAGCAGCATTTACAGGGCCCATTATACACTAGAGCATTAGAAATGGGGCCCATTATGTTTGGAGCATTATTTGGGCCCATAAGACAGTGGCGCTTCATCCATGGGGACCAACATATACTGTAGCATTATGTGGAGCTCATCATATACTGTTTCAAACATTATATGGGACCAATGATTCTGTATGGAGAAATAGATGGGCCTCGTCATGAGATGTAAAAAGTGAAGTATTTTTCTTTGTAGTATACCACTATTTCTCTGCCGTATCGGAGCAGCATGAGTTGTGGTATGTGTTAAAGGGGCGCTCTTTCGCCCAGGGCACATGAAAACCTGGAGCCAGCCCTACCCCCCCACAACTTTAGCCAAATAACCCCCATTTTTCAGTGCATAACTAGTATTATGAAGTAAATAAAGGGTGACAAGCTTCAGTAATAAGAATTTATGCTTTTGGCATTCAAATGGGCACTGTAAATGTGTTTCCTGTCCTCCTCTCACTGCCGACTTTTCTTCCCCATTGACTTACATTGGGTTTCGTGTTTCAGTCGAACCCCCGACTTTTCCCTATAGTCGGCCGATTTCGTTCGACCCGACTTTTGCGAAAGTCGGGTTTCGTGAAACCCAACTTGACCCGAAAAAAGGCAAAGTCGCTCATCTCTAGTAACTAGTAGTGACTTCAGAGTTCTCTACTGCTCATTCTTTAGGACACCAAAAGAGAGAAGTTACATTTAACTTTTCTGGTACACTCTGCTTACTATATACAGAGGGTATGGAAAGTATTCAGACCCCTTTACATTTTTCACTCTTTGTTTCATTGCAGCCATTTGATAAATTCAAAAAAGTTTATTGTTTTTCGCATTAATGTACCCTCTGCACCCCATCTTGACTAAAAAACAGAAATGTAGAAATTATTTCAAATTTATTAAAAAAGAAAAACTGAAAGATCACATGGTCATAAATATTCAGACCCTTTGCTCAGTTTTGAATAGAAGAGCCCTTTTGAGATAGTACAGCCATGAGTCTTATTGGGAATGATACAACAAGTTTTTCACACCTGGATTTGGGGTTCCTCTGTCATTCTTCCTTGCAGATCCTCTCCAGTTCCATCAGGTTGGATGGTGAACGTTGGTGGACAGCCATTTTCAGGTCTCTCCAGAGATGCTCAACTGAGGTTAGGTAAGAGTTCTGGCTGGGCCAGTCAAGAATGGTCAAAGAATTGTTCTGAAGCCACTCCTTTATTATTTTAGTCTGTGCTTATGGTCATTGAGTTGTTGGAAGGTGAATCTTCGGACAAGTCTGAGGTCCAGAACACTCTGGAGGAGGTTTTCATCCAGGATATCTCTACTTGGCCGTTTCCTTCAATTGCAATCAGTTGTCCTGTCCCTGGAGCTGAAAAACACCCCCGTAGCATGATGCTGCCACCACCATTTTTCACTGCTGGGATTGGATTGGGCAGGTGATGAGTAGTGCCTGGTTTTCTCCACACATACCGCTTAGAATTATTACCAAAAAGTTCTATCTTTGTCTCATCAGACCAGAGAATCTTATTACTCATAGTCTGGGAGTCCTTCATGTATTTTTTAGCAAATTCTATGCGGGCTTTCATATGTCTTGCACTGAGGAGGGCCTTCTTGCCATAAAGGCCTGACTGGTGGAGGGCTGCAGTGATAGGTGACTCTGTGGAACTTTCTCCCATCTACCTACTGCATCTGTGGAGCTCAGCCACAGTGATCTTGGGGTTTTAGGTAAAATACAACACAAACACACTTTTTTGGGAGTCAAGGTAGTTTATATTTAAATCAGGAAACATTAGGGGTAAATTATTACATGTATGTGGTGCCCCTGAGGCTTCAGTTGCCACAGAGGTACTGCACCTTCTCCTAAGGTGTAGTGCCCCACCATCCAGGTAAGGTGGGAACTCCTGACCACACTCCACACCTGCATTCCACACACAGGATAGTTCAGTGGGGCCACCTAACAGCTTTAGGCTGGGGGGTTAGCAGAGCACCCCTTGTGGAACCCTGCTTCGTAACACGAGATGTGCTGGGAGGCGGGTGGAGTGAGATGATACAAAAGAGTGGGAAGAGTGAGAGTTAGTTAGTTAGTAGTTGGTTAGAGGAGAGAGAAGAGAGAAGATGGGTGTCAGAAGGACGTGCTGCAGCAGGTCCCAGTGAGCTGGGCTGCTGGCACGAGAAAGACAGAGAAAGAGAATGATAAGATTGATAACCTAGCCTTCCATAAGAGAGATCGAACAGATCGGAACGAAGGAGAATAGAAGGACGGTGGGAAGCTGGTTGAAGAAAGATATAGAACCCTTCCAGTCCAGAGCGCAAAGGCCGGGGCGCGGTCCCCGAGGTTGATTGGATCTTTATGTCCAACAACAGACACCGGAGGAGTAGTGAGCCACTAACGCCTTGCTCCCCTCATAGACTTGGGACACAACAGCAACTGAATAGAGAGCCGGGATGCAGAGAGGAGTCCCCGAAGCAGGCTACAGCTGTCTGTCATACAAGTAGAGACTAGGAACACCTAGAGAGAGGCATTACAGGGTAACTAAGTACTGGAGTGCTTCGCACCTAAAGGCGCATTGAAGGAGTCGTTCAGTAAGGTACATATTGGCGGAGTGTGTGTAGGGAAGGTGACCTGACGGACGGACGGACTAGTCAGAGTGAAGAAAGATAGGTTTGCACAGTGTAGGTAGGATTCAGTGATTACAGTGGGGAAACAACTAGGAAAGTGTAGTGGACGTGCAGTACCTTGGGTGGACATTAGATGGCTGGGAGGAGTGTGAGCAAAGGACTTTACAGCAGCTTAGGGCTTTAGAAACCGTTGGTCATGGGGGGCGTGGTGACAGTTAGAGTGACAATTTCAAGGAACCGGGAGAGTTATAAATACTGAGGGAGGGTTCCAGAAGGTTCCAGTCCCCAGGGGGAGCTCAGGTGACAGGAGGACTACGTCAGTCTGTGTGCCCTGAGGAGAATCCGACCAAGGGGACTGAGGAGAGGAAACGTCAGGGGGTTGGTCCTGACAGGAAAGGACCGCAGCAGAGACGAGGCTCTGGGTGAAGG
Source organism: Dendrobates tinctorius (assembly GCF_039654945.1). Classification (NCBI taxonomy): domain Eukaryota; kingdom Metazoa; phylum Chordata; class Amphibia; order Anura; family Dendrobatidae; genus Dendrobates; species Dendrobates tinctorius. The sequence continues at coordinate 4,582,377 of NW_027361829.1, read as the reverse complement.
ACACCGTATGTAACACGACGACTGAGCAGTAGAAGCGCTGTTGGTTTACGGGCCTAAGGCGGCCACAGTGACGGACCTGTCAGGAGCGTCGACAGTAAAGGAGGGGACGGTGTGTGCAGACACGTCCCTAGTGTACGGTGTGAGAAGCGGCTCTGGAAACGGAGGGCCGCGAGGTGTGCCGTCAGTCGGACGGCCAGCGTGAATAAACTTGGACCTGTTGCACCCAGAATCTGCCTCCATCGTGTCTCTGTTATCATCTCTGCGCGGTAAGAAGTGGGACCACCCCCTATCATCCCCCAGCTGGGCCCAATACCGACTCTACATTTGGCGTAGTCGGCAGGATCGCCGCCGCTAATACCTCATCTTCTGCGGCAGACCTGCCTCGAAGACTGGAAACGGACTTGGACTACTCTGTTTGGATTACAATTACCTGTGGATTACAAATGACCTACCTGTGGAATACAAATGGGAAGCGCTGTGGCGGATCTGTGTGGCCAGCAGAGGATCCGGGGCAGTACCAGGTACTGTGCAGTATGGCGGTGTTGCTTCAGCGCAAAGGAGAGGTCCGGGTGTTTGCAGTCGTGTTGAATGGACTGGGACCCCCTCCAACGTACCCCAAAAGGAAGCAGTATGTGCCTGGAGATCGACGCTTCCATATATTGGACCCTGACAGGAGGGTGGAGAGGCCTGCCGACACCTCACCTCACAGAGGGAGTGGCACAGAAGAAAAACTTGGCTGCGGCTGTCTGATGCCATTCGAGTGCTGCCCAACGGACGGTATGAGACTCTGCAGGTGTCGGGGCATCGGCCGCCTAGAGTGGCAGTGGCGGCAGGGGATGGAGCTGTGCCAGAAGTCGCCATCAGAGCCACGGGAGAGCAGCGGGATGCTGAGCTGGGGAGCGGAGCCTGAGCGGAGTCAGCGAGAATGGCCGCCACCAATACCAGCAGAGGACTTCTCAGCGGAGCCCCCGAGTTTGGGGGAAAGACCCGCGGGACAGTGGAGCGAGGGACGGAGGCTGCGGGTGAAGCCGCGTATTGATGTGAGGGAGGCCGCAGCGCCGGGGAAGGTGAGAGTACCCCCGGCACCACCAGTGCCTCCGCCAGCGGCTCTCATCATTCTGCCGCAGCACGCTGCCCCCTGCGCACCAGAATGCCTGGGTACATCGGGCCCAGTGGTGTATGCAGAGTTGTGTGAGGCCCCTGCTCAAGTCCCTGAGGTACCCCTCCTGGAGCCGCCAGTGCGGAAGTCATCCAAAGAAGACGCTGCTGCGGTCCCCCTGCTGATAGCAGCTGCATCGTTGGAACCGGCCGTTACTCCGGCTCCATTGGAAGTAGTGGATGCGGCCTGTCCTGAGGCCGCGGTTATGCCGCTGCTGGAGTCGACTGCGGCCGACTTAGTGGGCCCTGTGATTCCAGCCTCCGAGGACCCGGTTGTCCCCATTTGTCACCTGGCCCCAGCGGCTGTTGAGCCGCAAAAATCATCGGCCGCCTCTGATCCACGCCCTTCCTCGGTTAAGTCCCGCCCACCGGACTCCAGGGCTCATGCTGGACCCTCTGTTTGGGTCGCAGGAGTTATAGAGAAGAAGAGGGCCAGGGGGCAGGAAGTCTGGAACCTGCTCCATGAGAGGGGAGAGGCTGGCATGGTGGCTGCACGACCCCCGGGACGGCTCGTTTATACTAACTTGCAGAAAGGGACACTTCTTGCATCCTGGGAGCTCCACGGTTGTGGGGTCCCATACTACTGACCACCGAAAGGAGGATTGAACTGTCAGGAGTTCGTTGCACCGTTGTGCAGGTCAAAAGGACAGTTCGCGGTCAGCTTTTAAAAAAAAAGAAATGTTTATCTGTGATTTTTATGTCTGTTTTTCTATGTTCCTCTTACAGGATAGTTTGTGTTTACTTGTTAGACTGACAGAGAGGGGATACTTAGAAGAGAGGGAGTGTCCATGTCCAAGGAAGGGGGGAGAAAGAAGACATGCAATGTTATGTTGTTATATGTTGGTTTTAAAATGAGCAAAAGAAAACGAAAAAAAAAATATATATAAAAAATGGGTACTTGTGCTATTATAAAGTTGTTTAATGTATAATATGCCAAAGTAAAATGCAACAGGTCCGGGTAAGGGAAGGTCTGCGGGACCAAAGGAAAGTGTGAGATCCGGTAGGGATCTAAGAGTTGAGGAGGTCTGGGAGACCGGGATGCCGACTATGACATGTAATTGAAAGAAGGAAAATGAGTTGGAAGACGTGAGAAAGACAGCCATCCTAGGTCAGGTCCCCAACACCACGGACACCCCTGAAGAAGGAAAGGCGGGCGCCGGCAATGATCTGGTAGGTGAGTGGCCTCGATCATGGCGTACCGGATAGTGAAAGGTAACAGTAGGGGAGAGTAGGGGAAAGATACACGCCGTAGAGAGAATACGGGTGTACCTTGCCCAATTTGAAAGACGTTGTCATGTGGCGTGCGCGCTGGTGAGTAGCAGTAGGCTGCTCAGAGCATAGTGCTCCCAGTATGGTTCGGCCCCCGCAGATAGTGGGTTTGGCTCAACTTCTGGTCTGACAACAGAATGTAGGTGTAGATTCAGAACGACGAAGGCAGGGATGACGATTGTCGAGGACGACAATGGACAAAGGAAGGGGGAGTGTAGGGAAGGTGACCTGACGGACGGACGGACTAGTCAGAGTGAAGAAAGATAGGTTTGCACAGTGTAGGTAGGAGTCAGTGATTACAGTGGGGAAACAACTAGGAAAGTGTAGTGGACGTGCAGTACCTTGGGTGGACATTAGATGGCAGGGAGGAGTGTGAGCAAAGGACTTTACAGCAGCTTAGGGCTTTAGAAACCGTTGGTCATGGGGGGCGTGGTGACAGTTAGAGTGACAGTTTCAAGGAACCGGGAGAGTTATAAATACTGAGGGAGGGTTCCAGAAGGTTCCAGTCCCCAGGGGGAGCTCAGGTGACAGGAGGACTACGTCAGTCTGTGTGCCCTGAGGAGAATCCGACCAAGGGGACTGAGGAGAGGAAACGTCAGGGGGGTGGTCCTGACAGGAAAGGACCGCAGCAGAGACGAGGCTCTGGGTGAAGGACACCGTATGTAACACGACGACTGAGCAGTAGAAGCGCTGTTGGTTTACAGGCCTAAGGCGGCCACAGTGACGGACCTGTCAGGAGCGTCGACAGTAAAGGAGGGGACGGTGTGTGCAGACACGTCCCTAGTGTATGGTGTGAGAAGCGGCTCTGGAAACGGAGGGCCGCGAGGTGTGCCGTCAGTCGGACGGCCAGCGTGAATAAACTTGGACCTGTTGCACCCAGAATCTGCCTCCATCGTGTCTCTGTTATCATCTCTGCGCGGTAAGAAGTGGGACCACCCCCTATCATCCCCCAGCTCGGCCCAATACCGACTCTACATGTGGAAAGGAGAATCCTATCTGGCCTGGAGGTTGGCTGTAGCCCTGACCTGGAGAACACAGTACAGAGGCAGGCATGTGTGTGAACTGCAAACAGTGAGTAAAGCCTTGGAACCGCACACCCTGGTGTCCTCCAGTTATTCCGCACCGTTACACCTGAGTACCAGCATCTATACCATTCTGCGCCTCTCCTCATCCATTGCACCTACACTGCCCTGGGACTACAGCTCCACCTGTGGGGAGCTACACCATCTTTGCTGCACCACACCATCAGTCCCAGAGGATCTGCCCACAGCGTCGGCCTAGCATCACATTTGCCGAGCACCACAGGTGGCGTCACAAACTTTGCATATAAACTATATTACAAACATCATCGCCATTGATATTGGGTGCCCAGGGCCACGGACCGGGTCACCGCTGCTGTGACACATTCATCCCCCTGACACCGGCCCGGTACCGAGTACCCCACAGCCCTGGGAGGGCGATCCATGTACTGTACATGTTAACATCACAGGTACATTTAGACATAAAAGGTATGTAATATTTGATCTTACAGGTACATAACATGTACAAAACATAACAGGTACATTTAACTTAGTGACTTAAATAATTTCATCTTGCCAGGAAACACGTCCATTATCTGAAACATTATCCCTCATCTGGGCAACTTCAACAGTGGTTCTCAGTGGGTGAATTTGGTAGTCATGTAATGTAACAGGTTCCTCAGGTTGTAATCTTGGTTGCTCTTTTACCATTATGTAGTTGTGCAGAAGAACACATGCTTTCACAACCTCATCAATAGTATCAATTTTTAGGTTAATGGATGTGCGCAAAATGTGTCATTTCGAAAACAGCAATCCAAATGCACACTCCATGGTTCTTCGAGCCCTTGTCTGTCTGTAGTTAAAAAAATTTTTGGTGTGATTTAAGTTTCTATTAGAGTATGGTATAATGAGGTTGGCACACATTTGGAAGGCCTCATCACCAACAACAAAAGGCATTGATGGTCCATCAGTGTTGGGCAGAGGTCATGGCGGTGGAAAATTAAAATCATTCCCATACAGACTTTGGCCCATGTCAGTTTTTGTATGTCTGCGAATCATTGCCTAGTCCGAAAGAACCAATGTCCATGGCAACGAATTTACAATCGGCATCCACAATAGCCTTTAGAACTATTGAAAATATTTTTTATAATTGAAGTACTCTGTTCCACATCCAGCTGGTTTCATAATCCTAATGTGTTTGCCGTCCACAGCCCCCACACAATTAGGAAAATTGTAAATTTCCTGGAATTTGGAAGCATTTTCAATCCAGACTTCATTTGTGGTTTGGGGAGGAATTCTTGCCACAGAATGCCAATGAAAGAATGACAAGTGTCTACAATAATCCCAGAAAGGGTGGATACCCCAATCCGGAATTGAAAATGTAGCGAAGACAATGTTTCTCCAGTAGCCAGGAATCTGCGGAAAAGTAAATGAAAAACATGAATCAGTACACTGCTTAGGGTTAGGGATAGGGCTAGGGTTCAACACTACATACCTCAGGGTGGCCAAGAGACGTTTCTCAGCAGGAATTGCCTGCCGGAGCTGTGTGTCCTGCCTGGCAATGGATCCTTGGACACATAACACCAACTCATGGAAGCTCTGTCGCAACATCCTCATGTAGTCAAAAAAATTTTTCCGGGTTTTGCTGCAGCTCGGTGTAAAAGGAGTGGTAGGCTCCACGGCTCTCTCGGAGTTCAAGGATGGGGTGTTGCCAATAGCGATGACGACGTCTTCTCAGTCTTTCTCTTCTTCTGTGTTCTTGAAAAGCAAAAGCAAAGGCAGCAGCCAACTTCAATTGTAAGTCCAGATCTTCTAGGAAGCTGTCCAGGTCAAGATCCATCTTGCAGCAAGCGTCTGCATGCGTTTTTGCATGCGTTTGGGAATGCGGATGATACGCTGTGGACTCAACCGCAAATGTGAACCTAGCCTTAGTTATTAGAAAAAACTTTTTGACAGTTAGGGTGATCAATGAGTGGAACAGGCTGCTACGAGAGGTGGTGAGGTCTACTTCAATCTTCAAACAGAGGCTGGACAGACATCTGTCTGGGATGATTTAGCAAGCTTTGAGCAGGGGGTTGGACCAGATGACCCAGGAGATCCCTTCCAACTATATCATTCTATGATTCTCCCTTCTGTTTCATTTCAAAAGTGTTTAACGGAAATCTGTCAGTAGGATCAATCCTCTTAAGCTGTCTACATGGGCATGTACAGTGGGGCAAAAAAGTATTTAGTCAGTCAGCAATAGTGCAAGTTCCACCACTTAAAAAGATGAGAGGCGTCTGTAATTTACATCATAGGTAGACCTCAACTATGGGAGACAAACTGAGAAAAAAAAATCCAGAAAATCACATTGTCTGTTTTTTTTTCATTTTATTTGCATATTATGGTGGAAAATAAGTATTTGGTCAGAAACAAAATTTCATCTCAATACTTTGTGATATATCCTTTGTTGGCAATGACAGAGGTCAAACGTTTTCTGTAAGTCTTCACAAGGTTGCCACACACTGTTGTTGGTATGTTGGCCCATTCCTCCATGCAGATCTCCTCTAGAGCAGTGATGTTTTTGGCTTTTCGCTTGGCAACACGGACTTTCAACTCCCTCCAAAGGTTTTCTATAGGGTTAAGATCTGGAGACTGGCTAGGCCACTCCAGAACCTTGAAATGCTTCTTACGAAGCCACTCCTTCTTTGCCCTGGCGGTGTGCTTTGGATCATTGTCATGTTGAAAGACCCAGCCACGTTTCATCATCAATGCCCTTGCTGATGGAAGGAGGTTTGCACTCAAAATCTCACGATACATGGCCCCATTCATTCTTTCATGTACCCGGATCAGTCGTCCTGGCCCCTTTGCAGAGAAATAGCCCCAAAGCATGATGTTAACACCACCATGCTTTACAGTAGGTATGGTGTTTGATGGATGCAACTCAGTATTCTTTTTCCTCCAAACATGACAAGTTGTGTTTCTACCAAACAGTTCCAGTTTGGTTTCATCAGACCATAGGACATTCTCCCAAAACTCCTCTGGATCATCCAAATGCCCTCTAGCAAACTTCAGACGGGCCAGGACATGTACAGGCTTAAGCAGTGGGACACGTCTGGCACTGCAGGATCTGAGTCCATGGTGGCGTAGTGTGTTACTTATGGTAGGCCTTGTTACATTGGTCCCAGCTCTCTGCAGTTCATTCACTAGGTCCCCCCGCGTGGTTCTGGGATTTTTGCTCACCGTTCTTGTGATCATTCTGACCCCACGGGGTGGGATTTTGCGTGGAGCACCAGATCGAGGGAGATTATCAGTGGTCTTGTATGTCTTCCATTTTCTAATTATTGCTCCCACAGTTGATTTCTTCACTCCAAGCTGGTTGGCTATTGCAGATTCAGTCTTCCCAGCCTGGTGCAGGGCTACAATTTTGTTTCTGGTGTCCTTTGACAGCTCTTTGGTCTTCACCATAGTGGAGTTTGGAGTCAGACTGTTTGAGGGAGTGCACAGGTGTCTTTTTATACTGATAACAAGTTTAAACAGGTGCCATTACTACAGGTAATGAGTGGAGGAAAGAGGAGACTCTTAAAGAAGAAGTTACAGGTCTGTGAGAGCCAGAAATCTTGATTGCTTGTTTCTGACCAAATACTTATTTTCCACCATAATATGCAAATAAAAGGAAAAAAAAACAGACAAAGTGATTTTCTGGATTTTTTTTTCTCAGTTTGTCTCCCATAGTTGAGGTCTACCTATGATGTAAATTACAGACGCCTCTCATCTTTTTAAGTGGTGGAACTTGCACTATTGCTGACTGACTAAATACTTTTTTGCCCCACTGTAGGTCTGAGAAAGCTCAAAAAATAGTACCTTGATATTTGTGATCTGATGTCTTATTTCAGAGAAATTTATGCTTTTCTTAAAATGAGCCGTTAAGCTCTACGATCGGAAATAAATTTTCCCAATAATCTGCCTTCAGAGTGTAATCACACAGAGCAGTGAGGTCATAAGAGCAAACTGTCAGTCATAATGACTAACTGGTAACCTGTGAATAGGGTCGGACTGGGGTGCTTAGGGCCCACCAGGGGAATTGACTCTAGGGGCCCACCCTATGGCTACCATAAATGGTTTTATTACGTGTTCATTTTTTGGCCTCTCCCAATAAAACGTGTGCCTTTTAGCAAGCTGTACATGGTGCAAAAGAGAACGCTCTCAGCCTCCTATATATTGTACAGACCGCACTCTCAGCCTCCTATATATCGTACAGACTGCACTCTCAGCCTCCTATATATCGTACAGACCGCACTCTCAGCCTCCTATATATCGTACAGACCGCACTCTCAGCCTCCTACTGTATATATCATACAGACCACACTCTCAGCCTCCCATATATCGTACAGACCACACTCTCAGCCTCCTATATATCATACAGACCACACTCTCAGCCTCCCATATATCGTACAGACCACACTCTCAGCCTCCTATATATCGTGCAGACCGCACTCTCAGCCTCCTATATATTGTACAGACTGTACTCTTGGCATCCTATATCACATACAGACCGCACTCTTGGTCTCCTAAAACAGATACTTTCAATAAGAGGCTGAGAATGTGGTATGTACAGTTTATAGGATTCCAATATAGTGGTATATACAGCATATTGGCCTCATATATGACATACAGGCCTCCTATTAGGCTCCCTATGAGACATACAGACTGTCGGCCTCCTATTAAGCCTCCTATAAGACATACAGACTGTCGGCCTCCTATTAAACCTCCTATGAGACATACAGACTGTAGGCCTCCTATTAGGCCTCCTATGAGACATACAGACTGTCGGCCTCCTATTAGGCCTCCTACAAGACATACAAAGTGTCGGCCTCCTCTTAGGCCCCCTATAAGACATACTGAGGGTCGGCCTCCTATTAGGCCCCCTATAAGATATACAGAGTATTGGCCTCTTAGATACTGTACAGACAGCACTCTCTGCCTATGTACGGCATACAGGAGGATAATAGTGTGGTCTGTACGGTCGGTATACAGGCCTCATATGACATATTATGCCATATAAGAGTGTGGTGTGTGTGTATATCTTATATAGGAGGCACTGGCAGAGATTGTGATCTGTGACTCTGCATCATGTCATGTGTATAAGCCAAGGCCGGTTTTAGGTAAAGTGGAGCCCTAGGCAAAGTTTAAAATGGGCCCCAAATGCTAACATATTGCACATCACACAGAAGCATTTCGATTGTATTCACATGCGCTGAGTTTAGGACGCTAAATGAGTGTGATCGACAACATTGAAGTCGTTCAACACTTGTTTTTCGGCCTCTTTACACCGTCTGAGAAAGAATGATGGGGACAGAACAATCACTGTGTGATTAGTGTGACTAATGCAGACACTTTGGCAAAAATCGCTGATGTGAAAGTAGCCTTTCTCCCTAGTGCAGTCATCTCCCCATTGCACCCATTTCCACAGTGCAGCCATCTCATCAGTGCACCCATCTCCCTAGTGCAGCCATCTCCTCTGTGCACCCATCTCCCTAGTGCAGCCATCTCCTCAGTGCACCCATCTCCATAGTGCAGCCATCACCTCAGTGCACCCATCTCGTCAGTGCACCTATCTCCCTAGTGCAGCCATCTCCTCAGTGCACCCGTTTCCCCAGTGCACCCATTTCCACAGTGCAGCCATCTCCCCAGTGCAGCCATCTCCCCAGTGCAGCCATCTCCCCAGGGCAGCCATCTCCTCAGTGCACCCATCTCACTAGTGCAGCCACCTGTCATGATCCATGCTGGATCATGACTGATATAATGCAAAGTAACCTTTTTTTTTCCTTGAGCTGTGTGCTCGGAGATGGGTTTGCCCCCGGTGGCCATTAGAATTATTACACGGTGGTGTCTTTTGTTCTGTTTGCCCCCGGTGGCTGGTATGGTCATCGCACTGGTGTTTTTAGAGATAGTTTGGCCCCCGGTGGTGGTTAGTGTAATTGCATGGGAGTCACTAACAGGTGTGTTTACTCAATAATGGTGTGTCAGTTGTGCTCACTGACATTGGTGATATTGTTGGTCTTTTCCAACCATGCTGGGTGAAGGAAGGCGCTGAGGAGAGTCCAGGACATCTCAGTCAGAGTCCTGGAGTGGCAGCTATGGTGTCAGCGAGGAGTTCATGTAAAGCATGATGGAATGGCAGCTATGGTGTCAGTGAAGAATTCTTGCAAAGCTTGGTGGAGTGGCAGCTATGGTGTAGAGCTGCAATCGGTTGCTGGACTCTTTTGCTGGAAGCTGCACTCAGGTGCTGGACTCCGTTGCTTGACAGCTGCACTCAGGTGCTGGACTCCGTTGCTGGACAGCTGCACCCAGGTGTTGGACACGGTGGGAGGAATATGCACTCAGGTGTTGGACTCTGTTGCCTGGAGCAAGTGCATCAGAGCAAAGCTAAGTGTTTCCCTGTTTGTCACTTTTCCTCATGTTGGTATTAGTACAGCGGTGGGGCCAGTGCCTGCTCCACTCAGCTCCCTGGTAAGGAATAGGTGTAGGGTATGCTAGGGTGACAGGTATCCTGATCGGCGATAGGTGAGGAGCCTGTATAGGGAACGTTAGGAGTGTTAGGGACACTGACTCAGGGGAGTGCAGGAGGTCTCCACATCACCTGTTCCCTGTTGCAGGGCCCACAGTTGTAAATGTTTCCCTATCCCCTGTGTCTTGCTGTATTAGTTACCGGCCTGCGGGCCGCGTCACACTGGACAATTACACGTGCCGTGTCCTGTTGTATTAGTTACCGGCCTGCTGGCCGTGTCACACAGGACGGGGCACGTGACATCACCAACCCTTACATTTTTTTTCTGGTGAGCCTCGGGCCATGTTCAGACCTGTGAGCATTTGCTGGTGGGCCTCACTGAGGTGACTGAGGAGCTGCATGGTGTGTAAGCAGTTCCAGCAGCAGTAATCAGGGTCTGGGGTCTTCCCTCTGACTCAACCAGAAAATCAAATAGCGACTGGCAATGAAGCCCCCTAGAGTCGCTGCTGGGGAGCGGGACTTGCTCATACTTGCGGACACACCCAGACAGGTGGGTGGAGTTGGTGTCCCCGTGATGCTGTCTGGGGTTCCCCGAGGTGATGGGGTACATCCCGGTAGTGAGCAGACTGGTGTTATGGTCCATGGGGCTCATGCCAAATCTTCCATACCACTGAAGAAGCCACCCCCTCCTGGTCGTGTGGAGGACGGCCACCAGGGAGTGTATCTTTCCTCCATATCCCAGGCCCCTCCCTCACTGGTGTGAGCAGCAGGTGTGCTGCGGGGGAGTAGGGGCAAATCTCAACCCTCGCCAGTAGCCAACCCTGGGAGGCGCCGACCTCATGGTGTAAAGGGCTGGGGGGGTGTACCACTTGGTGGAGTGCGGGGGTGTGAATGTGGTGACACAGGGGGACGTGTTGTGAGTTCATTCTCTGGTTCACCAGTTGTGAGCTCTCCTTCCAGACTCCCTCTGGTGGTAACAAGAGGTAGTGAGGCTGATTTGATCGGTGGAGATCTGCAACCTGAGAATGAGGATGACGATTGGACCTCAGGAGTCTCAGATTGGATTTAAGACAGCCGACACCCTATTCAGTTGCTGGTGATTCCTTCTGGCTTGTCAGCTCTTGGTTTTCTACTCTGTTCCAGTCATCTAAAGCTAAGCTTTTCTGCTAATGTTCACATTGATTTTGTTGGTCTATTCAGTTTTTTGTGTGGTCAGCCAGCCCCGGCTATCAGTATTTTGCCAATTTGCTTTTTGTCCCTTACTAGTTTGGTCCTTTTCATGCTTCAGGCTTATTTAGTCCTCCGGCTGTGACGAAGCGTCTAGGAACATCGTAGGTACGCTCCACGGCTGCTGCTAGTTGTGTGGTAGGATCAGGGATCTGCAATCTGCATAGTTACCAACCTCTCTGATTTTCTGTGACTTAGCTTGTTTTGCTTTTTTCTCCTCGGTGACCCATTCATAACAGAATCACCAGGCATACCGCAGATTCTAGGGTACTCAAAAGCAGGAAAAAGTTGTTAAAAAAAAAAAGAAAAAGAAAAAAAAGTGTCAGATTTTTTTTTTTTTTATATTTTTTCCTCTTTTTCTCTGGGGCCGTAGGAGGATTTTTTCTCTTTTTCCTAATGGAGATTAAGCAATTTTCTGATCGTGTGGAGCAGCTGGCTGCTGAAGTGCAGGGAATTTCCACCTACCTCATTCAGTCACATGCTGCTGAACCTAAGATCCCTACTCCTGATGTGTTTTCTGGGGATCGGTCTAAATTTCTGAATTTTAAGAATAATTGTAAATTATTTCTGGCCTTGAAGCCAAACTGATCGGGGAGCTCTGTGCAGCAGGTTAAAATTGTCATCTTGCTGCACGGCGATCCCCAGGATTGGGCTTTTTCTCTGACACCTGAAAACCCTATTCTGACTAATGTGGATGCATTTTTTCAAGCCTTGGTGTTGTTGTATGATGAACCTAATGCTGTTGATCAAGCTGAGAGAACCCTGTTGGCATTAAACCAGGGTCAGGATTCTGCAGAGTTATACTGTCAACAATTCCGAAAGTGGGCGGTCCTTACTACATGGAATGATAGTGCATTGGCAGCTCTCTTTCGGAACGATTTATCAGAGACCGAAAAGGATGTTATGGTGGGATTTCCTGTTCTCTCTGGTCTGGATGATTCTATGTCATTAGTCATTCAAGTTGATTGGCGTTTACGTGAACGTAAAACTACACGGGAGGCGCTGCCACCTTTTGAACAAACGTCTGAACCTATGCAATGTGATGGGGTTTTGTCTATGGCGCAGCATCTGGAGTTTAGAAGACGTAATAAGTTGTGTTTTTTCTGTGGAAACGACTCTCATACTATTTCTGTCTGCCCAAAACGAGAGAAACGTTTTGCACACACATTTGCTGTGGGCAGTATACAACCTAAGTTTCTTTTGGCAATTACTCTGATCTGCTCCTTATCCAGGTTTTCCACGAAGGCTTTTGTGGATTCAGGAGCAGCGTTGAATCTGATGGATTTAGACTTTGCTAAACGTTGTGGTTTTTCCATGACGCCTCTGCGGACGCCTATTTCTTTGAGGGGTATTGATGCTCCTCCTTTGGCAGAGAATAAACCTCAGTTTTGGACCCAGGTGACAATGCGAGTTGCCCCAGAACACCAAGAAAATTGTAAATTTTTGGTGCTGCATAATTTGCATGATACTATTGTTCTGGGTTTTTCCTGGTTGCAAATTCATAATTAGTGTTGAGCGATACCATCCTATACCCTAAAATATCGGATCGGATGGTATCGGCCCAATACGAAAAAAGTATCGGGTATCGCCGACTCCGATACCGGAAGTCCCATTCAAGTCTATGGGACTTCCGGTATCGGAATAAGAAAAACCCTTTTCTGTCCTTGTACAGCCTCTCGGGGGGGTGTACGGACCTTCCGGGGGTCTGTGCCGACTGCCCGGGGGTCTGTGCGGACTGCCGAGGGTCTGTACCGACTGTCCGGGGGTCTGTGCAGGCTGCGGGGGACTGTGCCGGCCTGCCGGTGGTCTGTACCGACTGTCCGGGGGTCTGTGCAGGCTGCGGGGGTCTGTACCGGCCTGCCGGGGGGCTGTGCCGGCCTACCGGTGGTCTGTACCAACTGTCCGGGGGTCTGTGCAGGCTGCGGGGGTCTGTACCGGCCTGCCGGGGGGCTGTGCCGGCCTGCCGGTGGTCTATACCGACTGTCCGGGGGTCTGTGCAGGCTGCGGGGGTCTGTGCAGGATCGTCCGATGGGACTACAAGTCCCATCGGGCGATGCCTGCTACCATGACGGTGATTGACACATTAGCCAATGATGGGACAGTAGTAGTCCCATCATCCAGCTAATGTGTTGAATGTACAAAAAAAAAATACATACTACATACATACTACATGCTACATACCCACTACATACATACTACATACATGCTACATACATACTACATATATACTACATGCATGCAACATACTACATATATACCACATGCATGCAACATGCATATATACAACATATATACTACATGCAACATACATACTACACATATACTACATGCATGTAACATACATATATACTACATACAGTATATACTACATGCAACATGCATACTACATATATACTACATGCATGCAACATACATACAACATATATACTACATGGATGCAACATGCATATATACAACATATATACTACATGCAACATACATACTACATATATACTACATGCATGCAACATACATATATACTACATATATACTACATGCAACATGCATACTACATATATACTACATGCATGCAACATACATACATACGACATATATACCACATGCATGCAACATGCATACTACATATATACCACATATATACTACATGCATGCAACATACATATATGCTACATGCATGCAACATGCATACTACATATATACCACATGCATGCAACATACATACATACTACTAGTGTTGAGCATTCCAATACTGCAAATATCGGGTATCGGCCGATATTCGCTGTATCGGAATTCCGATACCGAGTACCGATATTTTCAATATCGGATATCGGAATCGCAAGTTCCCATAATGCAAAGAGCCACTGCTGTGGCTCTGATTGGCTGCCAAAATGACGTCTTCATGATACGTCGTCAGTTCGGGCCTTCCGGGGGGTCTATGCCGACTGCCCAGGGGTCTGTACTGTCCTGCCGGGGGTCTGTGCCGACTGCCCGGGGGTCTGTACCGGCCTGCCGGGGGTCTGTGCCGACTGCCCGGGGGTCTGTGCCGACTGCCCGGGGGGCTGTGCCGGCCTGCCGGGGGGCTGTGCCGGCCTGCCAGTGGTCTGTACCGACTGTCCGGGGGTCTGTGCAGGCTGCGGGGGTCTGTACCGGCCTGCCGGGGGGCTGTGCCGGCATGCCGGTGGTTTGTACTGACTGTCCGGGGGTCTGTGCAGGCTGCGGGGTCTGTGCAGGCATCATCCGTTGGGACTACAAGTCCCATCGGGCGATGCCTTCTACCATGACGGTGATTGACACATTAGCCTATGATGTAGTAGTCCCATCATCCGGCCTATGTGTTGAATGTAAAAAATAAAATAAAATACATACTACATACATACTACATGCTACATACATACTACATACATGCTACATACATACTGCATGCAACATACATGCATACCACATATATACCACATGCATGCAACATGCATACTACATACATACCACATATATACTACATGCATGCAACATGCATACTACATGCATGCAACATACATATATACTACATGCAACATGCATACTACATACATACTACATGCATGCAACATACATATATACTACATGCAACATGCATACTACATACATACTACATGCATGCAACATACATATATACTACATATATACTACATGCAACATACATACTACACATATACTACATGCATGTAACATACATATATACTACATACAGTATATACTACATGCAACATGCATACTACATATATACTACATGCATGCAACATACATACAACATATATACTACATGGATGCAACATGCATATATACAACATATATACTACATGCAACATACATACTACATATATACTACATGCATGCAACATACATATATACTACATATATACTACATGCAACATGCATACTACATATATACTACATGCATGCAACATACATACATACGACATATATACCACATGCATGCAACATGCATACTACATATATACCACATATATACTACATGCATGCAACATACATATATGCTACATGCATGCAACATGCATACTACATATATACCACATGCATGCAACATACATACATACTACTAGTGTTGAGCATTCCAATACTGCAAATATCGGGTATCGGCCGATATTCGCTGTATCGGAATTCCGATACCGAGTACCGATATTTTAGGACTGCCCCACAAGGGTTGCCGTGACGTGGCGGGATGGCTTCTACATTATTTTGATCAAAATTATGTTAACTAAATACCCTTATTATTATTACTATTATTACTACCTTCATGCAATTTTTGCAATATTTTTTTACTTTTTTATTCCAGGATATTTGTGTTTTGCTTTTGGTTTTCTCTGTGTAAAGGTCATGTGTTCATATGCAATTACATTTTGCATGCACATTAATTTACTTTTTCTGCTCAGACCCAGTTTCTCATTTGTTTCATTGTGCATTCTGTGCATATAAGGGTGTGACCGCCCTGTTTCTGAGTTGGAAAATCCATCCTGTCTGGCCTATACTATTACTGGTGGTTCAGTCCCTCTGTCCTTGTTCACATTTACGTCACTTGACAAGTGGAAAGGTTTTAAATACAAGAGTTAGGACTGTCCCACAAGGGTTGCCGTGACGTGGCGGGATGGCTTCTACATTATTTTGATCAAAATTATGTTAACTAAATACCCTTATTATTATTACTATTATTACTACCTTCATGCAATTTTTGCAATATTTTTTTACTTTTTTATTCCAGGATATTTGTTTTGTGTTTTGCTTTTGGTTTTCTCTGTGTAAAGGTCATGTGTTCATATGCAATTACATTTTGCATGCACATTAATTTACTTTTTCTGCTCAGACCCAGTTTCTCATATATACTACATGCATGCAACATACATATATACTACATGCAACATGCATACTACATATATGCTACATGCATGCAACATACATACTGCATATATAGCACATGCATGCAACATGCATACTACATATATACCACATATATACTACATGCATGCAACATACATATATACTACATACAATACATTCATACAATACATACATATAGACATACAGTACTGTTGTGAGTTCATTTTCCCCTTCATTACTGAGGCCCGAGGAACTCCCTCTTCTGGTAAAGAAAGGTAGTGAGCCTGATTATCAAACACCTGAGGCTGATGATGATGACTGGCTGTGAAGGTAACATGGAATATGAGGTAGAGAAAATACTGGATTCCCGTCTGGCTAGACGGAGACTCCAGTATTTGGTTAAGTGGAAGGGTTATGGTCAGGAGGATAATTCCTGGGTCTCTGCCTCTGATATTCATGCCAAAAGATTGGTGCGTGCCTTTCATCTGGCTCACCCTGATGGCCCTGGTGGCGTAGTTGAGGGTTCAGTGACCCCTCCTCAAGGGGCAGGTACTGTTGTGAGTTCATTTTCCTCTTCATTACTGAGGCCCGAGGAACTCCCTTTTCTGGTAAAGAAAAGTAGTGAGCCTGATTATCAAACACCTGAGGCTGATGATGATGACTGGCTGAGTGGAGTTACTGACTGGATATAAGGCTGCCGACGCCCTTCTGCCCTGCGGGTGATTTCTCTGTGGGATCCTTGGAGACCAGTCTGAATTCCTGCTCCTCTAAAGCTAAGTTTGCTGCTCGGCCTTTTGCTTTCGTACTTTGACTTTGTTTTGCTTTGTTTTTCTGGATTTCTGCCATTCCCTGCTGGGGTGTGCTGAATTCATTTAGCTCTGTCTTCTGAAAATACCTGAGTGCTGATTTAGTTTTTGAAGCCTAGCTGCTTCAGGGCCTTTTTCATATCAGCTTGTTGGCTTATGTCTTTGATAGGGTTTTGGCAGATTGCAGACAGCAGCCTTCCTGTCCTTTCCTATCTAGGTAGTTTTGGGCCCCGTCTTTGCTCAGTCTATCTTTCTGTCTGTGTTAGTATTTTCATCTTGCTTCACCGTCATTATATGTTGGGGGCTGCCTATTGCTTTGGGGTCTGCTCTGGGGCAGTTTAGATTTCCCCTTTCTTTCTTTAGGCCTATGTAATTCTCCGGCTGTGATCGAGGGGTCTAGGGCATCGTAGGAACCCCCCACGGCTACTGCTAGTTGTGTTGATAGGTTCAGGGGTCTGCAATCTGATAGTTGCCAACTTCTCTGGTTTTCTGGACTTAGTTTGTATTTCTGCTTTTGCCTCCTATGGTGACTCATTCATAACAGAATCACCCGCCATACCGCAGATCCTAGGGTACTCAATAGCAGGAAAGAATTGTTAAAAAAAAAAAGTGTGTATATTTTTTCCTCTATATCTCTGAGGCCGTAGGGGGAATTTTTTTTTTCTCTCAATGGAGATAAAGCAATTGTCTGATCGTGTGGAGCAGCTCGCTGCGGAAGTGCGGGGAATTTCCGCCTACCTTGCTCATTCACATGCTGCTGAACCAAAGATTCCTACACCTGATGTATTTTTTGGGGATCGGTCTAAATTTTTGAATTTCAAAAATAATTGTAAATTATTTTTTTGCCTTGAAGCCTAACTCGTCAGGGAGCTCCGCGCAGCAGGTTAAAATTGGCATCTCTTTGCTGCGTGGCGATCCCCAGGATTGGGCGTTTTCTTTGAAACCAGATGATTCTATTCTGACTAATGTGAACGCATTCTTTCAAGCTTTGGGGTTGTTGTATGATGAACCTAATGCCATTGATCAGGCTGAAAAGACCCTGCTGGCATTGAGCCAGGGTCATGATTCTGCAGAATTGTACTGTCAAAAATTCCGAAAGTGGGCAGTACTTACTACCTGGAATGATAATGCCTTGGCTGCTCTCTTTCAGAAGGGGTTGTCAGAAGCCGTAAAAGATACTATGGTGGGATTTCCTGTTCCCTCTGGTCTTGACGATTCTATGTCATTAGCCATTCAAGTTGATCGGCGTTTGCACGAACGCAAAGCTGCACGAGAAGTGTTGCCACCTGTTGAACAAATGTCTGAACCTATGCAATGTGATAGAGTTTTTTCCAGAGAGCAGCGTCAGGAGTTCAGAAGGCGTAATAAGTTGTGTTTTTTCTGTGGAGATGCCTCGCATATTATTTCTGTCTGTCCTAAACGAGAGAAACGCTTTGCACACACGTTTTCTGTTGGGGGTGTTCAACCTAAGTTTCTTCTGGCTATTACTCTGATCTGCTCCCTGTCCACATTTTCCGCCAAGGCTTTTGTGGATTCGGGAGCAGCCCTAAACCTAATGGACTTGGAATTTGCTAAACGTTGAGGATTTCCGATGACACCTCTGCAGACGCCTTTCCCTTTGAGGGGGGATTGATACTACTCCTTTGGCTAAAAATAAACCCCAGTTTTGGACCCAGGTGGTAATGCGGGTCGCCCCAGACCATCAAGAAAATTGCAGATTTTTGGTGTTGCATAATCTGCATGATACTATTGTTCTGGGGTTTCCCTGGTTACAGATTCATAATCCAGTTTTGGATTGGAAATCTGTGTCTGTGGTGAGTTGGGGTTGTCGGTGTGCCTTTAGTGAGGCTCCGGTGTTTTCCACCTCTCCTCAGTCGCATGATGTTCCTGATTATTTGGCGGACTTTTATGATGTATTTAGTGAGAATGAGTCTGCGTCTCTGCCTCCTCATAGGAGTTATGACTGTGCAATTGAACTGAGCCTGGGGTGTAAATTTCCCAAGGGTCGGCTCTTCAATTTATCTGTACCCGAGCACGAGGCTATGTGATTCTATATTAAGGAGGCGTTGGGGAAGGGTCATATTAGACCATCCTCGTCACCCTTAGGTGCCGTTTTTTTTTTTGTAGCCAAAAAGGATGGATCATTAAGACCTTGTATTGACTATCGTGCCCTCAACAAAATTACTGTTAAATATCAGTATCCGTTACCCCTGATTTCTGATCTATTCTCCAGAGTTAAAGGTGCTTGCTGGTTTACCAAGCTTGACCTCAGGGGGGCGTATAATCTTATTCGCATTAAGCATGGGGATGAATGGAAGATGGCGTTTAATACTCCGGAGGGACATTTTGAGTACCTGGTGATGCCTTTTGGGCTCACTAATGCCCCTTCTGTCTTCCAGTGCTTCATGAACGATATTTTCCTAGATTTTGTCGATAAATTTTTGATTATCTATCTGGATGATATTTTGATCTTCTCCAAGGATTGGGATTCTCATGTGGAACATATTCGGACTGTGTTCCGGATCTTGAGGGAGAATTCCCTGTATGTCAAAGGATCTAAATGCCTTTTTGGAGTACAGAGGATTTCTTTTTTGGGATTTATTTTGTCCCCATCAACTATTGAAATGGACCAGGCCAACGTACAGGCCATTCACGATTGGGTTCAGCCCAGGGCCGCCATCAGGGCATTACAGCCCTTACTAGTGTATGGGGCCCCATGAATTGGGGGGGCCCGGCTGCCCGAGCACGCTGGCAGCCCAGGCCGCGCGCTCGGGCCCCCCCGATGATTTGTTCAGGCAGCAGCAGGCGCTTTAAGCTACGGCCTGCCCCAGTGCATTATGGGTCCCGTCCGGCGAGCCTCCCGTGACGTCACACGTTGCTCTGCAGCTCTGCTCCACTTCCTCATTCGGAGCAGAGCGTGCAGCATGTGTGGTGTCAGTGTGTGTGCACGTGGGTGGCTGGGAGCGGTGGACAGGCGGCAGACACCAGGAGAGAAGAGGCGGCGGCGTGCGCAGCGGACCAGACGTGGAGGCAGCAGGCGAGTGAGCAGGTGAGTAGTTTCAGGGCAAGGGGGGCCCAGCCAGCCACACAGCACCAGTTCCACCACAGCCACAGGGCCCCAGGGCAGGCAGGGGCGAGGGGGGGGCCCTGTGCAGCCAGCCGCACGGCAGCAGTTCCACCACAGCCACAGGGCCCCAGGGAAAGCAGGGGCCAGGGGGGGCCCTGTGCAGCCAGCCGCACGGCAGCAGTCCCACCACAGCCACAGGGCCCCAGAACAGGCAGGGGTCAGGGGGGGCCCTGCGCAGCCAGCCACATGGCAGCAGTATCACCACAGCCACAGGGCCCCAGGGCAAGCAGGGGCCAGGGGGGGCTCCGTGCAGCCAGCCGCACGGCAGCAGTCCCACCACAGCCACAGGGCCCCAGGGCAGGCAGGGGCCAGGGGGGCCCGTGCAGCCAGCCGCATGGCAGCAGTCCCACCACAGCCACAGGGCCCCAGGGCAGGCAGGGGCCAGGGGGGCCCTGCGCAGCCAGCCACAATGCAGCAGTCCCACCACAGCCACAGGTCCCCAGAACAGACAGGGGCCAGGGGGGGCCCTGTGCAGCCAGCCGCACTGCAGCAATCCCACCACAGCCACAGGGCCCCAGGACAGGCAGGGGCCAGCGGGGACCTGCGCAGCCAGCCTCATGGCAGCAGTCCCACCACAGCCACCAGGAGAGAAGAGGCGGCGGCGTGCGCAGCGGACCAGACGTGGAGGCAGCAGGCGAGTGAGCAGGTGAGTAGTTTCAGGGCAAGGGGGGCCCAGCCAGCCACAATGCAGCAGTCCCACCACAGCCACAGGTCCCCAGAACAGGCAGGGGCCAGGGGGGGCCCTGTGCAGCCAGCCGCACTGCAGCAATCCCACCACAGCCACAGGGCCCCAGGGCAGGCAGGGGCCAGGGGGGCCCTGCACAGCCAACCGCACGGCAGGAGTCCCACCACAGCCACAGGGCCCCAGGGCAGGCACGGGGCAGAATGTGAGACATGGGGGCAGAATGAGACACGGGGGGCTGGGAGCAGAATGTGAGACATGAGGGCAGAATGTGAGACATGGGGGCAGAATGAGACGCCTGGGGCAGAATGAGACCCCGGGGGAAGAATGTGAGACATGGGGGAAGAATGTGAGACATGGGGGAAGAATGTGAGACACGGGGGAAGAATGTGAGACACGGGGGCAGAATGTGAGACACGGGGGCAGAATGTGAGACACAGGGGGCCGGGGGCAGAATGGACATGAGGGCTGAATGTGACAGTGAGACACAGGAGGGGCAGAATGGATACGGGGCAGAATGTGGCAGACAGTGATACACGGGGCAGAATGTGAGACACGGGGCCAGAATGTGACAGTGAGACACAGAAGGGAGCAGAACGGATATGGGGGTAGAATATGAGACACGGGGGGAAGAATGTGACAGTGAGACACAGGAGGGGCAGAATGGATACGGGGACAGAATGTGAGACACATGAGGGGGCGGGATGGGAGACACATGGGGCAGGATGGATACGATGTAGACAGATGGGGCAAGATCGGGAGATCATATGGGGCAGAAAGAATACTCATGAGGGCAAGATGAGAGAAAATATGGCTGGAGTCAGGAATGAGACAGGATGGGGGATATTGGAGGCTAGAATGGGGCATATTATTACCATAGGGGCTAATTAAGGGATATTATTACTGCGGTGATGTATTTATTTTATTTTTTTGAGGATACTGTTTAAAATGGGGGGGGTCCTGTTACTGTGCAGAGCGACACTGTCACCTTTTTTTCTTCATCTGGTGTAGAGTAGAAGTTGGGAAAAAAATTAAGTAATGGGTTCTGCAAGTGGAGCTCTAGCTAACTGTGTTATTTCCTGCAGAGACAAGCCCTGGCTGGAAGACGTGATGGCGTTCTGTGCTGAATGAAAGATGAAAAGCGAAGATAAAGGACTTCACCTAGACACGACACTGGTGAGTCAGTTTGTTGCCTGTACACTGACACTATATACAGAGTGCCTTTGTACAATGTCACCAGTGATCACTGTATAACCTGTGCACTGACACTGTACACTATATACAGAGTTCCTGTGTACAATGTCACCAGTGATCACTGTATTACCTGTACACTGACACTATATACAGAATTCATGTGTATAATGTCACCAGTGATCACTGTATTATCTGTACACTGACACTATATACAGCGCTCCTGTGTATAATGTCACCAGTGATCACTGTATTATCTGTACACTGACACTATATACAGCGCTCCTGTGTATAATGTCACTGGTGATCCCTGTATTACCTGTACACTGGCACTTTATACAGAGTTCCTGTGTACAATGTCACCAGTGATCACTGCATTATCTGTACTCTGACACTATATACAGGGGTCCTGTTCATAATGTAACTGGTGATCACTATTACCTGTACACTGGCACTATATACAGAGCTCCTGTGTATAATGTCACCGGTGATCACTTTATTACCTGTACACAGACACTGCATACTAAGTTACAGATCTCCTGTGTATAATGACACTTATGGTGATAATATTATGTTTTTTTATTAATGATCAGTATTGTATTCTGTCACTGTGGTGATAATATGTGGTCTGGGCATGATGCAGTGGTATTTGTCCTTTGTATGTGCTATTATTCTGTCACTGGTGGTAATTTGTGGCCTGGTCATGGTGTAGCTGTATTTGTTCTTGTATGTGTTATTATTGGTCACCATGTGTTGGTAATATGGTGTCTGGACATGGTGCGGTGGTATTTGTCCCTTTTTGACGTGATATTATTGGTCATGTTAAAAATTGAAAAATAAAATATATACCTAAATTGTATTGGATATTTTAACAAATGCTTAATAGGATAGAGTAGAGTAGGGCCTGGCCAAAAGAGTCTACCTTGTCGTGGTGGCAGATATAAAAAATCTTTTGGCCAAAACAAGAGCTGCTGGCTATGTGTGTGATCTGGAGATGGGACCTGTTAATACAGTATGTGATTGGTGAGAAGTGGAGTTTTTCCAAGATAGAGCCGTGGGACTGTGGACCATTCTGGGGTGGAGCCTGGGCGGAGTCTCAAGGGGGCCCCGAATATTTTGCCAGTATGGGGCCCCGAAATTCCTAGTGGCAGCCCTGGTTCAGCCCACTTCTTTGAAGGCCCTCCAGAAGTTTTTGGGTTTTGCTAATTTTTATCGGAAATTTATAGCAAAATTTTCTAGTATTGCCAAGCCATTGACTGATTTGACTAAGAAGGGTGCTGATGTGTTAAATTGGTCTCCGGAGGCTGTTTCTTCCTTTCAGGAGCTGAAGCGAAGATTCACCTCCGCCCCGGTTTTGCGGCAACCTGATGTCTCACTCCCATTCCAGGTAGAGGTGGATGCTTCTGAGATTGGTGCAGGAGTTGTTTTGTCCCAAAAGGATCCTGTAACATCTAAAATGAATCCCTGTGCTTTCTTTTCCCGTAAGTTCTCTCCATCTGAACGTAACTATGATGTGGGGAATAGGGAACTGTTGGCCATGAAATGGGCATTTGAGGAGTGGAGACATTGGTTGGAGGGAGCTAAGCATCAAGTCGTGGTCCTCACTGACCACAAGAATTTGATTTACCTAGAGTCGGCTAAGCGCTTGAACCCTAGACAGGCTAGGTGGGCCTTGTTTTTTTACACGTTTTGATTTTGTGGTTTCTTTTCTTCCTGGAACAAAGAATGTCAAGGCAGACGCCCTCTCTAGGAACTTCTTTGCTGATTCTCCTGTGGTGACCAAGCCTGCTACCATCTTAGGCGAAGGGGTAGTTCTTTCAGCCATCTCGCCCGATTTGAGACGTGCTCTGGAAGAGTTCCAGGAGGACAAACCTGAGCGTTGTCCCAGTGGAAAGTTGTATGTTCCTGACCAGTGGAAGAAGAGAGTGATGTCTGAAGTTCATTGCTCTGCTTTGGCTCGTCATCCAGGTATTTTTGGTACTAGAGATCTGGTGAGTCGTTTTTTTTGGTGGCCCTCCTTGTCTCGTGATGTCAGGAATTTTGTGCAGTCCTGTGGGACGTGCTCCCGGTCTAAATCGTGTTCTCGCTCTAGTGGGTTGTTGATGCCTTTGCCTGTCCCCAAGAGGCCATGGACCCATATTTCAATGGATTTCATCTCTGATATGCCAGTCTCTCAGAGGATGACTGTTATTTGGGTGATTTGTGATAGGTTCTCTAAGATGGTTCATCTTGTACCACTCCCTAAGTTGCCGTCTTCCTCTGAGTTGGTGCCCCTGTTTTTACAACAGGTGATTCGTTTGCACGGGATTCCTGAGAACATTGTATCTGACAGAGGAGTCCAGTTTGTGTCTAGATTTTGGAGAATTTTCTGTTCCAGGCTGGGAATTCAGTTGTCCTTCTCCTCTGCTTTTCACCCTCAGACCAATGGGCAGACAGAGAGAACAAACCAGACCTTGGAGTCATATTTGAGATGTTTTATTTCTGCTGATCAGGATGATTGGGTTTCATTTTTGCCCTTGGCCGAATTTGCTTTAAATAATAGAGCTAGTTCTGCCACTTTGATGTCACCTTTTTTTTGTAACTTTGGGTTTCATCCTCGATTTTCTTCAGGGCAGGTGGAGCCCTCTGCCTGCCCAGGTGTTGACACTGTGGTGGAGAGAATGCACCAGATCTGGGACCAAGTGGTGGATAAGTTATCTCTCTCCCAGGAAAAGGCCCTTCGGTTTTCCCACCGACATAGGACCATTGGTCCCCAGTTTAAGGTTGGTGATATGGTGTGGTTATCATCAAAAAATATTGCTATGAAGGTGGCTTCTCCTAAGTTTAAGCCTAGATTTATTGGACCTTACAAGATTGTGGAGATTATTAATCCGGTCTCTTTTCGTTTGGCTCTTCCTGTCACATTTAAAATCCATAATGTGTTCCATAAATCTTTGTTGAAGAGGTTTGTTGAACCTGTTGTTCCGGGGGTGGCACCTCCAGACCCTTTATTGGTTGAAGGTAACATGGAATATGAGGTAGAGAAAATACTGGATTCCCGTCTGGCTAGACGGAGACTCCAGTATTTGGTTAAGTGGAAGGGTTATGGTCAGGAGGATAATTCCTGGGTCTCTGCCTCTGATATTCATGCCAAAAGATTGGTGCGTGCCTTTCATCGGGCTCACCCTGATCGCCCTGGTGGCGTAGTTGAGGGTTCGGTGACCCCTCCTCAAGGGGGAGGTACTGTTGTGAGTTCATTTTCCCCTTCATTACTGAGGCCCGAGGAACTCCCTCTTCTGGTAAAAAAAGTAGTGAGCCTGATTGTCAAACACCTGAGGCTGATGAGGATGACTGGCTGAGTGGAGTTACTGACTGGATATAAGGCTGCCGACGCCCTTCTGCCCTGCGGGTGATTTCTCTGTGGGATCCTTGGAGACCAGTCTGAATTCCTGTTCCTCTAAAGCTAAGTTTGCTGCTCGGCCTTTTGCTTTCGTACTTTGACTTTGTTTTGCATTGTTTTTCTGGATTTCTGCCATTCCCTGCTGGGGTGTGCTGAATTCATTTAGCTCTGTCTTCTGAAAATACCTGAGTGCTGATTTAGTTTTTGAAGCCTAGCTGCTTCAGGGCCTTTTTCATATCAGCTTGTTGGCTTATGTCTTTGATAGGGTTTTGGCAGATTGCAGACAGCAATAGAACAACAAGGTTTACCCATACAGGCCTCCAAACAAATGCACTATCAGGGTGCAGTGGACCCATATAAAGATGGCAACACAGGTGCAAAAATACCAATCAAGCAACTGTTCCAGCCTACCAATACATGGAGGGGGCGATTGCCTGGTATGTTGATGCACAAAAACAACTTGTATGCGGCGCTGTTCACACTAAGGCCATGCACAGCATCCAGGCCAGCCTAGTACCAACACCCTTCTATTAGTTCAGGCGGGCTGCCCAGCGCTAACAAATGCATGCCGTGTGGAAAACAGACACCGCAGTTTACAAGACCAAATGAGCCCAACTGCACCCTGAATAAAAAGTGCAAAAAACACATTTTAAAAAATATTTAAATATATCTTTTATAAAAATGTGGAGTATTGGTTAATATTTTGGCCAAAATACGTGAGCCCGTAACCTACGTCAAAGATCTCCACGCTTACGGGTACCTAACACTAAATAATAATTCAGCACAGTACAAAAAGAGGACTTGAAAAATCTCCAATAATGAGAACAGCAATAGAACAACAAGGTTTACCCGTACAGGCCTCCAAACAAATGCACTATCAGGGTGCAGTGGACCCATATAAAGATGACAACACAGGTGCAAAAATACCAATCAAGCAACTGCTCCAGCCTACCAATACATGGAGGGGGCGATTGCCTGGTATGTTGATGCACAAAAACAACTTGTATGCGGCGCTGTTCACACTAAGGCTGGTTTCACACTTGCGTTTTTTTTCGCGGTATTTTAGCGCTAAATAGCGCATGCGTTTTTTTTCCCTATACTTTGCATGGGATGCGCTTATGTGCGCATACACATGCGTTTGTACGCGTTTTACCGCGCATGCGTTTTTTTGCGGTATGCGCTCGGGCGCACAAAATGCAACCTGTTGCATTTTTTGGTGCGTCCGACTTGCCTCAAAAAAACGCATGCGCGCGCAATGCATTTTTTTACAGCAAGACACCCATTATAGTCTATGGGTGCGCATATGTGCGCATTGGCATGCTTCTGTATGCGTTTTTTTGCACATGCGTTTTTTTTTGTTAACCATGGAATTTAGGGGTTTGGGTTAGAGTTAGGGTTAGTTAAGGGGGTTTAGGGTTAGGGTCAGGGTCAGGGTTAGGGTTAGTTATGGTTTAGGGTTTGGGTTAGGGTTAAGTATGGTTTGGTTAAGGGTTAGGGTCAGGGTTAGGGTTAGGGTTAGGGTCAGGGTTAGAGTCAGGGTTAGAGTCAGGGTTAGAGTCAGGGTCAGGGTCAGGGTTAGTTATGGTTTAGGGTTTGGGTTAGGGTTAAGTATGGTTTGGTTAAGGGTTAGGGTCAGGGTTAGGGTCAGGGTCAGGGTCAGGGTTAGGGTTAGGTTTAGGGTCAGGGTTAGGGTTAGGGTTAGTTAGGGTTTAGAGTTTGGGTTAGGGTTAAGTATGGTTTGGTTAAGGGTTAGGGTCAGGGTTAGGGTTAGGGTTAGGGTCAGGGTTAGGGTTAGGGTTAGGGTCAGGGTTAGGGTCAGGGTTAGGGTCAGGGTTAGGGTTAGTTAGGGTTTAGGGTTTGGGTTAGGGTTAAGTATGGTTTGGTTAAGGGTTAGGGTCAGGGTCAGGGTTAGGGTTAGGGTCATGGTTAGGGTTAGTAAAGTCATGGTTTGGGTTAGTGTGAGTGGCCACCTAATGTTGGAAAAAAACGCAAACGCGGTAAAAACGCACTAAAAACGCATACAAACGCATAAAAACGCTGCGTTTTTTTAATGCATGCTCATAAAAATGCTTGAAAAAAACGCAGCAGTTGTATGCTTTTGTATGCGTTTTTTCAATGCGTTTTTTTGCGGGAAAACGCGCTGCAAAAAAAAGCAAGTGTGAAACCAGCCTAAGGCCATGCACAGTGTCCAGGCCAGCCTAGTACCAACACCCTTCTATTAGTTCAGGCGGGCTGCCCAGCGCTAACAAATGCATGCCGTGTGGAAAACAGACACCGCAGTTTACAAGACCAAATGAGCCCAACTGCACCCTGAATAAAAAGTGCAAAAAACACATTTTAAAAAAATATTTAAATATATCTTTTATAAAAATGTGGAGTATTGGTTAATATTTTGGCCAAAATACGTGAGCCCGTAACCTACGTCAAAGATCTCCACGCTTACGGGTACCTAACACTAAATAATAATACAGCACAGTACAAAAAGAGGACTTGAAAAACCTCCAATAATGAGAACAGCAATAGAACAACAAGGTTTACCCGTACAGGCCTCCAAACAAATGCACTATCAGGGTGCAGTGGACCCATATAAAGATGGCAACACAGGTGCAAAAATACCAATCAAGCAACTGCTCCAGCCTACCAATACATGGAGGGGGCGATTGCCTGGTATGTTGATGCACAAAAACAACTTGTATGCGGCGCTGTTCACACTAAGGCCATGCACAGCGTCCAGGCCAGCCTAGTACCAACACCCTTCTATTAGTTCAGGCGGGCTGCCCAGCGCTAACAAATGCATGCCGTGTGGAAAACAGACACCACAGTTTACAAGACCAAACGAGCCCAACTGCACCCTGAATAAAAAGTGCAAAAAACACATTTTAAAAAATATTTAAATATATCTTTTATAAAAATGTGGAGTATTGGTTAATATTTTGGCCAAAATACGTGAGCCCGTAACCTACGTCAAAGATCTCCACGCTTACGGGTACCTAACACTAAATAATAATACAGCACAGTACAAAAAGAGGACTTGAAAAACCTCCAATAATGAGAACAGCAATAGAACAACAAGGTTTACCCGTACAGGCCTCCAAACAAATGCACTATCAGGGTGCAGTGGACCCATATAAAGATGGCAACACAGGTGCAAAAATGCCAGGGTGCAGTTGGGCTCATTTGGTCTTGTAAACTGTGGTGTCTGTTTTCCACGCGGCATGCATTTGTTAGCGCTGGGCAGCCCGCCTGAACTAATAGAAGGGTGTTGGTACTAGGCTGGCCTGGATGCTGTGCATGGCCTTAGTGTGAACAGCGCCGCATACAAGTTGTTTTTGTGCATCAACATACCAGGCAATCGCCCCCTCCATGTATTGGTAGGCTGGAGCAGTTGCTTGATTGGTATTTTTGCACCTGTGTTGCCATCTTTATATGGGTCCACTGCACCCTGATAGTGCATTTGTTTGGAGGCCTGTACGGGTAAACCTTGTTGTTCTATTGCTGTTCTCATTATTGGAGGTTTTTCAAGTCCTCTTTTTGTACTGTGCTGTATTATTATTTAGTGTTAGGTACCCGTAAGCGTGGAGATCTTTGACGTAGGTTACGGGCTCACGTATTTTGGCCAAAATATTAACCAATACTCCACATTTTTATAAAAGATATATTTAAATATTTTTTAAAATGTGTTTTTTGCACTTTTTATTCAGGGTGCAGTTGGGCTCATTTGGTCTTGTAAACTGCGGTGTCTGTTTTCCACACGGCATGCATTTGTTAGCGCTGGGCAGCCCGCCTGAACTAATAGAAGGGTGTTGGTACTAGGCTGGCCTGGACGCTGTGCATGGCCTTAGTGTGAACAGCGCCGCATAC
Source organism: Dendrobates tinctorius (assembly GCF_039654945.1). Classification (NCBI taxonomy): domain Eukaryota; kingdom Metazoa; phylum Chordata; class Amphibia; order Anura; family Dendrobatidae; genus Dendrobates; species Dendrobates tinctorius. The sequence goes on along the minus strand of NW_027361829.1, from coordinate 4,553,296 downwards.
AAGTTGTTTTTGTGCATCAACATACCAGGCAATCGCCCCCTCCATGTATTGGTAGGCTGGAGCAGTTGCTTGATTGGTATTTTTGCACCTGTGTTGCCATCTTTATATGGGTCCACTGCACCCTGATAGTGCATTTGTTTGGAGGCCTGTACGGGTAAACCTTGTTGTTCTATTGCTGTTCTCATTATTGGAGGTTTTTCAAGTCCTCTTTTTGTACTGTGCTGTATTATTATTATTTAGTGTTAGGTACCCGTAAGCGTGGAGATTTTTGACGTAGGTTACGGGCTCACGTATTTTGGCCAAAATATTAACCAATACTCCACATTTTTATAAAAGATATATTTAAATATTTTTTAAAATGTGTTTTTTGCACTTTTTATTCAGGGTGCAGTTGGGCTCATTTGGTCTTGTAAACTGCGGTGTCTGTTTTCCACACGGCATGCATTTGTTAGCGCTGGGCAGCCCGCCTGAACTAATAGAAGGGTGTTGGTACTAGGCTGGCCTGGACGCTGTGCATGGCCTTAGTGTGAACAGCGCCGCATACAAGTTGTTTTTGTCCATCAACATACCAGGCAATCGCCCCCTCCATGTATTGGTAGGCTGGAGCAGTTGCTTGATTGGTATTTTTGCACCTGTGTTGCCATCTTTATATGGGTCCACTGCACCCTGATAGTGCATTTGTTTGGAGGCCTGTACGGGTAAACCTTGTTGTTCTATTGCTGTTCTCATTATTGGAGGTTTTTCAAGTCCTCTTTTTGTACTGTGCTGTATTATCAGATTGCAGACAGCAGCCTTCCTGTCCTTTCCTATCTAGGTAGTTTTGGGCCCCGTCTTTGCTCAGTCTATCTTTCTGTCTGTGTTAGTATTTTTATCTTGCTTCACCGTCATTATATGTTGGGGGCTGCCTATTGCTTTGGGGTCTGCTCTGGGGCAGTTTAGATTTCCCCTTTCTTTCTTTAGGCCTATGTAATTCTCCGGCTGTGATCGAGGGGTCTAGGGCATCGTAGGAACCCCCCACGGCTACTGCTAGTTGTGTTGATACTTTCAGGGGTCTGCAATCTGATAGTTGCCAACTTCTCTGGTTTTCTGGACTTAGCTTGTATTTCTGCTTTTGCCTCCCCCGGGCAGTCAGCATAGACCCCCCGGAAGGCCCGAACTGACGGTGCATTATGATGCGCACAGACCGCACATCATGATGATGTCATTTCGGCAGCCAATCAGAGCCACAGCAGTGGCTCTTTGCATTATGGGAACTTCCGATTCCGATATCCGATATTGAAAAAATATCGGTACTCGGTATCGGAATTCCGATACAGCGAATATCGGCCGATACCCGATATTTGCAGTATCGGAATGCTCAACACTACTCATAATCCAGTTTTGGATTGGAAATCTGGGTCTGTGGTGAGTTGGGGTTGTCAGTGTGTTCTTAGGGACGCTCCTGTTTTCTACACCTATCCTCAGTCTCATGATATTCCTGATTATCTAGCCGATTTTTCTGATGTATTTAGTGAGAACAAGTCTGCGTCTTTGCCTCCTCATAGGAGTCATGACTGTGCAATTGAGCTGATGCCTGGGTGTAAATTTCCCAAGGGTCGGCTTTTCAACTTATCAGTACCCGAACATGATGCTATGCGATCCTATATTAAGGAGTCATTGGAGAGGGGTCATATTAGACCATCCTCGTCACCTTTAGGTGCTGGTTTTTTTTTTTTGTGGTCAAGAAAGATGGTTCATTAAGACTGTGTATTGATTATCGTTCCCTTAACAAGATGATGGTTAAATATCAGTATCAGTTACCACTGATGTCTGATTTATTCTCCAGAGTTAAGAGTGCCTGCTGGTTTACTAAGCTTGACCTCAGGGGGCGTATAATCTTATTCGCATCAAGCAAGGGGATGAATGGAAGATGGCGTTTAATACTCCGGAGGGACGTTTTGAGTACCTGGTGATGCCTTTTGGGCTCACTAATGCCTCTTCTGTCTTCCAGTCCTTTATGAATGATATTTTCCGTGACTTTGTGGATAAGTTTTTGATCATCTATCTGGATTATATTTTGATCTTTTCTAGTGATTGGGATTCTCATGTGGAACACGTCTGGACTGTGTTCCGGATTTTGAGGGAGAATTCCCTGTTTGTTAAGGGATCGAAATGCCTCTTTGGTGTACAGAGGATTTCATTTTTGGGATTCATCTTAGATGCTTCTGAGATTGGTGCAGGAGCTGTTTTGTCCCAAAAAGACCCTGTGACTTCTAAGATGAATCCCTGTGCCTTCTTTTCTCGAAAGTTCTCCCCATCTGAACGCAACTATGACGTGGGGAATCGGGAATTGTTGGCCATGAAGTGGGCATTTGAGGAGTGGAGACATTGGTTGGAGGGAGCTAGACATCAAGTTGTGGTCCTCACTGATCACAAGAATTTGATTTATCTGGAGTCGGCCAAACGCTTGAATCCTAGACAGGCTTGAAGGGCCTTGTTTTTCACGCGTTTTAATTTTGTAGTCTCTTTTCTTCCGGGCACTAAGAATGTTAAGGCAGACGCCCTTTCTAGGAGTTTCTTTGCCGATTCTCTTAGTGTGACCGAGCCTACTACCATCCTAGGTGAGGGGGTAGTTCTTTCTGCCATTTCGCCCGATTTGAGACGCGCCCTGGAGGAATTTCAGGAGGATAAACCTGAGCGTTTCCCTATGGGAAAATTGTATGTTCCTGACCAGTGGAGAAGGAGAGTGATGTCTGAAATTCATTGCTCCGCATTGGCTGGTCATCCAGGTATTTTTAGTACCAGAGATTTGGTGAGTCGATCCTTTTGGTGGCCTGCCTTATCTCGTGACGTCAGGAATTTTGTACAGTCCTGTGGGACTTGTTCTCGGTCTAAACCCTGTTCTCGTTCTAGTGGGTTGCTGATGCCCCTGCCGGTGCCCAAGAGGCCATGGACCCATATCTCAATGGATTTTATTTCTGATCTTCCTGTCTCTCAGAGAATGACTGTTATCTGGGTGATTTGTGATATATTTTCGAAGATGGTCCTTCTTGTACCACTCCCAAAGATGCCATCTTCCGCTGAGTTGGTGCCCTTGTTTTTACAACAGGTGGTTCGGTTACATGGGATTCCTGAGAACATTGTTTCCGACAGAGGAGTCCAGTTTGTTTCCAGATTCTGGAAAGCCTTTTGTTCCAATCTGGGAAATCAGTTATCCTTCTCCTCTGCGTTTCATCCCCAGACCAATGGACAGACTGAGAGAACAAACCAGACCTTGGAGTCTTATTTGAGATGTTTTATATCTGCTGATAAGAATGATTGGGTCTCATTTTTGCCCTTGGCCGAATTCGCACTGAACAATAGAGTTAGTTCTGCCACTTTGATGTCACCCTTTTTCTGTAATTTTGGGTTTCATCCTCGATTGTTGTGAGTTAATTTTCCCCTTCGTCACTGTGGTCTTGTGAACTCCCTATTCTGGTAAAGGAAGGTAATGAGCCTGATTATCAGGCACCTGAGTCTAATGAGGATGACTGGCTGAGTGGAGTCACGGACTGGATATAAGGCTGCCAACGCCCTTCTGCTCTGCGGGTGATTTCTCTGTGGACTTCTAGGACACCAGTCTGATTCCTGCTCCCCTAAAGCTAAGTTCTTTGCTTTGCCTGTTGCTTTTGTGTTTTGTTCTTGTTTTCCTTGCTTTTCTGGATTCTGCCATTCCCTGCTGGGGTGAGCTGAATCTCCTTTTGCCTGTTGCTCTGTCTTCAGAATATTCCTGAGTACTGACATAGCTTTTTGAAGCCTAGCGTCTTCAGGGCCTTTTTCACTGTCAGTCTGTTGGCTCTTATTTTCATAGGGTTTTTCACAGATTGCAGACAGCAGCCTTCCTGTCCTTTCCTATGTAGTTAGCTTGGGCCCCGTCTTTGCTCAGTCTATCTTTCTGTCTGTGTTAGGCTGAGTTCACACGTGGCTTTTTTTGCGTTTCCGCGGCGGCTTTAACCGCGCGATTTTGCCACGAAAACGCAAAAAATAAGCATCCCATGCATTCCTATGGGATTCCGCAATGCTGTGCTAATGCGGCGGTTTTTACCACGGCGGAATCGCTTCGTGGTAAAAACCGCAGCATGCTCATTAATTTGCGGAATCGCGGCGATCCCACACCCATAGGAATGCATTGTCCCGCTTACTTACCGCATGTGGCTGTGCACACCATGCGGAAAGTAAGCAGAACATTTGCGGATGGTACCCACGGTCCGGAGGAGAGGAGACTGTCCTCCGGGCTTTGGGTACCATATCCCTGTAAAAAATAGAATTTAAAAATAAAAAATATTGTTATTCTCACCCTCCGACGTCCCGCGCAGTCTTCCCGCTTCTCTCCACACTCTCGTTCCCAGTAGTCCTTTGCGAAAATGCCCACGATGGCGTCCATTCTCGCGGGATCACGAAGTCTCGCGGTCATTCGCGCGACGTCATCGCAAATTACAGCGAGACATCACGATCCCGCGAGAACGGACGTCATCGCGGGCATTTTCGCAAAGGATTACTGGGAACGGATGCGCGGCACGTCGGAAGGTAAGAATAACACCATTTTTTATTTTTTTTACATTCTATCTTTTACTATTGATGCTGCATAGGCGGCCTCAATAGTAAAAAGTTGGTCACACTCGTCAAACACTATGTTTGACGAGTGTGACCAACCTGTCAATCAGTTCTCCAAGCGATGCTACAGATCGCTTGGAAAACGCTGGCATTTTGCAAGCTAAATACGCTTGCAAAATGCTAGTTTTTCCGCGGGAAAATCGCGGGAATTTAAAATGCTCTTGGGCAGTTTAGATTTCCCCTTTCTTTCTTTAGGCCTATTTAATTCTCCGGCTGTGATCGAGGGGTCTAGGGCATCGTAGGAACCCCCCACGGCTACTGCTAGTTGTGTTGATAGGTTTAGGGGTCTGCAATCCGATAGCTGCTAACTTCTCTGGTTTTCTGGACTTAGCTAGCATTTCTGTTTTTGCCTCCTACGGTGACTCAATCATAACAGAATCACCCGCCATACCGCAGATCCTAGGGTACTCAATAGCAGGAAAGAATTGTGCTTAAAAAAAAAAAAAAAAAAAAAAAAGGTGTGTGTATATTCTTTCCTCTATATCTCTGAGGCCGTAGGGGGAATTTTTTTTTTTCTCTCAATGGAGATAAAGCAATTGTCTGATCGTGTGGAGCAGCTCGCTGCGGAAGTGTGGGGAATTTCCGCCTACCTTGCTCATTCGCATGCTGTTGAACCAAAGATCCCTGCACCTGATGTATTTTTTGGGGATCGATCTAAATTTTTGAGTTTCAAAAATAATTGTAAATTATTTTTTGCCTTGAAGCCTAACTCGTCAGGGAGCTCCGCGCAGCAGGTTAAAATCATCAACTCTTTGCTGCGTGGCGATCCCCAGGATTGGGCGTTTTCTTTGAAACCAGATGATCCTATTCTGACTAATGTGAATGCATTCTTTCAAGCTTTGGGGTTGTTGTATGACGAACCTAATGCTATTGATCAGGCTGAAAAGACCCTGTTGGCATTGAACCAGGGTCGAGATTCTGCAGAGTTGTACTGTCAAAAGTTCCGAAAGTGGGCGGTCCGTACTACCTGGAATGATAATGCCTTGGCTGCTCTCTTTCGGAAGGGTTTGTCAGAAGTCGCAAAAGATACTATGGTGGGATTTCCTGTTCCCTCTGGTCTGGACGATTCTATGTCATTAGCCATTCAGGTTGGTCGGCGTTTGCGTGAACGCAGGATTGCACGAGAGGTGTTGCCACCAGTTGAACAGACGTCTGAACCTATGCAATGTGATAGAGTTTTGTCTAAGGCGCAACGTCAGGAGTTCAGAAGACGTAATAAGCTGTTTTTTTTTGTGGAGATGCCTCACATATTATTTCTGTTTGTCCTAAACGAGAGAAACGCTTTGCACACACGTTTTCTGTTGGTGGTGTTCAACCTAAGTTTCTTCTGGCAATTACTCTGATCTGCTCCCTGTCCACATTTTCCGCCAAGGCTTTTGTGGATTCGGGAGCAGCGCTAAACTTAATGGACTTGGATTTTGCTAAACGTTGTGGATTTCCGATGACACTCTGCAGACGCCTATCCCTTTGAGGGGGATTGATGCTACTCCTTTGGCTAAAAATAAACCTCAGTTTTGGACCCAGTTGGTCATGCGGGTCGCCCCAGACCATGAAGATAATTGCAGATTTTTGGTGTTGCATGGTCTGCATGATGCCGTTGTTCTGGGGTTTCCCTGGTTGCAAATTCATAATCCAGTTTTGGATTGGAAATCTGTGTCTGTGGTGAGTTGGGGTTGTCGGTGTGCCTTTAGTGAGGCTCCGGTTTTTTCCACCTCTCCTCAGTCGCATGATGTTCCTGACTATTTGGCGGACTTTTATGATGTATTTAGTGAGAATGAGTCTGCGTCCTTGCCTCCTCATAGGAGTTATGACTGTGCAATTGAACTAAGCCCGGGGTGTAAATTTCCCAAGGGTCGGCTCTTCAATTTATCTGTACCCGAGCACGAAGCTATGCAGTCCTATATTAAGGAGGCGTTGGAGAAGGGTCATATTAGACCATCCTCTTCACCCTTAGGTGCCGATTTTTTTTTTGTGGCCAAAAAGGATGGTTCCTTAAGGCCTTGTATTGATTATCGTGCCCTCAATAAAATTTCTATTAATTATCAGTATCCGTTACCCCTGATTTCGGATCTATTCTCTAGAGTTAGAGGTGCTTGCTGGTTTACCAAGCTTGACCTCAGGGGGGCGTATAATCTTATCCGCATTAAGCAGGGGGATGAATGGAAGACGGCGTTTAATACTCCGGAGGGACATTTTGAGTACCTGGTGATGCCTTTTGGGCTCACTAATGCCCCTTCTGTCTTCCAGTGCTTCATGAACGATATTTTCCGAGACTTTGTCGATAAATTTTTGATTATCTATCTGGATGATATTTTGATCTTCTCCAAGGATTGGGATTCTCATGTGGAACATATTCGGACTGTGTTCCGGATCTTGAGGGAGAATTCCCTGTATGTCAAAGGATCGAAATGCCTTTTTGGAGTACAGAGGATTTCATTTTTGGGATTTATTTTGTCTCCGTCAACTATTGAAATGGACCCGGAAAAGGTACAGGCCATTTATGATTGGGTTCAGCCCACTTCTTTGAAGGCCCTCCAGAAGTTTTAGGGGTTTTGCTAATTTTTATCGGAAATTTATAGCAAAATTTTCTAGTATTGCCAAGCCATTGACTGATCTGACTAAGAAGGGTGCTGATGTGTTGAATTGGTTTCCAGAGGCTGTTGCTTCCTTTCAGGAGCTGAAGCGAAGATTTACCTCCGCCCCAGTTTTGCGGCAACCTGATATCTCACTCCCGTTCCAGGTAGAGGTGGATGCTTCTGAGATTGGTGCAGGAGCTGTTTTGTCCCAAAAGGATCCTGTAACATCTAAAATGAATCCCTGTGCTTTCTTTTCCCGAAAGTTCTCTCCATCTGAACGTAACTATGATGTGGGGAATCGGGAACTGTTGGCCATGAAATGGGCATTTGAGGAGTGGAGACATTGGTTGGAGGGAGCTAAACATCAAGTTGTGGTCCTCACTGACCACAAGAATTTGATTTATCTAAAGTCGGCTCAACGCTTGAACCCTAGACAGACTAGGTGGGCCTTGTTTTTTACACGTTTTGATTTTGTGGTCTCTTTTCTTCCTGGAACTAAGAATGTCAAGGCAGACGCCCTCTCTAGGAGTTTCTTTGCTGATTCTCCTGTGGTGACCAAGCCTGCTACCATCTTAGTCGAAGGGGTAGTTCTTTCTGCCATCTCGCCCGATTTGAGACTTGCGCTGGAAGAGTTCCAGGAGGACAAACCTGAGCGTTGTCCCAGTGGAAAGTTGTATGTTCCTGACCAGTGGAAGAAGAGAGTGATGTCTGAAGTTCATTGCTCTGCATTGGCTGGTCATCCAGGTATTTTTGGTACTAGAGATCTGGTGAGTCGCTCTTTTTGGTGGCCCACCTTGTCTCATGATGTCAGGAATTTTGTGCAGTCCTGTGGGACTTGCTCCCGGTCTAAATCTTGCTCTCGCTCTAGTGGGTTGTTGATGCCTTTGCCGGTCCCCAGGAGGCCATGGACCCATATTTCAATGGATTTTATCTCTGATATGCCGGTCTCTCAAAGAATGACTGTTATTTGGGTGATTTGTGATAGGTTCTCTAAGATGGTTCATCTTGTACCACTCCCAAAGTTGCCATCTTCCTCTGAGTTGGTGCCCCTGTTTTTGCAACAGGTGGTTCGCTTACACGGGATTCCTGAGAACATTGTATCTGACAGAGGAGTTCAGTTTGTGTCTAGATTTTGGAGGACTTTCTGTTCCAAACTGGGAATTCAGTTGTCTTTCTCCTCTGCTTTTCAGCCCCAGACCAATGGGCAGACAGAGAGAACAAACCAGACCTTGGAATCGTATTTGAGATGTTTTATTTCCGCTGATCAGGATGATTGGGTTTCATTTTTGCCCTTGGCCGAATTTGCTTTAAATAATAGAGCTAGTTCTGCCACTTTGATGTCACCTTTTTTTTGTAACTTTGGGTTTCATCCTCGATTTTCTTCAGGGCAGGTGGAGCCTTCTGCCTGCCCAGGTGTTGACACTGTGGTGGAGAGAATGCACCAGATCTGGGACCAAGTGGTGGATAAGTTATCTCTCTCCCAGGAAAAGGCCCAGCGGTTTTCCAATCGACATAGGACCATTGGTCCCCAGTTTAAGATTGGTGATATGGTGTGGTTATCATCAAAAAATATTGCTATGAAGGTGGCTTCTCCTAAGTTTAAGCCTAGATTTATTGGACCTTACAAGATTTTGGAGATTATTAATCCGGTCTCTTTTCGTTTGGCTCTTCCTGTCACATTTAAAATCCATAATGTGTTCCATAAGTCCTTGTTGAAGAGGTTTGTTGAACCAGTTGTTCCTGGGGTGGCACCTCCAGACCCTGTATTGGTTGAAGGTAACATGGAATATGAGGTCGAGAAAATACTGGATTCCCGTTTGGCTAGACGGAGACTCCAGTATTTGGTTAAGTGGAAGGGTTATGGTCAGGAGGATAATTCCTGGGTCTCTGCCTCTGATATTCATGCTAAAAGATTGGTGCGTGCCTTTCATCGGGCTCACCCTGATCGCCCTGGTGGCGTGGTTGAGGGTTCGGTGACCCCTCCTCAAGGGGGAGGTACTGTTGTGAGTTCATTTTCCCCTTCGTCACTGAGGTCTTGTGAACTCCCTATTCTGGTAAAGGAAGGTAATGAGCCTGATTATCAGGCACCTGAGTCTAATGAGGATGACTGGCTGAGTGGAGTCACGGACTGGATATAAGGCTGCCAACGCCCTTCTGCTCTGCGGGTGATTTCTCTGTGGACTTCTAGGACACCAGTCTGATTCCTGCTCCCCTAAAGCTAAGTTCTTTGCTTTGCCTGTTGCTTTTGTGTTTTGTTTTTGTTTTCCTTGCTTTTCTGGATTCTGCCATTCCCTGCTGGGGTGAGCTGAATCTCCTTTTGCCTGTTGCTCTGTCTTCAGAATATTCCTGAGTACTGACATAGCTTTTTGAAGCCTAGCGTCTTCAGGGCCTTGTTCACTGTCAGTCTGTTGGCTCTTATTTTCATAGGGTTTTTCACGGATTGCAGACAGCAGCCTTCCTGTCCTTTCCTATGTAGTTAGCTTGGGCCCCGTGTTTGCTCAGTCTATCTTTCTGTCTGTGTTAGTGTTTTCATCTTGCTTCACCGTCATTATATGTTGGGGGCTGCCTATTGCTTTGGGGTCTGCTCTGGGGCAGTTTAGATTTCCCCTTTCTTTCTTTAGGCCTATTTCATTCTCCGGCTGTGATCGAGGGGTCTAGGGCATCGTAGGAACCCCCCACGGCTACTGCTAGTTGTGTTGATAGGTTCAGGGGTCTGCAATCCGATAGCTGCCAACTTCTCTGGTTTTCTGGACTTAGCTAGCATTTCTGTTTTTGCCTCCTACGGTGACTCAATCATAACACTCGATTCTCTTCAGGGCAAGTGGAATCTTCATCCTGCCCAGGTGTGGACACCGTGGTTAAGAGAATGCAGCAGATATGGGGCCAAGTGGTGGATAAGTTGTCACTCTCTCAGGAAAAGGCCCAGCGATTTTCCAACCGGCATAGGACCATTGGTCCCCGGTTTAAAGTGGGTGATATGGTTTGGTTGTCGTCTAAGAATATTCCTATGAAGGTTGCATCTCCTAAATTTAAGCCAAGATTTATTGGTCCTTATAAGATTTTGGAAATTCTTAATCCTGTTTCGTTTCATTTGGGTCTTCCAGTTACGTTCAAGATCCATAACGTATTTCACAAATCTCTGTTGAAGAGGTTTGTTGAGCCAGTGGTTCCTATAGCAGCACCTCCTGACCCTGTGTTGGTTGAAGGCAATGTGGAATATGAGGTAGAGAAAATATTGGATTCTCGTTTGGTTAGACGGAGACTCCAGTATTTGATCAAATGGAAGGGTTATGGTCAGGAGGATAATTCTTGGGTCTCTGCCTCGATATTCATGCCAATAGATTAGTTCATGCTTTTCACCGGGCCCATCCTGATCGGCCTGGTAGCGTGGATGAGGGTTCGGTGACCCCTCCTCAAGGGGGGGTACTGTTGTGAGTTCATTCTCTGGTTCACCAGTTGTGAGTTCTCCTTCCAGACTCCCTCTGGTGTTAACAGGAGGTAGTGAGGCTGATTTGATCGGTGGAGATCTGCCACCTGAGAATGAGGATGACAATTGCACCTCAGGAGTCTCAGATTGGATTTAAGACAGCCAACACCCTATTCAGTTGCTGGTAATTCCTTCTTGCTTGTCAGCTCTTGGTTTTCAGCTCTGTTCCAGTCATCTAAAGCTAAGTTTTTCTGCTAATGTTCACACTTGATTTTGTTGGTCTATTCCGTTTTTTGTGTGGTCAGCCAGCCCAGCTGGGGGCTGTGCTGAATTTCCACACTTATTTATCATTATTTTGCCAATTTGCTTTTGGTCCCTTACTAGTTTGGTCTCTTTTTGCTCTGTCTCAGAATATTTCAGAGTGCTGATATAGTGGGAGAAGTCTAGTGATTTCAGGGTTAATTTTGCTATCAGAAGTCTTAGACATTATGTTTGTAGGGTTTTTTGCAGGTTGCAGACAGTGTCTTTCCTTTCCTTTCTAGTTAGTTTGGGCCCCATCGTTTGCTCAGCCTATTTTCCTGCCTGTGTTTGTGCCTTCATCTTGTTTCACCGTCAATACATGTGTGGGGACTATGTATTCCTTTGGGGTCTGCTCTGGGGCAGTTAGTTTTCCCCTTTTCATGCTTCAGGCTTATTTAGTCCTCCGGCTGTGACGAAGCGTCTAGGAACATCGTAGGTACGCTCCACGGCTGCTGCTAGTTGTGTGGTAGGATCAGGGATCTGCAATCTGCATAGTTGCCAACCTCTCTGGTTTTCTGTGACTTAGCTTGTTTTGCTTTTTTCTCCTCGGTGACCCATTCATAACAGGGACGCCCCTGTGGTCAATCCCTGAGAGAATTCCCCAATTATTGACAAACAAATGTGTGGCAATAAACGTTCAGGTCCGGACCTGTGCGTGAACTAGCATGTATGGGTGGCCACCAAAAAACATCCTGTAGAAGTGTGTTGCGGAGTCTTACCAGCTCATACCGAACATATACATATATAACTTGTTCCCCAGGACGGCGCTTTGGAGATGTGTGGTGCCTCCAGAACTTATATTGCCAATACCAGTGGTGCATTTGTCATAAACCTGACGTGCAGGTAGTTGCTGGGGTGAACTCTGGGTCTTGGCATCCCCGCTGTAGGTGGTACCCTGATGGGGAGCCGTCTTGAGGGTCCAGAGGCCCCTTATTAAGGGGAGGGTATTGTCAAGTAACCTTTTTTTTCCTTGAGCTGAGTGCTCAAAGTTGGGTTTGCCCCCGGTGGCCATTAGGATTATTACACGGTGGTGTCTTTTGTTCTGTTTGCTCCCAATGGCCGGTATGGTCATCGCACTTGTGTTTTTAGAGATAGTTTGGCCCCCAGTGGTGGTTAGTATAATTGCACGGGAATCACTAATAGGTGTGTTTACTCAATAAAGGTGTGTCAGTTGTGCTCACTGACGTCAGTGATATTGTTGGTCTTTTCCAGCCATGCTGGGTGATGGAAGGAGCTGAGGAGGGTCCAGGACAACTCAGTCAGAGTCCTGGAGTGGCAGCTATGGTGTCAGCAAGGAGTTCGTGTAAAGCATGGTGGAGTAGCAGCTATGGTGTCAGTGAAGAATTCTTGCAAAGCTTGGTGGAGTGGCAGCTATGGTGTAGAGCTGCACTCGGTTGCTGTACTCTTTTGCTGGAAGCTCCACTCAGATGCTGGACTCCGTTGCTGGACTGCTGCACTCAGGTGTTGGACACGGTGGGAGGAAGATGCACTCAGGTGTTGGACTCTGTTGCCTGGAGCAAGTGCATCAGAGCAAAGCTAAGTGTTTCCCTGTTTGTCACTTTTCCTCATGCTGGTGTTAGTACAGCGGTGGGGCCAGTGCCTGCACCATTCAGCACCCTAGTAAGGAATAGGTGTAGGGTGTGATAGGGTGACAGGTATCCTGATCGGCGACAGGTGGGGAGCCTGTATAGGGAACGTTAGGAGTGTTAGGGACACTGACTCAGGGGAGTGCAGGAGGTCTCCACATCCCCTGTTCCCTATCACAGGGCCCACCATTGTAAATGTTTCCCTATCCCCTGTGCCTTGCTGTATTAGTTACCGGCCAGCGGGCCGCGTCACACTGGACAATTACACGTGCCGTGTCCTGTTGTATTAGTTACCGGCCTGCTGGCCGTGTCACACAGGATGGGGCACGTGACACCTTCTCCTCAGTGCACCCATCTACCTAATGCATCCATCTCCCTAGCGCAGCCATCTCCTCAGTGCACCCATCTCACTAGTGCAGCCATCTCCTCAGTGCCTCCGTCTCCTCAGTGCAGCCGTCTCCTCAGTGCAGCCGTCTCCCTAGTGCAGCCATCTCCCTAGTGCAGCCATCTCCCTAGTGCAGCCATCACCTCAGTGCACCCATCTCCCTAGTGCAGCCATCTCCTCAGTGCAGCCATCTCCCTAGTGCAGCCATCTCCCTAGTGCAGCCATCTCCCTAGTGCAGCCATCTTCTCAGTGCACCTATTTCCCCAGTGCACCTGTTTCCCCAGTGCACCCGTTTCCCCAGTGCACCCATCTCCCTAGTGCAGCCATCTCCTCATTGCACCCATCTCCCTAGTGCAGCCATCTCCTCAGAGAACCCATCTCCCTAGTGCAGGCATCTCCCTAATGCAGCCATCTCCCTAGTACAGCCATCTCCCTAGCGCAGCCATCTCCCCAGTGCAGCCATCTCCCCAGTGCAGCCATCTCCTCAGTGCACCCATCTCCCTTGTGCAGTCATCTCCCTAGTGCAGCCATCTCCTCATTGCACCCATCTCCCTAGTGCAGCCATCTCCTCAGTGCCCCCATCTCCCTAGTGCAGCCATCTCCCTAATGCAGCCATCTCCTCAGAGCACCCATCTCCCTAATGCAGCCATCTCCCTAATGCAGCCATCTCCCTAATGCAGCCATCTCCCTAGTACAGCCATCTCCCCAGTGCAGCCATCTCCCCAGTGCAGCCATCTCCCCAGTGCAGCCATCTCCCCAGTGCAGCCATCTCCCCAGTGCAGCCATCTCCCCAGTGCACCCATTTCCCCAGTGCACCCATCTCCCTAGTGCAGTCATCTCCCTAGTGCAGTCATCTCCCTAGTGCACCCATCTCCTCAGTGCACCCATCTCCTCAGTCCACCCATCTCCCTAGTGCACTCATTTCCCCAGTGCAGCCATCTCCTCAGTGCAGCCATCTCCCCAGTGCACCCGTTTCCCCAGTGCAGCCATCTCCCCCTTCTCCCCCGCTCATACTCATCTCCCCACCTCATACTCATCTCCCCCTCCCTGTATGCTTGCCTGGGCTCACCTCGTGCGGTCCCTACATGTGTCTCGTTTACCGCTCCAGCCGCCAGCATTCTTCTTGTGTCTGTGAGCGGTCACGTGATACCACTCATGAAGATCATGAATATGGACGCCACACCTATGGGAGAGGAGTGGTGTCCATATTCATTACTGTAATGAGCGGTACCACGTGACCGCTCACAGACACGGGAAGAATGCCGGTGCCGGAGAACATTGGAGCTGCAGGCACCGCTGGAGGAGGTGACAGGTGAGTATGATGTCTTCAAGAGGAGAGGGGAGGGGAGGAGAGGGGAGGGGACGGAAGGGCAGTATAGGGGAGGATCTGACCCGGACTTCCATTATAAAAAAAAAACTTTGCCCAGGTGCCGCCCTCCCGCAGTGTCCTGCCCTAGGCACGTGCCCGCGTGTGCCTAGCGGCAAATACGGCCCTGGTCCTCCATATAATATAATGTGCCCCATAGTCCTCCATATAGTATAATACACTCCTCAGTCCTCCATATAGTATAATATACTATACGGAGGACTCTTGTGAGTGTATTATACTATATGGAGGACTGAGAAGTTTATTATACTATATGGAGGACTATGGGAAGGGTAATACACTCCTCAGTCCTCCTTATAGTATAATAAACTCCCTATAGTCCTCCATATAGTATAATACACTCCTCATAGCCCTCCATATATTAAAATACACTCAGTCCTCCATAGAATACAATACACTTCTCCATATATTAAAATACACTGCTCAGTCCTCCATATAGTATAATACACTCCTCATAGTGCTCCATATAGTATAATACACCGCCAGTCATCCATGTAGTACAATTCACTTCCCATAGTATAATGAACCCCATAGTCCTTCATATAGTATAATATATTCCCCATAGTCCTCGATACAGTATAATGCAGCCCACATATAGTATAATGCAGCCACCCCATAGAGCATAACGCAGCCACCTCACAGAGTATAATGCAGCCCCGCTATACAATATAATGTAACCTCCATAGAATATAATGCAGCCCCCCTCTTATAGTATAATGTAGTCACCCCTTAGAGCATAATGTAGCCACCCCACAGAATATAATGTAATCCCCATAGAATATAATGCAGCCCCCCAGTTTTCTGGACTTAGCTTGTATTTTTGTTTTTTCCTCCTTCGGTGACTCAATCATAACAGAATCAAAACAAAAATACAAGCTAAGTCCAGAAAACCGGAGAGGTTGGTAGCTATCGGATTGCAGACCCCTGATCCTATCCACAACAACTAACAGTAGCCGTGGGGGGTTCCTACGATGCCCTAGACCCCTCGATCACAGCCAGAGAACTAAATAGGCCTAAAGAAAGAAAGGGGAAATCTAAGCTGCCCCAGAGCAGACCCCAAAGCAATAGGCAGCCCCCAACATATAATGACGGTGAAGCAAGATGAAAACACTAACACAGATAGAAAGATAGGTTGAGCAAACGATGGGGCCCAAGCTAACTAAAAAGGACAGGATAGAAAAGCTGCTGTCTGCAATCCGTAAAAAACCCTACCAAAAAATGTCCCAACCGTCTGATAGGAAAAACAGGCCCTGAAGTCGCTAGGACTTCAAAATGACTATATCAGCACTCAGGTAAATTCTGAAGACAGAGCAAAGAGACAAACTGATCAGAGACAAAAATGGAACTCAGCACACCCCCGACCTGGGATGGCTGAACTCCAAAAAACAAGGTAAACAAAACAAAACTAATAAGTTCAATAGCAGAGCAAAAACTTATCTTTGAGAAGCAGGAGTCAGACTGGTCTCCAAGAATCCAGCAGAGAAATCACCAGCAACTCAGAAGGGTGTCGGCTGCCTTATATCCAGTCAGAAGTTCCAGTTACCCAGTCATCATCTACCAGATCAGGTGTTTGGTAATCAGCCTCACTACCTTCCTTCACCAGAAGAGGGAGTTCATCAGACATCGACGGTGAAGGGGAAAATGAACTCACAACAGTATATAACACAGCCCCACATAGTATATAACACAGCCCCACATAGTATATAACACAGCCCCACATGGTATATAACACAGCCCCACATGGTATATAGCACAGCCCCACATGGTAAACAGCACAGGCCCATGGTATATAGCACAGCATCACATGGTATACAGCACAGCCCCACATGGTATACAGCACAGCACCAAATTGTATACAGCACAGCCCCACATGATATACAGCACAGGCCCATGATATATAGCACAGCCCCACATGGTATATAGCACAGCACCATGGTATACAGCACAGCCCCACATGGTATACAGCACTGTCCCACATGGTATACAGCACAGCCCCACATGGTATACAGCACAGGCCCACATGGTATACACCACAGGCCCATGGCATACAGCAAAGGCCCATGGTATACAGCACAGCCCCCATTAGTATACAGCACAGCCCCATATGGTATACAGGACAGCACCATGGTATACAGCACAGCCCCACATGCAGTGGCGTAACTACAAAGTTATGGGCCCCGATGCGAACTTTCAAGTGCGGCCCCCCATGCCAAAATACACGCACATCTCCACTCCGTACACCTTGTACATGTGCGGTTTCACTCCGCACACCTCGTACACACATCTCCACTCTGTACACGCACATCTCCACTACGTACACCTCATACACACGCGGCTCTGCTCCATACATCTCGTACACATGCGGCTCCGCTCCATACACTTTGACTTCTATACCAGGAAAGATCTTTGAAAAAATTATTAAACAACATGTATGTCAGTACCTGGATAAGAATGAAGTGATTAAACAGAGTCAGCATGGGTTTGTAACTAATAAGTCATGTCAGACTAACTTAATTTCCTTCTATGACGAAATCACTGATTGGGTGGATCAAGGAAATGCTGTAGATATAGTATATCTTGACTTCAGCAAAGCATTTGACAAAGTATCTCATACAATCCTTACTGAAAATATGACTAAGTATGGAATGGACAAGGTGACTGTTAGGTGGATTCATAACTGGCTTAGTGATCGGACCCAAAGAGTGGTCGTAAATGGCTGCACATCCAGTTGGAAGAATGTCTCAAGTGGGGTACCACAGGGCTCTGTCCTGGGCCCTGTATTGTTCAACATCTTTATCAATGATTTAGATAAAGGAATTGAGGGTAAACTGATTAAATTTGCTGATGACACAAAGCTAGGAGGGATAGCTAATACTAGAGAAGAGAGAGAGAGGATTCAAAAATATATAAATAAACTGGAGAAGTGGGCAGCAACTAACAGAATGGTTTTTAACAGGGAAAAATGCAAAGTACTACATCTGGGCAATAAAATTGAAAAAAGCATATACAGAATGGGAGGAATAGGGCTAAGCCACAGCACATGTGAAAAAGACTTGGGTATACTAATAGATCACAGACTGAATATGAGTCAACAGTGTGATGCAGCAGCAAAAAGGCAAATGCAATTCTAGGATGTATAAACAGAAGCATACAGTCTAGATCCCGTGAAGTCATTATTTCCCTCTACTCCTCTTTGGTCAGACCTCATCTGGAATATTGTGTCCAGTTTTGGGCACCACATTTTAAAAAAGACATCAACAAACTGGAGCAAGTTCAGAAAAGAGCAACCAGAATGGTGACCGGTCTGCAAACCCTGTCTTATGAGGAAAGGTTGCAGGATTTGGGAATGTTTAGTTTACAAAAGAGAAGACTGAGAGGAGACTTAATAGCTGTCTACAAATATCTAAAGGGCTGTCACATTGTAGAAGGATCAACTTTATTCTCATTTGCACAAGGAAAGACTAGAAGCAATGGGATGAAACTGAATGGGAGGAGACACAGATTAGATATTAGAAAAAACTTTTTGACAGTTAGAGTGATCAATGAGTGGAACAGGCTGCCAAAAGAAGTGGTGAGTTCTCCTTCAATGGAAGTCTTCAAACAGAGGCTGGACAGACATCTGACTGGGATGATTTAGCGAATCTTGCTTTGAGCAGGGGATTGGACCAGATGGCCCAGGAGTTCCCCTCCAACTCTACGATTCTATGATTCTATACACACACGGCTCCACTCCATACACCTCGTACACACGTGGCTCCACTCCGTACACCTCGTACACACGCACGGCTCCGCTCCATACACCTCATACACGTGTGGCTCCGCTCCGTACGCCTCGTACAAACACGGCTCCGCTCTTTACACCTCGTACACATGCGGCTCCGCTCCGTACACCTCGTACAAACACGGCTCCGCGCCGTACACCTCGTACACACGTGGCTCCGCTCTGTACTCCTCGTACACATGTGGCTCTGCTCCGTACACCTCGTACACACACAGCTCCGCTCCGTACACCTCATACATACACGTGGCTCTGCTCCGTACACACACGTGGCTCCTCTCTGTACACCTCCTTCCCATAGTAGAATGAACCCCATAGTTCTTCATATAGTATAATGTATTCCCCATAGTCCTCGATACAGTACAATGCAGCCCACATATATATAATGCAGCCACCCCATAGAGCATAATGCAGCCACCTCACAGAGTATAATGCAGCCCCGCCATACAATATAATGTAACCCCCATAGAATATAATGCAGCCCCCCTCTTATAGTATAATGTAGCCACCCCTTAGAGCATAATGTAGCCACCCCACAGAATATAATGTAATCCCTATAGAATATTATTATTATTATTATTATTATGCATTTATATAGCGCCATTAATTCCATGGCGCTCTACATCTGAAAAGGGGAAATATAGACAAGTGTAATATATACAAGAGTAATAAACAATTGTAAGACAAGAGACACACAAGTACATAAGGAGAGGGGACCCTGCCAGCGAGAGCTCACAGTCTACAGGGATGGGCGAGGATACAGTAGGAGAGGGTAGAGCAGGTCGTGCGGTGGTTCAGTACACCGAGGATCATTGCAGGCTGTAGGCTTGTCGGAACAGGTGGGTCTTCAGTTTCTTCTTAAAGGATTCCGTTGATGGTGAGAGTCTGATGTGTTGCGGTAGGGAGTTCCAGAGTATGGGGGAAGCACGGGAGAAGTCTTGTATGCGGTTGTGGGAAGAAGAGATAAGGGGGGAGTAGAGAAGGAGATCTTGGGACGATCGAAGGTTGCGTGCGGGTAGGAACCTAGAGACCATGTCACAGATGTATGGAGGATACAGGTTGCGGATGGCTTTGTATGTCATGGTTAGGGTTTTGAATTGGATCCTCTGGGCAATAGGAAGCCAGTGAAGGCCCTGGCATAGGGGGGAGGCTGGGGAATAGCGGGGAGACAGGTGGATTAGTCGGGCAGCAGAGTGTAGGATGGACTGGAGCGGTTCTAGAGTGCTAGAGGGGAGGCCAGAGAGTAGGAGGTTGCAGTAGTCGAGGCGGGAGATGATAAGAGCGTGCACTAGTGTTTTTGTGGTTTCATGGTTGAGCAATGAGCGGATCCGGGAAATATTTTTGAGTTTGAGGCGGCAGGAGGAGGCGAGGGCTTGGATATGTGGTTTGAAAGAGAGTGCAGAGTCGAGGATCACCCCAAGGCACCAGGCATGCGGGACTGGGGAAAGAGAGCAGCTGTTGACATTGATGGATAGGTCTGGTGGAGGGGTAGAGTGAGATTGGGGAAAGATGATGAATTCTGTTTTGTCCATGTTCAGTTTGAGAAAGCGAGCAGAGAAGAAGGCTGAGATAGCAGACAGACATTGTGGGATGTCGGTCAGTAAGGAGGCGAGGTCGGGTCCAGATAGGTAGATCTGCGTGTCATCGGCATAGAGGTGATACTGCAAACCGTGGGATTCTATGAGCTGTCCCAAGCCGAAGGTATAGATGGAGAATAGTAGGGGTCCTAGGAGAGAGCCTTGGGGAACACCGACAGACAGGGGGCGAGGTGAGGAGGTGGTGTGTGAGAGGGAGACAGTGAATGTACGGTCTGTTAGGTATGATGAGATCCAGGATAGGGCAAAGTCTGTGATGCCAAGAGATGACAGAATCTGTAGCAGGAGGGAATGGTCTACAGTGTCGAAGGCAGATGACAGGTCCAGGAGAAGGAGGACAGAGTAGTGTCGCTTGCTCTTGGCGGTGAGTAAGTCATTAGTGACTTTAGTTAGGGCAGTTTCAGTTGAGTGATGCGGTCGGAAGCCAGATTGTAACTGGTCAAAGAGGGAACAAGAGGAGAGGTGGGAGGACAGTTCAAGATATACATGCTGTTCCAGTAGTTTTGAGCGTAAGGGAGAAGAGATATCGGGCGATAGTTAGACACAGAGGATGGGTCAAGGGAGGGCTTTTTGAGGATGGGTGTGATTGAGGCATGTTTGAAGGATGAGGGAAAGACACCATTTGTAAGTGAAAGGTTGAAAAGGTGTGTTAGAGATGGGATGAGGACTGTGGCCAAGTTAGGGATGAGGTGGGACGGGAGTGGGTCGAGGGCACGAGTGGTGAGGTGTGATCTTGACAGAAGGGTGGAGAGCTGATCTTCTGTGGAGAAGCTGGCTTTTTCAGAACAGGGCTGAGCGGTTAAGAGGGGCATTGGGGGCTGCGGGCCAAGGTTTTGTCTGATTGTGTCGATCTTCTGCTTAAAGAAGGAGGCAAAGTCTTCAGCAGAGATGAGAGGAGGGGGAGGAGGCGCTGTGGAGTGGAGTAGAGAATTGAAAGTGTTGAAGAGCTGTTTAGGGTTATGAGACAGGGAGGATATGAGAGATGCGAAGAAAGTTTGGTTTGCTGCAGAGAGCGTGGACTTAAAGCTGGCAAGGGACTGCTTGAATGCGTTGAAGTGCTCAGTAGAATGGGTTCTCTTCCATCTCCGCTCAGCAGCCCTGGAAACCCATCTCAGTTCTTTGGTCAGGCTGGTCAGCCAGGGCTGCCTGTTGTTTGTTCGAGTTTTGCTCTGCGTGAGGGGGGCAGCCGAATCAAGTGTTGCTGTTATTGTGGTGTTATAAAAAGTGGCAGCAGCATCTGTGTCGTGAAGGGAAGCTATGTCTGTAAGGGGGAGAAGGCATTCAGAGAGTGATTGCAAATTGAGGTATTTGAGATTCCTGCGAGGGTGAGCGAGTTTATGGAGCGGGGGATGTGTTGAAGCGGGCGAGGATTTGGGGATACGTCGCCAGCAATAAGGAGTAGTAGACAGAGCATTAGAAGGTGGGAGGAGGATAGGACATGATGTGGCTGTGCATGTCTGGAGAAAAAGGATTGTATGGGGAGGAACAGTTGTGAGGAGAAGGTTAGGTGGCTGGGGAGAATGGAGGGGGAGATGAATAGTTCCTTGCTAGGAGGGGGGATTGCAGAAGTTAGGGAGAAATAGAGTAGTATTGTTGAGGAGAGCCTTAAGATCAAATACTTAATTAACCTCAAGTGTATTATTTCACCTTACATGAGCTTTTTCAGATAAAAGTGTGACACTAAAGATGGCTGCCAGCACCTCATACCGTGTGCTCATAGAACTGGATTTTCCTGTTTGGCCAAACCACCGTGTGCTCCATGGATCCAGCCAAGGTGACACCCACTGCGATGACCTCATGGATCCGCCCAGACCAGCTCACTGCCCAACCCACTAACCAATGGAATACATCTGGACATTCCCATCTTAGAGTTAACCAAGCCCCTTCACAAGGGACATAAAAACCTGCTTGAATCAATAAAGCTCTCTCTTTTTCTCTTGCTCTCTCTTGGAGCTGTGCCATACATTGATCAAGAGAGGTTACATCCAATTGTGTGGTGTGATTTCTTTTAGTGCGCACTGATCAATACCCATTGGGCCAGGAGCAGGCAACTAGGGAACATTATTTATTGTTCAACCTAACATTTTTGGCGCCCAACGTGGGGCCAGCAGAGAATGACGTCCTAAACCCTGAGGACCAGCGAATGGAATGGCAGGACGTGCTGGATGCCCCGAACCAGGAGACTGATCACCTCCATATCAGAACACGGTAAGTCTGCTGATTTTTATAATCTGTAGTCTTTACTTGTGTCCTTCAGGGTATGCTTTGCAGATTGCCTGACCGTGTGCTCATAGAACTGGATTTTCCTGTTTGGCCAAACCACCGTGTGCTCCATGGATCCAGCCAAGGTGACACCCACTGCGATGACCTCATGGATCCGCCCAGACCAGCTCACTGCCCAACCCACTAACCAATGGAATACTTCTGGACATTCCCATCTTAGAGTTAACCAAGCCCCTTCACAAGGGACATAAAAACCTGCTTGAATCAATAAAGCTCTCTCTTTTTCTCTTGCTCTCTCTTGGAGCTGTGCCATACATTGATCAAGAGAGGTTACATCCAATTGTGTGGTGTGATTTCTTTTAGTGCGCACTGATCAATACCCATTGGGCCAGGAGCAGGCAACTAGGGAACATTATTTATTGTTCAACCTAACATTTTTGGCGCCCAACGTGGTGCCAGCAGAGAATGACGTCCTAAACCCTGAGGACCAGCGAATGGAATGGCAGGACGTGCTGGATGCCCCGAACCAGGAGACTAATCACCTCCATATCAGAACACGGTAAGTCTGCTGATTTTTATAATCTGTAGTCTTTACTTGTGTCCTTCAGGGTATGCTTTGCAGATTGCATGACTGTGTCCTGTTTTCGAGGTATCTGTAAGACGGCAGAAGGGTCTCTCCGCTGCTGGCCATTTAATGCAAGAACCGTCATGTGTATTAGTTGCCTGCTGCCTGTTATGTGTTTGTGCTGAGGGGAGATGACTGCTAAAAATGAGACCAAGTGAGCTTTTCAGCAGTGTCCGAGAAGAAAAAAACAAACAAAAAAAACAGGGAACAAATAGGAAATGTGGCTACAGATATTGTCTGCAGTATCTCAGGTTTTTCAGGTTTAAGTGAACTCTCCAGTCTTATGGTTTGTTTAGTGTTATGTAAAACAATATAAAAAGCCTTTGAAGTTGTGTGGAAGGTTACGCATACTAAGTTTATCTTTATAATCTCAAGTTTGTGGTCTTATTTGTTTGGTGTTGTGTGAAACAATGTAAAAAAAAAAACAGGCCTAAAAGGCTGTGTGGAATGCCAGATCTGGGAAGGTTACAGCCCCTGGAGTGGAAGATTCTTTTGAATGGAAAGGTATCCTAGAAGATAATGGATTGTAGTCTACTGCTAAGGCATGGGAAAGAGTCTCTAAAAGTCTGTATGGAGAAAATTGGGTAGAAAAGGAAAGGAATAAAAAGTACAGAGTTTTGAGTTTTGTGTATTACAGGGATGCATCCTGTGAGCGGCCACCGCCCAATGGTGGTGGTACAGAGCCATGTGTTTCTTCTGGTGGCAGCCATTTTTGTGTACAGAGCCATGTGTTTTCTTCTGATGGCAGCCATTTTGTTGGTGAGCCATGTGTTTCTTCTGGCAGCCATCTTGACGAGGAAAAAAATGTGTTTTCGGGCGGCCATCTTGGGAATGGCAAATGTGTTCTTCTGATGGCAGCCATTTTAGCGAATGGCAAATTTGCTTCTTTTGGCATCCATCTTGGAAATGGCAAATGTGTTCTGATGGCAGCCATTTTGGGAATTGCAAATGTGTTCTTCTGATGGCAGCCATTTTAGCGAATGGCAAATGTGTTTCTTTTGGCAACCATTTTGGAAATGGCAAATGTGTTTCTTTTGGCGACCATTTGGGAATGGCAAATGTGTGTCTTATGGCCATCGAATGTGTTTCTTCTGGTGGCCATCTTGGAACGTCCCTCCAGTTCGCACAACAGTACATGGTTGTTGCCTGTCATAAGATTTTCAGTTCTGTAAGTATTAAGTAGTTTCTGTAAAAAAGTAGGTCTGGAGTGATGGACTCGACCTACTTGGGCGCGTTACTTGGAGTGATTGACTCAGTGTGTAGCTAATAAATTGTAAAGTTGAGTTTTGCCATGTGACTCAGCATGTGGCCTAGTGAGTAAAGTTGAGTTTTGCCACGTTACTTGGAGTGATTGACTCAGTGCGTAGCTAATAAATTGTAAAGTTGAATTTTGCCATGTGACTCAGCATGTGGCCTAGTGAGTAAAGTTGAGTTTTGCCGCGATACTTGGTGTGATTGACTCAATGCGTAGCTAATAAATTGTAAAATTAAGGAGAAAATAGGTCTGGAGTGACTGACTCGACCTATTGGGGCCCGTTACTTGAAGTTTGCCGCGTTACTTGTAGTGATTGACTCAGTGCGTAGCCTAATAAATTGAGGTTTGCCATGTGACCTAGAGTGATTGACTCGGCACTGGAGGGCCTGGTAATTTGATTAATAATTTGATTACAAGGTAATTTTTGTAAATTACAGAACACTGAAATCAGACAGGGACCACGTAGCTAGAGCACGATTCAGGACGACACACACACACACATCTTCCAGTGATGAACATCTTATATTAAGGCAACACACCACGCCACCAAATCCTTGTTACCCACCAATGACCACTAACGGCCAATACTATATTCCTTCGAGAAGTGAACAGGCTTTACCCATGCTCCCTGTTACAATGGAGTCCAGTGGAACAACAGCCCTTTCCCCTATCGCACCTGTGGTGAACCCAACAATCCATCCACCTGGATCATCCCCGACATCGACCTTTTCTACTGTCACTTCCATACCCAGTACCTTACAGGCTCTCTCACAGCCAAGCGCACACCTGTACGGGATGGTGGCAACTGTATCAAAGGGGGACTCAGTTTGGAAGGGGGATACAAACATGACAGGAAGCACAAAGGAGAGGGGATGTTGGCAACCTATTTCTTTGAAAAAGAACTTCCTGAGAAACCCTTGTTAGTGGTGGGAAAGGGTGACATAATAATGGAAGCTGATGCTATTGTTAGTGCTGCCAATTCTCGGTTAGAGCACATTGGAGATGTGGCTAGAGCTATAGTGGAAGCAGGAGGGGCGACTATTCAAGCTGACAGTCGAATCATTGTTGAGTCACGTGGTCAGATATCTGTTGGGGACCTAGCGGTGACTAAATCTGGCAATCTTCCATGTAGAATGATCATATACGCTGTGAAACCCTACATTTGAGCCTTTTCATCCAGACGTTAGTACTCAACAACAGCTTGCATTTTAGAGTATGCAAATATTAGTGAGCAAATTGAAACCTTGACAATTCCCGCTATTGGTGTTGGCACTTTCGATTTCCCTGCTCATGCATGTGCAAGAGAAAATGTTGAAATTATAATGAACAAGCGTAGCCCCCCAAGCATTTGCTGCCTCTCCGAAATCAGGTTAATTAATAATGAGGACAGGATTTTTAAAGCTTTTTAAGACTGCCTGCATCGCCTGGACTCCCCCATGATATTGGAGCTACCCAAATAGAGCTCCTCATTCCAGGACTGTTACCTCGTCCTGCTCCTACACAAGTAATTACATCTGTTCTCTTCTGTACAGAGCTGTGGCCACAACTAAGCAGACCACTCGTAAATCCACAGGAGGAAAAGCTCCCCGTAAGCAGCTGGCCACTAAAGCCGCCAGGAAGAGCACCTCCTGCCACTGGTTGAATGAAGAAGCCACACCTTTACCAGCCCAGGAACAGTTGCTCTCCGTGAGATCCACCGCTACCAGAAGTCCACTGAACTGCTGATCCGTAAGCTTCCCTTCCAGTGCCTGGTGAGGGATATCGCCCAAGACTTCAAGACCGATCTGCGCTTCCAGAGCTCGGTAGGATGGCCCTGCAGGAGGCAAGCGAGGCTTATTTGGTGGGACTGTTCGAGGACACCAACCTAAACACCTGTCGCTGCAGCGTCATATGAGACTTCAATGGTCCCTCTTGGATAATGTCACTCTAATCCGCTGCCCCATCCTCAACCCGTCCACGCTGCTTCCTCTTTCCAGGGGGGCTGTGGATGATGATACTGATGCTCTCGGTGAAGACTCCTTTACACACTCAGAGGATCATGACTGTCTCGACCAGATGCAGGAAGAAGCAGCCTCCAAGAAAAGTGTGTCTGAAGACCCATTCCCACATGCTGACTCGAAGTTCTTCACCGAAGGTTCCAGATTTGCAGATGAAACAGGAAGGTTCCATACGAGATATGCCTTGGTTATACATGACCAGGTTATCTAAGCTGGATACCTACCACCACACATGTCTGCACAAGAAGCGGAACTTAAGGCTTTGACACTGGCTTGTCAGGAAGCGACGGAGAAGGTGGTCACCATATACATGGATTCAAGATATGCTTTCAGAGTGGCTCATGACTTCGGCAGTATCTGGGCAGCCAGAGGATACCTAATGTCCAGTGGAACTCCTGTAAAACATGCTGCTCCATACAAGAACTTGTGGCCGCTCTAGATCTACCTTCCGAGGTTGCAGTGATCAAGATCAAAGCTCACGAGAGATTGAATTCTCCAGATGCAAGGGGGAAACTTCGCTGACAAAACAGAAAAAACATAAGTTGCTGATCCATTTGGGAAAGAGAACGCAGCAGTGTACGTGTCACAAGACACTGAAGAAGGGTGTCTCTTTGCTCTCTTATGAGGTTTATCCATCTACATCAAGACAAGTCACCACATGATGAAAAGAAATCGTGGCAAGAAGGAGGAGAAAAAAAAATAGATGAAGATGGAGTCTGGAGGATGAACAAAAAAATCTGTACCCCTCGGTCACAGAATTGGCACACAGAATCACCCATAGAGGCAAGAATCAGATGAATCACTTAATTTGGAAGACTTATATGGCACCTGGGATCTCTACTGTCACCCAAATCACCCAAAAATATTGCAAGTCCTGCCTTATGTGTGTAACATGCAATCCAGCACCGCCTCAGAAAGTTACTCAGAAACATTTGGCTAAACCACTCTGTCCCTTTCAGAGAATTCAAATCAATCATATTCAAATGCAGAAAGTAGGGAAGTATGAGTATGTATGTATAGTATGCAGATATGGGTTCCCAGAGGTAATTGAGAGTGACCAAGGACCCGTATTCATTGCAGCACTGACTAAGGAACTATGGACATTGGTAGGGACTGATTTGGGTTTACATACTCCATACCACCCTCAGAGTAGTGGAAAAGTAGAAAGACTGAATGCCACATTGAAAAATAAAATACTGAAAACCTGTCAGGAAGTCAGACTTCCTTGGACAGACATTTTGCCCATTGCCTTACACTCAGTCAGAAACACTCCAAGGGGTCCCACTAAACTCACACCATATGAGATTATTTTTGGGGGCCTCCAAGGTTGGGTCAATATTATCCTCAACAGCTAGCCTTAGGAAGTGATACTCTTGTAAATTATGTCATTGCCCTTACTAAAGATCTGTCACTAACACATGCACAAGTTTTATCATCCATTCTAGATCCAGACTCCAGTGAAGGTACCCATACTTTCCAACCTGGTGACTACGTGCTGGTAAAGAAGTTCATCAGAAAGACATCCCTGGAGTTGAGAATTGATGGTCCCTACCAAGTGCTTTGACAGCTCCTACGTCGGTCAAGCTTGAAGGAAGACCGGCGTGAATACACGCCTCTTAGTGCAAGAAGTTCATGCCTCATCAGAACCTTCTACCTACATAATGTTGCTTGTTGTGTTAATTTCTTTTAAGAGTTGCTGATGACCTCCTGGATTCACCTCTCATACTTTAAACTTGTCAGACAGGTAGGGACAGAGCAGGATCTGACCTGCTTGTCAAAGTCCAGCTACAAAGGGAGGTTTTCGACAAGGGAAAACTTGTCTCAAACTGGTGAAGACTCCAATTCCCCCTTCCGGACAAGACAGTCAGATCTAGGATGTGTACATCAGGGTTAGTGGTTAGTCACATGTGTATTCTTTGTAACCATGGTGAAGGAAGATTGGAGAGAAATGGACCCAACGGGTAGAAAAGTCCCGAAGACACGGTTACCGCGCTCCTATATACCTTCTGATATATATCCATAATTGCATAGTGACACTTAACACTGTTGGGTTAGGGAACCACAGTAGGATCAAGAAAAGAAGGTTAATAAAGTATTTAGGGGGGACTGTTGAGGAGAGCCTTAAGATCAAATACTTAATTAACCTCAAGTGTCAAGTGTATTATTTCACCTTACATGAGCTTTTTCAGATAAAAGTGTGACACTAAAGATGGCTGCCAGCACCTCATACCGTGTGCTCATAGAACTGGAATTTCCTGTTTGGCCAAACCACCCTGTGCTCCATGGATCCAGCCAAGATGACGCCCACTGTGATGATCTCATGGATCCACCCAGACCAGCTCACTGCCCAACCCACTAACCAATGGAATACATCTGGACATTCCCATCTTAGTTAACCAAGCCCCTTCACAAGGGACATAAAAACCTGCTTGAATCAATAAAGCTCTCTCTTTTTCTCTTGCTCTCTCTTGGAGCTGTGCCATACATTGATCAAGAGAGGTTACATCCAAGTGTGTGGTGTGATTTCTGTTAGTGCGCACTGATCAATACCCATTGAGCCAGGAGCAGGCAAATAGGGAACATTATTTATTGTTCAACCTAACAGTATGGGGGTGATAGCAAAAAGAAGGTGAAACATTGTTGTGGTGTTATAGTCCGTTACCTTGCAGTCAATTCCAGTCCAATTCTAGTCTATTTCAACAGTCCTTAGAAATAGTACTTTGAAATAGGATTTTGAAATTGATGGAGCCGACTACGTCTGGAGCAGACCCATGGTGCCGAATATATGTGCAGTTAAACACAATCAGGTGTGAGTGAAAGTGGGGTGTGACTGCCCAGGCCAAATGCACAGAGTTAAGCAGAGGACATAAAAGGGGGAAGGGGTTATACAGAATATAATGCAGCCCCCCTCATATAGTATAAAGCAGCCCCTCCATAGAATATATGGCAGCTCCTTATATAGTATAATGTAGCCCCTCAATAGAATACAAAGTAGCCCTCCTCATATAGTATAATGCAGCCAAAATAGAATATAATGTAGCCCCCTCAAAAAGTATAATAAAGCCCCCATACAATATAATCTAGCCCCCCTAAAATAAAATGCAGCCCCCAATAGAATACAATGTAGCCTATTCATATAGTATAATGTAGCCCCTTCATAGAATATGATGCGATCACCCCCCATAGAATATAATAAAGATAATACAGCCCCCCATAGAATATAATGTAGCCCCGAAAAAGAATATAATACAGCCCACCTCCCCATAGAATATAATGTAGCCCCCCATATTATATAACACAGCCTCCCCCATAGAATATAATGTATAATGTACCCCCCCATGGTGTATAACACAGCCCACATAGTATATAACACAGCCCCACATAGTATATAACACAGCCCCACATGGTATATAACAGCCCCACATGGTATATAGCACAGCCCCACATGGTATACAGCACAGCACCATGGTATACAGCACAGCCCCACATGGTATACAGCACAGGCCCATGGTATATAGCACAGCATCACGTGGTATACAGCACAGTCCCACATGGTATACAGCACAGCACCACATGGTATACAGCACCACATGGTATACAGCACAGCCCCACATGGTATACAGCACCACATGGTATACAGCACAGCCCCACATGGTATATAGCACAGCACCATGGTATATTGCACAGCCCCACATGGTATACAGCACAGCACCACATGGTATACAGCACAGCCTCCCATTGGTATACAGCACAGCCCCTCATTAGTATACAGTACAGCCCCCATTGGTATACAGCATAGCACCATGGTATACAGCACAGCCCCACATGGTATACAGCACAGTCCCACATGGTATACAGCACAGGCCCACATGGTATACACCACAGGCCCATGGTATACTCCTCGTACACACACGTGGTTCCGCTCTGTACACCTCGTACACATGCGGCTCCGCTCCGTACACCTCATACACATGCGGCTCTACTCCATACACCTCCCACAAACACGGCTCCGCTCTGTACACCTCTTACACACACAGCTCCGCTCCGTACACTTCTTTCACACACGGCTCAGCTCCGTACACCTTGTACACACACAGCTCTGCTACATCCACACCCCTCCTGACCCGACCCACAGAGAAACTTTCCCTCATCCAGCCAGCATCATCGTTGGGTTTCCTCCCTTCTGCCGTCCTGTCTGTACTGTTGCCTTGGCATGGACCTTTCATGCATTTCATTATACCTGTTCCACATGTGAGCTGTTGCTTCTAACCGTGAGAGGGCTGCCATTCACTGGGCATACTTGGCTGTTTTTCAACAGCGTTGTTTGCCTGATATCTTATTGCCACTTATTTATGTGGCGTCTTTCATGCAGATCCACATTAGTGTGGTTTTCATTTGGTATTATCATGGCTTCTTGAATAATATCTGCATGTTTGATATTTTATTGCCACTCATTTAAGTGGTTTTATGTGCGCAGCTCAACATTCAGTGCTGTTATTTATTCATCTTTATGGGATTGAACCATTTTTTGCACATGTTGTGCGCTGGTCTATATATATATTTTCTGGACCTCCATCTCAAGTATTTTGGGTGTTATATATTCTATTAGACTATGTGGCACTTCAGCTGTGATTGACATGTGATCCATGGTATTTTTCCCCGTGATGGCTATTTTATTGTTTGAGTCTCCAGCATTAGGGCGATTTGATCAGGATTGCACACCATTAGGTGCTCTTTGGTGTAATTACTGTATATATTTACATCTATCATATGGATACACCTCATTGTGGATGTTTTTCCTTTTTTTTCTTTGTTCCTTTATTTATGCTAATGATATATGCATGAGACTCAATTCATTATTGTATTGAACAGGACCAACAGGGGGATTGTATTCCCTTTTTGTTTTTACATGTTTTTAAATTTATATTGTTGTCAATAAAGCTTTTCCTGTTATTATTATATATATCGGTGTTGTGCATTTTTATGTGGTCTTTCTTTCCTTTTTTGTTGCATTAACTCTTCATGTGACCATTTGCACTCCCAACATTAATTATTTCATTGAGTATTTGCAGTGCGCCCTTACATTCTTTTTCCAGCATCATGACAACCAGCACAGCAGAGTCCTGCATACAGTGAGGCCCCTAATCATGTGATCCTAACTCCTCCCCTCCTGTGACCTCATCACAGGTCCTGTGCCACATAACAACCATCGCAATTGCAGTCTGACAGCCACT
This sequence comes from Dendrobates tinctorius, assembly GCF_039654945.1. Lineage (NCBI taxonomy): Eukaryota > Metazoa > Chordata > Amphibia > Anura > Dendrobatidae > Dendrobates > Dendrobates tinctorius. The sequence continues at coordinate 4,522,296 of NW_027361829.1, read as the reverse complement.
CAAAGCCAGTGTCGCAGTGTCAGAGGGAGTAGCTATGGTAGGTGCATGCGACACTGCAAACACTCAGACGCACTTTTAAAGGGCCCATGCTTTTAAAGGGGCCGCATGTTTAAAGGGCCCCAGCGACCTATTTTTTCCCTCATCGGGGCCCACCAGGCATTTCCCCGCTACCCCGCCGAGCCTGCCTGTGAACGGCCCATAGATACTAAGAAAAATGTGGGTTTCTCTGGAATAAAGTATCGGATCGCAGATATCAAGGTTTCATTTTATTCAGCTTCCTATTAGATACATGCCCACATAGATAGTTTAGGAGAGTTGATCTTAGGCTACAGTCACACTATCAGTATTTGGTTAGTATTTCACATAAGTATTAGTAAGCAAAAACCAGGAGTGGGTCCAAAATGCAGAATTGGTGTGTGTTTCTATTATAATTTTCCTCTGACTGTTCCACTCCTGGTTTTGGCTTACAAATACTGAGGTAATATGCTGACCAAATATTGATACTGTGATCATTGCCTTACAGACAGATTCCTTTTAATGAAGTTGACTTACTGAATTACAGACGTAGTAAAACAAACTGTTTCTACAAAGTTGAAAGCATACTATTGTCCAAAATATCTTGGTTTACTCCAGCATTAATATTGTCCTTATTACTGATGCAGCTTCAGCTGAGGCAGGAATATGAACAAATGAATCAGCAATTTCTGAAGAAAAACAGCTATGCAGTAATCCAACCTCAACCTCCTTGGCAAATGTTGAAGGATAATTTCCATGTCCAGAAGGCAGTCATTGACACAATCCACAAGGAGGGTAAGCCACAAAAGGTCATTGCTAGAGTTGAGCGATACCAGCCGATACTTGAAAATATCGGATCGGAATGGATCGGCCGATCTTAAAAAAAAGTATCGGTATCGCCGATTCCGATACCGGGAACCAATGCAAGTCAATGGGGCCAAAATATCGGAATTAAAAAAAACCCTTTCTTTCCTTGTAGGTTAATTCTACATGAAGAAAAACAACTAAGAATAATGTAGAATGTATTGTGGGAGGTGGAGGAGACATTAAAGCCATAGAGGTTTAGCCCAATCAAATGGAATAGCAGGAATTAAACTTTTTTTTTAAAGATGTTAGGAGTTACAAAGATATTGACTATGTTAGCCTCATTTATATTTTGCCAGACATGTATGTCTTCTTCTTCTTTCTTCTTCTTTCTTATTCTTCTTCCTTTTTTTTACCTTCTTCTTCTTCTTATTCCTTTTTTTACATTCTTCTTCTTCTTCTTCCTCCTTTTTTTACATTCTTCTACTTCCTTTTTTTACATTCTTCTTCTTCCTTTTTTTACATTCTTCTTCTTATTCCTTTTTTTACATTCTTCTTCTTCTTCCTTTTTTAAATTCTTCTACTTCCTTTTTTTACATTCTTCTTCTTCTTCTTCCTTTTCTTACATTCTTCATATTCTTCTTATTCAACAATTATTATTCTACATATTCAACTTCTTCATCTTCTTCCTATTCTTCTTCATCATATTCTTGTTTGTGTCAGGCATTCCTGTAGTTGTTATCTGGAAAAGTTAGAAGTTTACACCTTCCGTTCTGCCTGTCACAAAAGATTTACAACAGGATTTGTCCGCGTTCAGTTTGGCCTGCAGCAGCAGGCCTTTTCCAGGGGCACCACGAGGAGGAACGGACTCACCCCCATACACTGCTTAGTCTTCTTCTGCTTATAAATAAGATAATATCATTTGCTCAGAGTATTAGTCTTATGCTTAATGTTCTTCTGCTTTGTTTTTTTTATGCTTCTTGGTCTTCTCTCTCTTGTTGTTCTGCATCTTGGTGGTTGTCTTCCTGTTCTTTGTCCTCTTGAACCAGCTGACGGTACTGGCACCGGGAGGGGCAGCAGAAGGAACAAGAGCCAATGGCACTACCCAGGACCAGCTGACGGTGCTGGAACCCGGTTACTAAGCAGGAGGTACCTGTGCTACAAAGCACTACCAAGGACCAGCAGACGTTGCCGGAACTCGGATACCGAGATGGAGGCACCTAGGCCAAAGGCTCTGACGAGAACCAGCTGACGGTGCTGGAACCCGGAGGGGTAGCATAAGCTGCAAGAGCAAATGGAAATAGCGAGGACCAGCTGACAGTGCTGGCACCCGGAGGGGCAGCAGAAGGAATAAGAGCCAATGGCACAACCAAGGACCAGCTGACGGTGCTGGAACCCGGTTACTAAGCAGGAGGTACCTGTGCTACAAAGCACTACCAAGGACCAGCAGACGTTGCCGGAACTCGGATACCGAGATGGAGGCACCTAGGCCAAAGGCTCTGCCGAGAACCAGCTGACGGTGCAGGAACCCGGAGGGGTAGCATAAGCTGCAAGAGCAAATGGAAATAGCGAGGACCAGCTGACAGTGCTGGCACCCGGAGGGGCAGCAGAAGGAATAAGAGCCAATGGCACAACCGAGGACCAGCTGACGGTGCTGGAACACGGTTACTAAGCAGGAGGTACCTGTGCTACAAAGCACTACCAAGGACCAGCAGACGTTGCCGGAACTCGGATACCGAGATGGAGGCACCTAGGCCAAAGGCTCTGACGAGAACCAGCTGACGGTGCTGGAACACGGAGGGGTATCAGAAGTTACCCCTGAAAAGCAAAGTTGGCATGCCGCAAGCTGGCCGCAGTTACCGAATCACACAGTCCTACAGGGGGTGCTTGTCCTACTGGCACTATGGAACAAGCCTTTCTTACCAGAACCCGCAGTCCACATAGGAAGCACCTAAACTGCTGGCACCCTAGCCTCGGCTAACCCAACCGCAACACGACATGGCAACTTGGGGTGGCAAACTGACATTGACACTTCCCGGAAACAGCAGGCAGGGCTGGAACCAAGCTGGGCAGGAGGGAGTACCCGTGCCAAAGTCAGTTATGAGCAGCAACTGGCGATGTTGGAGCCCAGGACAAGCACTTAGCAGGCTGAGGCCTGATGTGCTGTCAATTGGGAGGCAGCAGGACAGATTGCCATCAAAACAGCAGGGGAACAGCTGACGTTACTGAACCCCACAAACACAGGAGCTAGTGTTTTACTCTGTGAAGACGGCACTTCCGAGCAACAACTGGCTGTGTTGAAGCCCAGGGACAAGCACGGAGCAGGCTGAGGCTGCATTGAAGAAATTTTAAGATCGGTTGTAGACTACTAATTTGAACCAAGCTCCACTTAGGCCTGTGGCTTCACTGATTTTCGTATTTCCCCTGTCCTCCAACCCCGCCAGTTACAGCTCCGAAGTGGCGTCTGCACAATCCACACTTGTTCCTGTGTTACAGGTGTTCAGTCCGGTCAGTTAATCCCCTGATGTGTGTCCGGCAATGTCGCCTGCTCTGTCCACATTCCCATAATGGGAATGTGGACAGAGCAGGCGACATTGCCGGACACACATCAGGGGATTAACTGACCGGACTGAACACCTGTAACACAGGAACAAGTGTGGATTGTGCAGACGCCACTTCGGAGCTGTAACTGACGGGGTTGGAGGACAGGGGAAATACGAGAGACAGTGGAGCCACAGGCCTAATTGGAGCACGGTTAAAAATCAGTAGTGGTATGACTGTGTAGGCAGCAGGAGACTTTGCCATCTACACAGCAGGGGATCAGCTGACGTTACTGAACCCCACTGAGACACGGGAGCAAGTGTCTCTTTCCGTGTGGACGGCACTTCCGAACTACAACTGGCTGTGTTGAAGCCCAGGAAATAGGAGGGTGTAGGCAGAGGCCTACTGTATTTTGAAAGAGGTGACAGCAGGAGAGACTGCCATCCACAAAGCAGGGGATCAGCTGACGTTACTGAACCCCACTGAGACACGGGAGCAAGTGTCTCTTTCCGTGTGGACGGCACTTCCGAACTACAACTGGCTGTGTTGAAGCCCAGGAAATAGGAGGGTGTAGGCAGAGGCCTACTGTATTTTGAAAGAGGTGACAGCAGGAGAGACTGCCATCCACAAAGCAGGGGATCAGCTGACGTTACTGAACCCCACTGAGACACGGGAGCAAGTGTCTCTTTCCGTGTGGACGGCACTTCCGAACTACAACTGGCTGTGTTGAAGCCCAGGAAATAGGAGGGTGTAGGCAGAGGCCTACTGTATTTTGAAAGAGGTGACAGCAGGAGAGACTGCCATCCACACAGCAGGGGATCAGCTGACGTTACTGAACCCCACTGAGACACGGGAGCAAGTGTCTCTTTCCGTGTGGACGGCACTTCCGAACTACAACTGGCTGTGTTGAAGCCCAGGAAATAGGAGGGTGTAGGCAGAGGCCTACTGTATTTTGAAAGAGGTGACAGCAGGAGAGACTGCCATCCACAAAGCAGGGGATCAGCTGACGTTACTGAACCCCACTGAGACACGGGAGCAAGTGTCTCTTTCCGTGTGGACGGCACTTCCGAACTACAACTGGCTGTGTTGAAGCCCAGGAAATAGGAGGGTGTAGGCAGAGGCCTACTGTATTTTGAATGAGGTGACAGCAGGAGAGACTGCCATCCACAAAGCAGGGGATCAGCTGACGTTACTGAACCCCACTGAGACACGGGAGCAAGTGTCTCTTTCCGTGTGGACGGCACTTCCGAACTACAACTGGCTGTGTTGAAGCCCAGGAAATAGGATGGTGTAGGCAGAGGCCTACTGTATTTTGAATGAGGTGACAGCAGGAGAGACTGCCATCCACACAGCAGGGGATCAGCTGACGTTACTGAACCCCACTGAGACACGGGAGCAAGTGTCTCTTTCCGTGTGGACGGCACTTCCGAACTACAACTGGCTGTGTTGAAGCCCAGGAAATAGGAGGGTGTAGGCAGAGGCCTACTGTATTTTGAAAGAGGTGACAGCAGGAGAGACTGCCATCCACAAAGCAGGGGATCAGCTGACGTTACTGAACCCCACTGAGACACGGGAGCAAGTGTCTCTTTCCGTGTGGACGGCACTTCCGAGCTACAACTGGCTGTGTTGAAGCCCAGGAAATAGGAGGGTGTAGGCAGAGGCCTACTGTCTTTGTAATGCGGAGACAGCAGGAGAGACTGCCATCTCCACAGCAGGGGAACAGCTGACAGTGCTGAACCCCACTAACACTTGAACGAATGTGTTTGGCTCTGTGGAGACGACACTTCTGAACACCAACTGACGCTGTTGGAGCCCAGGATTAGGCGAGGAGCAGGCTGGGGCCTACTGGATTTTGGCAGGTGAAGGCAGCAGGAGACTTGCCATCTCCACAGCAGGGGAACAGCTGACAGTGCTGAACCCCACTAACACTTGAACGAATGTGTTTGGCTCTGTGGAGACGACACTTCTGAACACCAACTGACGCTGTTGGAGCCCAGGATTAGGCGAGGAGCAGGCTGGGGCCTACTGGATTTTGGCAGGTGAATGCAGCAGGAGACTTGCCATCTCCACAGCAGGGGAACAGCTTGGAGCCCAGGATTAGGCGAGGAGCAGGCTGGGGCCTACTGGATTTTGGCAGGTGAAGGCAGCAGGAGACTTGCCATCTCCACAGCAGGGGAACAGCTGACAGTGCTGAACCCCACTAACACTTGAACGAATGTGTTTGGCTCTGTGGAGACGACACTTCTGAACACCAACTGACGCTGTTGGAGCCCAGGATTACGCATGCCGCATGCAGAGGCCAATGGGCATCGGTTTTTATGGAGGTTGTGGACTACTACTGATTCTAACCATGCTCCACTTAGGCCTCTGGCTCCACTGTCTCTACTATTTACCCTGGCCTCCAACCCCGCCAGCTACATCTCTGAAGTGGCGTCAGCACAATCTACACTTGTTCCTGTGTTACTGGTGCTCAGTCCCATCAGTTGATCCCCTGATGTTTGTCCGGCAAGTTCGCCAGCTCTGTCCTCATTCCCACTACTGGTTATGGGAATGTGGACAGAGCAGGAGACCTTGCCGGACACACATCAGGGGATAAACTGATGGGACTGAGCCACAGGAACACAGGAACAAGTGTAGATTGTGCTGACGCCACTTCAGAGATGTAGATGGCGGGGTTGGAGGTCAGGGGAAATAGTAGAGACAGTGGAGCCAGAGACCTAAGTTGGGCACGGTTAAAAATCAGTAGTGGTTTGAATGTTGATGGAGCTGGTGACTCTGCCGTCCACACAGCAGGGGATCAGCTGGCATTACTGAACCCCAGTAACACAGGAGCTAGTGTGTTTCTCTGTGCAGACGACACATCTGAGCGACAACTGGCTGTGTTGAAGCACAGGGATTATAGTTCAGGTGGTAGAAAAATGAACACACCAGCAGACCTGGATACAGTTGCCAACCACTAATTTAGTCTGTAAGAGGAATGGCAAAGTCTTTGGAGATCCAGGCCTTGTTCATTTTCAGAAAAGTCAGCCGGTCAACATTATCGGAAGATAGTCGCGTGCGACGGTCTGTTAGTACACCACCTGCGGCACTAAAGACACGTTCCGATAATACACTGGCAGCAGGGCAAGCCAGCACCTCCAATGCATACTGGCTAAGCTCTGGCCATGTATCCAGCTTAGAGACCCAAAACTTGAAGGGGGAAGAGCCATCTGGGAGTACAGCGACAGGGCAAGACATGTAGTCTGACACCATCTGACGGAAGCGTTGCCTCCTGCTGACTCGAGGCGTCGCTGATGGTGTAGACAATTGTGGTGGACACACAAAACTTTGCCACATTTGGGCCATAGTGGTCTTGCCTTGTGCTGCGGCACTGCCTCTGCTCCCTCTTTGTGCAGAGTTTCCTCCACTGCCTCGACGCAGAGAGCTGCTTTGTAAAGCACTAGCAACAATGCTGTCGGGTGGAATGGAAAACATTATGGACTGCACCAGTGACTCTTCGTACTCCCGCATTTTACGCTCCCGGTTCAACGTTGGTATGAGCCTTTGTACGCTGTCCCGGTAGCGAGGATCTAGGAGGGTGTACACCCAATAATCAGCCGAGACGAGAATGTGGGTGATGCGGCGGTCGTTTCTCAGGCACTGCAGCATGAAATCAACCATGTGCTGCAGACTCCCAACTGCCAAAGAACCGCTGTCCCCTGTTTGAGGCGTGACCTCGACCTGCTCTGCATCACCCCACCCTCGCTGTACATACTGAGTAGAGGTTTGTGTACCTCCCTCCTCTGGAGAGATGTCTTCCTCCTCCATCGACTCCTCCTCATCCTCCTCACAAAGTGTCCCCTGCCTAGGCCTTTGTGAGGAAACACGTAGCGCAGACTGTCCAGAAGCAGATGGCATTTGGGACTCCTCATCCTCCACCTCTTCTGAAACCTCATCCCTTAGTGCTTGCAGTGTTTGTTGAAGCAGGCAGATAAGGGGGACAGTCATGCTGACTAGTGCATCATCTGCACTCGCCATCCGCGTGGATTCATCGAAGGCACGCAAAACGAGGCAGATGTCCTTCATAGAGGCCCACTCAATGGTGCTGAAGTGTGAACGGCGCACAGTGCGACTTGTTTGCGCCTGATGCAGCTGGTACTCCATGACTGCTGCCTGCTGCTCACACAACCGCTCCAACATATGTAACGTTGAATTCCACCGGGTGGGTAGGTCACATATGATGCGATGTTCCGGAAGGCCAAATCGTCGCTGCAGAGCAGCGAGGCGCGATCTTGCCGTGCTGGAACGTCGCAAGTGAGCGCACTCTATGCGGACCTTGTGCAACAGTGCATCAAGATCCGGATAGTCCCTCAGAAAGCTCTGCACGACCAAGTTAAGAACATGTGCCAGACATGGGATGTGTGTGAGGTTGCCTAGGCCAAGAGCTGCCACCAGATTTCGGCCATTGTCACACACTACCAAGCCCGGCTGGAGATTCGCTGGCCCAAACCACACATCGCTCTCCAGCTTGATAGCATTCCAGAGCTCCTGCGCTGTGTGGCTTCGATTCCCCAAAGAAATTAATTTGAGTACAGCCTGTTGACGTTTGGCCACGGCTGTGCTCATATCGGTCGTAACAGGCTCCTGCTCTGCTGTTTCTGAGGAACTTGAGTAGGAGGAGGAGTCTATGTGTACAGACTGGAGTCCTGCAATCCGTGGCGTTGGAAGAACACGTACAGCGCCACTCTCCAGATCCGTACCCGGCTCCACAACATTGACCCAGTGGGCAGTGAGGGAAAGGTATCGTCCCTGTCCATGGTTACTGGTCCACGCATCGGTGGTCAGGTGGACCTTGTTACTAACGGCGTTTAGTAGCGCATGTTTTATTTTGCCCTCAACATGTTTCTGCAGGGCAGGGACGGCTCGCCTGCTGAAATAAAAGCGGCTGGGCACGTTGTATTGGGGGACTGCCAATGCCATTAAGTCCCGGAAGGTGTCAGTGTCCACCAGCCTGAATGACAGCATTTCAACTGCCAGAAGTTTGGCAATGCCAGCATTCAGAGACTGTGCTCGGGGATGGTTTGCCGAGTAAGGGCGCCTTTTATCCCATGCCTGTGCTACCGATGGCTGTGATGGATGGGAACGTGCTGTTATGGGTGGAATCTGACAGGGTCTCCGGACAACAGTGGCAGAGGTTCTTCCTTGGCGATCCTGTGAGGAAGCCGAACCAGCAGTGTGTGAGCTGGAGGAAGAGGGCCCAACACGAACTGAAGAGGTGGTAGGTGGTGCTGTACGTTGGCCTACGTCTTCAGGGTGTCTCTGCAACTCCAACTCGTGCTTGGTGCGCACATGTTTCCACATATTTGTGGTATTGAGGTTGCTGACATTTCTCCCTCTTTTGACTCTCTGATGACACAGCTTGCATTTGACAAAGCAAATGTCATCTGCAACTGTGTCAAAAAAGGACCACGCACTGCAACTCTTGTGAGCGCCCGGTTTGCCTTTGGAAGGAGGAATGCTCCTAACGGGTGCCGAAGTGGAGGGTACAGGCAACCAAGTCTTCCCCCTCCCTCTGCCTCCTGTTTTGGCCGGTAGGGGAATCTCTTCCTCCGAGCTGCTCCAACCACCTTCCTGTTGCTCACGCCATGATGGGTCAAGGACCTCATCATCTTCCCTCCCCTCTTCAAACAGCTGCTTCTCCGGGGTTGTCTCGCCAGCACCCTACGCACCAGAACGTGGCAACTGAGTCTCGTCATCATCTGATGCGTACTGAGGTGTGCTGACCATAGGCACTGGCCCACTCGCCTCTTCAGATTCAGAGGGACAAAGAAGTTGCGCATCACTGCATACTCCCTCTTCTTCACATTCAGGAATGCTGCTTGGCTGGCCCCCTCTTTCCAAGCCAACAGATTCCGAGAACAGAAGTAGAGACTGTGATGGCTCCTGTCCATGTCTCTCTGACTGCCTGGGCACTTTGGCAGGTGGTGAAGAGACAGATGGTTGCTCTTCGGTGCTCTGACCCTGAGAGGATGCGGAAGTAATTGAAGTCGATGCGTTAGCTGCCATCCATCCGACAACGGCTTCAATTTGTTCCTCCCGCAGCAGTGGGGTACGTTGAGGTCCTACAAAGCTGCGCATAAAGGACTGTTGCCTGCTAAAACTGGGGGATGCTGATCCACTGGTGCCCGCAGCAGGCCCAGAATCCCCACGTCCTCTACCTGTAGAATCCCCACGTCCTCTCCCTGCAGAATCCCCACGTCCTCTCCCTGCTGAAACTCCACGCCCACGCCCACGCCCCCGCGCCTTACTCCCTGCCTTCTTCATCTTGCAAGACTGCTTAAGATAGGCAAAAAAGTACAAAGGGGGGCCTTAGTGTGCTTATTCCTGAACAGCTGGTTACAGGTACAAGAAACACTAATTTTATGAAGTGTGTGTGTGTGGACTAGACTTTAATAGGAGCTGATGTGGCCTACACAAGTTCAAAATGTAGTGTTTGGTGAACTTTTTATGTGGTTTCTTTGTTTGAAACAAACTCAAAGTATGAGAACAAAGAATTGAAACTGATAGTATCACCAACTTTTTGGAGCTATTACAATGCAGGCAGGTAACCTACAATGCAAAAGATGAGGCTCCCAAAAAATTGGGTAATACTAATCTGGCTGCGCCGGCAGGGCACAAGCCAGAAAAAAAGGCTCCTCTATCTACTCCTATATAGTGTTTGCAACCAACCAATGTTGATGGATACGGATGGATGCACACTAATAGGAGAAGAAAAAATGAGCTGCACTCAAAGACAAATATGTGTGAGGCAGTGACGCACGTTGAGCGTCCTACAACCAGACGTAGCTGCAGGACACTCTACTCAGCGTGAGCTGCACTCACACACAGTCAGAGACCTCTCAGACAGCCGTCAACAGTGCAGCTAAGTGGGCACTGGCACTGACAGGCTGCAGAAAGGCTCCGCTGTGTACTCCTATATAGTGTTTGCAACCACCGTAGATGGAGACGGATGGATGCACACTAATAGAAGAAAAAATGAGCTGCACTCAAATAAAAATATGTGTGAGGCAGTGACGCACGCTGAGCGTCCTACAGCCAGACGTAGCTGCAGGACACACTACTCAGCGTGAGCTGCACTCACACACAGTCAGAGACCTCTCAGACAGCCGTGAACAGTGCAGCAAAGTGGACACTAGCACTGAAAGGCTGCAGAAAGGCTCCGCTGTCTACTACTAGTGTTTGCAACCAACGTATATGGATACGGATGGAAGCACACTAGATTGAAATTATTTAAAAAATGCAGCTCAAAAAATAAAAGATGTATGAGGCAGCAGTGATCACACTGGGTGGCCTACAGCCTGACGTGGCTGCAGGACCCACTCCACAGCGTGAGCTGCACTCACACAGCCCTTGCAGACAGCTGTGAACACTGCTGCTAGGGCAAAGAAGGCTACAGTGGTGGTTTATGTAGCCTGGGTAAAGCACTAGATGTTTGGTGGAATCGCTATTTCTAACTGTCCCTCACAGTCTTCTACAGCAGCCTGTCCCTAACTGAATTCACAGCAGAGTGACCAGAAATGGCGGCTGCGGTGGCTTTTATAGTGCATCATGACATCATTTCGGCAGCCAATCACAGCCATGCCAATAGTTAACATGCCTACATGCCTAACAGGATGTGCCCACACTTTGGAGGATTCCCATTGGCTTAATCAAAGCAAGCAGGCTCATAGCATGATGGGAACTTCCTATTCCGATTCCGATCCCGGAATCCGATATGAAAAAAGTATCGGAATTAAGTATCGGAATTCCGATACCGCTAATATCGGCCGATACCCGATACTTGCGGTATCGGAATGCTCAACACTAGTCATTGCTAAAGAAGCAGGCTGTTCACAGAGTGCTGTATCCAAGCATATTAATGGAAAGTTGACTGGAAGGAAAAAGTGTGGAAGAAAAAGGTGCACAAGCAACCAGGATAACCGCAGCCTTGAAAAGATTGTTAAGTTAAAGCCATTTAAAAATTTTGGGGAGATTCACAAGGAGTGGACTGCTGCTGGAGTCATTTCTTCAAGAGCTACCACACACAGGCGTATCCAGGACATGGGCTACAAGTGTTGCATTCCTTGTGTCAAGCCACTAATGATCAAGAGACAATGCCAGAAGCATTTTACCTGGGCCAAGGAGAAAAAGTACTGGACTGTTGCTCAGTGGTCCAAGGTGTTATTTACAGATAAAAGTAAATTTTGGATTTCATTTGGAAATCAAGGTCCCAGAATCTGTAGGAACAGTGGAGAGGCCACAATCCAAGCTGATTGAGGTCTAGTGTGAAGTTTCCACAATCAGTGATGGTTTGGGGAGCCATGTCATCTGATGGTGTAGGTCCACTGTGTTTTATCAAGACCAAAGTTGGCACAGCAGGCTACCAGGAAATTTTAAAGCACTTCATTCATACTTCCCTCTGTCAACAAGCTTTTTGGAGATGGAAATTTCATTCTCCAATAAGACTTAGCACCTGTTCACACTGCCAAAAGTACCAATACCTAGTTTACAAACAACAGTATCACTGTGCTTGATTGGCCAGCAAACTCCCCTGACCTTAACACCAAACAGAATCAATAGGCTATTGTCAAGAGGAAGTTGAGAGACACCAGACCCAACAATGCAGACGAGCTGACCAGACCCAGCAATGCAGACGAGCTGAAGGCTGCTATCAAAGGCCTCTTTCACACTTCAGTTTTTTGCATCAGTCAAAGTCCGCCAAAAGGACGGATGACGGATCCGTTTTAGTACTGATGACAACGGATGCCACCTGTCCGTTTTTTTGACGGATCCGCAAAATGAAGAATTTTAAAGGAATCGCAGCCTGGAAAAGGAGGAGAGAGAGAGAGAGATTTTTTTTTTTTGTCCGGCACCCAGAAAGAATTTCGGGTTAAATCAGTGTCTGGAGGATCCGCCAGAGAAAAAAATGTTGCAAGCTCCGTTTTGAAATCTTTGGGGATGGTGACGGACAGCAACTTTTGGCGGATCCTCAAAAAAAACGGATGCAACGGACGGCAATCCGTCACAATCCGCCATTAATGAAAGTCAATGGGGGAAAAAGACGGATCCTCAAAAGAAAATTGAGGATCCATTTTTTTCAAAACCTGGCGGGTTGTGACTGATTGTAAAAAACTGAAGTGTGAAAGAGGCCAAAGCAACCTAGGCTTTCATAACACCTCAGCAGTGAAACAAGATGATTGCTTCCATGACACGCCTCATTGATGCAGTGACTGATGCATAAGGAGCCCAACCAAGTATTGAGTGCATTTACTGAACAAACATTTCAGTAGGACAACAGTTCGGATTTTAACATCATTTTTCAGGATGGTGGTTATAAAGTATTTTAATTTACTGAGACGTTCGGGTTTTCATTGGCTGTAAGCCATAATCATCAACATCAACAAAAACAAAACACTTGAAACAGATCACTCCGTTTGCAATGACTCTACATAATATATGAGTTTCACTTTTTGCATAGAAGAACTGAAATAAATTAACTTTTTCATGATATTCTAATTTAGTGAGAAGCACTTGTAGATGTAGGAAGCGGAGCAGTGAGATTCTGTGTATACCTATAAGCCACAGTCAATAATGTGTGATGCAGTAACCTCTGTTACAGCTGGGGGGCGCTGTGTATGTGTGGCACCCCTGAGGGTTCAGTCGCCACAGAGGTACTGCACCTCCTCCTGAGGTGTGGTACCCCTCCATCCAGGTAAGGTGGAGACACCTGACCACACTCCAACACCTGCATCCCACACAACATAGTAGTGTAGCAAAGCACCTTTGGTGGCTGGCTCCCTGCTTGGAAAACGAAGAGTGCTGGGAGTTGGGTGGAGCTTAGTCTGCACAAAGAGAGCGGGAGCTCTTTAGGACTAGGTAAGTCTGACTAGGTCAGTCTGTGAGAGAAGATCCCCTGAGTGGGATGGATTGAAGGAAGTGCTGCAGCAGACCTCAGTGACCTGAGTCTGCTGGCACAGGAAAGAGATATTCAGAAAGCCTAATTCTCCATAAGAAAGAAAGATTAGAACAGAACATAAGGAGAGGAAGAGAACTAAGGACTAGGGTTAGAGCAGAGCCCTTCCTCAAGTTCTAAGCAAAAGGCCGGGGTCCGGTCCCCGAGGTTGTATGGATACTAATGGTCCTGCGACAGACACTGGAGGAATAGAAGTTGTCACCACTTTATTCCCACACAAGACTTGGGGGCACAACAGCAACAAGAGTGAGCCGGGACTTAGTAGCAAGGACTCCCCAAAGCAGGCTACAGCTGTCTGCCGTACAAGTAGAGTTCTAAGAACATCAGAAAGGAGGAACTCCAGTGTAACTCAGTACTGTGAGTACTTCATTACGAGCGCTAAGTAGGGAGACGTTCAGAAAAGGCACATGTTGGCGGAGTGTTGGAACGGAGTACTTCATCTTGCCTGGAAGTTGGCTGAGCTCCTGACCTGGAGGACACAGCATGGATGCGGGCACCTGTACGCACAACAGACTGTGAGTAAAGCTTTGGAACTACATGCCCTGGTGTCCTCCACTTATTCCTGCGCCAACACACTCAGCACTGCTACATCGCCGTGCCTAATACTGCACCATCAATGTCTCCTCCCTCTCTCTTCATCTACACTGCCCTGGGACCACTGCCCTACCTGTGGAGGGCCACAACATCATTGCTGCACCACACCATCTGTCCCAGAGGATCTGTCTGCAGTGTCGGCTTAACATCTTCATTGCCGAACACCACAGGTGGCGTCACAAATCATTCACTAATAAACTTTAATCATCATCCACACGTTCAACATCATCCTCCCCTTTTTTAATGGATGCCCAGGGCCACGGAGCGGGTCGCAGCTGCTGTGACATCTCCCATTGAAACCCACGGGCCCGGCTCCGAGTGCTCCACGGCCCTGGCGGGCGACCCATATGCAATTCAGGATGTGCTTGGAGGCATAATTTTGATGGTAAATTAGAGACTGGCATTATTGTAAATGGCTAGAATGTGTCATAGAGGTTCTCTGCGCTGTAAGCCCAAAATGATATGGTTGTGCTGGGACTTATAATTCCACAAGTATTGGTGTATTACTTATAAGGGTGGCTTATAGGGTTAGTCAGAGAGCTGGGTGGGAATTGACTAACCACACATGTACCAGCCATCTATGGGGGTGGTTACAACCATATAATGTGACTGAGGTCTGGTCACATGGACAGAGTGTGTGTACCTGAATGGTTCAGGGTGCAAGGTCCTGGAAGGTCTGTGTTGAAAGATCCTGGGAGTAGGATCGGATTCCTGGAGCAAGTGGTGAGACCTTAGACCTGGTGGCCTGGGTGTTGGACAAGTGTCCTGAATAGCACCCGGATAGGCCACGTGTATGTGCAGAGCCTGGGAAGGCCCCACACTGAGAAAGACGCTGTCCTGTTGAGGACCTTGGACTGACGAGGAGTCAGCCTGTGGAGCAGGAGCTCCTGAGAGGTAACCCTGGGTATGGGGAAAGAGCTATGTGCACTGACAAAGGTCAGTTACTGAACTGTGCGGTCACCCATTGACTGGAGAGAGTCCGGCATTACTAGTGAATGCTTTGTAATGCCACACGTGATGAATTAAAGGTCTGTGTATAACCTGCTTATGTGCAACCTGGCTTACGGTGCAGTTTACTCATATGTGACTTTCATACTTATGGTCCTGTGACAAAGAGCTTTTTTTCCTGTTTCTCTCAGTTTTTCACTTAACAATGAGCGCAATAGGAAGAGCAGCTTGTGGTTACATGACTAAGTGTGCAAATCGCATGTGTGGTTGGGGGGGCGCCAAACCGAATTCTTGCCTGGGTGCCATAAAGCCTAGATACACCTCTGGACTGTGCTCACATGTAGCTTAAATGCTGTGTCTTTCTGATGCTTTTTTTTTTGCACAGAAATTCTGCCGTTTAACTGTCCAAGCAACGTGGATGTGATTTCATTAAAACTACGCCCGCTGTGCATCTAGAGAACTTCCTTAGAAACTTCTACATGGAGCCTAAAAAAGCACATATAAAAAACTGCAGTTACTTTTTTAAATGCAGAATCAAAGCTTTTCTGTACTAAAAAAAAACACATTAAAAACTTGGCTTCACGTCTGCACCTGAAACGCATAAAATAGTGCAGCAATAATCAGAGAAAATTGCTATTGTGTAGTTTGCAGAAAAAAAACACAGTACACACAGTATTTTTTGCAATGTATGAACACAGCCTTACAGGCACAATAAAGCCAGGTGTCATATATTACAGCTACATACATACGAGGTCAAAATTGTTGGTACCCCTTGTTTAATGTCAGAAAAACCAACAATGGTGACAGAAATAACTTGAATCTGACAAAAGTAATAATAAATCAAAAATCTATGAAAATGAACAAATGAAAGTCAGAAAAATATTCAGGATTGAGAGTCCTCAGTAGTTGATATCAACTACTGAGGACTCTCAATCCTGAATATTTTTCTATCTACTGGCTAACACGGTACAAAGATATACATCTTTCCTGTATCAAATGAAAGTCAGACATTGCTTTTCAACCATGCTTCCACCAAAAAAAAAATAAAACTCATGAAATAGGCCTGGACAGAAATGATGGTACCCTGAAAATAATGTGACATAAAGGACATAGTAAATCAAGGTGTGTCCACTAATTAGCATTACAGGTGTCTACAATCTTGGAATCAGTGAGTGGGCCTATATAGAGGGCTACAGATACTGTGCTGTTTGGTGACATGGTGCGCATCACACTCAACATGGACCAGAGGAAGCAAAGGAAAGAGCTGTCTCAGGAGATAAGAAAATTATAGACAAACTTGTTAAATGTAACAACTATTTTGACCTTGTGTGTATAAGAAAGTTCTGGCTGCTACAACTGTGAATGAATTAACATAAAATAAATCCATAGGTCCCAACTAGAGAGGAATAGGACACACAAATAATGTTGTGCCAGCCCTGTCTAATCAAAAGCCGCACTGGGGACTCTGGAAGGTAAGAGATTTGCGGCCTCCCATCCAGCCACGAAGCAGCTTTGATCCAGAGTCCCGTAAATCGATCCGCTCATCTCTAGTCCCAACTGTCCGGGATAGAATGGACAGTCCCGGATTTGGGTCTATGCCCTGTAGTCTTGGACATCTGGTGAATTTCCCTTACTGCCAGCACCCCCCTGACATCTCTTCCTGCCAGGGTAGAAAGAACTGGTAAATGGGCATGGATTAGGGAATGGCCAGGGGCATGGCTCATTGCAGAACGTATCACTCTTTCTGTTCTTCAGAAGATGTGAGGGATGGAGTTGACCTTACCTCCCCATTTGCACTAAAGCTTGTGTGTTATTCTGCTGTGTCCAATGTCCTGTGCAGGAGAGGTAAGGATTAGGCCAGTGACAGTTCTCCCTCATGTGATCTGTGACTTATAACTAGAGATGAACGAATTTGTTTGTATACGATTGGCATTGAATATTGTTTTTGCAATATTCTTCTAACATAGCCGAATGTCATTAGACTCAATGGGAGCTGAAATTAACGAATATGTTCAGAACCGATCATTAAACATATATTCGGCATAAATAGTATTAGAATATGGCTCGATTATGTCAAAATCAGATTTGGAGACAAGAAAACGAACAAATTTGCTCATCTCTACTTATCGCATCCACTCCATAAACTGCAATAAATATTTATCACCCTTTTCCCCTTACATCCTGCCCAACATATGATGTACTTCTATGTATGTATAATATCGATGGGCAAACAACCTTTTTCGCCAATGCACCCAATTTATTTATTGCTTGATCAACTGCTAATGCATATATGATAAGTCTTAGTGCAACAATTATTATCAGGGTATGTTCATGTAAGGGAGTGACCAGGTTCGTCACGTGCCTCCCCTATTCTGATCAAGTACATATGTATCACATGCGGCACACTAAAGTGTTGGTAATACTAATGTATTGTGTAGTTCCCTACTGTTATTTAATGTGTGTTATATATTGTGATGTGATGTATTTAATATGCCTAAGATTAGGGATAAGATTGGATAGAAGCTGGCCCAGGGCAGTAAAGGCTAGAGTAGAGGGGGGCATTATAGAGTTAAGGCATAGAATAGTATAGAGTGATAATAGTGTTACAGGCAAAGGACTGTGACTCTGCAGTTATTCTTGGAACTTGGACTCCTGAAGCCAGAATGGCAGAAACCATAAGTGTTGGCTGGATGTTCTGCCCATTTATGTGCAGCAAGTATTTTCATAGGTGCTGTACCAGATATGGCGATTAGATGTCATTAGTTGTCCCCTTTTTTCCTGTTCCTGGATTTAGGAACCTCTCTCTTTAATAGCTTGTTCTGATTAGAACCGCCCCTTCAGTTTCCCCGGGCTAGAGAACTTGTAGCCATTTTCTCCCCGTACCTCTGAGTTACACAAACACGTGTTCCTGGCTCTACCTACAAATCACTGCTTCTGTCAAGCGGATTACAGTGAGAGTTAATACAGTTATGTGTGTGTGCATTGTATCTGTGCTAGCTAGCCATTATGCAGTCACCGTGGAGTGTCTTATGAGTAAGGTATATGGTGCAATGTATTTTCCAGCTAGTTGTAATGCTCTTTGCACTGCATGTAGATAGAGGCATTTCTGTTTAGGGTAGTGCAATGCTGGCAGCCTAAGTTTCCTTTAGATATCCCTCTGATATACTGTACTGTCTATTTCAGCAAAGAGATGTTGACCACAGCTACCATTCCACTGAGCAGAAGGTACAGCTCCCATCCTGCCTTAAAGAGACACCTTTTTCACCGAGAAGGTACTGCACAGACTATCCGAAGTTAGAAGCGTCTTACAGGTATGGTGATGCACCACACACTAGACATGACTATAACATACCGGCTCATGCCAGCACTGACCAAGCCACCATGAACTTAGCAAAGTTCTTTGCCCGCCGAGAAATGGTTACAAAGTGACTCGTAAAGTTTACTGATAAACCCGAGAACTATCGGTCATGGAGAGCGCCGTTCTGGAATACCATTCATGGTCTGGACCTTTCTAGTAGTGAGGAGTTAGACCTCCTAGTAAAGTGGCTCAGAAGTGAGTCAGTCAAGCATGCCAAAAGACTAAGAGACATCAATATAAAGCATCCACACACAGGTCTACGTAAAGTGTGGGAAAGACTTGATGAAAGCTATGGGACAGTAGAAGTCATAGGGAATGCTTTATACAAAAGAATTGATGATTTCCCTAAGATAGGACTTAAATGTTATCAAAAGCTTAGAGAATTGAGTGATTTATTGATAGTTTCAGGTTGCCCAGGAGGAAGGGGACTTGCCCAGATTGGCATTCTTAAACACCGCTAGGGGGTGTCAATGCGATAATACAAAAACTTCATTATACAACATAAAAGAAAAGTGGGTTACATATGGCTCACGGTATAAACAAAATCATAATGTACTGTTCCCTCCTTTCACTGTTTTCATAGATTTTGTCACCCAACAAGCTAAGATCAGAAATGACCCTAGTTTTGACTTCACTCTGTCATGTTCCACTGCCCCCGGTGTCAAACCTAGTAGGACATCCGTGGCAGTCTACAAAACTAAAATCGTTTCCACAGGCCCTCCTCACAATGCGAATAAACCCCTCCAGGTTAGAACAAGCCTCAGGATGTCAGTAAACAGTGTCCTCTACACAAGAAACCCCCGTCTGAAGCGTATAGCCCACCTTATACCCGAGTTGGATCCAGAAGCCCCAATAGCTCTACTCCTGGGAAGAGATATACTACAAGCCCACAAGACTAGAGAATGTATAAAGGGCTTCAGGAACGCTCTGCACGCACAGAGGCTCGACCATGGATGGATCATTATAGGAAATGTCTGTCTAGCAGGAGCACACAAGCCGGCCTCAGTCAACAATATGCTTACAAGCACACTAGAAAATGGACGTCCGTCTCTCTTCCAGTCATGTCACAATAGTCTGCTGGTAAAAGAATTGCCAAACAGCACTCGCCTACCTTGCCCTTTCTCAGTACTTACCAATGAAGACCACCCCTGTGACGGTGAACAAGACCACATGGGATGTACAGTCTTCCACAGGACAAAAGAAGGCGACAAGGTAGTGATGTCTACAGAAGATAGGATGTTCTTGGACATCATGGATAGACAAATAGTCAAACACAAATCGAACAGTGGGGTCGCACCTTTACTATTTCGACCTCAGAGAAGGCGCCTACCCAACAACAGGGAACTGGTCTACAGCCGATTCATCTCCCTCAGGCACAAGCTTCAGAAGTCACCTGAGATGAAGGAACACTTCTTTACCTTCATGAGGAAGATATTCCAGAACAGCCACGCAGAGATTGCACCTGCACTTCGGCCCTCAGAGGAGTGTTGGTACCTGCCCATCTTCAGAGTATGCCATCCTAATAAGCCAGGTCAAATAAGAGTTGCATTCAACTCAAGCTCCAAATGCGAAGATGTTTCTTTGAATTATGTCCTACTGTCAGGTTCAGACCCCAACAGCAGACTTCTGGAAGTACCTCTCTCTTTCCACAGAGATACGGAGGCATTTATGGCTGACATACAACAGATGTCCCACTGTTTTCTCGACAAAGAGGAACAAAATCTACTTGAGGTTCTTCTGGTACCGTGACAACAAGCCGGACAAAGACATTGCAGAATACAGGATGAGGGTGCACATCTTCGAAAACAGCCCTTTCCCAGCAGTCGCTATTTATGGCCTCCGAAATTCCGCCAAAGAGGGTGAAGAAAAGTATGGGTTAGACGTCAGATCCTTTGTAGTAAAGGACTTCTACGTAGACAACTGTTTGAAGTCCACACCAACAAATGAGGCTGCAAATAGTCTACTAAAAAGGGCTCAAGAAATGCTCACTCATTCTAACCTAAGGTTACACAAGATTTCCTCCAACAGCCGAGAGTTGATGGAAGCCTTTCCCTCTCAAGACTATTGCAGCGATCTAAAGGACCTAGACCTTAGCATCGACTCCCTTCCCATGCAGCGGAGTCTTGGATTGCTTTGGGATCTGAAGACAGATGCCTTCACCTTCCAGACGAAAAACCCTTCACGCGCAGAGGAGTTCTCTCTTTCACGAATAGTCTATACGACCCCCTGGGATTCGTAGCTCCTGTAACTATCCAAGGAAAAATGATGCTAAGTGACTTCACCCAAGACACGTCTTATTGGGACGATCCACTTCCAGCAGAAAAAGCAGACCTTTGAGCAGAGTGGAGGAGGTCTCTTTAGGCCTTGACCGAACTTCTTGTGAAACGGCCGTATGCTCCCGTGCCATCCACAGAAGTCAAGACACAAAGACTTTGTATCTTTCGTGGTGCATCAGTCAAAGTGATTGCCGCAGTAGCATACCTCAAAACCATAGACATGAATGAACAGAGCCACATCGGGTTTGTGATGAGCAGCACTAAAATGGCACCACTCCGTGAACACACGATACCCAGACAGGAACTCTGTGCAGCTGTCCTCGCAGTTGAGTTGACTGAGCTTATCTCAGATGCGATGAATCTGGAGACCAAAGATGCTGAGTTCTACACCGATAGCAAGGTGGTACTAGGATACATCTGCAATGAAACAAGATGCTTTTATGTCTGCGTCAGCAACCGGGTACTGAGGATAAGAAGATCCACCTGCCCTAATCAGTGGCACTATGTACCTACTTACCTCAATCCTGCGGACCATGCAACTAGATCCATTCCTCCAAGTCATCTTAAGGACACTACAAGGTTCACAGGCCCCGCTTCCTTGTACCGTTTGATGCCCCACATCGACAGGCTCGATACGTTCGAACTAGTGGATCCAGATGCCTACGAAGAGTTCCGTCCTCGAGTGTCTGCTCTGCATACAGGAATATCAAGTCATCACCTGGAATCTCATCAGTTCAGCAGGTTCTCAACCTGGAAAACACTTGTTCGAGCCTTCGCTTGTCTACTTCATGTGGCCCAGTCCTAAAAGTCAGCATCACCTGCAAGCCAGGTTTCTTGTAAAGGTTGGCATCATTGCAAGCATGCGTTTACCACCCTCAACCTGGAAAGAGCCAAGGTTACAATACTTGGTGTTGTGCAAAAAGAAACCTACCCCAGAGAAATAGACAACCTTAACAAGGGACGAACCATTCTTGGAGACAGCATGCTAAAGAAGCTCGATCCAATTGTCGACCAAGACTGGCTTTTGAGAGTAGGTAGCCATCTTCAGGAAGCCGAGGTAGAAGTTTTAGAGAAACACTCGGTAATAATTCCTGGATGTCATCACGTCACAACCCTGCTCATTCAGCATCATCATGACTTAGTGAGACACCAAGGCCATTTGTTTACCGAAGGGAATCTGAAGGCGGCTGGACTATGGAACTATGGATAGTCGGTGCAAAGAGAATCATGAGCAAACTCATTTTTAACTGTTTCGTGTCGCAAATTCCGTGGCACGTTCCAAAATCCGAAGATGGCCAATTTTCCATCCAACAGACTTAGCACTGAACCCCCTTCACCAACGTTGGACTAGATGTATTCAATCCTTGGTCCGTGGTTACTCGACGCACTAGGAAGACCAATACTGAAGCAAAATGTTGGGCAGTTCTCTTCACTTGTCTGTCCATCAGAGCTGTTCATATCAAAGTAATTGAATCTATGGCCACTTCAAGTTTCATAAATGTGTTTCGACGCTTCACCGCAATCATAGGCCCTGTGAAGCATATTCGCTCTGACAGAGGTACGAATTTCATTGGAGCGGCAAGAGAACTCCATATACCTTCCAATTTAGACATCGCTTTTGTTGAATGGTGCATATGAGAGCAAGGATGCACCTGGACTTTCAATCTGCCACACTATTGGCACATGGGAGGTGCCTGGGAGAGAATGATAGAGTCTAGTATCTTGCGTGCTATGCCTATCTTCTTACAAATGAACACCAGGCTCACACTTGAGAGTTTAACTACATTCTTGGCCGAGGTATCAGCTATCATGAACGCCAGGCCACTGTGAGCACTTTCCAGTGATTCCGGAGACCCGACAGTCCTTACTCCTGTAATGCTACTCACGCAGAAAACCTGTGTCTCGAGGGCTCCTCTTGGATAATTCGACAATAAAGACCTCTACAGACAACAATGGAGGCAAGTACAAAGCGTTCCAGTGTCTTCTGGGACAGATGGAAGAAGCAATATCTCTCCACTCTGCAAACCAGGACAAAGTGGCAAAAAGACAACCCAAACATCCAACCCGGTGATGTTGTACTTGTCAAAGACAGTCAGTCACATCGAAGCGAGAGGCCACTCGGCCTAGTCACCAAGCCTCGTGGCAGCAAGGATGGGAAAGTGTGCAAAGTAGAGGTCAAAGTGTGCAAACTTGGGGAGAACAAACTGTTCCTCAGGCCAGTTACGGAACTTGTACTGTTATTGTCCCCAAAAGAACCAAATAGTGGCATCCGTTGATGCCAAGCAGGGAGTGTTCTGCCCATTCATGTGCAGCAAGACATTTCTTAAGTGCTGTTCCAGCTATGGCCATTAGATTTCATAGTTGCCCTTCTCTTTCCTGTTCATAGATTTAGAATCCTTTCCCTTTAATAGTTATTATGCTTAGAACTGTCTCTTCAGGTTTCCTGGGGTTGGAAGCTTGTAGTCATTTTTTCCCGGATCTCTGAGCTACTCACATGTGTCCTGCTCTCTGCAAAATCACTGCTTCTGTCAAGCGGATTCCGGTAAGGGTTTAATAGAGTTATGTGTTGTGCTATGTATCTGTCTTAACTAGCCATAATACAGCCTCCATGATATGTGCACTGTATTTCCAGCTCCTTGTAATGCCTTTGCACTCCATGTTAGACAGATGCACCCCTGTTCAGTTATTGCAATGCTGGCAGCCTTAAGTTGCTTAGATATATATCTTCACTGCATTGTGTGTTGTATTACTCAACTTCTGTAATAATGCCTGCTACTGTTATAATAGCACTCTGTATTATCTGCCAGTACTGATGTTTTGTACTGTTTCTTTATAGTTTTTACCTGATCTCATCCACTATTGTGTTCATCAATCTTTGATCTAATCCACTATTATGTTCACCAATCTCCTCCACTGTATCATCTGTTATCATTTACCATTGCTGTTCACATCATCTCAATAAATATAGACTTAAGCACACATACAGTCTTTTTACTGGGAGTGGATGAAGGGTTTAGCCATATGCTGGAATCCACACAGCGTCATATGTGGAAGAAGGCAGAACAAGCACCTTCAGAGGTTTTTCTGTCAATATGGCCATGTGAGGGCTTATTTTTTGCAGGACAAGTTCTACTTTTGAGCAATACCATTGGTTTCAGCATGTCGTGTACTCAAAAACGGTTAACAATTTCCAAGTGCGGTGAAATTGCAAAAAAAAGCGCAATCCCACACTTGTTTTTTGATTGGCTTTTTTGCTAGGTTCAAAAAATGCTAAAACTGACCAACCATTATGATTCACCAGGTCATTACAAGTTCATAGACACCAAACATGTCTAGGTTCTCTTTTATCTAAAATTGTGCCTTTTCCGAAACCCGGAGTGTCTCCATTTTTCATGATCTTGGGTTGGGTGAGGGCTTATTTTTTGCATGCCAAGCTGACGTTTTTAACAATACCACTTTTGTGCAGATTTGCTCTTTTGATCGCCCGTTATTGCATTTAAATTCAATGTCGCTGCGACCAAAAAAACAATTCTGGCGTTTTTACTTTTTTTTGTCACTACGCCGTTTAGTAGTGAGGTTAATTCTTTTTTTATTGATTGATCTGGCGATTCTGAACTCGACGATACCAAATATGTCTATGTTTGATTTTTTTTATTGCTTTATTTTGAATGGGGCAAAAGGGGGGTTATTGATCACAAAAACAAAGTATTTGTGGAACAACAATTATTTCCTATTTGTTTTAGGCATAATGGGTTAGGAAAACACACTTTGGACCCAGGAACAAAAAATAAAAAAAAATTTGTTGCATTGTGTAATCTAATCACTTTTCTAATATTCTTCAATTAAAAATTCCCTCTCTCCTCTAACTTCCTGTCTGCTTGCTTTTTATTTGTTTTCATTTTTTCTTCCAATGACATTTTATTTGAGTATCCCCAGTGCTTGCTGGGATACTCGAACAGGACGTCAGGGGACAGAGGTTGTGGTTACGGCCACAGCTGCTTTCTCTACCTTGCAACAAAGAGAGACATCTGTTTCAGATGCTGGGCTAGTCCCTGCTCTTTCTGCTTGCACTGTTGTCTCCTTACAATTTGTGCTAACAGTGACTCATCACTGGTCTTAAGGCTATGTTCACTCCTTGAGTAAATGGATGCAGACATTTCTGCACCATTTCTGCATCTCTTGGAAGGAAAAACACAGCTGCAAAAATGCAGCATTTTGCTGCATTTGTTATGAGTTTTTGCCTGTGTTTTTTTACTGATGTGAGTGAAGTCAATGATGAAAAATGCAGGGCAAAAGCGAACAGAGAATTGACATGCTGCAGATTATATTCTGTACCAAATCTGCAAGTCACAAATAAGCAATGTGTGCATGACACTTCAGGTTTCTCATTCTCTTTGCTGGCATCAGAATTGTCAGATTTTTCTAGCAAATCTACAAAGCAAATACACACCAAATCTGCAATGTGTGTACAAGCCCTAAGAGCTGGTGAGGGAGTGCACTGAGCTTGCTTCAGGAATAGCAACTAACGGCTTATCAGTAGAGCTGGGACTAGCACAGCCCTTAAAGGGAATCTGTCACCCCATTTTTGCCCTATCAGCTGCCAGCACTGCCATCACGGGTTTCATTTGCTCCTCTTCCAAGCAGCCCTTCTATGGAAGCCATTCACTGGACCCCGTTGTGTGACTGGATCCCTGTGCTGAGGTTAGAGGGTGATGATCAGGGTAAAAATGTATTTGTGAAATCGGTCGGTATTACTAATTACCAAAATAAAAAATAAACCTACAGTGATTCAAGAAAAAATGTATGTACTAATGCAATTTAGTTCTGTGTGTTTTATATGCCAATTTATTCCTTCTCCAAGGTTGTGTAGTTAAATTGTTCTAGTGATCAGTGGCAATCCAATAGATCAGAGTTACACTAAGGGTATGTTTCCATGATCAGTAATTGGCAGCGCTTTGGACATAGCACATGTCTGCTCCATCAAAAGCGCTAAAGGCTTTTGAATGCAGGTGATTCCGCCTGCGTTCATTGAACTGTGCGGAATCACCGCGTCACATTTTATTGCATGGGTGACTTTATCTTGAAAAAATGGAGCGTGTCCGCAAGATAAATAGACATGCTGTGGTCTGAAAAGACGCTCCTCATGTCGGGTTACGCAGGGATACTGGAGGCATCCCTGCACGCTACGTGGAGATGGGATTTCATGAAATACCCTCCACTATGCTTTAACATCTGACCGCTTCGGGTTGGACGCTGCGGCTGTACGCAGCTTCCAACCCGCAGCGTTTACTGACTAAGGAAACATACCCTTATATACATTTGAAATGTACCATAAATTGCTGTAGTTGGGAAACCCCTTATACAATTATTTGTTGGCTGGAATTGGAAAATATTTTTGAAACACTGGTTTAAAAATAGCATCATTATTAATTTTCATTTGCCGGATGGTTTCATGCTTCTCTTTAGATAACAATCTAAATCTTCAATTACAAAAGCAAAGCATGTTGTAAAATTTAGATTTATAGGACCTTTCAATGCCAAATATCTCAAAGAGATCTTTCTTTTGTATCTACATTTAATCTATTTTGTCTGTGGAATATTCCCTAAGGGACTTTTCAGCAGGGGATATAAATAAAATTCAGTTGAACAAGTAAAGCTTGTACATTTAAGTAATGGATTATATGTAGGAGGCAGATCAAAAGGCTTTAAAAGAAGACTCGCCAACCATCTTCAAATACATTTTGTATAAAAGCAGATTATATAAAATCATAGTAGCCACAGTTGGATACTTCAGTTACCAGAAAAATGTAAAACTAGCAGAAGAAAAAGATGAGATTGTAAAGCACCCACTATCTTAAAAACTAATATATTTTAGTGCTACACTTTTGGCATATGGCTTTTGAAATATTTATGTAGAGTCTTCTAAATATATTCCGTAACATACAGCCCTCATTTCAGAAATAGTAACATTAAACAGGTAGAAACAGAGGGCATCCAGGGAAATATAGCATCAGATGTAAAATATTAGGCCAGGGTCAGACTTGCTAGAAACTCGCATGAGTCTCACACGTCAATACCTGGCACTGCCTCCGGCACTCGGGAATGGAGTGTTCAGCTGCACAGAAATACATGCAGCTGAGTGTTCCGATCAGAGTGCCGGTGGCAGTGTCGGGTATTGACGTGCGAGACTCGTGCGAGTTTCTCGCAAGTGTAACACCGGCTTTAAGGAACTACCAATGGCTTAAAATGCAGCAATTTGGGCATCACCAAAGTATATTGACCCAGATTCATCAAGACTGGCGACTTTCTCTGCAAGTATAATGAGGTGGCATGTTGGAGTCAAGATCCTTTGTGCACCTTTCCACAAATCTTACTTCAGCGACTAGAGAAAGATTTCTCATGTAAAAAACACCACAGTACTTTTGAGTTGATGACAAGTCCTCTATAATCCCTTAGTGACCGAGTCAATGTTGACCTTAATGACCAAGCCAAATTTTACAATTCTGACCACTGTCACTTTATGAGGTTATAACTCTAGAATTCTTTAACGTATCCCACTGATTCTCAGATGTTTTTTCATGACATATTGTACTTCATGATAGTGGTAAAATTTCTTCAACATTACTTGCGTTTATTTGTGAAAAAACAGAAATTTGGCAAAAACTTTGAAAATTTTGCAATTTTCAAAATGTAATTCTTATGCCCTTAAAACAATGAGATATGTCACACAAAATAGTTAATAAATAACATTTTCTCACATGTCTACTTTACATTAGCACAAATAACATTTTCTCACATGTCTACTTTACATTAGCACAAAAAAAAATTTCCCACATGTCAACTTTACATTAGCACAATTTTGAAAACATAGCTAAAAAAGGACGTCATAAGGGTTAAAAATTGACAAGCGATTTTCATTTTTCCAACAAAATTTACAAAACCATTTTTTTAGGGACCACATCACATTTGAAGTAACTTTGATGGGTCTATATGACAGAAAATATCCAAAAGTTACAACATTCTAAATATTGCACCCCTCAAGGTGCTCAAAACCACATTCAAGAAGTTTATTAAGCCTTTAGATGCTTCACAGGAGCTGAAGCAATGTGAAAGGAAAAAATGAACATTTAATTTTTGCACAAAAATTTTACTTTAGCTCCAAATTTTTTTATTTTCTCTAGAAAATGGACCCTAAAAAATATTTTGTGAAATTTCTCCTGTTTGGGAACACGGCAGAGCTCGAAAGAGAAATAGCACCATTCAGTGGTGTAACTACAAAGTTATGGGCCCCGCTGTGAACTTTCAAATGGGGCCCCACCATGCCAAAATACACGCACATCTCTGCTCCACACACCTCGTACACACGCGGCTCTGCTCTGCACACCTGGTACACACGCGGCTCCGCTCGGCACATCTCCTGCACATGCGGCTCCGCTCCACACACCTCGTACACACACTGCTCCGTTCCATGCACCTCGTACACACGTGGCTCTGCTCCATGCACCTCGTACACACGGCTCCGCTCCGTACACCTCATACACAGCTCTGCTACATCCACACTGTAAACCCATCCTGACCCCACACATAAACTTCACCTCATCCAGCACCATGACAACAAGCACAGCAGAGTTCTGCACACACCGAGGTCCCTGATCATGTGACCCCTGACTCGTCCCCTCCTGTAACCCCATCACAGGTCCTGTGCATACATTAGAGAATAGCCTAGCGACTTCATTGCAGGCCGGGGCGGGGCTGCGGAGGGTCTCTGCAGGAGGGCGAGGATGAGGTGCATGGGGGGCATGGCGGCTCAGTGCAGTGCAGGAAAAATAGACTCCCGGGCGGGACACGAGTGGGGGAGGGAGTCAAAAATGGGACTGTCCCAAAAGAATCGGGATGGTTGGGAGATATGGTCTGACCTGCCGGGCTCATGACTACCCCAGGGCCCTGTCGCAGTGGTGACTTCTGCAACCATATTAGTTACGCCCCTGGCACCATTTGACTTTTTTAAACCATGAATGGCTAGAATCGAGAACGGACGTCATGTCGTATTTGGAGAGCATCTGATGTGCCTAAGCAGTGTAAAACCCCCACAAGTAACCCTATTTCTGAAACTAGACCCCTTAAAGAATGTATCTAGATGTGTGGTGACCACCTTGAACTCCCAGGTGCTAAAGCTCATAATGCTCATAAAGTTCATAACGTAGAGCTGTGAAAATTTAAAAAAAATAAATAAATCACATTATTCCCACACACCTGTACTTTTAACCCCAATATTTTATTTCCATAAGGTTAACAGGAGAAAATGGACCACCGAATTTGTCGTATATTTTCTACAGAGTATGCCAATACCCCATATGTGGGGAAATACTACTAATTGTGCTCACGGCAGGGCTTGGAAGGGAAGAAGCACCGTTTGACTTTTTAAATGCATAAACGGCTGGAATCGACAGCGGACGCCATGTCACGTTTGGAGACCCCCAGATGTGCTTAAACAATGAAAACCCCACAAGTGACCCCATTTTAGAAACTAGACCCCTTAGGAAACCACCAGGTGCATCACAGAAATTTAAAACATAGAGCTGTAAAAATACAAAAAAACACATTTTACCCCAAAAAATGTACTTTTAGCCACACATTTTTTACTTTCGCAAGAGTAACAGGAGAAAATGGACCCAAACATTTATCGTGCAATTTCTCCTGAGTATGCGAATACCTCAAATGTGGAGGAAAACTACTGTTTAAGCCCACGGCAGGGCTTGGAAAGGAGGAAGTGACATCTTGGAACTAAGACTTTAATGGAATGGTCTGCACGCATCATGTCGCTTTTGGAGTGCCCCTGATGTGCCTAAGCAGTAAACAAAAACCACAAGTGACCCCATTTTGGAAGCTATACCCCTCAAGGATTTTATCCAGGGGTATAGTGAGCATTTTGAACTAACAGGTACTACCCAGAATTTGATAACATTAGGTTGTCATATTGAAAATGTTCATTTTTTTCACAAATATGTTGTTTTAGCCCCAAATTTTTAATTTTCACAATGAATAATAGGAGAAAACGGACCCCACAAAAAAGTCCAATTTTCCCTTTTAATTTCTCTCTCCTCTGATGTGATCGCACATCAGAGGGGAGAGAAATAAGGTCCCCCGATCCACCCCCGGTACCTTTGCTATCCCTGCAACCCCCTGTGAAGTCCCCCAGGCCGCCAGCATCTTCTTCCATGAGTAAATGGCGGGCACATAAGCAGTGCGCCTGCCGAGATCTGCCAGCCGGCACCCGGCAAGAATAGGACATTTTTCCTATTGGTTCATTTTGATCACTGTGATAATCCCTATCATAGTGATCAAAATAAAAAAGTAGTATATCAAACCCCTCTTTATCACCCCCTTAGTTAGGTAAAAAATGTATTTATTTCCATTTTTCCATTAGGGTTAGAGTTGGGTTAAAGTGAGTTGGGCTAAAGTTAGGGTTAGGGTTGGGCTAGGGTTAGGGTTAGAGCTAGGGTTAGGGTTGGGGCTAAGGTTAAGGTTGGGCAAAAGTTAGGGTTGGGCTAAAGATAGGGTTGTGCTAGGCTATGATTGTGGTTATGGTTGAGATTATGGTGAGGGTTGGGGTTAGGGTTGTGTTATGGTTAGGTTTTTGGTTAGGGTTAAGGTTGGGATTAGTGTGTTGGGGTTGGGGTTAGAGGTAGAATTGGGGGGGTTCCACTGTTTAGGTACATAAGGGGTCTTCAAACGTGACATGCAAAACCCAAGACACCATCACATGTTTATCAACGCAAGCAATGACTAGCCAGGTCTTTCCCCGGGAAGGAACAACCACGGGAAGGGCAGTCTCTAATGAAGGAAACCACCTATGCCAAAACATGGTATCCATCCACAGACAGCTGTTTCGGGGTATTGCCCCTCATCAGTGTGGAGTAGGAAACTGGCTAGTAGGAGCAATGCCTAGTAAAAGACTGTGAAAAATGAGGGTGAATGAACTCATGGAGATCAACATCCAACACTGCGGAGACACCATCACATGTATCTTTCCCTTCATTGGAGACTGCCCTTCCCGTGGTTGTTCCTTCCCGGGGAAAGACCTGGCTAGTCATTGCTTGTGTTGAGAAACATGTGATGGTGTCTCCATGGCATGGGTTTTGCAAGTTTTTGCATATTTCCCATAAGGGATGGGGGCATTGCTCTAGAATCACTGCGTTGAGAAACATGTGATGGTATCTCCGCAGTGTTGGATGTTGATCTCCATGAGTTCATTCATCCACATTTTTCAAACGTAACATGGCACCACCATTGATTCCAGCCAATTTTGCGTTCAAAAAGTCAAATGGTGCTCCCTCCCTTCTAAGCCCTGCCATGCACCAAAACAGTGGCTTTTCCCCACATATGGGGTATCTGCGTACTCAGGAGAAATTGCACAACAAATTTGGTGGTCCATTTTCTCCTGATACCTTTGTGAAAATAAAAATAAATTGGTTCTAAACTAAATTTTTTGTGAGAAAAGTAAAATGTTAAGTTTTTCCTTCCACATAGCTTTAGTTCTCGCGAAGCACCTGAACACCTGAAGGGTTAATAAACTCCTTGAATGTGGTTTTGCGCATCTTGAGGAGTGCAGTTTTTAGAATGGTATCACTTTTGGGTATTTTCTGTTATATTGACCCCCCAAACTCACTTCAGATATGAGGTGGTCCCTAAAAAATGGTTTTGTAAATTTTGTTGGAAAAATGAGAAATCGCTGGTCAACTTTTAACCCTTATAACGTCCTAACAAAAAAAGTTTCCAAAATTGTGCTGATGTAAAGTAGACATATGTGAAATGTTATCTATTACCTATTTTGTGTGACATCACTCTGATTTAAGTGTACAAAAATTAAAAATTTGAACATTTTCAAAATTTTTGCCAAATTTCCATTTTTTTCAATAAATAAACGCAAGTTATATCGAAGAAATTTTAAAACTTATATGATGTACAATATGTCATGAAAAAACATTTTCAGAATCATTGGGATCCATTGAAGCGTTCCAGAGTTATAACCACATAAATTAACAGTGGCCAGAATTGTAAAAAATTAGCTTGGTCGTTAAGTACCAAATTGGTTTTGTCACTAAGGGGTTAAATTTGTGACCCAACATTGACATCAAATGTTTTCACACTTCAGGTTTATTTATCTGGTTGGGCCCCAGAAAGAATAGCTTGAAGTGATGAATAGACTCACTTTTTTTTTTTACAGTAATTCATATTGTAAAACATAAAGTGCAACACAATGATTTTTGCTTGAGGAGTCAGAAAAAGGATAAATAGTACAGCTATATGTCAGATCTATGGCGTATAGGAGAGCTAAACTATAGGAGAAGGATGTGCACACAGCTGTCAGTCAGGACATGGTGCGGGTTGAACCAATACAATAGATAAGTATTAAATCAACCACACTCAATTTTATTCTTTGCAAGAGGAGTCTTATAATAATTGTAGAGAAAAACAACACCAACAAAAAGCAAGATGACAAAATATAGCATACATGTTGTGACTTTTCAACCAATCTAGGTCTCTCTCAAACCACGCTAGAAGACAAAAAAAATACACATTATTTCACTAGATACAAATTAAAAAAGAGAACAACTTACAAACATAATAATTTAAAGACATACTGTGGGTATGCAGATAACAGTAAAATCCAAGACGTTGTATGATTGACAACATATGATCATGGAAAAATGAAAAGAATGAAAAATGAAAAATAAAAGGTAAAAAATAAAAAACAAAAAATAATCAAATAATAATGAATGATAAATAATAAATAATAGCATTCCGCTGCCACCAATGACACAACACCCTGGCAGCAATAGCGCGATTATGCTCTCCAACCTCCTCAACCAGTCACCATACGGACAAGGTCAGTAACCTAAATATAACATGCGGTTGGACTGGCATGGAGCCCTTAACCCCTAAGTGCCTTTAGGGGATATACCCCCCTGTTAGTCTATTTACATTTTTTTCATATTTACGGTGCTCTTCACAGTATATTAACTTCAGGGGTTATATTCCCTCCAGAACTTTGATTACATGAGACCACAATTAAAACCCTCTTTCCTTTTTTCTCAGCCTAAAGTCCCCAGTATCCCATATTTCTGCCGCTGTGCAATGGTATATGAGCCTGTTAAGGCATATATATAGGTCAGTCCTTTATCTCATAATATGTGACATGCATTTGCTATTTGCTATTGCCTTTTTTTCACATACCCATGTGAGATATTTTGTTGTTTTTAATGAATTTTATGTATATTCTATGTGCATCCATTTTTCTTCGTTTTCTTCATAGTTTATGTAGTTTACTTGCTAGCAGATATGTTGTCAATCATACAATGTCTTGGATTTTACTATTATCTGTTTTAATTTGTATCTAGTGAAATAATGTGTATTTTTTTTGTTTGTCTTCTAGCGTGGTTTGAGAAAGACCTAGATTGGTCAAAACGTCACAACATATAAGCTATATTTTGTCACCTTGCTTTTTGTTGTTATAGGAGAGCTACACACCAGAAATATTTCAACCACAATTTAAGAAAAGTCTAAAGGGCAAATGTTTGAAAGTTTAATACTTGATGTCATGGAAGGACCATGGTAGGTTTAGGTTGTTAGAGGTTAATTCTTGGTGTTTAGGATGGTGATGAGACTATTGATATAATTAACTGTGGTGGCTGACGGAACAGAAAGACTGAAGTGAACATGTAATTTAAATTTATTTCATGCCAATGTGTTCAAAATTACTTGAGGAATAATTTCATAATATACCTTGATAATGGTTAATGATAATCTGTTTTTCTGTTGTGGAGCACCAAATTCACACACAACCTTCTTTTCTTTCATAAATGGAATTGAAATTTTGAACAAGATGCATCTCATAGAATTTATATAGAATCCTACAGCTTCCACTGAGTGCAATAATTTAATGGGCTCCCTCAAGTGGTGGGCCGCAGTGGGCAGAAATTAGTTATCATTTAATTCTACAGCTTTAAGGCTCCTGAATATTTTTTCATTACCTTAATGAGTTAAGGTACTGTCACACTTAGCGATGCCGACCAGCGATATGATGCGGTCAGGATCGCTGGTGCATCGCTAAGTGGTCGCTAGTGAGCTGCCACACAGGCAGTTCTCACCAGCGACATAGCAGCGGTCGGAGGTCGTTACTTACCTGTCAGACGAGGTGATGCTGATGTCCTCCCGCCCGCGTCCACGCATCGCTCATCGGCGCCACAGGAAGCCCCAGCAGGAAGCTGACGACGAGAAACGTTCCAGGACGTTCTCGCGTGATCACCCGATAACCAGCGGGGGAGCCGGTCGGAGGTAAGTATCAGACATAGCAATATCACTAGCAATATCGCTGCTACGTCACAAAAACCAGTGAAGTTTTAGCGGTATTGCTAGCGATATCGCTTAGCGTGACTGGCCCTTTAGTTCAGACTGTGCATTCCCCAGAGCAGTGGGAATGGCTGCCACAGCTGGAGCTTTGCCTGTTTCTGTGTATTTGTGTATTTTTTATGCACAAGTAGTTTCTATATAATTATTCTATAAGCCTGTCAGATATTTTACCAAGATTCTCACATTTGATTTTAGCATTTCATAAGACCATATTGCTGTGTTTTTAGATTTTAAAAATCTGCATTTTCAAGAAGTGTATGTAGAAAACTGGGAATTTCATATATACCTTTGCATGCCTGGCCTACTGTGTATTTGTGGTTTTATGATGTGAGTAATCATGTGCACTCGTTCATGTGAGCGATTCGGTGATGTACTAAAAAATTAAGCAAGAACTATGGCATGCAAAAAGTTTTTGCTTGAAAGGTTCCTGCAAGATTTAAATATTTACCTTCTTGAAAGCTTTATCTAAATATTTAATGCTACATACTTAAAATTCACATTAATAATTTAACAAAAAATGGCAGTATTTCCCACTGACCTCATGTGGGAATAGATTTCTGGAGCAATCCAACATACAATGTCATTATAATCGGTTTGTCAAGTTTAACTGAATGCTGAAAATGACAAGAAGCAATGGGAAAGTATGTAGTTCACATTTCAGTGGGTGTGTAGAAAGATAGCGATGTACAATACCAATGCCCATAATACATAGCACATTATATGATAAAAAGGTGAAAACTTCATTACATATCTTAATTTCATCTTGATGTTTCATTTAATTTTAAAATGTATTTCAGAACAAATGTTACATATTATCTATGGCAAGATTTAGTGTAGTTTTTATTTTTCTTCAGTTTTTAGTTTTATTTAGCATGTATGTTTTCCATACACATTTTTTTGGTACATGGAATTGAATGGCATACTGTAGTCTTATGTCAGGAGCACTTCCAGATAGAATTGTGTGATGTGTAGTGTTGAGCATTCCGATACCGCAAGTATCGGGTATCGGCCGATATTCGCTGTATCGGAATTCCCATACTTACTTCCGATACTTTTTTCATATCGAATACCGGAATCGGAAGTTCCCATAATGCTATGAGCCCGCTCGATTTGATTCAGCCAATGGGAATCCTCAGAAGTGTGGGCACGTCCTGTTAGGCATGTAGGAATGTTAACTATTGGCATGGCTGTGATTGGCTGCTGAAATGATGTCATGATGCACTATAAAAGCCACTGCCGCCACCATTTCTGTTCACTCTGCTGTGAATTCAGTTAGGGACAGGCTGCTGTTGAAGACTGTGAGAGACAGTTAGAAATAGCGATTCTCAAAAAACTATTGTGCTTTACCCAGGCTACATAACCCACCACTGTAGCTTTCTTTTGCCTAGCAGCAGTGTTCACAGCTGTCTGCAAGGGCTGTGTGAGTGCAGCTCACGCTGTGGAGTGGGTCCTTCTGCCACATCTGGTTGTAGGCCGCCCAGCGTGCGTCACTGCTGCCTCATACATATTTTTCTTTTATTGCTGCTTATTTTTCATAAATTCTATCTAGTGTGCTTCCATCCGTATCCATATACGTTGGTTGCAAACACTAGTAGTGGACAGCGGAGCCTTTCTGCAGCCTTTCAGTGCTAGTGCCCTCTTCTCTGCACTGTTCACGGCTGTCTGAGAGGTCTCTGACTGTGTGTGAGTGCAGCTCACGCTGAGTAGTGTGTCCTGCAGCTACGTCTGGTTGAAGGCCGATCAGCGTGCGTCACTGCCTCATACATATTTTTCTTTTATAGCAGCTAATTTTTTATTCTCCTATTAGTGTGCATCCATCCATATCCATATACGGTGGTTGTAAACACTATAGGAGTGCACAGCGGAGTCTTTCTGCAGCCTTTCAGTGCTAGTGCCCACTTATCTGCACTGTTCACGGCTGTCTGAGAGGTCTCTGACTGTGTGTGAGTGCAGCTCACGCTGAGTAGTGTGTCCTGCAGCTACGTCTGGTTGTAGGCCGCTCAGCGTGCGTCACTGCCTCACACATTTTTCTTTTATTGCAGCTCCTTTTTTTTTCTCCTATTAGTGTGCATCCATCCGTATCCATCTACATTGGTTGGTTGCAAACACTATATAGGAGTAGATAGAGGAGCCTTTTTTCTGGCTTGTGCCCTTCAGCTGCAGCCAGATTAGCATTACCCAATTTTTTTGGAGCCTCATCTTTTGCATTGTAGGTTACCTGCCTGCATTGTAATAGCTCCAAAAAGTTTGTGATACTATCACTTTCAAATCTTTGGTCACATACTTTTAGTTTTTTAAAAAAAAACAAACAAAATAAAGTTCACCAAACACTACATTTGACAGTTGTGTAGGCCACATTAGCTCCTATTAAAGTGTAGTCCACACACACTTCATAAAATTAGTGTTTCTTATACCTGATACCAGCTGTTCAGGAAAAAGCACACTAAGCCCCCCCTTTGTACTTTTCTGCCTATCTTTATCAGTCTAGCAAGATGAAGAAGGCAGGGAGTAAGGCACGTGGGTGTGGGCGTGGAGTTTCTGCAGGGAGAGGACGTGGGGATTCTGCAGGGAGAGGATGTGGGGATTCTGCAGGGAGAGGACGTGGGGATTCTGTGCCTGCTGCAGGCACCAGTGAGTCATTATCCCCCAGTTTTGGCAGGCAATCGTCCTTTATGCGCAGCTTTGTAGGACCTCGCCGTACCCCACTGCTGCGGGAGGAACAAACTGAAGCCGTTATCGGATGGATGGAAGCTAACGCATCGACTTCAATGACTTCCACGTCCTCTTAGGGCCAGAGCACCGAAGAGCAACCATCTGTCTCTTCACCACCTGCCAAAGTGCCTAGGCAGTCAGAGAGCCCTGGACAGGAGCCATCACAGTCTCTACTTCTGTTCTCTGAATCTGTTGGCTTGGAAAGAGGGGGCCAGCTAAGCAGCATTCAAGAATGTGAAGAAAAGGGAGTATGCAGTGATGCGCAACTTCTTTGTCCCTCGGAATCTGAAGAGGCGGGTTGGCCAGTGCCTATGGTCAGCACATCTCAGTACGCATCAGATGATGACGAGACTCAGTTACCACTTTCTGGTGCGTACGGTGCTGGCGAAACAACCCAGGAGAAGCAGGTGTTTGAAGAGGGGAGTGTAGATGATGAGGTCCTTGACCCATCATGGCATAAGGAACAGGAAGATGGTGGGAGCAGCTCTGAGGAAGAGATTCCCCGAACGACCAAAACAGGAGAGAGAGGGCGGGGGCAGACTTGGTTGCCTGTAGCCTCCACTTCGGCACCTGGTAGGAGCATTCCTCTTTCAAAAGGCAAAACGGGCGCTCCCAAGACTTGCAGTGCGTGGTCCTTTTTGACACAGTTGCAGATGACATTTGCTTTGTCAAATGCAAGCTGTGTCATCAGAAAGTCAAAAGAGGGAAAAATGTCAGCAACCTCAATACCACAAATATGTAGAAACATGTGCGGACCAAGCACGAGTAGGAGTTACACAGACACACTGAAGATGTAGGCCAACGTACAGCACCACCTACCACCTCTTCAGATCGTGTTGGGGCCTCTTCCTCCAGCTCACACACAGCTGGTTCGGCTTCCTCACATGATTGCCAAGGAAGAACCTCTGGCACTGTTGTCCGGAGACCCAGTGAACTTCCACCCACAGCACCACGATCCCAGTCCTCCTCACACTCCCAGGCCACTCTAGAGCCATCGGTAGCACAGGCATGGGATAAAAGGCGGCCATACTCGGCAAACCATCCCCGAGCACAGGCTCTGAATGCTGGCATTGCCAAGCTACTGGCACTTGAAATGCTGTCATTCAGGCTGGTGGAGACTGACACCTTCCGGGACTTGATGGCATTGGCAGTCCCACAATACACCGTGCCGAGCCGCTTTTATTTCAGCAGGCGAGCCGTCCCTTCCCTGCAAAAACATGTGGAGGGTAAAATGCAACAAGCGCTACTAAATGCCGTCAGTAGCAAGGTCCACCTAACCACCGATGCGTGGAGCAGTAACCATGGACAGGGACGATACCTTTCCCTCACTGCCCATTGGGTCAATGTTGTGGAGCCGGGTACAGATCTGGAGAGTGTGGCGCTGTACATGTTCTGCCAACTCCACGGATTGCAGGAATCCAGTCTGTACACATTGACTCCTCCTCCTACTCAAGTTCCTCAGAAACAGCGCAGCAGGAGCCTGTTACGACCGACATGAGCAGTTTTTTTTTACAATGCTATTTTAACATGAGTTTTTACATGGAGAGAACTGCTCTATGTAAAACCTCATGTTAAAATCGCATTGCATGCGGATTGCATACGCATGTCATACGGAAAAATTGCACAGAAATCGCATTACACTTGCATGACACTCGCATAGCACTCGACCGAATTTTTGATCCTGAAATCGGACCGTTTTTTATCGCAAATGGGGATCAGTCCTTAGTGTGGTAAAGGGTTTCATATCGGTCAGTAGTATATATGTTAATTATTTTGCACATATTTTATATACTCCCACTACTATTGTAGCTATTCCTTTGTCCCTCATTCCTAATGAAATAGCATGCAAGAAATGAGATAGCTGACTGGCTCTCCAGAAACCCAAAGAGGAGGGGGTGGAAAGACCTTGACAGCATTCCTTTGATGGCCATTAACCGCTTCCCGACCACCCACAGTAGATAAACGTTGGCGCTTGCTGGGCTTTGTGCAGCACCGACGTTTATCTACTGTCGGCGGTTTTGTGCCCCCTGGGACCCCGACATACCTTATAACGCGGGGATCCCGGTGCACAACGCATGCTGGGACCCCCGACGTCATCGAGACCTGACTGGTTCAGGTCCTGATGACGTCAACATCACAGCAGCCAATGAGAGCGCTCGCTGGGAAAGCTGCTTATTTCCCGGCGATCTCACTCATTCCAATGCGACTTCTCCTCTGATCTCACACTGACAGATGATCAGAGGTGAAGCAGCGTTACTGTGTGACTAGATCGCTGCCTGGCACAGCTGATCACTGCCTGGCACCCAGGCAGCGATCTTGTCACACAGTAACGCTGCTTCTCCTCTGATCATCTGTCAGTGTGAGATCAGAGGAGAAGTCGCGTTACTATGTGCCAGGCAGCGATCTTGTCACATAGTAATGCTGCTTATCCTCTGATCATCTGTCAGTGTGAGATCAGAGGAGAAGTGGCGTTGCTATGAGTCTGATCGCAGGGCAGCGATCTTGTCACAAAAAGAAAAAAAGTAAAGAAAAAAAAGCAGGCACGCAGGTTAGGGCTAGGGCTAGGGTTAGGGTTAGGGCTAGGGTTAGGGCTAGGGTTAGGGCTAGGGTTAGGGTTAGGGCTAGGGCTGGGATTAGGGTTATGGGTGTGTTGGTGTTAGGTTTGTGGTTAGGGTTATGGCTAGGGTTGGGATTAGGGTTAGGGGTGTGTTGGGGTTAGGTTTGGAATTAGAATTGGGGGTTTCCACTGTTTAGGTACATCAGGGGCTCTGTAAACACAACATGACGCCCGCAGACCATTCCATCAAAGTCTGCATTTCAGAACGTCACTACTTCCCTTCCGTGCCCCGATGTGTGCCCAAACAGTAGTTTTCTCCCGCATATGGGGTACCAGCGTACTCAGGACAAATTGGACAACAACTCTTAGGGTCCAATTTCTCCTGTTACCCTTGTGAAAATAAAAATTGGGGGCTAAAAGATCATTTTTGTGGAAAAAAATGATTTTTTTTATTTTCACGGCTCTACATTATAAACTTTAGTGAAACACTTGGGGTTCAAAGTGCTCACCGCACATTTAGATAACATCCTTGGGGGGTCTAGTTTCCAAAATGGGGTCATTTGTGGGGGGTTTCCACTGTTTAGGTACATCAGGGGCTCTGCAAACGCGACATGACACCCGCAGACCATTCCATCAAAGTCTGCATTCCAGAACGTCACTACTTCCCTTCCGAGCCCCACCATGTGCCCAAACAGTAGTTTTCTTCCACATATGGGGTATCAGCGTACTCAGGACAAATTGGACAACAACTTTTGGGGTCCAATTTCTCCTGTTACCCTTGTGAAAATAAAAATTGGGGGCTAAAAGCTCATTTTGTGAAAAAAAAATGATTTTTTATTTTCATGGCTCTACGTTATAAACTTCTGTGAAGCACTTGGGGGTTCAAAGTGTTCACAACACATCTATATAAGTTCTTTAAGGGGTCTAGTTTCCAAAATGGGGTCACTTGGGGGGGGGTTTCCACTGTTTAGGTACATCAGGGGCTTTCCAAATGCAACATGGCATCCGATCTCAATTCCTGCCAATTCTGCATTGAAAAAGTCAAACGGCGCTCCTTCTGTTCTGAGTAGAGTTGAGCGACTTTTGGTTTTTTAGGGTCACGTTACGTTTCGTGAAACCCGACTTTTCCAAAAGTCGGGTGGAGCAAGATCGTCCGATTATAGGGAAAAGTCGGGGTCGTCCCGAAACACGAAACCCAATGTAAGTCAATGGGGAATAAAAGTCGGCAGTGAGAGGAGGACAGGAAACACACCTACAGTGCCCATTTGAATGCCAAAAGCATCAATTCTTCTTACTTAAGCTTGTCAACCTTAATTAACTTCATAATACAAGTTACGCACTGAAAAATGGGGGTTATTTGGCTAAAGTTGTGGGGGGGAGGGCTGGCTGCAGGTTTTCATGTGCCCTGGGCGAAAGAGCACCCCTTTAACACATACCACAACTCATCATGCTCTGATCCGGAAGAGAAATAGCGGTATAGTACAATGAAAAATACCTCACTTTTTACATCTCATGACGCGGCCCATCTATTTCTCCATACAGAATCATTGGTCCCATATAATGTTTGAAACAGTATATGATGAGCTCCACATAATGCTACAGTATATGTTGGTCCCCATGGATGAAGCTCCACTGTCTTATGGGCCCAAATAATGCTCCAAACATAATGGGCCCCATTTCTAATGCTCTAGTGTATAATGGGCCCTGTAAATGCTGCTCCAGTGTCTGATGTCCACCTTTGGAATGTTCCAGTGTATGGTGGGCCCCATCTATCATTCTCCAGAGTATAGTGCTCCCCA
The DNA here is from genome assembly GCF_039654945.1 of Dendrobates tinctorius. Taxonomy (NCBI): domain Eukaryota; kingdom Metazoa; phylum Chordata; class Amphibia; order Anura; family Dendrobatidae; genus Dendrobates; species Dendrobates tinctorius. The sequence continues at coordinate 4,481,288 of NW_027361829.1, read as the reverse complement.
AAAATTGCTGTCCCAACATTGAAAACAATCAAATAAGTCTCCTCGCTAGGGAATCCCTGTACTAGTCTAGACTCCTCGTCGTCCCCATCTTCCATCTCACTGCACAGTATTTCAACTTTGCAAGTGCTGTGATCCTGGGCAAGCAGGGGGGGCCCACTCGTTGGCGACGGCACTGGCACAGGGCCCCTGATAGTACGGTGGTGTGTCTGATGGCGGGTGGGCCGAACCTGCACTTTCATCTGCAGCTTCCTCTTTGTCACCGTGTAAGATGGAACTGTATATGGGAAGGGTAACCTGAGTTTCATCAGGGTCAGATTCAGGCCGGGTAGCGTGCGAGGGGAATGTAGTGGTCTGGGTCAATGTACCAGCAGATTCATCGAGCAGTGGCTGGGCATCAGTGCACTTGTGTCGCCCCCAGGAGTACGGTCGCCACAGTGGCATTACCTTCTTCCTAGGGAGTGTGATGTCATGCTTGGGAGCAACGAAGGATCTCTCTAGCAGGTTAACTGATTGGGCGGCGTTATTCCCACGAGTCATGACCCTCCAAACAGCGTTCATGAAGGCAAAGTGTTTGTTTTACGTGGGCAGTATGGTTGCAAAGCTGAACCTTAAAGGAATGTCCAGAAGGGCACCACCAGGAGTGGAGCCTACGGTTAAATTCGACTCCACCTGGGAAACCTCAACCATGCCAGCTACAGAACAGATGCACACATTGCAAGCTTAATTCCGTTAACGAACGAGACTCCGTCATGCCCCGCGGTCCGAGTCCAGCTTACTAGAGGGACACGTGAGGCTCTGGCACATGAGATTGGCCAATAACTGGTGTGTCATGCCCTTACATGTCCGTGGCTGCATGTGCGCTACACTGAAAAGGCCAGCGTTTGTCGCTTACAGGTGCAGATAACCCGCTGAACAACGTTAGTGATGGGGATCACTGATTACAATTATTACCCGCGAACAATGATTTCCCAGTAAGTGCAGGTCAACCGCAGTTCCGGAATTAGGCCTAACCGTCATTCCTGAAAAAATGAAAAATTTACGTGTGCAAACCACAGGTGCTGTAGCTTGCTTAACAGCTCGCCAGCCGTTCTCACGCCCAGTATGGATTACACGTGATTGCACAAAGGTGAGAAAGGGTACCGTATCCCCGGATAACATGTATGGATAGCGTACACATTCAAAATATATGTCTCAGGAGGCAGGCTCAGACGGTGTTAGGCCCAGTATGGATTGCACGTGATTGCACAAAGGTTAGAAAGGGTACCGTTTCCCCGGATAACATGTATGGATAGCGTACACATTCAAAATATATGTCTATACATCAGGAGGCAGGCTCAGACGGTGTTAGGCCCAGTATGGATTGCACGTGATTGCACAAAGGTTAGAAAGGGTACCGTATCCCCGGATAACATGTATGGATAGCATACACATTTAAAATATATGTCTCAGGAGGCAGGCTCAGACGGTGTTAGGCCCAGTATGGATTGCACGTGATTGCACAAAGGTTAGAAAGGGTACCGTATCCCCAGATAACATGTATGGATAGCGTACACATTCAAAATATATATCTCAGGAGGCAGGCTCAGATGGTGTTAGGCCCAGTATGGATTGCACGTGATTGCACAAAGGTTAGAAAGGGTACCGTATCCCCAGATAACATGTATGGATAGCGTACACATTCAAAATATATGTCTATACATCAGGAGGCAGGCTCAGATGGTGTTAGGCCCAGTATGGATTGCACGTGATTGCACAAAGGTTAGAAAGGGTACCGTTTCCCCGGATAACATGTATGGATAGCGTACACATTCAAAATATATGTCTCAGGAGGCAGGCTCAGACGGTGTTAGGCCCAGTATGGATTGCACGTGATTGCACAAAGGTTAGAAAGGGTACCGTATCCCCAGATAACATGTATGGATAGCGTAGACATTCAAAATATATGTCTCAGGAGGCAGGCTCAGACGGTGTTAGGCCCAGTATGGATTGCACGTGATTGCACAAAGGTTAGAAAGGGTACCGTATCCCCGGATAACATGTATGGATAGCGTACACATTCAAAATATATGTCTCAGGAGGCAGGCTCAGACGGTGTTAGGCCCAGTATGGATTGCACGTGATTGCACAAAGGTTAGAAAGGGTACCGTATCCCCAGATAACATGTATGGATAGCGTACACATTCAAAATATATGTCTATACATCAGGAGGCAGGCTCAGACGGTGTCAGGCACAGTATGGATTTGACGGCCCAGATTACACAGCGGAGGAGCAGGGAGAGGTAAAGATTGCAAATGCTGGGGCCCTGCCCAAGCAAGGGGGGCCCACTCGTGGGCGTCGGTACTGGCACTGGGCCCCTCATAGTACAGCGGTGTGTCTGACGGCGGGTGTGCACCACCACCATCAGAGACACTTGGTTGCACTATGAGGGACCCTGTGCCAGTGCCCACGCCCAAGAGTCGGCCTACCCACCTGTCCAGGGCAACGGCACTCGCACGGTGTCGTGCGCTAGGTGGTGATGCCGGCCATGGGGGGGAGGCAGCACAGTTAGGGAGTTTTAGAAAGTGGCATATGTTGATGTTGGACATTCAGCTGATGCAAAAGGCGAAATAGGTGAAGTCCCAGGAAGAGGTGGACCAAAGCAATCCATTTTTTTGTCATCCTATGTGTCATCAGGGGAAGGTGGGACAAAATCCTTGGAAACCCATGCATGGTTCATTTTAATGAAGGTTAGATCATCCACATTTTGGGTTGACAGACGGGTCCTTTTTTCTGTCAGGATTGATCCAGCTGCACTGAAGACTCTTTTCGATAGCACACTTGCAGCTGGGCAAGCGAGCTCCTGTAAGGCATATTGGGCCAATTCAGGCCAGGTGTCCAGTTTAGCTGCCCAATAGTCAAAGGGGAATGACCTGTGTGGGAGAACATCGATATGGGAGGAAAAGTAGTTTGTAACCATAGTTGACAACTGCTGTCTCCTGTCACTTTCCATCGATGCAGTATTACCAGTTGTGTGAGCGGTATTTGAAAAATCAGTCCACAACATTGTCATGAAACCCCTGTCTCCAACGCCACTTCTGCTGTGTGCACCACGAACACCTCTGCCAAGCTGCCCCCGGCCCGTACGGCTCGTGTGAGAACCATCACCGCTGCTGTGTGCTGGGAATGCCTCAAGCAACCGATTTACCAGAGTTGCTTGTTTATTAGCCAATATTAGGTCAAGGTTCTCCTGTGGCATGATGTTTTGTAATTTGCCTTTATAGCGTGGATCCAGGATGCTGGCCAACCAGTAGTCGTCATCGTTCATCATTTTGGCAATGCGGGGGTCCCTTTTTAGGATCTGCAAGGCATAATCTGACATGTGGGCCAATGTTCCCGGTGTCAATGATGCACTGCGAGTGCTGGGTGGAGGAGCACTTTCTGGCAAATCCACATCCCTCCAGTCACGCACAAACCCTGTACCAGACCTTGCCACACCAACATTTTCACTTGCCCCACGAGATGCATCCTCCTCCCCTAAGTAATCATCCCCATCATCCTCCTCCTCCTCTTCTTCCTCCACCTCGTCCAGGAGAGGTCCCTGAGCAGACAATGGCTGAATGTCATCAAGGATTCCCTCCTCCTCTTCCTCCTCATCAACATTGGCTGCAGACGCCTGCTCCTTAAGGTGCGTCAAAGTTTGCATGAGCAGACGCATAAGTGGGATGCTCATGCTTAGGATGGCATCGTCTGCGCTTACCAGCCGTGTGCATTCCTCAAAACACTGAAGGACTTTACAGAGGTCTTTCAGCTTCGACCACTGCACACCTGTCAACTCCATGTCTGCTCTCAAAGTGCCTGGCCGTGTATCCTCCCACAAATGCATTATGGCCTGCCTCTGCTCGCACAGCTGCTCCACCATGTGCAGGGTGGAGTTCCACCTTGTTGCAATGTCGATAATGAGGCGGTGGTTGGGAAGGTGGAGCAATCGCTGCAGCTTCTGCATACGAACGGAGTGTACAGGCGACCGGCGGATGTGCGCGCACAGTCTTCGCACCTTCTGGAGCAGGGCTGTTAACTCCGGATAATTTTTGAGGAAGCACTGCACCACCAGGTTCAAGGTGTGAGCCAAGCAAGGTATGTGGCTGAGTTTTGAAAGGGCTATGGCTGCCACAAAATTACGGCCGTTATCACTAACTACCTTGCCTGCCTCAAGATGTACACTGCCCAGCCATGACTCAGTTTGTCGCTTCAAGTACTCGGCCAGCACCTCGGCGGTGTGTCTGTTGCCCAAACACATCATCTGCAACACAGCCTGCTGACGCTTTCCACTAGCTGCTCGATAGGGGGACACATCGTGTGCAACAGTGGCAGCTGCAGATGGATTGCTCGTACGACTGCGCTCTGTGGACGAGCTTTCGCTTCTGGAGGAGGAGGAGGAGGGTCGAACGCCTACAGCCAACTGTTTCCTATACCGTGGGCTAGGCAGCACTGTCCCACCACCGCTGTCCCCTGTGGACCCTGCATCCACCACATTAACCCAGTGCGCAGTGATGGACACGTAACGGCCCTGGCCATGCCGACTGGACCATGCATCAGTTGTGAGGTGCACCTTTCCGCTCACTGACTGCTTGAGTGCATGGACAATGCGGTCTTTCACATGATGGTGGAGGGCTGGGATGGCTTTGCGAGAGAAGAAGTGGCGACTGGGTAGGTCATAGCGTGGTACTGCATAGGCCATGAGTTCGCGGAAAGCTGTGCTTTCCACCAACCGAAAGGGCATCATCTCAAACGAGATTAGTTTGGCAATGTGGGCGTTCAAACCCAGTGTACGCGGATGAGAGACTGAGTACTTTCTTGACCTACTCATAGTGTCTGGGAGGGTGAGCTGGACTTGAGAGCTGCATATGGTGGAAGTAGCGGTGGACAGGGCGGACTGAGAGAGGGTTGATGATGGTGATGGAGTTGGTGTTCTTTCTGATAGCCTAGAATCAGTGTTTCGTTGATATAACAGTGGGATTCCCTGACTGCTGTGGCCTTGCAACGACACCTCAACATTTGCTGCTGTGCTAACCGGTGGGCTTACAGTGGGGGAAACAATGTAGCGTTGCTGACTACCTTCATTGTGATCAGTTGCACATGTGGCACTTGAGGTTTGGTGTTGTGTCCACGCTTGCAAGTGCATGCTGGTTAAATGTCTAAGCATGCAACTGGTATTCAAATTTTTCAGATTTTTCCCTCGGCTAAAGGTCTTTGCGCACTTCTTACAGATAACCTTGGCCTGATCATGAGGATTTTGTTCAAAAAAGTGCCACACTGCACTCTTCCTACTTTGGCAGACATTTTGCGGCCTAGCACGCTGTGATCTTTTGACCCTCTGGACAAGCTTTCCAGCAACTCTTTTGATGTTTGGAACCTGTCTTTGGAGTGCTACGGGCCTGCCAGATAACAGCTGTTGCGATGTCGATGTCTGCTGTGGATGCTCCTCATCTGAGCTATTGGAAGCAGCACCCTCTTCCCCCAATGGATGCCAATCTGGGTCAACAACTGGGTCATCCATCACCTCCTCTTCTATGTCATGTGCACCTTCCTCTGTGTCACCGTGTATGGTGGTATAGTGTGCGGGAAGGGGCACCTGAGTCTCATCAGGGTCAGAATCTGGCTCTGTACACTGCGAGGACAATGTAGTGCTCTGAGTGAATGTACCAGCAGAATCATCCATCAGCGGCTGTGCATCAGTGCACTCCATGTCAGATTCATCTTGGCCTGGGTAATTCACCATTTGACTTGATAATCCAGGCATGGTATGTGAAAACAGCTCCATGGAGTAATCAGTATTATGGCCTGCGTCATCCTTCAATCTTGGTTGGGGTGAAGGACACAAGGAAAGGTGTGGTTCATGAACATGAGCCTCCAATGACGACTCAGTGCTTTTACTTTTTACAACTGAAGAAGAGGAGGCGATAGAGCTGGAGGCTGAGTCAGCAATGTAAGACAAAACTTTTTCCTGATGCTCTGGCTTTAAAAGCGGTTTGCCAACTCCTAGAAAACTAAGCGTTCGAGGCCTTATGTAGCCAGACGATGACGCAGGCTCAACACCTCCTGCATTCGGTCCTATTTTGCTCTTGCCACTACCATCAGATCCACCACCAACACCATCATTACCAGCTGCGAACCCTCGCCCAATTCCACGGCCTCTTCCACCAGCCTTCCTCATTTTTGGTAGAAATGTAGACAAAATCCAACAAACTATATAGTAATGTAAAACAAGGTACAAGGTGTCTATAGGACAGGGGAGATTTTGAATTTCTGCAGACACTTGTGGACACTGGACACTTTTGGATTGTGTGAGGCCCACTGATATCTGAGCGCTATGTGACAGGCTCGATGGCACAGCTGTGACCAAAGTGACTAGAGGATAAGGGAGATTTTGAATCTCTGCACACACTTTTGGACACTGGACACTTTTGGGTTGTGTGAGGCCCACTGATATCTGAGCGCTATGTCACAGGCTCGATGGCACAGCTGTGACCAAAGTGACTAGAGGATAAGGGAGATTTTGAATCTCTGCACACACTTTTGGACACTGGACACTTTTGGATTGTGTGAGGCCCACTGATATCTGAGCGCTATGTGACAGGCTCGATGGCACAGCTGTGACCAAAGTGACTAGAGGATAAGGGAGATTTTGAATCTCTGCACACACTTTTGGACACTGGACACTTTTGGATTGTGTGAGGCCCAATGAATATCTGAGCGCTATGTGACAGGCTCGATGGCACAGCTGTGACCAAAGTGACTAGAGGATAAGGGAGATTTTGAATCTCTGCACACACTTTTGGACACTGGACACTTTTGGATTGTGTGAGGCCCACTGATATCTGAGCGCTATGTCACAGGCTCGATGGCACAGCTGTGACCAAAGTGACTAGAGGATAAGGGAGATTTTGAATCTCTGCACACACTTTTGGACACTGGACACTTTTGGATTGTGTGAGGCCCAATGAATATCTGAGCGCTATGTCACAGGCTCGATGGCACAGCTGTGACCAAGGTGACTAGAGGATAAGGGAGATTTTGAATCTCTGCACACACTTTTGGACACTGGACACTTTTGGATTGTGTGAGGCCCAATGAATATCTGAGCGCTATGTCACAGGCTCGATGGCACAGCTGTGACCAAAGTGACTAGAGGATAAGGGAGATTTTGAATCTCTGCACACACTTTTGGACACTGGACACTTTTGGATTGTGTGAGGCCCAATGAATATCTGAGCGCTATGTGACAGGCTCGATGGCACAGCTGTGACCAAAGTGACTAGAGGATAAGGGAGATTTTGAATCTCTGCACACACTTTTGGACACTGGACACTTTTGGATTGTGTGAGGCCCAATGAATATCTGAGCGCTATGTGACAGGCTCGATGGCACAGCTGTGACCAAAGTGACTAGAGGATAAGGGAGATTTTGAATCTCTGCACACACTTTTGGACACTGGACACTTTTGGATTGTGTGAGGCCCACTGATATCTGAGCGCTATGTGACAGGCTCGATGGCACAGCTGTGACCAAAGTGACTAGAGGATAAGGGAGATTTTGAATCTCTGCACACACTTTTGGACACTGGACACTTTTGGATTGTGTGAGGCCCACTGATATCTGAGCGCTATGTCACAGGCTCGATGGCACAGCTGTGACCAAAGTGACTAGAGGATAAGGGAGATTTTGAATCTCTGCACACACTTTTGGACACTGGACACTTTTGGATTGTGTGAGGCCCAATGAATATCTGAGCGCTATGTGACAGGCTCGATGGCACAGCTGTGACCAAAGTGACTAGAGGATACAACTGAAGAAGAGGAGGCGATAGAGCTGGAGGCTGAGTCAGCAATGTAAGACAAAACTTTTTCCTGATGCTCTGGCTTTAAAAGCGGTTTGCCAACTCCTAGAAAACTAAGCGTTCGAGGCCTTATGTAGCCAGACGATGACGCAGGCTCAACACCTCCTGCATTCGGTCCTATTTTGCTCTTGCCACTACCATCAGATCCACCACCAACACCATCATTACCAGCTGCCAACCCTCGCCCAATTCCACGGCCTCTTCCACCAGCCTTCCTCATTTTTGGTAGAAATGTAGACAAAATCCAACAAACTATATAATAATGTAAAACAAGGTACAAGGTGTCTATAGGACAGGGGAGATTTTGAATTTCTGCAGACACTTGTGGACACTGGACACTTTTGGATTGTGTGAGGCCCACTGATATCTGAGCGCTATGTGACAGGCTCAATGGCACAGCTGTGACCAAAGTGACTAGAGGATAAGGGAGATTTTGAATCTCTGCACACACTTTTGGACACTGGACACTTTTGGATTGTGTGAGGCCCACTGATATCTGAGCGCTATGTCACAGGCTCGATGGCACAGCTGTGACCAAAGTGACTAGAGGATAAGGGAGATTTTGAATCTCTGCACACACTTTTGGACACTGGACACTTTTGGATTGTGTGAGGCCCACTGATATCTGAGCGCTATGTGACAGGCTCGATGGCACAGCTGTGACCAAAGTGACTAGAGGATAAGGGAGATTTTGAATCTCTGCACACACTTTTGGACACTGGACACTTTTGGATTGTGTGATGCCCAATGAATATCTGAGCGCTATGTGACAGGCTCGATGGCACAGCTGTGACCAAAGTGACTAGAGGATAAGGGAGATTTTGAATCTCTGCACACACTTTTGGACACTGGACACTTTTGGATTGTGTGAGGCCCACTGATATCTGAGCGCTATGTCACAGGCTCGATGGCACAGCTGTGACCAAAGTGACTAGAGGATAAGGGAGATTTTGAATCTCTGCACACACTTTTGGACACTGGACACTTTTGGATTGTGTGAGGCCCAATGAATATCTGAGCGCTATGTCACAGGCTCGATGGCACAGCTGTGACCAAAGTGACTAGAGGATAAGGGAGATTTTGAATCTCTGCACACACTTTTGGACACTGGACACTTTTGGATTGTGTGAGGCCCAATGAATATCTGAGCGCTATGTGACAGGCTCGATGGCACAGCTGTGACCAAAGTGACTAGAGGATAAGGGAGATTTTGAATCTCTGCACACACTTTTGGACACTGGACACTTTTGGATTGTGTGAGGCCCACTGATATCTGAGCGCTATGTGACAGGCTCGATGGCACAGCTGTGACCAAAGTGACTAGAGGATAAGGGAGATTTTGAATCTCTGCACACACTTTTGGACACTGGACACTTTTGGATTGTGTGAGGCCCACTGATATCTGAGCGCTATGTCACAGGCTCGATGGCACAGCTGTGACCAAAGTGACTAGAGGATAAGGGAGATTTTGAATCTCTGCACACACTTTTGGACACTGGACACTTTTGGATTGTGTGAGGCCCAATGAATATCTGAGCGCTATGTGACAGGCTCGATGGCACAGCTGTGACCAAAGTGACTAGAGGATAAGGGAGATTTTGAATCTCTGCACACACTTTTGGACACTTGACACTTTTGGATTGTGTGAGGCCCAATGAATATCTGAGCGCTATGTGACAGGCTCGATGGCACAGCTGTGACCAAAGTGACTAGAGGATAAGGGAGATTTTGAATCTCTGCACACACTTTTGGACACTGGACACTTTTGGATTGTGTGAGGCCCACTGATATCTGAGCGCTATGTGACAGGCTCGATGGCACAGCTGTGACCAAAGTGACTAGAGGATAAGGGAGATTTTGAATCTCTGCACATACTTTTGGACACTGGACACTTTTGGATTGTGTGAGGCCCAATGAATATCTGAGCGCTATGTCACAGGCTCGATGGCACAGCTGTGACCAAAGTGACTAGAGGAAAAGGGAGATTTTGAATCTCTGCACACACTTTTGGACACTGGACACTTTTGGATTGTGTGAGGCCCAATGAATATCTGAGCGCTATGTGACAGGCTCGATGGCACAGCTGTGACCAAAGTGACTAGAGGATAAGGGAGATTTTGAATCTCTGCACACACTTTTGGACACTGGACACTTTTGGATTGTGTGAGGCCCACTGATATCTGAGCGCTATGTCACAGGCTCGATGGCACAGCTGTGACAAAAGTGACTAGAGGATAAGGGAGATTGGATTGCTTTTAAAAAAGCAGTTTGCGGAGCAGTGGGTAAACAGCAATGCAGGAATGTCAGGAAGCCTTAGAAGGCAGCCCAACAACCAACACCACTGATACACCACTATATAGCCTCCCCTTGCACTGCACACACAGTGACTGGTGTGTTGGGCAGGCCAAATCGCTAGCAGCAGAAGCAGTTTTTTTGTCTTCTTCCTTGCCTAACGCTCTCCCTACAGAATCAGCAACCTCTCCCTATACTGAGATCGGCAGAAGTAAGATGGCGGTCGGCGTGCACGCCCTTTTATACCCCCTGTGACGCCCACCAAAGCAAGCCAATCACTTGCATGCCCTTCTGAAAGATGGTGGTGACCCCTGCCTATGTCATCACGTTGCCCACAGTGTCCGTGAATCCTGATTGGCTGAAAAAGAGCACAAAACCAACTTTTGAAACGCGACTTTGGCGCGTAAGTCGCCGACCTCGTGGCCGACCTCATCCTAGGGTCGGGTTTCGTTTCATGAAACCCGACTTTGCCAAAAGTCGGCGACTTTTGAAATTGTTCGACCCGTTTCGCTCAACTCTAGTTCTGAGCTCTAACGTGTGCTCAAACAGTGGTTTAGCCCCACATACGGTGTATCGGCGTATTCGGGAGAAATTGCACAAAAAATTTTGTGGTTCATTTTCTCTTTTTACACTTGTGAAAATAAAAAACAATGGTTCTGAAGTAAAATGTTTGTGAAAAAAAGTTAAATGTTTATTTTTTCCTTCCACATTCCATTCATTCATGTGAAGCACCTGAAGGGTTAATAAACTTCTTGAATGTGGTTTTGAGTACATTGAGAGGTGAAGTTTTTAGAATGGTGTCACTTTTGGGTATTTTCTGTCATATTGACCCCCCAAACTCACTTCAAATGTGAGGTGGTCCCCAAAAAAATGGTGTTGTAAATTTTGTTGAAAAAATGAGAAATCCGCTGGTCAAATTTTAACCCTTATAACTTCCTAAAAAAAAAAAAATTATGCTTCCAAAATTGTGCAGATGTAAACTAGACATGTGGGAAATGTTATTTATTAACTATTTTGTGCGATATCACTCTCTGATTTAAGGGCATAAAAATTAAAAGTTTGAAAATTGCAAAATTTTCTAAATTTTCGATTTTTTTAACAAATAAGCGCAGTTCATATCTAAGAAATTTTACCACCATCATGAAGTACAATATGGCACAAGAAAACAATGTCAGAATCAGCAGGATCCGTTGAAGCGTTCTAGAGTTATGACCTCATAAAGTCAGAATTGAAAAAATTGGCCCGGTTACGAAGGCAAAAACAGGCTCGGGTGTGAAGGGGTTAATTTCCCATTCCAAAATGGGATACTTTGAAACAACCATTATTAAACCAAGAACAGAATACTTTGTCCTCTATCTCTGGGGAAGAATGCTATGGCCAATATAGGATACATAAAGGAGGCCTGTGGTATGATCGATAACCATACTATAGGATTACTGAAGCACACAAGGGTAGCTCCAATAGTAGTGTGTGTCTTTAGAACATTAACTATAGAAAGATCAAACCAGGGAATAATGGTTAGAGGGATGTTTGTGAAACTTTGTTCAATCCTGACCCAGGCCTTCTCCATTCCATTCCTGCACCAGTCCAAAACTTTAGAAAGGTGGGCAGCACTATAATATAATCTGAAATCAGGCAAGGCAATACCCCTAGAGGACTTAGGACGATGCAATGTATTCCTTTCTACATGGGGAGGCTTACTGGACAAGAAAAACTTCATCTGAGCCATGGCAAGATCTTTAAAGAAGGATGAGGGGACAGCAATTGGGAGGGCCTGGATAACATACAGGATTTGAGGGAGAATGTTCATTTTAAATATCGCACTTCTGCTGAACCATGTAAAGGCATTTCTCGCCAATCTTGAACAATTCTCTTGTACTGATTTGAGCAATTTAGGGAAATTAAGGGAATAAGTCAATTTTGCATGACTTGGTAGTAATATCCCTAGATACTTTTTTGCTGTCTTGGCCCATTTAAAACTAAAAGCCGCTTTTAGGGGTGCCACTATAGACTGAGGGTTATTGATGTTCAGGGCTTCCAATTTGGCAAAATTGATTTTAAAATTAGAGGTCGTTATATGTACTGAATGCCCGCCATTAGAGTAGACAAAGATTTGGCTGGTTTGCTAATGAAAAAAAAAGATTATCCGCATAGGCCCCAATTTTACATGGAGAACCCCGGACACAAGGACCCTCAATATTCTTATTAGACTGGATTTTCCTCAGAAATGATTCTAGTGTAACAATAAAGATCAGAGGAGATAATGGACATCACTCACACATACCACTGCGTATAACAAACTCTTTGGAGAGTACCCCATTTACTTTTACATTGGCAATTGGCTTTGAGTTGAATGCTGATATCCAGCATAACATGTTGGACTTTAGGCCTAGACTCTGAAGGGTCTCTTTTATAAAAACCAAGTTCACTCTATCGAATGCCTTCTCCACATCGGTAGACAGTAGCATAACAGGTTGACCTTTAATTCTGGCTCTATGTATTAGGTTCAGTGCCTTGATTGTGTTGTCCCTGGCTTCTTTTCCCCTCATGAAACCCACCTGATCTGGATAGATAATCCCTGTCAAAAGCAGAGATAATCTGGATGCAAGTATTTTTGCAAACAGCTTAATATCCACGTTGAGCAGGGATATAGGCCTATAACTTGAACATTGTGTTGGGTCTTTCCCCTCCTTATGTATCACTGATATGTGAGCTCGCAGGGATCTCCTGAGAGAGAAGAGCCGTTAGATATTGCATTAAGGCTAGTGATCAGATGAGGAGATAGAGATCCCAAGAACAATTTATAATAGGCCAGTGAAAATCCGTCTTGGCCTTGGACCTCTACCAACTTGTTTTTTTTTACAGCGGCCTACAGTTCCTCTACAGTAAAGGGCAACTTTAAGGAAACTATGTCAGTGTCAGACAGGGAGGGAAGGCCAGACTCTTTCATGTATTTATGGATATGCGATTTGAAGCTAGCATTTTGTGTATCGGGGTTAGTTGAGTCTAAAGAGCACAGAGAAGCGTAGAAGGTTTTAAACGTATCCGCAATGTGAGGCAGCAGGTGTCTGCATTGTTTTGATTGATTAATGATGGATGGGATAAAGGTGTTAGCGGTCTGTGTTCTCAGAGCTCTGGCTAAAGACTTCCCACTTTTGTTGCCATGTTCATAATAATAACGACAGCATCTGGTGAGATCGGCTTTTGCTTTGTGTATGAGTAGGGAGCATAACGATTCACGTTTTATTATTAATGACTTTCTGATATCATCTGACGGGTGATGTTTATGTGTTCTTTCTAGGTTTTCAAAGTGATCTCCTGAGGGCGTTCTTGCTTTTAACGAGCACTATCCTTAATGAGGATTCCCCTAATCACACACTTGTGCACCTCCCACACAATACAGGGGTCCACTCCTTCTACAGCATTAAGCGCAAAGTATGTGTCAAGGGATATTTCTCACAATAGGATCATCTGAAAGAGATGCATTCAGACGCCAATGGCACTGTTTTACTCTAAAGGCCGGAATAGTGACTGAAACTTATTAATGCGTGATCTGAAAAGATATTATCTATATTTGCCTTTTGAAGCAGGGGTAAGTCCTGGTGGCTCAGCAGAAAATAGTCAATTCTTGTGTAAACATTGTGGGTGTTTGAGTAAAAGGAATAATCCCTGTCTCCTGGGTGAAGTAATCGCCAAAAGTCTACTAATTGGTGGTCCTGCAAACATTTCTGTATGTGTCTTTGCATGGGACGTGAGAGGGAATACACTCCCTTGGAATTATCTATAGATGGGTTGAGGGCAGTGTTAAAGTCACCCCCAAGAAACTGAATACCCTCCGTGAATACATCTAGTTGGTCTAGATAAGTGTGGAGTGCTTTGTCCTGACCAACACTGGGTAGATACAGGGAGGCAAATGTGACCCTAATAGAGCAGATCACTCCCTTTGCCATTAGCAAATGGCCCTCTCCATCAGTGTAAGACTCTGGATTTAGTATCTGGTGAGGGGCTGTGGTAACCCATGGGGAACCTTTGACTCAAGATCTTGTAGGGTTTGTTTTGACAAAAATGGGTTTCCTGTAGAAACGCTACATTTATCTTTTGTTTATAGAAAAGATTGAGTAAGATAGACCTATTCTCAGGACTATGTAAGCCTTTGACATTTAAGGAGCTGATTGTATGTTCCGATTAATGCTTTAGCTGCATTATTATATTGGATTGGGACAAGTATTCGGTTACAGAAGGGGGTAAGGTACAAACACAAGGGGGATACACTCAGAAGATGAATGAGTAGGAGTGAAGAAAAGGAGAGAGAAAGAAGAAGAGAGTAGGAAAATAAAGGATATTAGAATAGTCACCCCACAACTATGGGGTAGATTATACAAACAGAAAGAAGAGAACAAAGCTATAGATAATTACCCAGGTAAAAATCCTGGGCAGTCTCCAATCTCTTGGAAGCGAAGAGAGGAGTCAAACCGCGGTTAGACAACTGTTATGAACGGGTAGCTGAGGAGGAAATAAAAAACAATACAAGCTAAGTCTCAGAAAACCAAAAAGGTTGGTAACTATGCAGACTGCAGACCCCTGATCCGAACACGCAACTAGCAGCAGTCATGGAGCGTTCCTACGGTGTTCCTAGATGCCTCATCACAACCAGAGAACTAAATAAGCCTAAAGCAGGAAAAGAGGAAAACTAACTGCCCCAGAGCAGACCCCAAAGGAGAGACAGCCCCCCACATGTATTGGCGGTGAAAAAAGATGAAAACACAAACAAAGGCAGGAAAATAGGCTGAGCAAACGATGGGGCCCGACTAACTAGAAAGGACAGGAAAGGAAAGACACTGATTGCAGTCTGCCAAAAAACCCTACAAAATGTCAAACACAACTGATAGCAAAATTAACCCTGAAGTCACTAGACTTCTCCCACTATATCAGCACTCTGAAATTTTCTGAGAAAGAGCAAAAAGAGGCCAATCTAATAAGGGACAAAAAAAAGGCAATTTGGCAAATAAGAGTGGAAATTCAGCACAGCCCAGCCGGGCTGGCTGACCACACAAAAAACTGAAAAGACCATCAAGAGCAAGTGTGAATATTAGCAAAAAACAAACTTATCTTGGGAAGACTGGAACAGAGCTGAGTCCTAGACCTGAGAAACAGACTGAATAACCAGCACCAGGATAGGGCGTCGGCTGTCTTATATCCAGTCTGATACTCCAGAGATCCAATCATTATCTTCTTCACCAGGTGGCAGACCACTACCACTTAAACCAACCTCACTACCTCCTGTCACCACTAGAGGGAGAACGGAAGGGGAACTCTCAACTGGTGGAGCAGAAAATGAGCTCATAACAGTACCCCCCCTTGAGGAGGAGTCACCAAACCCTCATCCATGCCACCAGGCCGATCAGGATGGGCCCGGTGAAAAGCACGAACCAATTTATTGGTAGCAACTGATAGCAAAATTAACCCTGAAGTCACTAGACTTCTCCCACTATATCAGCTGTTGTGAGTTCATTTTCCCCTCCGTCACTGAGGCCTGGTGAACTCCCTATTCTAGTGAAGGAAGGTAGTGAGCCTGATTATCAGGCACCTGGGACTAATGAAGACGATTGGCTGAGTGGAGTCACTGACTGGATTTAAGGCAGCCTACGCCCTTTCTGCCCTGCGGGTGATTTCTCTGTGGACTCTTGGACACCAGTCTGATTCCTGCTCTCCTAAAGCTAAGTTTTCTGTTTTGCCTTTTTGCATCTAAGATTTGTTTTGGTTTTTCTTGCTTTTGATTCTGCCACTCCCTGCTGGAGTGTGCAGTGTTCCGTGAGCTCTGTCTTCTGAAAGTACCTGAGTGCTGATTTAGTTTTTGAAGCTTAGTTGCTTCAGGGCCATTTTTATATCCGCTTGTTGGCTTTTGTCTCTGATAGGGTTTTGGCAGATTGCAGACAGCAGCCTTCCTATCCGTTCCTATCTAGGTAGTTTTTGGGCCCCGTCTTTGCTCAGCCTGTCTTTCTGTCTGTGTAAGTGTTTTCATCTTGCTTCACCGTCATTATATGTGGGGGGCTGCCTATTGCTTTGGGGTCTGCTCTGGGGCAGTTAGATTTCCCCTTTCCTTCTTTAGGCCTATGTATCTCTCCGGCTGTGATCGAGGGGTCTAGGTCATCGTAGGAACCCCCCACAGCTACTGCTAGTTGTGTTGATAGGTTCAGGGGTCTGCAATCTGATAGTTGCCAACTTCTCTGGTTTTCAGGACTTAGCTTGCATTTCTGTTTTTGCCTCCTACAGTGACTCATTCATAACAGAATCACCCGCCAAACCGCAGATCTTGGGGTACTCAAGAGCAGGAAAGAATTGTGTTTAAAAAAAAATAAAAAAGGTGTGTGTATATTCTTTCCTCTATATCTCTGAGGCCGTAGGGGGAATTTTTTTTTTTTCTCTCAATGGAGATAAAGCAAGTGTCTGATCGTGTTGAGCAGCTCGCTGCTGAAGTACGAGGAATTTCCGCCTATCTTGCTCGTTCACATGCTGTTGAACCAAAGATCCCCACACCTGATGTATTTTTTGGGGATAGATCTAAATTTTTGAGTTTCAAAAATAATTGTAAATTATTTTTTGCTTTGAAGCCTAACTCGTCAGGGAGCCCCGCGCAGCAGGTTAAAATTGTCATCTCTTTGCTGCGCGGCGATCCCCAGGATTGGGCGTTTTCTTTGAAACCAGATGACCCTATTCTGACTAATGTGAACACATTTTTTCAAGCCTTGGGGTTGCTGTACGACGAACCTAATGCTATTGATCAGGCTGAAAAGACCCTGTTAGCATTGAACCAGGGTCGAGAATCTGCAGAGTTGTACTGTCAAAAGTTCCGAAAGTGGGCGGTCCTTACTACCTGGAATGATAGTGCCTTGGCTGCTCTCTTTCGGAAGGGTTTGTCAGAAGCCGTAAAAGATACTATGGTGGGATTTCCTGTTCCTCTGGTCTGGACGTTTCTATGTCTTTAGCCATTCAGGTTGATCGGCGTTTACGTGAACGCAGGATTACACTAGAGTTGTTGCCACCGGTTGAACAGACGTCTGAACCTATGCAATGTGATAGAGTTTTGTCTAAGGCGCAACGTCAGGAATTCAGAAGGCGTAATAAGCTGTGTTTTTTCTGTGGCTATGCCTCACATGTTATTTCTGTTTGTCCTAAACGTGAGAAACGCTTTGCACACACGCTTTCTGTTGGTGGGGTTCAGCCTAAGTTTCTTTTGGCGACTACTCTGATCTGTTCCCTGTCCACATTTTCCGCCAAGGCTTTTGTGGATTCGGGAGCAGCACTAAACCTAATGGACTTGGATTTTGCTAAACGTTGTGGATTTTCGTTGACACCTCTGCAGACGCCTATCCCTTTGAGGGGGATTTATGCTACCCCTCTGGCTAAAAATAAACCTCAGTTTTGGACCCAGTTGGTCATGCGGGTCGCCCCAGACCACCAAGAAAATTGCAGATTTTTGGTGTTGCATGGTCTGCATGATGCCGTTGTTCTGGGGTTTCCCTGGTTGCAGATTCATAATCCAGTTTTGGATTGGAAGTCTGTGTCTGTGGTGAATTGGGGTTGCCGGTGTACCTTTAGTGAGGCTCCGGTTTTTTCCACCTCTCCTCATTCGCATGAGGTTCCTGACTATTTGGCGGACTACTATGATGTATTTAGTGAGAATGAGTCTGCGTCCTTGCCTCCTCATAGGAGTTATGACTGTGCAATTGAACTAAACCCGGGGTGTAAATTTCCTAAGGGTCGGCTCTTCAATTTATCTGTACCCGAGCACGAGGCTATGCGGTCCTATATTAAGGAGGCTTTGGAGAAGGGTCATATTAGACCATCCTCTTCACCCTTAGGTGCCGTTTTTTTTTTTGTGGCCAAGAAGGATGGTTCTTTAAGGCCTTGTATTGATTATCGTGCCCTCAATAAAATTACTATTAAATATCAGTATCCGTTACCCCTGATTTCGGATCTATTCTCTAGAGTCAGAGGTGCTTGCTGGTTTACCAAGCTTGACCTCAGGGGGGCGTATAATCTTATCCGCATTAAGCAGGGGGATGAATGGAAGACGGCGTTTAATACTCCGGAGGGACATTTTGAGTACCTGGTGATGCCTTTTGGGCTCACTAATACCCCTTCTGTCTTCCAGTGCTTCATGAACGATATTTTCCGAGACTTTGTCGATAAATTTTTGATTATCTATCTGGATGATATTTTGATCTTCTCCAAGGATTGGGATTCTCATGTGGAACATATTCGGACTGTGTTCCGGATCTTAAGAGAGAATTCTCTGTTTGTCAAAGGATCAAAATGCCTTTTTGGAGTACAGAGAATTTCTTTTTTGGGATTTATTTTGTCTCCGTCAACTATTGAAATGGACCCGGCCAAGGTACAGGCCATTTATGATTGGGTTCAGCCCACTTCTTTGAAGGCCCTCCAGAAGTTTTTGGGTTTTGCTAATTTTTATCGGAAATTTATAGCAAAATTTTCTAGTATTGCCAAACCATTGACTGACCTGACCAGGAAGGGTGCGGATGTGTTGAATTGGTCTCCGGAGGTGGTTGCTTCCTTTCAGGAGCTGAAGCGTAGATTTACCTCCGCCCCGGTTCTGCGGCAACCTGATGTCTCACTCCCGTTCCAGGTAGAGGTGGATGCTTCTGAGATTGGTGCAGGAGCGGTGTTGTCCCAAAAGGATCCGGTAACATCTAAAATGAATCCCTGTGCTTTCTTTTCCCGTAAGTTCTCTTCATCTGAACGTAACTATGATGTGGGGAATCGGGAACTGTTGGCCATGAAATGGGCATTTGAGGAGTGGAGACATTGGTTGGAGGGAGCCAAACATCAAGTTGTGGTCCTCACTGACCACAAAAATTTGATTTACCTAGAGTCGGCTAAACGCTTGAACCCTAGACAGGCTAGGTGGGCCTTGTTTTTTACACGTTTTGATTTTGTGGTCTCTTTCCTTCCTGGAACTAAGAATGTCAAGGCAGACGCCCTCTCTAGGAGTTTCTTTGCTGATTCTCCTGTGGTGACCAAGCCTGCCACCATCTTAGGCGAAGGGGTAGTTCTTTCTGCCATCTCGCCCGATTTGAGACTTGCTCTGCAAGAGTTCCAGGAGGACAAACCTGAGCATTGCCCCAGTGGAAAGTTGAATGTTCCTGACCAGTGGAAGAAGAGAGTGATGTCTGAAGTTCATTGCTCTGCATTGGCTGGTCATCCAGGTATTTTTGGTACTAGAGATCTGGTGAGTCGGTCTTTTTGGTGGCCCACCTTGTCTCATGATGTCAGGAATTTTGTGCAGTCCTGTGGGACTTGCTCCCGGTCTAAATCTTGTTCTCGCTCTAGTGGGTTATTGATGCCTTTGCCGGTCCCCAGGAGGCCATGGACCCATATTTCAATGGATTTCATCTCTGATATGCCGGTCTCTCAAAGAATGACTGTTATTTGGGTGATTTGTGATAGGTTCTCTAAGATGGTTCATCTTGTACCACTCCCTAAGTTGCCATCTTCCTCTGAGTTGGTGCCTCTGTTTTTGCAACAGGTGGTTCGCTTGCACGGGATTCCTGAGAACATTGTATCTGACAGAGGAGTTCAATTTGTGTCTAAATTTTGGAGGACGTTCTGTTCCAAGTTGGGAATTCAGTTGTCCTTCTCCTCTGCTTTTCACCCTCAGACCAATGGGCAGACAGAGAGAACAAACCAGACCTTGGAGTCGTATTTGAGATGTTTTATTTCCGCTGATCAGGATGATTGGGTTTCATTTTTGCCCTTGGCCGAATTTGCTTTAAATAATAGAGCTAGTTCTGCCACTTTGATGTCACCTTTTTTTTGTAACTTTGGTTTTCACCCTCGATTTTCTTCAGGGCAGGTGGAGCCTTCTGCCTGCCCAGGTGTTGACTCTGTGGTGGAGAGAATGCACCAGATCTGAGACCAAGTGGTGGATAAGTTATCTCTCTCCCAGGAAAAGGTCCAGCGGTTTTCCAATCGACATAGGACCATTGGTCCCCAGTTTAAGATTGGTGATATGGTGTGGTTATCATCAAAAAATATTGCTATGAAGGTGGATTCTCCTAAGTTTAAGCCTAGATTTATTCGACCTTACAAGATTTTGGAGATTATTAATCCGGTCTCTTTTCGTTTGGCTCTTCCTGTCACATTTAAGATCCATAATGTGTTCCATAAGTCCTTGTTGAAGAGGTTTGTTGAGCCAGTTGTGCCTGAGGTGGCACCTCCGGACCCTGTATTGGTTGAAGGTAACTTGGAATATGCGGTAGAGAAAATTCTGGATTCCCGTCTGGCTAGTCGGAGACTCCAGTATTTGGTTAAGTGGAAGGGTTATGGTCAGGAGGATAATTCCTGGGTCTCTGCCTCTGATATTCATGCCAAAAGATTGGTGCGTGCCTTTCCTCGGGCTCACCCTGATCGCCCTGGTAGCGTTGTTGAGGGTTCGGTGACCCCTCCTCAAGGGGGGGTACTGTTGTGAGTTCATTTTCCCCTCCGTCACTGAGGCCTGGTGAACTCCCTATTCTAGTGAAGGAAGGTAGTGAGCCTGATTATCAGGCACCTGGGACTAATGAAGACGATTGGCTGAGTGGAGTCACTGACTGGATTTAAGGCAGCCTATGCCCTTTCTGCCCTGCGGGTGATTTCTCTGTGGACTCTTGGACACCAGTCTGATTCCTGCTCTCCTAAAGCTAAGTTTTCTGTTTTGCCTTTTTGCATCTAAGATTTGTTTTGGTTTTTCTTGCTTTTGATTCTGCCACTCCCTGCTGGAGTGTGCAGTGTTCCGTGAGCTCTGTCTTCTGAAAGTACCTGAGTGCTGATTTAGTTTTTGAAGCTTAGTTGCTTCAGGGCCATTTTTATATCAGCTTGTTGGCTTTTGTCTCTGATAGGGTTTTGGCAGATTGCAGACAGCAGCCTTCCTATCCGTTCCTATCTAGGTAGTTTTTGGGCCCCGTCTTTGCTCAGCCTGTCTTTCTGTCTGTGTAAGTGTTTTCATCTTGCTTCACCGTCATTATATGTGGGGGGCTGCCTATTGCTTTGGGGTCTGCTCTGGGGCAGTTAGATTTCCCCTTTCCTTCTTTAGGCCTATGTATCTCTCCGGCTGTGATCGAGGGGTCTAGGTCATCGTAGGAACCCCCCACGGCTACTGCTAGTTGTGTTGATAGGTTCAGGGGTCTGCAATCTGATAGTTGCCAACTTCTCTGGTTTTCAGGACATAGCTTGCATTTCTGTTTTTGCCTCCTACGGTGACTCATTCATAACAATCAGCACTCTGAAATATTCTGAGGCAGAGCAAAAAGAGACCAATCTAATAAGGGACAAAAAAAAGGCAATTTGGCAAATAAGAGTGGAAATTCAGCACAGCCCAGCCGGGCTGGCTGACCACACAAAAAACTGAAAAGACCAACAAGAGCAAGTGTGAACATTAGCAAAAAACAAACTTATCTTGGGAAGACTGGAACAGAGCTGAGTCCTAGTCCTGAGAAACAGACTGAATCACCAGCACCAGGATACGGCGTCGGCTGTCTTATATCCAGTCTGATACTCCAGAGATCCAATCACTATCTTCCTCTCCAGGTGGCAGACCACTACCACTTAAACCAACCTCACTACCTCCTGTCAACACCAGAGGGAGAACGGAAGGGGAACTCTCAACTGGTGGAGCAGAAAATGAGCTCATAACAGACAACTGCCAGGGGGAAAGGGTACGGAATGACACCGGACATCTCAGTTAAAACACTGAACCAAAACCACATCCCACCCACCCGCCACTCAGGGGAGTCACTGCGAGGTGAGGGGAGGTACGATCATTTAACTCTTTAACAGTATAATGTCTAATCCTTGAAAACTAAAATGACAGCATCAATATTAGGCTGGTTTCACATTAGGGCTTTTTAAGCGCACGCACGGCCGGGGTAGCTCCGCCCCCGAGCCGGCTCTCTGCCCGGTGTGCCCGTCCCTTGCTTGTAGCGCCGCCTCCTAGCGCACAGCGGCGCCTGCGATCGGCGCACCCTGTCTTTAGCAGAGGGTGCGCAGATCGTGCGCAGGCCATGCGCTAGTTGCGCTTTGACCTGCGCTGCGCACTTTTGACGGTGCGCCGTGTGCGCCGAAATCCGAAAAGTTTGATTTTGGCGCGCATGGCGCACCGTCAAAAGTGCGCACCCTCTGCTAAAGATAGGGTGCGCCGATCGCAGGCGCCGCTGTGCGCTAGGAGGCGGCGCTACAAGCAAGGGGTGGGCACGCCGGTCAGAGAGCCGGCTCGGGGGCGGAGCTACCCCCGGCCGTGCGTGCGCTTAAAAAGCGCTAATGTGAAACCAGCCTTACATGTAGGGTAAATACCCCAAAACATAGAAATTAACCTCACATTATATACACGGTACTCAGTGTTTCCCTCCACCATCTTATACTTTTTTCCACCCTTATATATCCCATCCTTATCCTCTGCTATCCCTTTCTCCTGATGGAAATCTGTATAACCTTTAAAACGCTAAACCCATATGTTTTCAGTTAATGTCTCGGACTCCGACCACTTCTTATTAAATTTTTTTTGCTCCACAATTGTGGAGTTTTGATTTTTTTCTCATTACGCCCTTTACTGATCAGATTAATTCATTTGAAATGTTGATACATTGGAACTATATGAACGCAGCAATTCCAAATATGTGTATTTTTTCTTTAGTTTCTTAATTTTTAATTGGGGATAAGGGTGTGATTTTAATTTTTCCTTTCTTCATATTTTTTAAAATATTATTTTTGCTATTGTATTTATAGTCACTTAGGGGAACTTCAATCTGCAGTCACCTGTATCACCAGTATTGCTGTTTATAGGAAAAATTAAGGACTCCTATGAATGTCATCCATGGTCTGACTTTCACCAGAGTATTGTTATGACAGGCACAGAAGCCTTCAGCAGACCCTTTGGCTGTCACAGCAACCAATTGAGGTCCCGTGATAGCATCACGGAAGGGCCAATTATTTGGATGTCGTGCCCCCTGCCATTGCACTGTAAATGATAGGATCACAAATTGACAGCAGCATTTAACAGGCTAACAGGCACAGGAGGAAGTTGGGTCAATGCACTGTAGATTAATTAATATTTCAGCCATCATAGCTGTAGGTTAAGATGCAGACTCAGCTTCTGACCCTGCATAAAAGTCAGGGAGCCTGCATATGACATAAGTGTACTTCATATTTTGGTAAGGGGTTAACTGTATATTACTGGTGTGATTTTTATAGAAGCAAATGTCCCTATATTGATATTTATGTAGCTGAATTTGCATTTGTAACAGATTCCTTTTAACTAGACCATGGCTGTGAGCTAATGAAAACCAGTAATGGACGTAAACATGAAATACCAGGGTAAAATAATAAAATAGCAATTAAGTATATCCAATCAAATATAAATATATCTAAATCAAGGATGTAAACATCCAAAATCAATTGAATGGAAGGCCATTCGGAACTAAAACCAAAAGAAAATACCACCAAACATGGAAAAATGGATAAAACAAATAAAAAGGACAGGTGAAAAATAGATCATTAAAAATGCCTGTATTAATGTGGATGGCAAATTGATTCAATGTGCAAAAGTGTCCACACTAACGCTATATAAAAAAATGCAACATTAAGACAAAAACATATAAAAAAAAAATATAAAGACCATGACCACCACAAGGGAACAATAAATAATATTCATATATCATCTTACAACATGCTGAAAAATCCAAACTATATTTATGAATAAATATATTTTACCATCAATATCTATATACATATGTGCCCATATTTCACAGCTAAAAAATACATCTCAATTAATTAGAGAAATACTAGGCATGCATAAATAGTACTGTGAATAAAATGTGGGTCTAAAAATTACTTATTAATAACACCAGATTGTATGAACATTGATGGCCACATAATCAGAAAAGACTATAAGTGATGTATAACTAACAAAACAGCATAAAGTGACCATCTAAAAAATGTTAATATATCCACGGTACGTGAAGTGGCGGCCAAGTATAGTAAGGAGCACACCCTGATGCGCGTTTTGGATCACAGTATTTGGCCCCTGATAACTTAATTTTTGCTAAGT
Organism: Dendrobates tinctorius; assembly: GCF_039654945.1. Classification (NCBI taxonomy): domain Eukaryota; kingdom Metazoa; phylum Chordata; class Amphibia; order Anura; family Dendrobatidae; genus Dendrobates; species Dendrobates tinctorius. The sequence continues at coordinate 4,457,018 of NW_027361829.1, read as the reverse complement.
CCAAGTGGGTGTTATCTGATAGCTTTTACTGGGGGCGTGTACTTCTTACCCCTGTATGATCCTGTCCAATCATAAGCAGGCAGCAGTACTCAAAGAAAAGAACACACCCTGCAATATATTAGAACAGGCTTATCAATGTGTGAGATGTAATGATACACCTCTGTTCTCCTGGTGTAACCTTTTGCATGAGTTAAGGGGGTTTTACACTAAGCGATATCGCTAGCAATATCGCTAAAACGTCACCGGTTTTGTGACGTTATAGCGATATTGCTAGCGATATCGCTATGTGTGATACCAACGACCCGCTCCCCCGCTGTCCATCGCTGATCGCGCGAGATTGGGCGGCTCCATTTCTTGTCGTCTGCTTCCTGCTGGGGCTTCCTGCTGTGACGACGAGCGACGCTGGACGTGGGCGGGAGGACGCAGGATCGCTGTGTGTGAAAGGTGAGTATCGTGCGCTGCGTTGCTGCTGCATCGCTGTGAGATCTTTCTGTGTGAAAGCTCACTAGTGATCATTTAGCGATGCACCAGCGATCCTGACCGGGTCGGATCGCTGGTCGGATCGCTGGTGCATCGCTAAATGTAAAAGGGCCTTTAGTGTTGAATGATGGGTATTGCAGCAGGGGCTAAATACTTTGATTGCTAATATCTATGCAACGAAGAGGTAAAATTATTAAATAAAAAAGTTCTATTACACTATCACATCCATTATCTAGTTAAACATGAAAAAATTTTGTTAAATGTCCTCTTTAAAAGGTTGTTTTGCTCCACCAATCTATTTTGCAGATGTTACAGCTTTTATCTTTTTTAAGGTCTGTTTTTTTTTACATCAAAAAGGGATGACACATGATACATTTATCTATTTGATTTCATAACAAAAAAACCGTAGTTCATTTCATGACAGAGGTTTGGAAAATAGAGAAAAAAATAATCTATTAACATGTCATCTAATTATCTTTAATCCATTCAAATAAAGATTATTTTCTGCAGTTTGAGCTTTTTAAGTTGTGTTAGCGGACTACGTTATTGTTCTAAAAATACTGCATTTAAAAATGTAACTCATTCATGATTTTCTATTGAAAATATTTTGTTTTAAAAATTTGGGATAGAAATGTAGAGTTTTTAGTAATCTAATACCTCTTATTAATCTTTACATATATATATATAACCTTTATAAAATTATAATCTAAGTACTTCTGTTAATGTCGCTATTATTACTATTACCATATTTTTCGGACTATATGACGCACGAGACCATAAGATGCACCCAAATTTTGGGGTGAAAAATAGCAGAAAAAAGATTTTTATAAGATTGGGGTCCGTCTTATTGTCCGAATTTAAGGTATTTTACCTGAGGGCTGAAGGTAGTAAAGTGGGGTCACAGGAGACATGGTTCCTTCCTCCGGCGCCCATTTCCCTGAAGCCAAGGGCCACAGAGATCTCAATCTGCGCACACGCCGCCTCAGATTCAAGAAAATGGCCACAGGGATACCGGTGATGCACTAGGCTCTGCTTGCCGGGGACTCCGGGCCGCGGCATCGCCACATTTCTGCTGCCAGCATCCAAAGAAAGGGACCCTGCTCAGGTGCACTCCGCACCACACACCGCCGACATCGAGCCTCAGCATTGCCACAGCATTGCCACACCTCTGGTGCCACAGGTTCTGCTGCTGCACCACTGCCGCAACCCCCTGATAAGCCTGCATTTGGACTATAAGATGCACTTCCCCATTTTCCTCCCAAATTTTTTGGGAAAAAAGTTGTCTAAGGCCGGGGTCACACTGTGTTATGGCAGTCTGTTAAACGGACTGCATTACACCGCAGTATAACGCGGTGCAACGCAGTCCGTTAACGCCACCATAGACCCCCATTATGTGGTGCATTGTAACATGTGCCGTAAAGCAGCATGCATTCGTGACATGCCGTTATTTACTGAGGGAGACTCGGATGCGGGCTGCATCGTCTGAGGCTCCGTCACCGCTAGCGCTGATGAAGCATCAGCGCTAGCGGTATAGCATAGCGCATATCTTTTTTATGCTATAGCGGTTACGCAGCCCGTCAACGGTATGCGTTGAACGGGCTTTGTTAACGCCATGTGAACCTAGCCTTATAGTCCGAAAAATACAGTATTTGTTTTGAAAATATTTTGTGCTTGCTGAAAAATTTTGAAAATAGGAAGCCATCCAGTTAAATATATAACAAATGCCTTTTTTTTTAAGAATTACTGATGAATATTTTTTAGTCACATTCATTTTTCTTATAAGATTAACTGCAATATTTTTCTCTGCCAAACAACCTTCCTACATAAATGATTTGCATAAATCCACTTAATGCTATTTAGCTTATGACCCCATTGTTACTATAAATACTTTGGATAGAGTTAAAGCTTAGTGAGGTAACCTAATTCTCTTCTTATATCCTCTATTTCGGTTCCTCTGTTTTCTTAAAATGACATGCATGTTATATTACATGTGAATGTATGTATGTTTCACTCTGATACCAAATAGATTTTTAGAACTGCTATTAAATCTGTTGTATGTTAAACATTTTACAGCATAAACTTCTCAATGCTGCTGCACAGAAAACTAAATTATGGAAGTGCTGATTTTTTTTAATTTGTGCTGTGTCATATTAGATATTCATATATTCATATATGTTTAAATAGTATGTATAATAATGATAATTGTAACAATCTGTTTGAAGTTACTGAATTTTGTATTGAATTAATATAGTTTTTAAATTTAACATGCTTGTATCCATTTGTATTTTAATTGCATATTATTGTAGAAATAATTTAGCTAGGAAACAAGTTAATGGATAGAACACTTGCAATTGTATAAATGTACAGAAGGATTGTGCTAATATTTGCACAAGTGTATTCGTACATACAGTGGCATGTAAAAGTTTGGGCACCCCTGGTCAAAATTACTGTTATTGTGAACAGTTAAGCAAGTTGAAGATGAATGATTTCTAAAAGGCCTAACGTTAAAGATCATACATTTTCTTTGTACTTTAGGAAAAAAATGTTTTAATCTTTTACACTTTAAAAATTACCAAAAAGAATATCGGCCAATGCAAAAGTTTGGGCACTCTGCATGGTTTGTGTTTAGTAGAATTCCCTTTTGAATGTATGACAGCTTCTAAATGGTTTTTGTAGCCAGACAATAGACTTTTTTATTCTTCTTTGAGGCATTTTCATCCATTCTTCCTTGCAAAATTCTTCCAGTTCTACTACCCCTGGCAAAAATTATGGAATCACCGACCTTGAAGGATGTTCATTCAGTTGTTTAATTTTGTAGAAAAAAAGCAGATCACAGACATGGCACAAAACTAAAGTCAATTCAAATGACAACTTTCTGGCTTTAAGAAACCCTAAAAGAAATCAAGAACAAAAAATGTGGTAGTCAGTGATGGTTACTTTTTTAAACCCAGCATAGGGAAAAAATTATGGAATCACTCAATTTTGAGGAAAAAATTATGGAATCTCCCGGTAAATTTTCATTCCCAAAACTAACACCTGCATCAAATTAGATCTGCTCGTTAGTCTTCATCTAAAAAGGAGTGAGCACACCTTGGAGAGCTGTTGCACCAAGTGGACTGACATGAATCATGGCTCCAACACGAGAGATGTCAATTGAAACAAAGGAGAGGATTATCAAACTCTTAAAAGAGGATAAATCATCACGCAATGTTGCAAAAGATGTTGGTTGTTCACAGTCAGCTGTGTCTAAAATCTAGACCAAATACAAACAACATGGGAAGGTTGTTAAAGGCAAACATACTGGTAGACCAAGGAAGACATCAAAGCATCGAGACCGGAAACTTAAAGCAATATGTCTCGAAAACATGAAATGCACAGCAAAACAAATGGGGAACGAATGGGAGGAAACTGGAGTCAACGTCTGTGACCAAACTGTAAGAAACCACCTAAAGGAAATGGGATTTACATACAGAAAAGCTAAACAAAAGCCATCATTAACACCTAAACAGAAAAAACAAGTTTACAATGGGCTAAGGAAAAGCAATCGTGGACTGTGGATGACTGGATGAAAGTCATATTCAGTGATGAATCGCAAATCTGCATTGGGCAAGGTGATGATGCTGGAACTTTTGTTTGGTGCTATTCCAATGAGATTTATAAAGATGAGTGCCTGAAGAGAACATGCAAATTTCCACAGTTATTGATGATATGGAGCTGCATGTCAGGTAAAGGCACTGGGGAGATGGCTGTCATTACATCTTCAATAAATGCACAAGTTTATTTTGATATTTTGGACACTTTTCTTATCCCATCAGTTGAAAGGATGTTTGAGGATGATTAAATCATTTTTCAAGATGATAATGCATCCTGCCATAGAGCAAAAACTGTGCAAACATTCCTTGAAAAAAGACACATAAGATCAATGTCATGTGTTGTGAGTTCATTCTCTAGTTCCCCTTCTGGACTCCCTGAGGTGGTGCGGCTGGTTTGATCGGTGGAGATCTGCCACCTGAGAATGAGGATGACGATTGGATCTCAGGATTCTCAGATTGGATTTAAGACAGTCGACGACCTATTCAGTTGCTGGTGATTCCTTCTGGCTTGTCAGCTCTTGGTTTTCAGCTCTGTTCCAGTCATCTAAAGCTGTTTTTCTTCAAATGTTCAAACTTGATTTTGTTGGTCTATTCAGTTTTTTGTGTGGTCTGCCAGCCCCTGCTGGGGGCTGTGCTGAATTCCCACTCTTATTTATCAGTATTTTGCCAATTGGCTTTTTGTCCCTTACTAGTTCGGTCTCTTTTTGCTCTGTCTCAGAATATTTCAGAGTGCTGATATAGTGGGAGAAGTCTAGTGACTTCAGGGTTAATTTTGCTATCAGAAGTGTTGGACATTATTTTGTAGGGTTTTTTGCAGGTTGCAGACAGTGTCTTCCCTTTCCTTTCCTGTCTAGTTAGTTTGGGTCCCATCATTTGCTCAGCCTATTTTCCTGCCTGTGTTTTTGCCTTCATCTTGTTTCACCGTCAATACATGTGTGGGGGCTATCTATTCCTTTGGGGTCTGCTCTGGGGCAGTTAGTTTTTCCTTTTCTTGCTTTAGGCTTATGTAGTCCTCTGGCCGTGACGAGGCGTCTAGGTTCATCGTAGGCACGCTCCACGGCTACTGCGAGTTGTGTGGTAAGATCAGGGATCTGCAATCTACATAGTTACCAACCACTCTGGTTTTCTGTGGCTTAGCTTGTTTTGCCTTTTTCTCCTCGGTGACCCATTCATAACAGTCATGGCCTGCAAATAGTCTGGATCTCAATTCAATTGAAAATCTTTGGTGGAAGCTGAAGAAATTGGTCCATGACAAGGCTCCAACCTGCAAAGCTAATCTGGCAACAGCAATCAGAGAAAGTTGGAGCCAGATTGATGAAGAGTACTGTTTGACACTCATTAAGTTCATGCCTCAGAGACTGCAAGCTATTATAAAAGACATAAGTGGTGCAACAAAATACTAGTGATGTGTTGGAGTGTTTTTTGTTCGTTTGTTTTTCATGATTCCATAATTTTTTCCCTCAGAATTGAGTGATTCCATAATTTTTCCCCTATGCTTGGTTTAAAAAAGTAACCATTACTGACTACCACATTTTTTGTTCTTGATTTCTTTTAGTGTTTCTTAAAGCTAGAAAGTTGCCATTTGAATTGACTTTAGTTTTGTGCCATGTCTGTGATCTGCTTTTTTTTCTACAAAATTAAACAACTGAATGAACATCCTCCAAGGCCAGTGATTCCATAATTTTTGCCAGGGGTTGTATTAGACTCCTGGGTCGTCTTGCATGCACTGTTATCTTGAGGTCTATCCACAGATTTTCAATGATATTCAGATCAGAAGACTGTGAGGGCCATTATAAAACCTTCAGCTTGCACCTTTTGAAGTAGTCTATTGTGGATTTTAACGTGTGTTTAGGATCATTACCCATTTGTAGAGCCATGCTCTTTTCAACTTCAGCTGTTTTACAGTTTGTGTTATGTTTACATCAAGAAATTGTTGAATTTTCATTGACTCCTTTCTTCCCTCTACCTGTGAAATGTTCCTGTGTGATTGGCTTCAACACAACCCTAGAGCATAACTGATCCACCTCCATGCTTAATGGTTGACGAGATGTTATTTTCCTGAAATTCTGGGCCCTTTTTTCTCCACACTTACCTGATCATTGTGGCTAAAGAGTTCCAATTTTGTCCACAGGACTTGTTTCCAAAATGCATCATGTATGTTTAGATGCTATTTTGCATACTTGTGACAAAAAACTGACACATCCAGACTAGAGTTGAGCGAAACGGTTTGGTCAAATTCAAAAGTCGCCGACTTTCGCTAAAGTCGAGTTTCACCGATCGAAACCCGACCATAGTGTGAGGTTGGCCATGAGGTCGCCGACTCGAGCGCCAAAGTCGCGTTTCCCATAATGCTTCCAGCTCCTTTTCTCAGCCAATGATCAAGAACGCACACTGTGGGCACCACGATGACATGGGGAGCGGCCACTACCATCTTAGAGAAGGGCATTGCAGTGATTGGCTGGCTTTGTGTGGCATCACAGAGGCTATAGAAGCCCTGACCGCCGACCACCATCTTACTTCTGCCGATCTTAGCATAGGGAGAGGTTGCTGCTGCTCGTTCTCAACAGGGAGAGTGTTTAGGCAGGAAAAAAAAAACAAAACTGTGCTTCTGCTGATAGCAATTTTCACTGTACAACACAACAGTTAGTGTGCAGTGACAGGGGAAGATATTTTTGTGTGCAGCAGCTCTGGTGGTTATTAGGCTGCCTTGTAAGGCTACCTGATAGCTGCATTGCTGTTTGTACACTGCTGTGCAGACTGCTTTTTTCAAAGCAAAAATAATTTTATTCCTTTTGTCTGCACAGTTACCGAGTGTTCATTTTTTCACACTTTAGTGTGCAGCAGCACTGGTGGTTATTAGGCTGCCTTATAAGGCTACCTGATAGCTGCACTGCTGTGTGCACACTGCTGTGCAGACTGCTTTTTTCAAAGCAAAAATACTTGTATTCCTTTTGTCTGCACAGTTAGCGAGCGTTCATTTTTTCACACACCATATAGAGGTGTACACTCCTCACCCACTACCGTGTACCGACTGGTATCATGGACAAATACATGCTATCTGTGTGTGACTCCGTAAAAAGATAGACGGAGATTTTCATTTTTCCATACATACATCGTATAGAGCTGTCCGCTTATCAAACAGTATTTTATATCTGCTGTTTGTATTGCGGTCAAATTTATACAGAGACAGCGTGTGTGTGAGACTCTGTATATACATATGCAGAAATTTCAATTTTTCCATACACCGTATAGAGCTATCCACTTGTCAAACAGTATACTATATCTGCTGTTTGAAACGGTCAAATCTATACCGAGACAGCGTGTGTGTGTGACTCCGTTAAAAAATAGATGGAGATTTAAAATTTTTCCATACATACACCGTACCAAGCTGTCCGCTTGTCAAACAGTATCCTATATCTGCAGTTTGATTATGGTCAAATCTATACAGAGACAGCGTGTGTGTGTCCGTAAAAAATAGACAGAGATTTAAAATTTTCCATACATACACCATATACAGCTGTCCGCTTGTCAAACAGTATCCTATATCTGCTGTTTGGATTACGATCCAATCTATACAGAGACAGCGCGTGTGTGTGTGAGTCCGTAAATACATAGACGGACATTTCCATTTTTGCATACATCATATAGAGCTGTCTGCTTCTCTAACAATATCGTATATCTGCTGTTCGCTTTACGGTCACATCTATACAGAGTCATCGTGTGTGTGTGAGACTCCGTAAATACATATACAGACATTTCCATTTCTCCATACACCGTATTGAGCTGTCCGCTTCTCAAACAGTATCGTATATCTGCTGTTCGCTTTATGGTCACATCTATACAGACACAGTGTGTGTGTGAGACTCCAGAAATACATATACAGTTGTGGCCAAAAGTATTGACACCCCTGCAATTCTGTCAGATAATACTCAGTTTCTTCCTGAAAATGATTGCAATCACAAATTCTTTGGTATTATTATCTTCATTTAATTTGTCTTAAATGAAAAAACACAAAAGAGAATGAAGCAAAAAGCAAAACATTGATCATTTCACACAAAACTCCAAAAATGGGCCAGACAAAAGTATTGGCACCCTCAGCCAAATACTTGGTTGCACAACCTTTAGCCAAAATAACGACGACCAACCGCTTCCGGTAACCATCAATGAGTTTCTTACAATGCTCTGCTGGAATTTTAGACCATTCTTCTTTGGCAAACTGCTCCAGGTCCCTGATATTTGAAGGGTGCCTTCTCCAAACTGCCATTTTTAGATCTCTCCACAGGTGTTCTATGGGATTCAGGTCTGGACTCATTGATGGCCACCTTAGAAGTCTCCAGTGCTTTCTCTCAAACCATTTTCTAGTGCTTTTTGAAGTGTGTTTTGGGTCATTGTCCTGCTGGAAGACCCATGACCTCTGAGGGAGACCCAGCTTTCTCACACTGGGCCCTACATTATGCTGCAAAATTTGTTGGTAGTCATCAGACTTCATAATGTCATGCACACGGTCAAGCAGTTCAGTGCCAGAGGCAGCAAAGCAACCCCAAAACATCAGGGAACCTCCGCCATGTTTGACTGTAGGGACCGTGTTCTTTTCTTTGAATGCCTCTTTTTTTCTCCTGTAAACTCTATGTTGATGCCTTTGCCCAAAAAGCTCTACTTTTGTCTCATCTGACCAGAGAACATTCTTCCAAAATGTTTTAGGCTTTTTCAGGTAAGTTTTGGCAAACTCCAGCCTGGCTTTTTTATGTCTCGGGGTAAGAAGTGGGGTCTTCCTGGGTCTCCTACCATACAGTCCCTTTTCATTCAGACGCCTACGGATAGTACGGGTTGACACTGTTGTACCCTCGGACTTTAGGGCAGCTTGAACTTGTTTGGATGTTAGTCGAGGTTCTTTATCCAACATCCGCACAATCTTGCGTTGAAATCTCTTGTCAATTTTTCTTTTCCGTCCACATCTAGGGAGGTTAGCCACAGTGCCATGGGCTTTAAACTTCTTGATGACACTGCGCACGGTAGACACATGAACATTCAGGTCTTTGGAGATGGACTTGTGGCCTTGAGATTGCTCATGCTTCCTCACAATTTGGTTTCTCAAGTCCTCAGACAGTTCTTTGGTCTTCTTTCTTTTCTCCATGCTCAAAGTGGTACACCCAAGGACACAGGACAGAGGTTGAGTCAACTTTAATCCATGTCAACTGGCTGCAAGTGTGATTTAGCTATTGCCAACACCTGTTAGGTGCCACAGGTAAGTTACAGGTGCTGTTAATTACACAAATTAGAGAAGCATCACATGATTTTTCGAACAGTGCCAATACTTTTGTCCACCCTCTTTTTTATGTTTGGTGTGGAATTATATCCAATTTGGCTTTAGGGCAATTCTTTTTGTGTTTTTTCATTTAAGACAAATTAAATGAAGATAATAATACCAAAGAATTTGTGTTTGCAATCATTTTCAGGAAGAAACTGAGTATTATCTGACAGAATTAAAGGAGTGTCAAAACTTTTGGCCACACTGTACGGACATTTCCATTTTTCAAAACACCGTATAGAGCTGTCCGTTTCTCATACAGTACCTTATATTTGCTGGTTGTTTTACGGTCAAATACATACTGCCAGAGCGTCTGTGTGTGACTCCTAAACAAATATACAGAGATTGACAGTTTCACCAAAAATGTATACAGCTGTACACTTCTGATACAGTACCGTATATCTGCTGGTTGGATTATGGTCAAATACATACTGGGAGAGCGTCTGTGAGTAACTAAATTTATACGGAGATTTAAATTTTTCCATACACCTTACACAGCTGTACGCTCCTCTTACAGTACCATATCTCTGCTGGTATTTTTGGTACATTTTCCCAAACATGAGGAGGTATGGTGGAAGAGGCCGTGGGTGTGGGGGCGCAGCTGGTACTGATGGTGGTGGTGGTGCATCTGCTGGTTATGGCAAAAGCACAATAGCAGCTAAGGCAGGAGGTGTTGAGCCTGCGGCATCATTTGGCACAAGAAGGCCTTTAAGATTCCCATTTCTGGGAGTAGGTAAACCGCTTTTAAAGTCGGAGCATCAGGATCAGGTTTTGATTTGCATTGCCAAAACAGCCTCCAGTTCTATTGCCTCCTCTTCTGAAGTTACAAATACTGCAAGCACAGAGTCGTCAATGCAGGCTTCTGGTCAGGAATAACACCTTTCCTTGTGGCCTTGTGACGTGGACCAGTCCTGTGTGATGCGACCAGCAGGCCGGTAACTAGAACAACAGGACACGGCACGTGATACTGTCCTGTGTGACACGGCTCGCAGGCCGGTAACTAGAACAACAAGACAAAGGGAAGGGAAACAGTTACAATGGTGGGCCCTGTGATAGGGAAAGGGGACATGGAGACCTCCTGCACTCCCCTGAGTCAGTGTCCCTAACGCTCCTAACATTACCTATGCCGGTTCCGCACCAGGCACCAATCAGGAACCTGTCGCCTTAGCACACCCTACACCTATCCCTTGCTAGGGAGCTGGGTGGCGCAGGCACTGGCCCCACCACTGTACTAATGCACACTAAGGAAAAACACAAACAGGGAAACACCACTTCGCTTTACTCTGTTGCACTTGCTCCTGGCAACAGAGTCCACCACCAGCATGCAGCTCTCCTCCTGAGTCGCTGCAACCAAGCTCTGCCAGAGCTACAAGGAAATCCCCTATGACTCCTTTCACACCAGGCTAAGACAGTGCTGCAAGGAATGCTCTCCAGCTCCTTCTTCCACCAAGGATGGTTGAAATGAACACTATCACCAACACTGATTGCAACACCTGTGACTCTTTTATAGCAGAGCCAGCAATCACACCTGCATAATAATCATGTGCACTTAACTAAAGAAACTAGAGTGCAATGATGCTCACCACCACCAGGGGTAAACTTAGAACAAACGACACCACAGTGCAATAATCCTAATGGCCACCGGGGCAAAAACCAACCTTAAGCACAGCTTAGGAAAAAAAAAGGTTACCTGTGCTTTTTATATGTCCTGATCCAGCATGGATCATGACAGTACCCTCCCCTTAATGAGGGGCCTCTGGACCCTAAAGATCGCTCCCCATCAGGGAACCACCTACAGGGGGGGCGCCCACCCAGAGTTCACCCCAGCAACTACTTGCATGTCAGGTTGATGAGAAACGAGTCCGCTGGTATTGGCAATGTATGTTCTAGAGGCAACACACATCTCCGAAGCTCTGACCTGGGGAACGGGTTGTGTATGTGAACGTTTGGTATGAACTGGTAGGACTCTACAACACACTTCCACTGGATGTTTTTTGGTGGCCACCCATACATGCTCGTTCACACACAGGTCCGGATCTGAACGTTTATTGCCACTCATTCGTTTGTCACCACTTGGATAACTCTTTCTGGGATTGACAACAGAGGCGTCCCCCTGTGTCACCACACTCACACCCCCGCACCTCACCAAGGGGTACACCACCCTCCAACCCCTTCCACCATGAGGTCTGCGCCTCCCAGGATTGGCCAATAGCGAGGGTTGAAACTTGGCCCCTACTCTCCTGCAGCACATCTGCTGCCCTCACCGGAGAGGAAGAGGTCCATTGAAGAGAGACGGCAGAGACAGTAGTTCCAAGGCAGCAGCCCTCACACGAGTGCCCCCAGCTGACCACTTCCCTTGGCCACCAATCTATTACCGGGTTGTGTCTCTTCAGCCAAAGGAGGTCTAAAACAATAGGTACTGGCATTCCCTCCAAGACGTAGCATGACAAGTACTTCTCATGATTGGAGATGAGCGACTTTGCCTTTTTTCGGGTCGAGTCGGGTTTCATGAAACCCGACTTTCTGAAAAGTCGGGTCGAACGAAATCGGCCGATTATCGTGAAAAGTCGAAGGCCAACTGAAACACGAAACCCAATGTAAGTCAATGGGGAACCAAGGTCGGCAGGGAGTGGAGGACAGGAAACACACCTACAATGCCCATTTTAATGCCAAAAACATCAATTCTTATTACTTAAGCTTGTCAACCTTAATTTACTTTATAATAATAGTTAGGCATTGAAAACTGGGGGTTATTTGGCTAAAATTGTGGGGGGGTAGGGCTGGCTTCAGATTTTCGTGGGCCCTGGGCCAAAGAGTGTCACTGGGCTCTTTTAACACATGCCACAATTCATGATCCTCTGATACGGCAGAGAAATAGCGGTATAGTACAATGAAAAATACATCACTTCTTACATCTCATGACTGATATCCATTTTAAATTCTCCAATAGCTCCAAAAATGGACAGTATATGACTCCATACAGTAATATGGCCACCGCATAGTGCGCTATACAGAGTAATGAGGCCCATATATTTCTCCATAGAGAATCATTGGTCCCATATAATGTTTGAAACAGTATATGATGAGCTCCACATAATGCTACAGTATATGTTGGTCCCCATGAATGAAGCTCCACTGTGTTATGGGTCAAAATAATGCTCCAAACATAATGGGTCCCATTGGTAATGCTCCAGTGCATAATGGGCCCTGAAAATGCTGCTCCAGTGTCTGATGTCCACCTTTGGAATGCTCCAGTGTATGGTAGGCCTCATATATCATTCTCCAGAGTATAGTGCTCCCCAAAAATAGCTGTCCCAACACTGAAAACAATTAAATAAGTCTCCTCGCAAGGGAATCCCTGTACTAGTCTGGACTCTTCGTCGTCCCCATCTTCCATCTCACTGCACTTGGACTGTTTAGGCAGGGGGCGTACAGACGCGCTCTCTGACCAGAATGTCACTGTCGGGAAACGCGGAAGACGTCACGGCAGTGAAGCAGGGAGAGGTAAGTATTTCAACTTTGCAAGTGCTGTGATCCTGAGCAAGCAGGGGGGGCCCACTCGTTGGTGACGGCACTGGCACAGGGCCCCTCATAGTATGGCGGTCTGTTTGATGGCGGGTGGGCCTGGGCCCGGCCCTCCCACCGGCAGAGACACTTTTTCGTACTCTGAGGGGCCCTGTGCTAGTGCCGTCGCCCATGAGTATCCCCCCCCCACCTGCTCAAGAAACCTGCACTTTCATCTGCACCTTCCTCTTTGTCACCGTGTAAGGTGATATAGTATGCGGGAAGGGGAACCTGAGTTTAATCAGGGTCAGATTCTGGCTGTGTAGAGTGCGAGGGGAATGTAGTGGTTTGGGTCAATGTACCAGTAGAATCATCTAGCAGTGGCTGGGCATCACAAGAGTACGGTCACCACAGTGGCATTACCTTCCTCCTAGGGAGTGTGATGTCATGCTTGGGAGCAACAAAGGATCTCTCTAGCAGTTAAACCAACACACAACACAGTTCCCACTCCAGGCAAGCAGGGAGACCTCTGAACTTGACTGCTGAGGAGCTGCTCTCTGTAGTCGGGAGGAGATAAGTTAGGGCAGTCTGTGAAGGGAAGGGGAAGTGTGTGGATGTGAGAAGGGGAGCTGGAGGATGTGCAGAGTTAAGGCTCACTCCTAGCTGGAGCGCATGGTCGGGATTCCGGTCTCCAAGTTTGTAGGGACACTGACGGTCCTGCAGCAGAAACTGGAGGAAGTAGCAGCTGTAAATGCTCTGTTCCCACTAAGGCTCGGAAGCCCCAGCAGCGATGTGTGTGAGCCAGAAGGAAAAGGCTATGGCTGCCTGCCATACAAGAAAGTTCCAAAAGAGAGTCAACAGGGGGAACTTCAGTGAACTCAGTACTGTAAGTACCTCAGATAAGCGCCAGAACGGAGGCCACACTACCTATCTGCAGAGAGAGAATTCCAAATTTGCTTCCAGGCTGACCAACTCCTTCTCCATCTGTACTCTGGGTCCTGGACGGCACTTACCAAGTGCAGGTAAAGGAACTGCACGACTGTGTCTGTCATCTTTCTCCTGCGCCTGGCGCAAGGCTCTGCTACATCCTGCACTGCACACCATCTACCAACTCTTTCATCTGCCCTGCGACTACGGCCCTACCTGTGAAGGGCTTCTACATTTTAGCTGCACCGCAACATCTGTCCCAGAGAAGCGACACTGCAGCGCGGGTCAATCTGATCAGAAACCACAGGTGGCGTGACATATCATTCACCTATAAATGTTATTCACTCCTTTGAATGGATGCCCAGGGCCACGGAATGGGTCATCATCACCATCAATGTGACCCATCCCTCTGAGACACCGGCCCGGTACCGATTAACCCCACTGCCCTGGCTGGCCACCCACACTCCATGTCAGATTCATCTTGGACTGGGAAATTCACGATTTGACTTGATAACCCAGGCATGGTATGATAGAAAGAGCTACATGGACTAATGTGAAGTGTGGCCTGCTGCATCATTCACTTTTGGTTGGGGTGAAGGACACAAGGAAAGGGGTTCTTCCTCACCAGGAGCCAGCACTTGATGACTCAGTGCTTGCATTTTTTGAAACTTCAGAAGAGGAGGGCATATTTGCTTGAGTCTGTTTTGGCAATGTAAGCCAAAACCAGTTCCTGATGCTCCGCCTTTAAAAACGGTTAACCTACTCCCAGAAAAGGTAGCCTTCCAGGCGTTCCAGAGCCAGACCATGACACAGGCTCAACACCTCCTGCCTTAGCTGCTATTGTGCTTTTGCCACTACCAGCAGATGCACCACCACCATCAGCACCAGCTGGCCCCCCCACGCCCACGTCCGCAGCCTCTTCCACCAGACGTCAAAATGTTGCAGAAAATGAACCCAAAATAACATCAGATATATGGTACTGTATCAAAAGCGTACAGCTCTATACAGTCAAAGGATGATTGTCAATCTCCCTATATATACCATCAGTCACACAGAGATGCTCACAGGCTCAGTATGGATTTGACAAGAATAGAAAAAGTAGAAAAAGTGTACAGTATCATCAGATAGCAGGCATATATAGTATAGTTTAAACATTCTAAATCTCTGTAGATATTTCAGGAGGCAGACACAGACGCTCTCAGTCTCAGTATGGATTACAACACAATATAAAAAGCCGTAAAACGGTAATGGATCTGAAGAGTACAGCTGTACACAGTGTAGGGGTCATTGTTGTCAATCTCAGTATTTATTTCGACAGTCAGAAAATAACTCTCACTTGGTCAGTTTGGATTAGACCAGAATATAAAAAGCAGTAAATGGGTAATGTATCACAGGCCGTAGAGCTGTATACACTAGTGTTGGGCAATTTTTAAATGTACATCTAAATTGCAGGAGTAACCCACAGACTGTCACACGCTCAGGATGGATCACACCACAATATAACAAGAAGATCCGCAAGAAATAATCACACATGTGGGACAATGTTCCAGGTGTCAATGATACACTTAGAGTGGTGTGTGGAGGAGGACTTCCTGGCAGAAAGGGTACAGTATCACCAGATACCAGGTATATATAGCATAGTTTAAATATTAAAAATGTACGTCTATATATCAGGAATAGTGTTGAGCCACCCCGCTAGTGTTCCAGTTCGTTTTGGTTCATTGAACACGAGGCAAGTTCGTTGAATGTTTGTCGAACGTTCGACGAACAACGTCGAACACTATTGAAAACAATGGCAGGCAAACGCAAACACATACAAACACATAGAAAACAATTACAAAACAGGTGTCCCAAAGCAGACAAAATGCTCAGAATACAAAAATAACATATGGAAAATGGCAATTACATATCGAAAAGAGGTGGAGGAGTAAAAGGAGGAGGAGGAGACACAGATATAAGCATGTCATGCCCTTATGAAGTCAAGAAAGGCTGGAATAAAAATCTAAAATACCAAAAAACAGTAAAAATCTGAAAACGAAGACGATCATATACCATCGGACTTCCCACCATAAATTAGGCCAACTGCTGATCGGGTGGCGTTATTCCCACTATTCCCACCCGTTATTCGGGTGGGTCATATTCGACACTGAACTTTCCTTTACTCCGTACATCCGATCACTCAGTCGCTCTTGTCACCTGCATCTTAAAAACATCTCCAGAATCCGACCTTTTCTCACCTTTGAAACTGCTAAGACTCTTACTGTCGCTCTTATTCATTCTCGCCTGGACTACTGCAACTCTCTTCTGATCGGTCTCCCTCTTACCAAACTTTCTCCTCTCCAATCCATCTTGAATGCGGCAGCCAGGGTCATATTTCTGTCCAGCCGCTTCACCGATGCCTCCATCTTGTGCCAGTCATTACACTGGCTACCTATTCGCTACAGGGTCCAGTATAAACTCATCTCTCACCCACAAAGCTCTCCACTGTTCTGCACCGCCTTATATCTCCTCTCTCATCTCTGTCTATCGCCCTACACGTGCCCTCCGTTCTACAAATGACCTAAGACTAACATCCCCCGTAATCCGAACCTCGCACCTCCGCCTCCAAGACTTCTCTCGTGCTGCTCCAGCTCTCTGGAATGCACTTCCCCAGGCGATCAGACTGATACCTAGCCCTGACCTATTCAAGCGCGCTTTGAAAACCCATCTCTTCAAACAAGCCTACCACATCAACTACCCAGCAAGCTAACTTTGCCCTGTTCCCTCCTTCCAAATATTATTCTGAATCTGCACCCTACTATTCATCTGTCTCCACACCCTTCATGCACAGGATAACTGCACTTGATACTTGTCTATTGCACTTAAACACACGGGCTGATGACCGGATCATGCAGCTTTATATGAAAATCCCTATTATAATTGCCAGACCTGAATTAACAAGCATTTTTCACCTACTGTGTCCCCCCATTTCCTTGTAGATTGTAAGCTTGCGAGCAGGGAACTCACTCCTAATGTCACTGTTTGAATTGTCTTAACTTGTATTGAATTTATTGTCTGTACATGTCCCCGCTTAATTGTAAAGTGCTGCGGAATATGTTGGCGCTATATAAATAAAAATTATTATTATTATTATTATTATTATTATTATTATTATTATTCCCATGAACCTGCGAACAGCGTCCATGAAAGTAAAGTGTTTGGCTTCCGGGGGCAGTATGGTTGCAAAGCTGAACCTTAAAGGAATGTCCAGAAGGGCACCACCAGGAGTGGAGCCTGCGGCTTAATTCCACCTGGGAAACCTCAACCATGCCAGCTACAGAAAAGATTGACAGATTGCAAGTTTTGTCGATTCTGTGGGTGGTGGTGGATGTCCGTTTTTAGTTGTGCTAGCGATTTGTCAGCTTAATTCCGTTAACGAACGAGACTCCATCATGCCCCCGCGGTACGCGTCAAGCTTACTAGAGGGACACGCGAGGCTCTGGCACGCGAGATTGATCAATAACAGGTCTGTCATGCCCTTACATGTCTGGGGCAGCATGCGCACTGCACTGAAAGGTCCAGCGTGTGTCGCTTACAGGTGCAGATAACCCGCTGAACCCCGTTAGTGATGGGGATCTGGGATTCCAATTCTTCCCCGTGAACGAGGATTTCCCAGTAAGTGCAGGTCAACCAGAATTCCGGAATTAGGCCTAACCGGCATTCCAGAAAGAATGTGAAAAAATTAATTGTCCAAACCACAGGTGCTGTAGCTTGCTTAACAGCTGGGCTCCTCTGCTGAGTAGCACACAGTTCTTACTTAAACAGGCGGCATAGCTAGGTTCACAGGTGGGCTTCTCTGCTGAGCAGTAGACACCGGTACTAGTCCCAAAGTATTCATTGGGCTAAATGGAGTTAAAAAAATGGTTCTTACATAAACAGGCGGCACAGCTTGGTTCACGGGTGGGCTCTTCTGATGAGTAGCAAACACAGTTACTAGGCCCAAAGTATTAACTGTGCTCATTGCAGTCAAAAACTGGTTCTTTCATAAACAGGCGGCATAGCTAGGTTCACTGGTGGGCTCCTCTGCAGAGTAGCAGACAGTACTACAAGGCCCAAAAGGATTTTCTGGACAAGATGCAGTAAAAAATAATTAGAAACACACACGGTGTAGCTCCTTGACAGGTGTACTACACTGCTTGCTACCACACACCGCTACTATGCCATGAAACAGTCTATTAACATTGAAGACCATTATTAATGTGAAACTGAAGTTATGCTTTTGGTGAACGAACCGTTCCCGAATGGAACCTCGAACAGCCAAATTTTAAGCAAAGTGTTCGAGTTCGACGAACGGCTCGAACACCATCCAAAACAGCTGGAATTTTAACTTGATGAACAGGTCGACTCGAACACCGCTCATCTCTAATCTGGAGGCAGACTCAGACGTTCTCAGGCCCAGTATGGATTCGACAAGATTGTAGAAAGTTGAGAAAGGGTACAGTATCACCGGAAACAGGTCTATATATAGCATAGTTTACACATGAAAAACCTATGTCTATTTATCAGGAGGCAGACTCAGAGGGTCTCAGGGCCAGTTTGGATATGACGTGATTGTACAAAGTTGAGAAAGGGTACAGTATCACTGGATAGCAGGTATATATAGCATAGTTTGAACATTAAAATTCTGCGTGTATATTTCCGGAGTCAGACAAAGACACTCACAGCCTCAGTATGGATTAGACAAGAATCTAAAAAGTAGAAAAAGGGTTATGTATTCGAAGCGTACACCAGTATACACTGTTGGGGTATTTTTCAATCTTCATATATATTTCAGTCTCAGTAAGACAGTCCAGACTCTCCGCAAGAGGAAACGAGATGGATACAAGTACAGATGGAAAGTCGACTGATTGCAGTAATTTTGGAATTACTAATCACGGTAAAAACTCCCGGGAGAATTCTCAGAGGCGATGCTAACCCTCAATTACTTTGTCTGTGGAGACAGCGAAAACAGTTCTTGTGAAGAAAGGTTTGCTGTATCGCAGTACCGTGGAACACATCACCGTTACTCATCTGCATCAAATTGTGATCACAGGGACAGATGTAGACATTGTCCTCACTGCCTATCATGATCTGTCAAGTAACTTTGGAGTGCAAAAGACACAAGCCACAGGCCGTAGGCGATTCTATTGGATTGGCATGAGAGGACACATTTAAAAAGGTGGGCAGGAATGTCACACGTCTGTGAGTCGGAAAACCGTGAAAGCTGATGATAAACCACCACTGCATCTCATTGTGAGTCGACGTCCATAACAAGTGGAAGCCATTGATCATCTGAAGATAGAGCCCAGCAGGACAGGGCATTGCTACGTCTTAACCAACATCTATCATTTCACCAAATTTGTATTGGCAGTCCCAGTGAATTATTTAACAGGCCAGACTACACAGTGGTGGAGCAGGGAGAGGTAAGCATTGCAAGTGCTGGTGCCCTGAGCAAGCGGGAGGGCCCACTCGTGGGAGGCGGTACTGGCACAGGGCCCCTCATAGTACGCCGGTGTGTCTGACGGCGGGTGTGCACCTCCACCGTCAGAGACACTTGATTCTACTATGAGGGACCTTGTGCCAGTGCCGTTGCCAAAGAGTGTGCCCACCCACCTGTCCAGGGCAACGGCACTCGCACGGGTGCGTGCGCCAGTTGGTGACCCTGGCCCTGTGCGGGGAGGCAGCCCAGTTAGGGAGGTGGAAAAAATGGCATATGTTGATGTTGGACATTCAGCAGCTGCAAATGGAGTAATTGGAGAAGTCCACGGAAGAGGAGGACAAAAGCAAGCCATTTTTCTGGCAACCTACATGTCAGCAGGGGAAGGTGGGACAAAATCCTTTGAAACCCATGCATGGTTCATTTTAATAAAGGTTAGATCATCAACATTTTGGGTCAACAGACGGGTCCTTTTTCTGTCAGGATTGATCCAGCATCACTGAAGACTCGTTGAGATAACACACTAGCTGCAGGGCAAGCGAGCTCCTGTAAGGCATATTGTGCCAATTCAGGCCAGGTGTCAAGTTTACTGGACCAATAGTCAAAGGGGAATTACCGGTGAGGGAGAACATCGATATGGGAGGAGAAGGAGTTTGTTACCATAGCTGACAACTGCTGTCTCCTGTCACTTTTGATTGATGCAGTATTACCAGTCGTGGGAGCGGTACTTGAAAAATCAGTCCACAACATGGTCGTGAAACCCCTGTGTCCAACGCCACTTCGGCTGTGTGCACCATGAACACCTCTTCCATGTTGCCCCCCTACGGCTCGTTGGAAAAACATCACCACCGCTGTGTGCTGGGAATGCCTCAAACAGACGGTTTACCAGAGTTGCTTGTTTGTTAGCCAATATTAGCTCTAAGGTTCTCCTGTAGCATGATGTTTTGGAATTTGCCTTTATAGCGTGGATCCAGGATGCTGGCCAACCAGTAGTCATCATTGTTCATCATTTTGGCAATGCGGGGGTCCCTTTTTAGGATCTGCAAGGCATAATCAGACATGTGGGCCAATGTTCCAGGTGTCAATGATGCTCTGCGTGTGCTGGGTGGAGGAGCACTTTCTGGCAAATCCACATCCCTCCAGTCACGCACAAACCCTGTACCTGACCTTGCCACGCCAACATTTTTTCTTGCCCCTGAGAAGCATCCTCCTCCCCAAAATAATCATCCCCATCATCCTCCTCCTCCTCTTCCTCTTCTTCCTCCACCTCGTCCACGAGAATTCCCTGAGCAGACAATGGCTGACTGTCATCAAGGCTTCCCTCCTCCTCTTCCTCCTTGGCTGCAGATGTCTGCTCCTTAATGTGCACCAAAGTTTGCATGAGCAGACGCTTAAGAGGGATGCTCATGCTTATGATGGCGACGTCTGCGCTTACCAGCCGTGTGCATTCCTCAAAACACTGAAGGACTTTACAGAGGTCTTTCAGCTTCAACCACTGCACACCAGACAACTCTATGTCTGCCTGCAAACTGCCTGCCTGTGTATCCTCCCACAAATGAATTACAGCCTGCCTCTGTTTGTACAGCCTCTGAAGCATGTGCAGAGTGGAGTTCCACCTTGTTGCAACGTCGATAATTAGGTGGTGCTTGGGAAGGTGGAGCAATCGATACAGCTTCTGCATACGACTGGAGTGTGCGGGCGACCGGCGGATGTGCGAGCACAGTCTTCGCACCTTATGGAGCAGGGGTGTTAACTCCGGATAATTATTGAGAAAGCACTGCACCACCAGGTTCAAGGTGTGAGCCAGGCAAGGTATGTGTCTGAGTTTGGAAAGGGCTATGGCTGCTACAAAATTCCGACCATTATAACTAACTACCTTGAATGCCTCAAGATGTAGACTACCCAGCCATGACTCAGTTTGTCGCTGCAAGTAGTCGGCCAGTACCTCTGCGGTGTGTCTGTTGTCGCCTAAACACATCATCTTCAACACAGCCTTCTGCCGCTTACCACTAGCTGTTCGATAGTGGGACACCTCGTGTGCAACACTGGCAGCTGCGGATGGAGTGGTCGTGTGACTGCGCTCTGTGGACGAGCTTTCGCTTCTGGAGGAGGAGGAGGGTCGAACCGAACGCCTACAGCCAACTGTTTCCTATACCGTGGGCTAGGCAGCACTGTCCCATCGCCGCTGTCCCCTGTGGACCCTGCATCCACCACATTAACCCAGTGCGCAGTGATGAACACGTAACGGCCCTGGTCATGCCTACTGGACCATGCATCTGTTGTGAGGTGCACCTTTCCACTCACTGATTGCTTGAGTGCATGGACAATGCGGTCTTTCACATGCACGGGGAGGGCTGGGATGGCTTTTCGCGAAAAGAAGTGCTGACTGGGTAGGTCATAGCGTGGTACTGCGTAGGCCATGAGCTCGCGGAAAGCTTTGATTTCAACCAACCGGTAGGGCATCATCTCTAACGAGATTAGTTTGGCAATGTGGGCGTTCAAAGCCAGTTTACACGGATGAGAGGATGAGTACTTTCTTGTCCTACTCAGAGTCTCTGGTAGGGTGAGCTGGACTTGAGAGCTGCATATGGTGGAACTGGCGGTGGACATGGCGGACTGAGAGAGGGTTGGTGATGGTGACGGTGTTGGTGGTGTTGCTGATGGCCTTGATTCAGTCTTTCGTAGCAATAACATTGTGATTCCATGACTGATTTGCCCTTGCGATGACACCTCGACATTTGCTGCTGGTAGTGTGCTAACCGGTGGGCTTACAGTGGGGGAAGCGATGTAGCATTGCTGACTACCTTCATTCGGAGCAGGTGCACATGTGGTACGTGAGGTTTGGTAGTCCATCCACGCTTGCAAGTGCATGGTGGTTAAATGTCTAAGCATGCAACTGGTATTCAAATTTCTCTGATTTTTCCCTCGGCTAAAGGTCTTTGTACACTTCTTTACAGATAACTTTTGCCTGATCATTAGGATTTTGTTCAAAAAAGTGCCACACTGCACTCTTCCTACTGTGGAAGACATTTTGAGACCTTGCACGCTGTGCTAATTTGACCTTCTGGCCAAGCTGTCCTGCAACTCTTTTGGTTTTTGTAACAAGTTTTTGGACTGTACGGTCCTGCCAGATAACAGCTGTTGCGATGTCGTTGCCTGCTGCGAATCCTCCTCCTCCTCTTCTGAGCTATTGGCAGCGGCACCCTCTTCCCCCAATGGATGCCAATCTGGGTCAACAACTGGGTCATCCCTCACCTCCTCTTCAATTTCATGTGCACCTTCCTCTGTGTCACCGTGTAAGGTGGTATAGTATGCGGGAAGGGGCACCTGAGTTTCATCAGGGTCTGATTCTGCCTTCAGAGAGGAAGAGTTCTAGTCCTCTTCCTCTCTGAAGAGACAGTTTGCATAATTAGCATATTTCCCAGAGGAGCATTGCGGATTTAAGTCTCCTCACATCGACATGCTTAGCATGTCATTCTCCGCAAGGAGAAATGATACTTCTTGGATATGATTCTGCCTCAGTACACTGCAAGGACAATGTAGTGCTCTGAGTGAATGTACCAGCAGAAAAATCTAGCAGTGGCTGTGCATCAGTGCACTCCATGTCAGATTCATCTTGGACTGGGGAATTCACGATTTGACTTGCTAACCCAGGCATGGTATGTGAAAAGAGCTCCATGGAGTAAGCGGTAGTGTGGCCTGCCACATCCTTCACTTTTGGTAGGGGTGAAGGACACAAGGAAAAGTGTTGTTCCTCATCAGGAGCCTCCACTGACAACTCAGTGCTTTTATTTTTTGAAACTTCAGAAGAGGAGGCGAGAGAGCTGGAGGCTGTGTCAGCAATGTAAGCCAAAACTTGTTCCTGAAGCTCTGGCTTTAAAAGTGGTTTACCTACTCCCAGAAAAGAGAGCCTTTGAGGCCTTGTGGAGCCAGACGATGACGCAGGCTCAACACCTCCTGCCTTAGGTGCTATTGTGCTTTTGCCACTACCAACAGATGCAACACCACCACCACCACCATCGGGACCAGCTGGCAAATCCCGCCCACTTCCATGGCGTCTTCCACCATACTTCCTCATTTTTGTGAAAATGTACCCAAAATACCGCCAGCTATATGGTACTGTAAAACAAGGTAGAAGGTGTATCTACTATTGGTGAGAATTTGAATCTCACTATAGATTTGAGGACACAGAACTATTGTCTCAGGACCAGGAGAGATTACACCTCAATGTAACAGGCTGAAATTGGATGGTGTATGACAAGGTGGAGGGTGTCTATAAGATTGGAGAGAATTTGAATCTCACTATAGATTTGAGGACGCAGAACTATTGTCTCAGGACCAGGAGAGATTATAACTTAATGTAACAGGCTGAAATTGGATGGTGTATGACAAGGTGGAGGGTGTCTATGGGATTGGTGAGAATTTGAATCTCACTATAGATTTGAGGACGCAGAACTATTGTCTCAGGACCAGGAGAGATTATAACTTAATGTAACAGGCTGAAATTGGATGGTGTATGACAAGGTGGAGGGTGTCTATAGGATTGGTGAGAATTTGAATCTCACTATAAATTTGAGGACGCAGAACTATTGTCTCAGGACCAGGAGAGATTACACCTAAATGTAACAGGCTGAAATTGGATGATGTATGACAATGTGGAGGGTGTCTATAGGATTGGTGAGAATTTGAATCTCACTATATATTTGAGGACGCAGAACTATTGTCTCAGAACCAGGAGAGATTACACCTCAATGTAACAGGCTGAAATTGGATGGTGTATGACAAGGTGGAGGATGTCTACATGATTAGTGAGAATTTGGATCTCACTAGCGATTTGAGAACGCTGAACTATTGTCTCAGGCACAGGAGAGATTACACCTCAATGTAAAAGGCTGAAATTGGATGGTGTATGACAAGGTGGAGGGTGTCTATAGGATTGGTGAGAATTTGGATCTCACTAGAGATTTGAGGATGCTGACAATGATGCTCTCAGTCCAAGTATGGATGCAGGCAGCCTAATAAGCAGGACTGCTGCACACACAAA
The DNA here is from genome assembly GCF_039654945.1 of Dendrobates tinctorius. NCBI lineage: Eukaryota > Metazoa > Chordata > Amphibia > Anura > Dendrobatidae > Dendrobates > Dendrobates tinctorius. The sequence goes on along the minus strand of NW_027361829.1, from coordinate 4,432,707 downwards.
AGGGTGGAAAAATGAACGCTTGGTAACTGAGCAGAAAAGAGGAAGAAAAGTATTTTTGCTTTTAAAAAAGCATTTTGCACAGCAGTGTGCAAACAGCAATGCAGCTATCAGGGAGCCTTATAAGGCAGACTAATAACCATCAGAGCTGATGCACAAAAATAGAGCCTCCCCTGTCACTGCACACAAAGTGTTGTGTTGTAAGTGGAAATCGCTAACAGCAGAAGCAGTTTTTTGGTTCTTCTTCCCTGCCTAATGCTCTCCCTACAGAATCAGCAGCAGCAGCAGCTCTCCCTATGCTAAGATCGGCATAAGTAAGATGGTGGTCAGCGTGCATGCCCTTTTATAGCCCCTGTGATGCCACACAAAGCCAGCCAATCACTTGCATGCCCTTCTCAAAGATGGTGGTGACCGATGCCCATGTCATCGCGTTGCCCATAATGTGCGTCCTCCATCATTGGCTGAAAAAGGGCGCTGGAAGCATCTTTTGAAACGCGACTTTGGCGCTCTGGTCGCCGACCTCGTGGCCGACCTCACGCTATGGTCGGGTTTCGTTTCATGAAACCCGACTTCAGCGAAAGTCGCCGACTTTTGAATATGACTGACCCGTTTCGCTCAACTCTACTCATGATGTCCTCTACGCAGATGGATATTCTCTACGTCCTTGGTCAAGCTCCCCTGGCTCAGTGGAACAGAGTTTATGGCCCGGACGCTTATAAGCTGGACTAGCGTCCTACACCTCAGACCATGAGTCTGGACAAAGCGAGCATCCACCAGACTGACTCCTGCTCCACTGTGCACAAACACCGGTATCACCTCCGGTACCCCGCCAGCCAAGACCTCTGCTGACATAGTACTTTGGGAGGGCAAAATGGAGGAAATGTATACTCCCTGGTCACCTCCCTCCAAGCGACCAGGGGAATGCGGCTTCTCAGATGGCACAGATAATTTGGCACGCAATGGGCATGCCTTCAGGACATGACCAGTCTGCCCACAGTACAAACATGCCGACACCACTCCCCGAACCGTAGGAAGCTCCGAAAACAAACTATCTCCTCCTACTTGCATGGGTTCATCAGGAGACTTAGCATGAACTGGGCAGGCTCTCATAAAATGGCCAGGCTTACCACAGGAAAAGCATACCCCCCCACCACGACGAGCTGCTGACACCCCCTTTTTTTTATCAACAACACCGGGCTGTCTGGGTTCCTCCATCCACACTGGTGGAACCTCCTCCCTAGTGAGGACATCAGGGGGCACTTTTTGTTTATGTCTTTCCCTAAGGCATCTATCCACCGGATGACAAGGGACATGGCGGCCTTCAGCGACCTGGGAGCGGCGTACTGCACCAGAGTATCCTGCAACTTTGGAGACTAACCCTGCACAAATTGACTCCTAAGTGCAGGGTCATTCCACTGAGTATTAGTGGCCCATCTCCTAAACTCTGAGCAGTACTCCTCAACGACCCAGGCTCCTTGATTACACCTACGGATTCGAGATTCCGCCAGGGTGACGCCATCAGGACCCCCATACACAAGCGCCAAAGCCGCAAAGAACTCGTCCACAGACTCTAAGATGGAGAATCGTCCGGCAGGGAGAAGGCCAAGGATTGGGGATCCCCTTTAAGAAGGGACATAATGATTCCCACCCGTTGCTCTTCACTCCCTGATGAACGAGGGCGCAGCCTGAAATACAATTTACAGGCTTGTTGAAGCACCAAGAATTGATCTCTCCCTCCAGAAAATCTGTCAGGGAGGGATATCTTGGGTTCTGGCTGAGCCTGTTCCTGGACCAAGCCCCCAGAGCTCACCAACAGCCACAGCTGCACCACCAACCCTCCGCACAGCCCCCTAATCTAATTAGTAAGGGTCTGCAGTAATTGGGCAAAGGGCTGAACTGGGTCCATGGCTCAGCAGAAAAAAAAGTTGCGGTTGGTGATAACGTCACGTGGTCCAGTTCTGTGTGACACGACCAGCAGGCCGGTAACTAGAACAACAGGACATGGCACGTGATACTGTCCTGTGTGACACGATTTGCAGGCCGGTAAGTAAAACAACAAGACAAAGGGAAGGGAAACAGTTACAACGGTGGGCCCTGCGATAGGGAAAGGGGACGTGGAGACCTCCTGCACTCCCGAGTCAGTGTCCCTAACGCTCCTAACGTTCCCTATGCCAGTTCTGCACCGGGCGCCGATCAGGAACCTGTTGCCCTAGCACACCCTACACCTATCCCTTGCTAGGGAGCTGGGTGGCGCTGGCACTGACCCCACCACTGTACTAATACACACTAAGGAAAAACACAAACAGGGAAACACCATTTAGCTTTACTCTGTTGCACTTGCTCCTGGCAACAGAGTCCACCACCAGCATGCAGCTCTCCTCCTGAGTCGCTGCCACCAAGCTCTGTCAGAGCTACAAGTTAATCCCCTATGGCTCTTTTCACACCAGGCTAAGACAGTGCTGCAAGGAATGCTCTCTAGCTCCTTCCTCCACCAAGGATGGTTGAAATGAACACTATCACCAACACTGATTGCAACACCTGTGACTCTTTTATAGCAGAGCCAGCAATCACACCTGCATAATAATCATGTGCACTTAACTAAAGAAACTAGAGTGCAATGATGCTCACCACCACCAGGGGGTAAACTTAGAACAAACAACACCACAGTGCAATAATCCTAATGGCCACCGGGGCAAAAACCAACCTTAAGCACAGCTTAGGAAAAAAAAGGTTACCTGTGCTTTTTATATGTCCTGATCCAGCATGGATCATGACAGTCCTTCTCCCACACCAAGAGTGAAGGATGCTGCAGCACACACTTCAGATTACTCCATGGAGCTCTAGAGTTTCACATACGATGCCTGGGTTATCAAGTCAAATCCTGAATTCCCCAGTCCAAGATGAATCTGACAAGGAGTGCACTGATGCACAGCCACTGCTAGATGATTCTGCTGGTACATTGACCCAGAGCACTACATTGCCCTCGCAGTCTACTGAGCTAGAATCTGACCCTGATGAAACTCAGGTGCCCCTTCCTTCATACTATACCACCTTACACGGTCACACAGAGGAAGGTGCAGATGAAATTGAAGAGGAGGTGATGGATGACTCAGTTGTTGACCCGGATTGGCATCCATTGGTGAAAGAGGGTGCCGCTGGCAATAGTTCAGAAGAGGAGAAGGATCCGCAGCAGGCATCAACACCACAGCAGCGGTTATCTGGCAGGGCCGTAGCTGTACGAAAACTAGTTAAAAAAAACAAAAAGAGTTGCAGGACAGCTTGGCCAGACGGTCAAATTTGCACACCGTGCAAGCCCTGAAAATTTATACCATAGTAGGAAGATTGCAGTGTGGCACTTTTTTGACCAAAATTCTATTGATGAGGCAAAGGTTAACTGTGCGGAAGGACCTTTAGCCGAGGTAAAAATCTCCGAAATTTAAACACCAGTTACATGCTTAGACATTTAACCACCATGCCCTTGCAAGCGTGGATGGACTACAAATCCTCAGGTAGCACATGTGCACCTGCGCCATCTGAAGGAGCCAGCCACGCTTCATTGCTTCCCCCAATGAAAGGCCACCGCTAAGCACACCACCAGCAAGAAATGTTGAGGTGTTGTCACAAGACCAAAGCAGTCAGGGAATCACAATGTTTTTGCAAAAAAAGACTGAATCTAGGCCATCACCGACACCACCATCACCATCACCAACCCCCTCTCAGTCCTTAATGTCCACCGCTGTTCCCCCCATGCAGCTCTCAAGTCCAGCTCACCCTAGCAGACACTCTGAGTAGGACAAGAAAGTACTCATTCTCTCATCCGCGTACACTGGCTTTGAATGGCTACATAGCCAAACTGATCTCATTAGAGATGATGCCCTTCCATTTGGTTGAAAGCGAAGCTTTCTGAGAGCTCATGGCCTACGCTGTCCCACGCTATGACCTACCCAGTCAGCACTTCTTTTCTCAAAAAGCCATCCCTGCCCTCCACCTGCATGTGAAAGACCGCATTGTCCATGCACTCAAACAATCAGTAACTGGAAAGGTGCACCTCACAACAGATGCATGGGTCAGTAGGCATGGCCAGGGCCGTTACGTGTCCATCACTGCACTCTGGGTTAATGTGGTCGAAGCAGGGTCCACAGGGGACAGCGGCGGTGGAACAGTGCTGCCTAGCCCACGGTATAGGAAACAGTGTTGCACACGAGGTGTCCCACTATCGAACAGCTAGTGGTAATCGGCAGCAGGCTGTTTTAAAGATTATTTCTTTGGGCGACAAAAGACACATTGTGGAGGTACTGGCCAACTACTTGCAGCGACAAACTTAGTCATGGCTGGGCAGTCTACATCTTGAGCCATGAAAAGGAGGATGAATGAACTCATGGAGATCAACATCCGACACTGCGGAGACACCATCACGTGTTTCTCAATGCAGTGATTCTAGAGCACTGCCCCCATCCCTTATGGGAAATATGTAAAACATGCAAAACAGAAGCCGCGGAGACACCATCACGTGTTTCTCAACGCAAGCAATGACCAGTCAGGTCTTTGCCCGGGAAGGAACAACCACAGGAAGGGCAGTCTCCAATGAAGGAAACCACCTATGCCAAAACATGGTATCCATCCACATACAGCTGTTTCGGGGTATTGCCCCTCATCAGTGTGGAGTAGGAAACTGGCTGGTAGGAGCAATGCCTAGTAAAAAGACTATGAAAAGGAGGATGAATGAACTCATGGAGATCAACATCCGACACTGCGGAGACACCATCACGTGTTTCTCAACGCAGTGATTCTAGAGCACTGCCCCCATCCCTTATGGGAAATATGTAAAACATGCAAAACAGAAGCCGCGGAGACACCATCACGTGTTTCTCAACGCAAGCAATGACCAGCCAGGTCTTTGCCCGGGAAGGAACAACCACAGGAAGGGCAGTCTCCAATGAAGGAAACCACCTATGCCAAAACATGGTATCCATCCACATACAGCTGTTTCGGGGTATTGCCCCTCATCAGTGTGGAGTAGGAAACTGGCTGGTAGGAGCAATGCCTAGTAAAAAGACTATGAAAAGGAGGATGAATGAACTCATGGAGATCAACATCCGACACTGCGGAGACACCATCACGTGTTTCTCAACGCAGTGATTCTAGAGCACTGCCCCCATCCCTTATGGGAAATATGTAAAACATGCAAAACAGAAGCCGCGGAGACACCATCACGTGTTTCTCAACGCAAGCAATGACCAGCCAGGTCTTTGCCTGGGAAGGAACAACCACAGGAAGGGCAGTCTCCAATGAAGGAAACCACCTATGCCAAAACATGGTATCCATCCACATACAGCTGTTTCGGGGTATTGCCCCTCATCAGTGTGGAGTAGGAAACTGGCTGGTAGGAGCAATGCCTAGTAAAAAGACTATGAAAAGGAGGATGAATGAACTCATGGAGATCAACATCCGACACTGCGGAGACACCATCACGTGTTTCTCAATGCAGTGATTCTAGAGCACTGCCCCCATCCCTTATAGGAAATATGTAAAACATGCAAAACAGAAGCCGCGGAGACACCATCACGTGTTTCTCAACGCAAGCAATGACCAGCCAGGTCTTTGCCCGGGAAGGAACAACCACAGGAAGGGCAGTCTCCAATGAAGGAAACCACCTATGCCAAAACATGGTATCCATCCACATACAGCTGTTTCGGGGTATTGCCCCTCATCAGTGTGGAGTAGGAAACTTGCTGGTAGGAGCAATGCCTAGTAAAAAGACTATGAAAAGGAGGATGAATGAACTCATGGAGATCAACATCCGACACTGCGGAGACACCATCACGTGTTTCTCAACACAGTGATTCTAGAGCACTGCCCCCATCCCTTATGGGAAATATGTAAAACATGCAAAACAGAAGCCGCGGAGACACCATCACGTGTTTCTCAACGCAAGCAATGACCAGCCAGGTCTTTGCCCGGGAAGGAACAACCACAGGAAGGGCAGTCTCCAATGAAGGAAATCACCTATGCCAAAACATGGTATCCATCCACATACAGCTGTTTCGGGATATTGCCCCTCATCAGTGTGGAGTAGGAAACTGGCTGGTAGGAGCAATGCCTAGTAAAAAGACTATGAAAAGGAGGATGAATGAACTCATGGAGATCAACATCCGACACTGCGGAGACACCATCACGTGTTTCTCAACGCAGTGATTCACGAGCACTGCCCCCATCCCTTATGGGAAATATGTAAAACATGCAAAACAGAAGCCGCGGAGACACCATCACGTGTTTCTCAACGCAAGCAATGACCAGCCAGGTCTTTGCCCGGGAAGGAACAACCACAGGAAGGGCAGTCTCCAATGAAGGAAACCACCTATGCCAAAACATGGTATCCATCCACATACAGCTGTTTCGGGGTATTGCCCCTCATCAGTGCCCCTCATGCTTAGACATTTAACCACCATGCCCTTGCAAGCGTGGATGGACTACAAATCCTCAGGTAGCACATGTGCACCTGCGCCAACTGAAGGAGCCAGCCACGCTTCATTGCTTCCCCCACTGAAAGGCCACCGCTAAGCACAGATGCATGGGTCAGTAGGCATGGCCAGGGCCGTTACGTGTCCATCACTGCACTCTGGGTTAATGTGGTCGAAGCAGGGTCCACAGGGGACAGCGGCGGTGGAACAGTGCTGCCTAGCCCACGGTATAGGAAACAGTGTTGCACACGAGGTGTCCCACTATCGAACAGCTAGTGGTAATCGGCAGCAGGCTGTTTTAAAGATTATTTCTTTGGGCGACAAAAGACACATTGTGGAGGTACTGGCCGACTACTTGCAGCGACAAACTTAGTCATGGCTGGGCAGTCTACATCTTGAGCCAGGCAAGGTAGTCAGTGATAACGGCAGGAATTTTGTGGCAGCCATAGCCCTTGCAAAACTCAGACACATACCTTGCCTGGCTCACACCTTGAACCTGGTGGTGCAGTGCTTCCTAAATAATTATCTGGAGTTAACAGCCCTGCTCAATAAGGTGCGAAGACTGTGCTTGAACATCCGTCGCTCGCCCGTACACTCCAGTCGTATGCAGAAGCTGCATTGATCACGCCACCTCCCCAAGCACTGCCTAATCATAGAAGTTGGAACAAGGTGGAACTCCACCATGAACATGGTTGAGAGGCTGTGCGAACAGAGGCAGGCTGTAATGTATTTGTGGGAGGATACACGGGCAGGCAGTTTGAGGGAAGACATGGAATTGTCGGGTGTGCAGTGGTCAAAGCTGAAAGACCTCTGTAAAGTCCTTCAGTGTTTTGAGGAATGCACACGGCTGGTAAGCGCAGACGATTCCATCATAAGCATGAGCATACCACTTATGCGTCTGCTCATGCAAAATTTGACACACATTAAGAATCATGCATCTGCAGCAGAGGAGGAGGAAGAGGAGGAGGGAAGCCTTGATGACTGTCAGCCATTGTCAGCGAGGGCAACTGACCTGGACAAGGTGGAGGTAGAAGAGGAAGAGGAGGAGGAGGATTAGGGGGATGATTATTTTGGGGAGGAGGATGCTTCTCAGGGGGGAAGAGATAATGTTTACATGCCAAGGTCAGGTCCAGGGTTTGTGCGTGACTGGAGGGATGTGGATTTCCAAGAAAGGGCTCCTCCACCCACCACTGGCAGTGTATCATTGACACCAGGAACATTGGCCCACATGTGTGATTATGCCTTGCGG